>NC_090922.1:1475708192-1476310237 GCF_040938575.1 Ambystoma mexicanum
CGAGCCTTCAAAGAAGCTGCAACTCATTTACAGCAAGCCAAGAAAAAGTATAAAGAAAATGCTGATTTGCACCGAAGTAAAACCCCTCCTTACCAAGTAGGGGACCAGGTATGGCTAGCAACGAAACATTTACCCCTCAAGGGCCCGCGAACCTTCAATCCCAGATTCATAGGACCTTATCCCATCAAAGCTATAATCAATCCCGTGGCCTTTAAACTGGACTTACCGTCTAACATGCGTATTCATCCAGTTTTTCATGCATCACTTTTGAAGCCAGTACAACCAGGGACCCGACTGTCCAAGCCTCCAGACCCAGTTCAAATTGAAGGGGAATTAGAATTCGAAGTTAAAGACATTTTAGACTCCAAGGTGTTAAAGTCAAAACTCTTCTATCTTGTTGACTGGAAGGGATATGGACCTCAGGAGAGATTGTGGGAGCCTAGCAACCATGTTCACGCACCTCGATTAATACAAAGGTTCCACCGGAGATATCCGAACAAGCCAAAACCCCCGGAGGGAACAACCTTGGGAGGGGCCTTGAGGGGGGGTACTGTCATGATGCCTACCTCCAAGGAGCCAGGTCCGACCTAGAAACCCCGGAGGCAGGCATCATTCCCCCCAGGGAAGTGCCAGCGGGCCCAAGCTGGGGCCCTTTGGACACAGTCCTGGCGCCTTAGGCGCCAGGCTCATGTTGGACCCCTGTCCTGGTGCCTTAGGCGCCAGGCTCATAAAGCTAGACATGTGTTCAAGTGTTTTAATGTGCACTTACCTGATGCAGACCATGCTGCTACATCCAGGCCCTCTTGAGGCCTGAATGGAACTACTTTACCTGTGGGACTACTTTCCACCTGGGTGTGGTCGGGGAAGGATACATACCTGATCGGTGGAAGGATACATGCCTGGAACTTCTTCCAAAGCTATTTAAACCACGGCCGATCAGCAACTCACGCTTCGCGTTGTTCTGCTCCTCGCAGCTGGACGCTCACCGTGTCAGCTCCTGCACCTGGACTTCAGCCACGCCTGTCAGCATCCTGGGTCGCCTGCAAAGGGAGATAAGAGAGAATTGGTGAGAAAGAAGACCTTACCTGCTAAAGCTGCATCACGGAGACATCACACCGACGATCCTGAAAGGGAAGACATCATTTTAAAAGCATTTCGCTTTGATCGCTGCAGCGCTGCATTTCACTCACCTTTCCTGGGCGCCTCCATCTTCAGCAGCGATCATCCGGATCTGCACCCACTTCCCAGAGCTTAGAGAGAAAAGACAAGAAAACAAGGTGAGAGAAGGAAGGGAAATAGGAAAAGCTCAGTTTCCTTCTAAGACTTACCTGTTGGGTCATTCCCATTTCATTTCGGGCCCTGCCGCTTCCTGGCATTCCGGACCCCGGCCCCAATGGGGAAAAAAGACAAAGACATTGAATGAGCGAATGCAAAGACATTACCTGAACGCTCATCCAGAACTTACACTTCAGGTCGGCGCCATATCTCCGGCATTCCGAACCCCGGCCTCTAAGGGGAAAAGACATAAGCATTAGCGCTTGCTGCAATAAGACAATGAACATTATTATTAAGCTTGAACTTTTGAACTTGCAACAGAACTCTTACAGCGCCTCACCTGAATAGGCAAGCTTATTTTGAACTCCCATCAAACCTCAATCCAGTGAAGTAACTGGGTTTCAACGCGCCCCTGCATCAGAAGCAGGATTGAGAACTCATCCTTCCAGACCCTAAGGTGAGGCATCACGGGGAATCGTGGAAGGGTATCGAGGAGGGTTGGAAGGGAGTGGGAGGCTTGAGCATTATTCCGTCAGTAGGTAATACTCCCTTTTCACGCACAGGGGAATATTCCTGCGAGCCAGAAAAGCCAGAGTAGAGGGGCCCTTCCTGTCCATCATCAGAGTCCTGCGCTTCACCATTGAAGAAGCATCAGCACTCGAAGCCAGACCTGCGCCTCCGTGGGAATCAGGTGAGCGTGACAGGAAGGGAGATCCCGCCTGCAAGGGTACGCCCAAGCCGGCCGTAGTTCGCTATATGCTCTTGGAGGAGGAAGAAATGTTCAATGTGGGGATCTTGGACAACAATTCCCACTCAGCCTGGGGTTGGCCGAATGCACCCTTGTAGTCCTGAGCGGGAAAGGTACTGGTTCTCCCTCCGAGACCCCAGTTCCAGCTAATATCCATATGTATGGCCAGGAGAGAATACATTTGCTTTTTGGTGGCCATTCTGGCAGGGAAGGAGAACATCATTGCAGATGACCTGAAAAGTCATAGAGGCACGATTCCATGAATCAAGAGAGGACATAGACTAGCTTTGCGATGTGGGCTCACATTCAAGTTAATCTGTTTGCCACCCTCCGGAACTACAAAGCTCCTTGGTTCCCCACTTGGTAGTTGCTCCTCAGAGTATCTCTAGGGAATGCACTGGTTGTGGGTTGGTATTTTGATCTTTATATGACTTCCCTCTTGTGCCACTGATTCTGATACCCCTGTGACGAGTGAGACGGAACATGGCGACCAGGATCCATGTGGCTGCAGATTGATGGATCAGGACATAGTATTTGTACCTGTGGATTTTTTGTCTTGTGAGGCTACCATAAGGATCGACCTTGGTGCAGGCAGTGGTCAGATTCTACATCCAAAGCCTGGGCAGCCTGGAGTCCATTGCTGTTCTATCTTATGACTCTGTCTTAATATTTCTTATGAGAACATCCTCCGAACAGATGTACTTAAGTCTCCTGCAACTTCTCTGCAATGAAGACAATCTTTCAGACGGCTCTCACTTTTGAACCTCTCAGGATTATAAGAATCTCCTTCTTTTCAAAAGTAGTCCATCTTTTGCTGTTTTACCCTCCTCTACATCCTACGAAGACAGGTTTAACCAGCTTGGTTAAAGTGGTACTTCGGTTTTATGTGTTTTGGTCCACTATTACCCGATTGACCATAAACCGTTGGTATTGATGGCCCTTGAAGGCCCTAGGGCCAATTTGAGTAGGAGTTAGCCAGATACCACAGCCTTAAAACAAAAGGGGCATTTCCTTGGCTGTGACTTGGGTCGTCTTGGTGTGATTTTGCCAAGCATTAATCAATTTTTCGATTGATAGTCTTGCAGCAGTTTCTCATCCAGTGTATGTATTAATTCCTCAAAATCTATAGCCCACTGACCTGTATTATTGAACTCTTTGTGTGTTTTTCTAAAAAATGTGTAATCTGGAGGAAGAAGGTATCTTTTAGAAGAACAAATGGCTTTTCTACAGTAATACAGGCTTTTCTTTTGGGAAAGAGTAATATTTGGTAGAACATTCAACTGGATTACTTTACTCATCAATGTTATATTTCATCCTCCCAATGCTAGATGTGGGTGTCACTTGTAATAAATAATGGAAGTTTTAAATACCTTAAGATAGTTTTACTAAAATGTTTTCTCTGTAAGCAATTGAGAATAATTCATAACACTAAGAAGGGAGAAGAACAGGATCACGCCACAATAGGGGTGGGGAGAAGGTTGACAATCTCTCTCTCACACACACACACACACACATCTGGCCATTCCTACTTTGTACCAGTCTAACCTGGAAGAGGGAGAAGTAATTATTTTAGCAAGCGAGTGGATTTTACATGTATGACAACCCTTTGTTTGATGCACCTTACAATTGTCTGGGTTTATTTATATATACTTTATTTATATATACTTTCTGCAAAGAAATATATGTGTAATGTATGTGAAATATATGTGTACATAAAGCTAACTCTGATCTAATTTATTTGGAATAATTATTTCGTGTGCATTGCTTTCTACATGAAAAAGCAGCTCAAAGAGATCAGGCGAGGCTGACCCAGTGTTTTTTTTCCCATTAGATATTCTGGAGCTGTGTGTGGCTTGGTCTTCATCTTTATTTTCCCCTTCCTCATTCACTTGATTAACCTACATCGCAAAGGCCAGAGGACTGTTCTCACAACCATCTTTCACATCTTCCTAATCCTCCTGGGACTGGCCAACCTCATTGGACAGTTTTTAGTGTGATGTCATGGGCTGACGAAGATACCCACGAGCATAAGTATGTCCAATTGGCCATTTCAGAAAGCGTGCTGGCAAGCTGGTGATTTCAAAGACTACTTTGGTACTCCCCTCTGGCGTTGCCACCACTGAATGTTAGCCTACACTGAAGAACTGTTTATTCAGACAGAAGAGCAAGTGTAGCATCCAGCGTCGGTGTCCCTAGTGCTGACATCACAACAGTGAAGAACAGTGATCTTTGGAAGTATTTCTCCTCCATGGTCATAAGGACTGTGAAGAATGGTACATCTGGAAGAGCTTCTCTAGTGATCCTTATCTGACCCCAGGAACTACATTCTATAGATGCAGTACCTATTTATGAAGCAATGGTGGAAAAGTAGCAGAGGGTGAATGGGTGAGATGATAGCAGAGTTAAGTTAGGAGAAGTCACTTAGAGGATATATCACCACCATAGTAACCTGCTGGGCTATTCCTCCCATTATAGTTTCAGGTCTAACATAACTTCCGTTTTTAAAGGAGGCTACAAGAATTCCAGTTGGTAAATGGCTCAATTTCGGAAGGTCACGCACCCATGGTTATCACTATCTGCTAGTTTTGTTCATTGTATACCTGGTGGGAAGGATAGTGGAGAACTGTTTATTGTTTATCATGCAAGGCACAAGGATTAATTGAGCCCAGAAGCACACAGATAAAGAAGAGTGCAAAGAAGGAAAGAAAGACTGTATATTTGTATGGCACAGGTAGCACCGTTACTTGTATGAGTTCAATTGTTAAAGTATATCTGTAGTGTTTTCGCACATAGTCAAGAACAGTTATGTGAAGCAGAAGGTTTTCGAAGTAGTCGTTTATCAGGGCTCCTATTTGACATTGACCGCTGTATGTATTCTGTGCCTCAGGGTTCACAACGGCCACTAGTGTTACAAAGGAAAGCACCTTAAGTGATGTCTCCCTTTGACTGGGGATGCTCATGTGCCAAAAAGATTTTTTTTAAAACAAAATATATAATTTTCTTAGTAATGGATGCATCAACTATTTGTTTTTTGGCACTGAGTTCTACCCCTTTCCTGGTGTGTTTTTCATTAATTGTACTATATTTATATACCAGTTGTCTTTTGTATGTGAGCCCTTTAATACAGCCAACAAGGACCGGTGCTACTTTGTGAGAAAAGCCCTACGATAAACAGACATTTCATTGAACATTGCAAAAAGCTTTCTAGAACAATATGAACCATACGGCTATCTGCCTTGCAGACCTAACCCGTCATTCCTGGCAACTGTCAGATAGCCAGACTATTTTATCATCTGTAGAGCCCCCCCCCCCTTTGAAAAAACTGTGAATGTCTGTGAACAAGCATTAAACAATAATAGTGGCTCATGTCCAAAAAATACCACAGTCCATGGCCCTCAAACATGCTTTGTAGCTCAAGCATCTCAGTATCATTGTTTCACTTGAATAAAACAATTAACCTGGTCCATATTTCTGCAGGTTACTTAATAGACACAGTCTAACTAAATTGGGCTTTTAGAGGCTGAATCTCCTGCGCTAACATGCCAAAGGTAAAAAGGAGTAATAATACAAACACAGTACGGCAAGACTGCTGCAGGTGACAGAAGGTTGATGAGTCCTGGTGCCCTATTGGACTCAGAAAATAAGAGAATTCAAATGAACACAGTCTCACTGTGCTGGTTTGAAACTGATTTATTTGCTGGAAAAAAATATTGTGGGCACAAGTCCCATAAACAATGTCATAAATCCCACAGCTAACACGTTTTTCAACCATATGGGTCTTTATCTAGGCCTATTAGAGTCATAATTGGTGCTCATTGGATCTCTTCTTTTAACTTAATAATCACATTTAATGGACAATAGGCCTCGATAAAGACTCAGAGGGACCGAAACAAGTGTTGGTTGTTGGATTTACAACATTGTTTATGGAACTTGGGCACGCAATATATTTTGCCAGCAAATAAATCAATTGCAAACCACCGCAGTGAGACAACGTTCATTTGACTTAACTTAATAGACACATTCATTATTTGTGGGGGCTCGTCCAGGATCACAGAAAAAAATAAAAACTGTATTAATGAGTTAGCTCTACTTTCATTGTGTTTTCATTGTGTTTTTATATCTCAACTACAGCTACAAAGTGATCAATAAAACAAACTTTCCTTAGGTGCTGGTTGTCTCAAGCGTCAATATCTGTTTATTAATGACAAAGTCCCCAGTGTCCTAGGTTGGGAAGTTTGCCCTTTTCTGTTCTGAAATTGCATAAAAAATGGGGAGAAGTGGCATCACAGCAAATAGATCGTATCTAGTTCCCAAGACTAGGAGCAGAACAGGACTGCATAACCCAAAGGCCTTTAACTCCTCTTTGATAGTGTGTGGTTGGTCCATTACAGAAAACACATAAGGTCATTTTTCGCCACATCCTGCCATTCCCCAAATTCGTGTGCAACCTCGGGTGGCCCTGCCTCCAAACCAAAGCTCCCTGGGTCTAAAACATCAGGAGGCTGAAAGCCATCTTGAGCACTCACATTGGCTCCTAGTGGGGTCATGTGATATGCTGCCTCCCCTTGTTCTTAGTTGTCCCATAGGCATCTGGCCAGGGTGTATGCACATAAGGGCTTATAGCAGCAAAGGGCACTCTGTGTTTTTCCCTGCTAGAGCCTGAACCACTGCTCATACCAGGGCTTCACCTAGCTTACCCTTCATCTGACTTCTGCATCCACACATAAGGATCCTTTGATACAATGACTTTCCATTATCGTGGAGCTGTTATTACTTTGAAGAACCAAGGGACATCCCTGTTCTTGGCCAGTAACTGTTCTTGGTCACCTATAGCTCCATTGTAGGCCATCTTTAAACTTATGATAGCTCTTCCCAGCCAAGCCTTTTCCCCTCCCCTACCCTTGCCACACACTCACCAAACCTCTCCCTCCTGGTCTACACCCTTCCTCCACTGTCATTTTATTATTTATTTCATCCTCCATCATGCACCTTAGTTTTGCTTCCTTCATCCTTGTATTCACTATTCTCCCTTTCCTTGTAGCCATTAGTCACAATTCTAACTACTACCTCCATCCTCTAACCCTGCACTCCCACCCTGTAATCCTGATGCTACAATTCTCCTAGGATCTCCAACCTCATCTACCGTTGTTGCCTACCACACAACACCTGTTCTTCTTTATCACCTCCCATCACTCTACTTTTTTTCTGGATGCACAATCCCTCTACAAGTCCTTTTACTTCACTAACCACTTTTACTCTTATTATCCTTAACTTTTACTTCTTGCTCTCACAGACACGTGGATCTCTCTCGATGACACTGCTAGATTAGTGGCTCTCCTAAGTGTCTCTGCTACCTTCCCTCATCCTCCCCGACCAGCTGAGAAGGGTGGTGGCATGGGGTCCATTATCAATAAGGGCTTCACCTGTTCTGGCTCTCTAGCAATGCCATTGACTACTCAAAAGCTTCTTCCCAGACCTCAACCTTCTCCGTTAAAATCAGTTCCCACTGACATCTCCATTGTCATGCTGTGTAATTTAACCTTCCAGAGTTCTCTACAGCCACCTGCCTTGAGCTTAACTCCCTCCTATTGGAGCACTCCCTTTACTCCCTACATGACCAGCCTAACCATACTTGTGGAAACTCATTTGACCTTGTCTTTCTCTTAACTTTGATCTCTATTACTGACCCCTCACCTTCTAATAACTCCATTGAACTCTTTAACATCTTGGTCCCTCTACCCTCTACTCCTCCTCCTTCCATGACCAAGAGGAAATTCAAGCAGGACTCTCTTTCCCCTTAACTTGATAATGTGAGGACCTGTCACCTCCCTCTCTCTCCCTCTTCCACGTTCCTGTCTCGTCTATTGACCATGTTTTTTCTGACGTTCACTATGAACTTTTGACTCCGATTGACCAACACTATTCTGCACACACATTCACACTTTCCCACCCCGTCCTTAACCCTAGATAACCTTCCATACCCTGACCCTCAAAACAAACATGTGCCACGAACAATCATTCTGGTGCAGTTTTCGGACCCCAACCTACTTCTAACCTACACAAATGACCTTGCTACTCTCTCCTCTGCAGTGGGCAAATCCTCCTATTTAACAAATCTAATGTCCACCCTTCGCAATCACCCCCGCAAACAACTTCCATCTACCCTTACACCTCCCAAGCTAGAGTATTCATTGCCCCTTCCCTCTCTGCTAATGATTTTGTGCACTACCTTTCCTCTACAATCTTTAAAATGCATGCCACTGTCACAGCCCTCCTCCCCAGCCCTGCTCCTTCCATCTAGGCTGCATTAGCTCTTCTACTCTCGACTACTTCTACCAAATGAGCACCCATGCTTCTCAACACCAGTGTTCATATTTGTCTGCTTGCGCCTCACACTGTCAAAGACGTAGTCCCAATCACCTGCATGCATCTCTCTGAAGTCTTAAATCTCCCTTTTGGGCCCTTGCCTGCCTCCTTTAAATCCACAATTATCCTACTCCTTTTGAAGAAAAGCCCTCTTCTGACCCACCTGTCTTGGAAAACTATCACCTGGTTTCACTCTTACCCCATTATTTAAATGTCCTTGAGTGGATGGTACTCAACTGGATCACTAAGTACCTTGCGTATAATGATTTTGAAATCCACTTCAATCTGGCTTCCATAGCAAACGCTCTACCGAGACGGCACTCATGCATTTCAAGTTTTCTCTCCGATTCTCCCCACTCCAAACTCTTCGGCAAACATCCTTTTGGACCTTTCTGCTGTCTTCAACGCCGTTGGCCGCACCTCTCTCCTCCTCACTGTCCAGAACCTTGTGTTTTGCCAATCTGCCCGAACCAGGATTGTTTCCTACCTGGAAGGTCGCTCCATTAAAATCTCCTGGAAATTGCATACCCCTGGCCCCAGCCTCCAAGTTTTGCACTCTGAATACCTATGGCCTAGGTTGATGTAACTCGTCCTTTGGCTTTCATTATAACCTCTTTGCTAGCGACACTCTAATCTTTTTGTATTTTCCTTCCTTCAGCCAAGCTATTACGTAACAGATCATAAACTATCTCACTACAATCTGTCACTGGATGGCTCTCTGCTACCTTGTGCTGCACTCTTCAAAACACAGAAGTCATCGCTGTGATGCTGGAAATGCATTAGAGGGACAGGGCCTCCATGTCCTTGTCTTGTACTCCCTCATCATGTGTGTTCTGTATTATTTACTGCACAGGAGTCCATGTGGGACTCCTGGCACTGCATCTCTTCCTCTTTTTGGTCATGGGGAACAGAGACCCTTGGGATACCCTTATGGCACCCATGTGTGGGGGTATAACCCGGTACCCCTAGTGTATGTTATTGGGCACCTGTGTGTGGGCCACAGAGCAGGGTATGGGCTGGTGGCAGCTCCATGCTGAATTTGATAGGTACTCTGAGTATCCTCCATTTTGAAATACCCATGCCCTGCCATAGGAATCAGTGGATTCCTGGTCAAAGGCAAGATGGCCCCTGTGGCCTCTTGGTTTCTATTACCTGTTACCTTGTTTTCCCAAAACACCTCCAAAAACACCTCCTCAGATTTTTACACCTACCTTCCATTCAACGCCAGGGTCATACCCTTAACACGGCTGAGCATTGGGAGGAAAAAACTAGAACTGATGCAACAGGCACTGCACAAGTTTCTTATAAAAGCATTGATGTCACAACCAAGGTCAGGACAGAGGCTGTAGAGGACCACGACTTGACGATGCACAGTGCCCGATACTATGGAAAAAAGAGGGGGCGGAATGAGCCTACTATGCCCTGTGAATATTCAGAATGTGCAAGTACCGAAAGGAAGAAGGAAGAGGGTGTAAGTGCTGGGGAGTCCAAGTTTGATGGTGAGACAAGGATGAAGTTCTAGGAATTGAGCGCAACGCGGCCTGGGCCACGGGAGGTGTAAGTGTAAGTCTCCAGGGGAGAGGGAGACTGGGTAGGGGTTGGCTAGTTCCCTGCAGATTTTGAAAAGTTCAGCCGAGTTATTGGATGCACCTGCGATCCCTGCCTGAATATGAGCTCTTTTCTTTGCACGTATGGTGAGTCTGTATTGTCTTTGGAGCAGGCTGCAGGCCAGTTTGTCAGAGGATTGCCACTTCCCTTCTGCTACCTCCTACTTTTGTTTTAGGGCTGCAAATTCGGTGTCGTACCACGTGTTACTCTTAGAAGCAGGTTTCAGATGGATCCTCATGACTGGGGCAAGAATGTCAAGAGTGTTGGGGATGGAGAGATGGAGGTTGCGGAGGACAGTGTCAAAGGTAGAATCAGGGGTGAAGGTGGAGGCGAAGGCAGCTGAAATTACTCGTTTCACAGGGCGGGTGTTAGTGAACGAAGTTGGAGCAACTTTAGGGGGGGGGGGGGCAGTCAGCCGGCCAATGGGACCCAGAAAGGATGAGAGGAGAGAGTGGTCTGTCCAGCAGAGAGGGGTGACTGAAGGGGTGGAGAGTGCAAGGTCAGAGTGTATGAGGGCATCCAAAGTGTGACCAGCAGTGTGGGTTGCCCCAGAGGGGAGAATGGAGAGGGAAAGCGAGGAGGAGAGGTCAGCGAAAAGAGTGGATGCAAAGCAAGGAGAGTCCAGTTGAATTTTGAAATCACCCAGAGGGAGAAGGTTAGAGGTGGAAGAAAGTAGAGAAGAGCAGAAGTCAGCCCATTCAGAGAGAAATAGGGAGGAGGCGCCTGGGGGCCAGTAGATGACAGCGATGGTCAGAGTAGAGTTGGAAGAGGTGACCAGTTTGCAAACCAGGCTTTCAAAGAGAATAGATCTGGGTAGGTAAGGTGGAAGCAGTAACCCACTTACGGAAGATTAAGGCAACCCCCCCCCCCACCAGAGCAGTGAGGTTGAGGCTTGGAGATTATCTTAAAGACGACAGGGAGGAGGGAGTCAAAAGTGACTGAGCTGAGCTATATTCTATGCCGCCCATGGTCCTCTTTACCACCTATGTCCACCCTCTGATCTTCTCTCCTACTCTCTGTTTCACAGAACTAGTACTCTCTACACCTCTACTTCTCTTGCCCTCCTCATCCCTACTTTTCCCTCTCTACCACTGTCTCGACACCTCTCCTACTCTCCCCCTCCTCTAATACTCTCCCCACAATGCTACTACTCCACCCACTTTCTCAATCACTCCCTTTTTTACTCTGTCACTCTATTACTCTGTCCCCCTATCACTCACTCCCATCTCGACCCTACCATTCCACTCCCACCCAAACACACACACACGCTCATTCAACTCCAAGTGCCACTTCCTCTAACCAACAAATATCTCATCTTGCACAGTGCCTGAATAATCCGTCTCCACCCGCCTCTCACTGTCCTTCCTCTGCCTGGTCACCTCACCTGAACTACACACAACTTACTGATCTCCCTTTACCCGCCCCATTTACCTCCATTGGCCATCCCGCCATCTGGTTCACCAGGTCAATAACATACTATTTTTTCCTGTGCAGGAGGTGTTACAATAAAACAATACATAATAGGGGTTCATGACTTACCTGTTTCTCATGTGCAGGCCAGTCTGGGTTTGACAATGGTGGGCCGCTGCAGTGTGTTCGAGAGTTCATGTCCTTTCCCAGTTTGTGTGAGTGTCCCCTAGGATTGATGGCCCATTCGTTGATCTGGGGGGGAGCTGCTCTTTGGCTCCATAACAGGTGAGCGTCATGTTTTGAAGAAGCTGTTGAGAGCTTGCTGCAAATGCTCTGATAAACGCTTTGTTCTTCTGTGCTGTATTACGTAGCTACTTTGCCTCATTCAGTTGCCAGTTTGGATGCGTTGCCTCTCGGCAGCTCTCCAGAGTTTCTCTTGAGCTGTTCTCTTATCCTCCTTCCTCTATGCCTGCTGGAACATGTCAAATTTTTACAAGAAACAGAAATAAACTGGTTAGCATCATGTGCGGCAGGTACGGGGACATTGACAGTGGTACTCTGCACAAGCATACTGGCATTCTAAAAAGGGGACAGGACTGAGGCCCTGCCAAATGCCATATTGCCCCTCTGTGGTAGGATGGGCTCTGGCTTCCCCCCCAGTCGCGCCTTGAAACACTTGTGTATAGGCGCGTTATAAATGCCATATCGTATCATACCATAACAGGCTGAGAGTTGTCCTCAACCCCACCCGCCCTCTTGACAAGATCAGGTTACTGTCCTGGAACCTCCTCCCCGTCAACACCATACTTGCCCCCCTTGCTTCTACTTTTCAGGAAGGAGTTCAAAAACCTTCCAAAGAATGGTTCCTCCCTAACACCTAGGTATAAACACCCTCCACTCCCCACTCAACCGGAGACTGGGTGATCTGCCCAACTCCCTCATTTTTTCCTTTGCTGACAAATTGCCCACCCTGCCACTCCCGCTGGCCAGTTGTTAGCTCCCTGCTCCCTCACTGTGTCCTGCCTCCTATGATTTGTAAAATGCTCTGGTGCTTCTTGAAGCTAGGTCTACGCTGAATATAATAAAAACAGCACAAACCACATAGCCAAGAGAGTATATATGTCCCAAGGTTTGCAGACATTTAGCTGGTACAGTGAGTGTTTTGACAAATGAAAAGTGCACCAAACGCAGTGTACTTTATGTGCCCAGAACAATGTGAGTTTAAATCACTATTAAGGAGATATTTGTCAAATATAATAATCTGTGGTCATTTTGATGTCCCTAAAACGCTCTTTCGCCTTATGCAAAGCAGCAAGGTGCTATTTGTCCCTCTTCCCTTTGTCATCTGTGAATTATTTACAGAATAAGCGCAGTTACTTACAGGAGCTCCTTTTGAAAGGCATGGTGTGGGAAAATAATTGTAAAAATAAGGCCTAAAAGGCTTTCACCAGTCATTATACTTGTTTTACTGCTCATGATGGTAACATGTGAGTGGTAACATGTGTAATGAACCAGAAGTAAGGCTCGGACACAGAGACATTACAATGGTTGTAAAGTGAAAGTGGGATTGGAGAAAGACGTATTTCGCACTGCAAATATGAGGGGTGTCCATGCCTCAAGGAAACTAAAGGATGTCAGTGTCGGAATGTCCACAAATAGAAAGAGTTCTCTGTCCTGTGTCCAAAATTCTATCCTGACCCCTACAAGCTAAACCTAAGAAAATGCACAAAGGTAAAAAAGTCTTTGAATTACCTATCTGTAGTCTTCTTTAACGTTCCAACATAAAGTTCCAAAAGGTGCATAAATTAACTTCTCCAGCATTGGATCTTTCATAGATTCTGATGCTTGAATATTCCCCGTCGTCAGACCGGGAATCCCCAATGATTTAAATAATTATTAAAATTTTTAAAATACATACATTATTTCCATAGAAATATGACTGTAGATCGCCCATTATGGTCTATGAGCCATTCATTTGTGTATTCCCTCCACCTCACTTTTGTCCTTTGTAGCCCTATCCAATGAGGTGGCAGGGTTTAAGCTCCGCCCAAGTCAGCCATCTTCAGATTTTTCACTGCAGTATAACAGAGGGAGTCCTCCAGCTCTCTGAGCTTTTCAAAATCTTTCTCTTGTTAGATATATTTGTTTTTCCCAAAATATATCTTTTTGCAATCTCCTGATCAAACTCTTTCTGCTCTGTGTTTCTGGGCTCAGAAAACACTTTCTTTCACATTAATTTCATCGAGTGAAATCCTCTTCAAAACATGGCTGAACTTCCAACTGCCACAAATCCTTCCCTGTTCAGTGACTGCACGAGGTGCATGAAGAAACTAGTCTACATGAATGATCCTCATGAGCAATGCATCTACTGCCTGTATCCTCATGATATAAATAAATGTGACATTTGCAGGACTTTCTCCAATAAAACCTTGCAGGAGACTTCTTCTCCATTTAGAAGCTAAAGCTCTATCTTCTGACGAAGAATCAGCCAAGACAGCTCCTGTACATTCCACTAAACCATCTGAGAGGCAAACTTCTAAGAGAAGGGCCTCTTCAGTGGAAAGGAGGGTCTCTCCCTTTCACAAAAGTAAGAGGAAGGTGGAAATACCCTCTTTGGGCTCTGGCGATCACAAGAAACAGCATCCTGAGGAAAAAAACACCTGCAAAGGTAAGGAGGCATTTTCAAAAAACCCAGGGGGGCAATCGTCAGCGGATAAGCCGTCTACGAGTGACCATAGCGATAGATAAATAGAGGCCCATCGATGACCAAGCCGTCGACGAAACCCATATCGTTCACGACGACACTTCAACAACACTTCAAACCTTGTCATTGACAACCAAATCGAAGGAGTTCCATCGCTCGTCCACAAATCTCTCATCCACGAAGATGCCATTGACGGATAAACACAGTGAACCGTCAACTAAGTCATCGTCTACAAAGCCACTGTCGACGAAGTCATTATCCACGAAGCCACCGTCGACGAAGCATACCCCTACGCCGTCGACAATGTCAATTCCTTCGTCCACAGAGAAAACACAACCCAAAACAGCCACCGCAGACGCCACTGTTGCACCATCCATTGATAAAACGGTGACTCCTATATTAGAGACTCATGAAGCAATAGGAGCACAACTTTCTCCTTTAGTAGAGATAGCAGAACTCCGAGACATCATTCTTCAGGAGGAGTTTTCAGACACAGAATTTGTGGGCGAGCAACCTTTTCTCACACCCAAAGAACAGAGTCCTCCCTGGCAACCAAATGCAGAGGAACCTGCCGATCCTTACGATCCAGCTCTCATAGAGTCAATGCGAAGGATCATTGAAGAATTCAACAGACGTCAAATGGAAAAGAATAAGTCTTCCATACCGAAAGAGGGAACACCTCCACGGAGGAGCATCTCACCTCGGCATAGCACACCTATGACCGGAGGTCCAAGCTCAAATATTGGACATGCCCTTTGATGAGCAAGACTTATTTGGTAAGAAGATCGATGACCACCTCAAAGGAATAAAGACAGACACGGACACAGCTCGAGCCATCAGTTCCCTTAAAGATAAGGACAAAGACCGTAGATCTTTTCGTCCTTTTCGAGGCTCATCCTCTAAATTCAGAGGCTTTAATCGTCCATTCTATGGCAAAGAAGCACAGGGAAACACCTTCCAGGACAACAGATACCACCAAGCCTCTAGCAGGTACTCCCAGAGGGGAAGGCGTGGATCTATCCAGGGCAAGACCCAGAGCAAGAAAATTGACAGATCATGTCTTTCCCCTCAACGTCACACCCTGGTGGGGGGAAAGAGTAAGCCGATTCCTCCAATGTTGGCAGTCAATAACATCGGACAAGTGGGTGTTGCAGGTGATCCGCAAGGGTCATACAATAGAATTTCTAGATCAACCTCCATCCCTTGCTCCCAACCCTCGCAAGGTACATCTTTTAAGACGTGTCATGTCAGAAATTCAAAAACGGCTTCAAAAAGCAGTTATAGAACCAGTCCAAGACCAAGAAAAGTGATGCGGTTTCTACTCCCGTTTCTTCCTGATCAAAAAGAAAAACAGTCAGTGGAGACCTGTACTGGATCTAAGAGTACTCAACCTGTTCATCAAGCGCATCAAATTCAAGATGATATCCCTGCAAAGCATCTTACCTTGGCTAAACTGGCACAACTTCCGGGCCACTCTAGATTTGGAAGACGCCTACTTCAACATTCTCATTCCCCCTGCCCACATTCAGTTCCTCAGGTTCGCAATAGGGGAGTTACACTTCCAATTCTGTGTTCTCCCGTTCGGCCTAAAACCAGCACAAAGAGTTTTTACCAAGTGTCTTGCACCGGTAGCAGCAAAACTTAGAAGGACTGGAACAGAAGTCGTCCCATATTTGGACGACTGGTTGAAAATGGCAAGCTCATACAAACTCACATGCTTGGCAGTTTCGAGAAAAATAAACCTATCAAAAGGGTTAGGTTTTTCAATAGACGAAAAGAAATCCTGCCCAGCAAGACAGTTCTCTTCCTGGGTGCGGACATCGACACCAGCATCCCCAGGGTAAGACCCTCGGCAGATAGAGTAGCAGCTATTCTCCACTTGACCTCATGGTTCCTAGGCAACCACGATACACTCTCTCGTGGGCATGATGTCCTCATGTATATTTCCCATACCAAATTGCAGACTTCGCATGAGACCAATCCAGGAGGCCCTGGACCACCAATGGAAACAAGCACTCGGTTCATGGGAGGATACCGTCCAACTACCGCAGACATTACACAAGGTACTTCGATGGTGGATTACACCTCAAAACCTGTTACAAGGAATGCCTTTTCAGGCACCAACATCTACCCTTCTCCTCAGGACAGATTCATCTCTGTCGGGCTGGGGAACTCACCTAGAGGACCTCCAAACCAAGGGCACATGGTCCGCTCAGGAATCTCAACTGCACATCAATGTCTTAGAGCTCAGGGCAATACGGTGGGCGCTAAAAGCCTTCCTGCCGGTATTACCCACACAGGTAGTGACCATGCATACAGACAATACGACCTCCATGCATTACATCAACAAACAAGGAGGCACCAAGTCAGAGATCTTGTCACAAGAAGCTCAACTGCTATGGGCATGGGTATTGCATCACAGAGTTCAAATCAAAGCGGAACATCTTCCGGGAGTAGACAACGTCCTAGCGGACAAACGAAGCAGAGAGTTCACGACCTCTCACGAGTGGGAACTGGACGAGAAAGAAGTCCAAGTAATATTTTCCGAATGCGGTCATCCGCAGATCGACCTTTTCGCCACCAAAGCCAAGAAGAAATGCCACAGATTCACCTACAGGTACCCAGAGCATCGGTCAATAGGAGATGCGTTCTCGGTGGATTGGACAGGGACATTCCTTTATGCTCCCCCCCCCCCCCAACCCTCTCATAGCGAGAGTGCTATGCACACTGAAGGAGAAGAATTGTTCCATGATCCTCATAGCGCTGGATTGGGCCCGGCAGATCTGGTACTCAACACTACAACACCTCTCCCGTTGGCCCCTGATTCACCTCAAAGCTCATCAGGAGCTTTTGACGCAACAGAACCGCAAGGTCCTCCACCACAACCCAGCAAGCCTATCTCTCAAGGCCTAGTTCCAGAGCAGCGAAAACTAATGAATGTGGATCTCCCTGCAGATTGCTGGGATATTATCAAAGCATCTAGGGCTCATTCTACTCGGATCACCTATATCCGGAAATGGACTTGTTTCTCCAAGTGGTGTGAAACATCATCAGTGAACCCACTCACAGCATCGGTTGAGCAATTACTTCTTTACTTACAGTACTTGGCCAAAGCAGGTCTATATATATCCTCTATCAAGGTTCATCCATCAGCCATAGCAGCATATACAACAAATCCAGATAAACAGTCACTGAAAATGAAGACAATAAAGACTGAAACCATAAAGAACACTTGGTTCTCTAATGAAATTCTGGACGTCAGACAAGAAAAAAGAGCTCTCGAAAGAGCTTGGAGGAAGGATCCAAATGATGATACCTTAACAAACTATAAAAAAATCCATCCTTAGCTACAAAAACTCATCATTGAGGCTAAAGCTAAACACTATAATGAAAGAATTGTGAACACAAAATCCAACACTAGTGAGCTTTTTAAAATCCTAGCCGTGTTTCAAAATCAGCCTCCTCCCACTAACAACATCATTAAGGATGATAAGTGGTGTCAGGCCATTCATGATGCCTTTCTATCCAAGATCGACTCTTACAAAGATAGAATCAAGAACGCCCTGAGCAACGTAGAACCAACGCAAACTACCACTGACTCCACTCCTTCCGATATAATTGAAAACACCATCCCTCAATTCTCATTTATGCACTACAACGAAGACGAAGTCTTCAAGGTCATCCAAGACCTCAAAGCCACTTCTTGTCCCGCAGATGACTGTGCCACAAGTATTCTCAAGGAGTCCTCCGAAACATTGGTTTCATGGATTACCCAACTGGTAAATCTTTCCTTTGACGAGGACCTAGTGGCGGACCAGTTAAAATCGGCCTGGATTACACTGTTATTGATAAAGGAAAACCTTGATCCAGCTAACAACGACAACTATAGGCCCATAACAAACGTGCCCTTTATCCTCAAGATATTGGATAAACTCGCTTACCTTCAGTTACAGGCCCATGTTGAAAAACATAACATTGTGGGTACCCGTCAGTCAGGTTATAGAGCTCGACATGAAACTGAGACAGCTATGCTAGATCTCAAATCCACCCTAGCCAGCATAGCTGATAAAAATCAAGCTGCAGTGCTTATGCTGTTGGATCTCTCTGCAGCCTTCGACCTAGTTGATCACAGTTTACGGGTGTCAAGGCTTGGAGAGGTCGCAAACTGCTCCGTAATAGCATCTAGATGGATAGCCTCAGTTCTGGGTCCCAGAATGGTTAGGGTATGTGCAGGCAACAACCAATCTTTCCCCATCTCTCAGACATGCAGCGTTCCCCAGGGCTCCTGTCTGTCGCCTCTGCTTTTTAATCTATACATCCGTCCCCTTCTTGATCTCCTAAGTAAACTAGGAGTGAAATATACAAACTACGCTGGCGATACTCAGGTAGTCATACAGCTGAGTGGCTCTTATAACAGTGGCGTTGAAACCATCAACAAAATATACAAAGCCATACAGGACTGGATGGCCTGCAACTCCCTTGCTCTTAATGACAAAAATAACGAACTGCTTATTGTGTCATCTAAAAATATTCTGACTAAATTAGATACCAACTATGCCAGTTTCCCTATCGCAGATAATTTTATCCCCGTCCAGAAGAAAGTCAAGACCCTAGGAGTTGTCCTGGGCGAAGAACTTTCCATGAAGTCCCATGTTTCCAGCATTAAGTCTAGCTGCGGCCTCATAAACAAGCGAATAGGATAAATTTGCCCATTCATCTCGGAAGAGAACTGTGCCCTCTTGTCCACGGAACTGATTAATTCTAGATTAGACTATTGCAATAGTCTTCTAGACGGCACTACTGCCTCTAACATCCAATCTTTACAAGTGGCTCAGAACAACGCGTTGCGCGATATCTTCAACCAGTCTCGTCGAGCACACATCTCCACATTTAGGAAAAGACTTCATTGGCTTCAGGTCAAACATTGTATAACACACAAGGTGCTTACCACGACCCACAAATGCCTAAGTCTCAGCAGTCCAACATACCCGTCGGCCCGTATTAGTGCCAAGCCTAACGAGAGAAATCTTTGCTCATCTACTGCAGTCGTCCTCAAACACCCCAAATTTAGGACAGCCAAATTTGGAGGCACCACTCTTGATGCACAGGGCCCCCTTCTTTGGAATACACTACCAGCCCGGATACGGCAGATCCAGAGCTATACTGTATTCAAATGCGCCATAAAAACTAACTTCTTCAACCTGGAATAACTCATTGACTCTGTCCTCCTCTACTGCCTCTTGTGCTTGTCTGTCTATGTCTTGTCTTTGTGTGTGCCCTGAGGCCTACGGGCATGTTGGCACGTTACAAAAATTAAAATAAAATAAAATAAATAAAAATTGCTCACTCTACCAGCTGTTAAGATCTTCCTGAGAGGGCTGATGAGTACTTACCCACCGACGCCAACATCAGTTCCATCCTGGAGCCTAAACACTGTACTGGCAGCTCTAATGGAACCACCTTACAAGCCTATTCATAGATGTGACATGAAATTCTTATCTGGGAAAACAGCTTTCTTGATAGCCATCACATCTGCCAGGAGGATCAGTGAGTTACAAGCTTTATCATCAGAACCTCCTTTTACCTTGTTCCACAAAGACCGAGTCATTCTGAAAACTCATCCAAAATTCCTTCTCATGGTTTTGTCGGAGATGACTCTCAGGGAGCGCATTGTCCTCCCAACTTTCTTCCAGAATCACACATCTGATGCAGAAAGATCTTTGCATTCGCTAGATGCGGCGAGGGTTCAAAGGTTTTACTTACACACAACCAACAGATTGTTCATTGCTTTCTCTGGCCACACTAAAGGTCAACATATTTCAAAACAAAGTTTGCCACGTTGGGTTTCTCAATGTATAACCCACTGTCATCAGTCTAAAGGCAACCCCCTCACCAGGCCTCGTTCGCCGCACTCCACCAGAGGGAGGGCAACTTCAGTGGCGTTTCACGCAGGGATAGCATTTAAGGACATATCCAGAGCCGCTTCCTGGAGCACTCTGCACACGTTCGCCAAGCACTACTGCCTGACAGAAGAGGCCAACAAAAAATCTGCAGTTGGTCAGGCAATGCTCTGCCACCTCTTTACATAAGGTAGGATCAGCCTTCCTCCCGCCTTTCCCTGGATATGTAACCTTGGTGTTGCTGTATGGCAAAGGCTTGCTGAAATGTTCTGCTTTTCTATGTATATATGATGTGGGCATGTTTTAACTGCTTGGTATTCTATTCAAGCATCTGAATCTATGAAAGATCCAATGCTGGAGAAGTCTTAGTTACTTACCTGTAGCTGTATTTCTCCTGCATTGGTATCAGCATTCAGCTTCCATCATATTGTAGTATACACGGTTCATAATCTGAAGATGGCTGACTGGGGCGGAGCTTAAACCCTGCCACCTCATTGGTTAGGGCCATAAAGGACCAAAGTGAGGTGGAGGGACTACACAAGTGAATGGCTCATAGACCATAATGGGCAATCTACAGTCATATTTCTATGGAAATAATGTATGTATTTTAAAATTTTTAATAATTATTTAAATCACTGAGGATTCCCGGTCTGACGACGGGGAATATTCAAGCATGTGAATCTATGAAAGATACCAATGCTGGAGAAATACAGCTACACGTAAGTAACTAAGACTTCTCTTCAGCTCTCTACCACAGTTCTTTCGTTGGCAAAGTACAACTTTCCAATGAAGTGGGGTGAGTGGATAATCCCCATCCCCTAACATCACACACTCAAGGGTTCTTCCTCACCCCTTTGACTTACTCCACAGTTCTTTATAATTCACAGCTCTTCAGTTTTTTTTCCCACTCAGGGAGTATGTTTCCCTTCCTCTAGATTTCACACTCTTAAAATGTGCCTTCACTTTGGCTTGGTTGTCAGGATCCAGAAGAAAAGCGCAGAAGTTGCTGGCCGCACGAACCCCCTGGCGCGTTCACCACACAGTCTAATTACGAACAGGCTATGCACTCTCCACCCAAGAGGGAAAGGGCAATGGGACAAAATAACAAACCAGATCCTTGCCTCCGAATTCTTAAAGACTCAAGACCTGAAACGAGATTAGCAAAACATTATTTAACTGCTCTCAATGCTCTTCCCCTTCTTGTTCTCCACCCTACCTTATTACTCTTAGCATATCTGCAAACCCCTTCTAAGTCGCCAAGAGGTTGTTGTGAACAAATTACTTCAGATCTTCTTCTGTCTATATCTTACCCTTTAGAACTATTCCTTATTTGAAAATCTTCCTTATATTTCTTTCTTTTTTATTGAGCAAAAACTCATCTAGATTCTTCTCTTGAGAGGCAACTAAAGTCACAGTCTCACTTGAAGAGATTGCATTCCTTGCTGCCTGGTCACTTACTAAATCACTTACCAAGTGGTTACTTTTTCTCTTCAGACTGAAAGCGGGTCTGTCACAGGTCTCTGCACCTTTAAGGGAGAGACAAGCTCCTGGCGGGAGAAGGAATGGGACGAGCCCTGATGAGAAGGGCAGTCCTTTCCTGTATACGAATAAAGCAAGATGTGTATGAATGTCCTCTGGAGTCACGTCCTTCTTTACAGTGCCTTTGGCACGGGTAACAACTGGCGATGAGGATCTTTCTTGCGCACCAGAGTCCAGCGGACCAGCCAGTGATCCCACTGGACCCGCTCGGTTCCTGAGGTGATCCTACCTCCTTCCTCCACACCATCCGGTGAGCCGGCTAATGAGCCCACCGGGTCCTGCTCATCCTGCTGAGGTGGTCCTGCTTCCTTCGTACACTCGACGGGTGGCAGCAATCCCGCGGCCCATCCACTCCTCCAGTGAAATGCCAGATCCCAGGCACCCAATGAATCCATGCCCGAGGGGCGTTCCAAGAGCCCCACATTGCCGGCGATCCCACCAGGTTTACACGGCCCCCACCATGTTCTGTGTTGCCGTGCGGCAGTCCTCAAGCTGCCCGGGCCACGTGTCAGCAAGGAGCTGCAATGGCTACAAGTAAAACAAGTCAGTAAGTGCAGGCAGCGCACCAAGCAGCACATGTGCACACATAACAGTGATCCTACCACCTCCCAACCTGCCACCACAGCAACAGGGCCAAGACAACCCACATACAGTGTGTCACATACCCTCAAACTGCAAAGAGCCAATCTCCTGGCGCGAAGACTCCAGCACTAACCTCCCACACGGAGAACAATCCAAGGCACACGTCGTATTGCATGACAACCCCACCCAGTGCTGAGGCCCCTGGGCACTTCAGAAAATGCACTGCCAAGCTAAACAACGCCCAGCATCGTCAGAGGGACGTCCACACCCGCCACTACTCAGAGACCACAGAGGGGTGGCCAACACCATGACTCAGGCAGCCGCCATCATGAGCAACCTCGGAATCCCGGCTCCTGCCCCCACAACCAAGGCAGCCTTACAATGCATGCCACTTGCATTCACCATGACACCCCAAGCTGATAAAGGCCTGAGATGGATCGAGTGGATGGAGGATTTCAACCTCTTTGTGAGAGTGGCGGGTGAGGAGAAATCACCAAACTTACATGACATGTTCATCAACCTGGTGGGCAGCGAGATAAAGACCATCGTCAAGACCAGACCTCCAGGAGATCAGCCAGATTTCACCTCACTAATATACTCCCGCAACAGGAAACTAATCATCAAACCCAATAGAGACTATGAAAGGTACATGTTCAACCAGTACAGGCGGAGAACCGAAGAAAACGTCGACAAATTCATTACCCGCCTCTGAGTGAAGAGTGCACATTGTCAGTTCCACGCATTCTCCACCGATGAAGCAATCTGGCTGCGTGTAATAGAAGGCTGTCTATCACGGCCTTCAGAAAACAGCTACTAAAGAAACCCCTATCCATCGATGAGAGCGAGTTGTGAGGGTGGCCAGACAAGCAGCCTCTATAACAGGAAGCCCAAACGCAAAACAAGATAAAAATGAGACAATTGCGGCCGTCCAACCACCACCGCTGCAACTAGGCGACAGAGAGACACTGCCCTTCAGGATGGCCGACCAAACGGGCCCTAGGCCACAGAGACAATGCTAACGGTGCAGAATGGCTTTCCCACACTCAGGGACCTGCCCAGCCTTGTAGCAAAAGTGCGCAAACTGCAGCAGGGAAGGACATTTCCAGTTGGTATGCAGGGAAGGGAGGCCGTTCCCAACCCCATGTTGCCCCCACAGTCACAGAACAGAGCATATGGACGCCCTCCCCAAGCTCCGGCCTACCAAACTAGACCCTACTATCAAGGGCAACAGCGATACGTGAGAGCCGTAGAGGAGTTCCACCTGCAAGACTATTACCATGCCTACGAACAGTTTGACTAATACTCACGATTCGGGGAGGAGTATGACAAACCCCCGACCACATAACAAGACTATGATGACCCCCAGCAGGCCGCTACATACCGCGGAAGAGACAACTACAACCAGGACTAAAAGGATGAATACGTCAACCTCATTCAAGACGATCATGAGGCAAAAGAAGCACCCAGAATAGCAGTCAACCTGGGAAACAGACAGTTCTGCTTTTTAATCGATTCAGGTGCAACAGTCAAGATCATGGGGGAACAGGGATTGCTTTAGATGCCTGAGAGACCGGAACTCGAGAAAAGCCAATTCGAGCTATACCCCGGCATTCAATCGGTCGCTTCAAGAAACAACTCACAAACAAGGAGCAAACACTAGACACCGCCATCCACGTCATCCGAAGCCCGACCAAAGGACCCTGCCTCCTCAGCTACCACACGGCGATCCGCCTAGGCCTCATCGATATCCACTTTCAGGAAAGGGAGGCAATCCAGTCGTCTGCATCAGCCGGAAATATCAGGGAACACGTATACATGATCAACGCCACCCTGAACCAGGTGATCCCAGTCACAAAGGAGACGTTCCTGGCGAGATTCCCGCCCCTATGCAAAGGACAGGGAAAACTCAGAGGACCGCCCATCAAATTACATATTGACAAACCCATCAGATCAGTTCTCCAGCACCACAGCCGTCTCGAAAGAACTTGACCGGCTACTGCATAACGGCATTATCGAAACAGCGACAGGCCCCACTCCATGTGTTTCCCCCGTGGACATCGTACCCAAAGAAGGCAGACGCCTACGCTTATGCGTGGACATGAGAATGGCCAACACAGCCATACAACGGGAACGACAACCCAGCCCATCCATTGAGGACATGATCATACTACTCAAATCAATATTATTCTCAAAACTTGATCTACTTCAAGGGTGCCACCAGCTTGAACTCCACCCAGAGTGAAGGAGTATCACCACCTTTGCTACCCACAAAGGTCTGTTCCGCTACAGACGCTTAAAGTTTGGCATCCCGTCTGATGCTGAAATTTTCCAGTAAGCCATAAGACAAATAATCAGACTCATTAAGGGCGTGCTCAACTACAGCGACGATTTCCTCGTGTTTGGCAAATCCCAGGAAGACCACGACACAGCCCTGCTGGCGACATGCGCAGCCCTACACGAGGCCGGCCTAACACTCAACCTGGAAAAGAGCAGTTTCAGCAAGAAGAAACTGAAATGTTTTTGACCACATTTTCTCAGACGATGGCATGACACCTGATTCTGATAAAGTGAGTACTTTCACCAATCTATAAGCACCGCCACAAGCAGCAGATGTACGGTCCTTCCTCAGCATGGCCGGCTACTGCACAGGCTACATCCCACACTATGCGTCCCTGGCCGAGTCTGTGAGAAGACTGCTGTAAAAAGACTCCTCGTTCGTGTGGTCAAATGACTGTCTGAGGGCTTTTGACTGCATCAAGATGGCACAAGCTGAAGCACGCCGCCTGGCATACTTTGACCCCAACTGGCATACCGAAATCACGGTTGACGCCATCCCTGTGGGACTTGGGGCCATCCTGGCACAGACGAGCGGAGCTGACACACAACCCAGACACATTGTTGTTTATGCAAGCCGAGCCCTGTCAGCTACTGAATCCGCATATTCACAAGCCGAAAAAGAAAGACGTATGGGCTTGTGAACACTTCCATAACTTCATAATTCGGAAGAAATTCACATTGATCACAGATCACCAGGCTCTGCTATCACTTTTTGACAATCCGCATACTGAAATGCCACAGAGGATAGAGCGATGGGGCATTAAACTGCAGGAGTACGACTACACAATAATTCACAGGCCAGGTGGCGATCAAAATCCGACGGGGGCACCGAGGCGACATGGAATACATCAAGTATGTGGCTGTAACCGCTTTACCACCTGCTATCTCACTCAAATCCGTCGCCGCTGCATCCGCTGCTGACCCGTTCATGGCTCTGGCCATCAGCCTGACCAATAACAACAAATGAAAGGACAATCGGCGCGCAATTCTAAACCACCCGGGGGGGTGCAAAGAAGTAGAGAGACTTGCAAGGGTAAACACAGAGCTGGCAGTTAAGGACCACTCCATCCTACTAAGGGGATGTCGATTAATTATACCCGCAACACTCAGAGCTGAGGTCTTTAAGACGGTGCATGAAGGTCACTCTGGTGTTGACAACAAGAAATGACAGTTGAGATGTCATGTGTGGTTCCCCTTCTTGGAGTCACTCGTAGATAGTTGGATCAAGAACTGCCTGCCATGTCAATATATGGCACGGTCGGAAGCCCCCATCACATTACAGCCGACCCACATACCGGACCATGCATGGGACAGAGTAGTCGTTGATTTCTACGGTCTGATGGAGTCGGGCGAATAACTGCTACTGTTCATTGACAAAAACTGGAGATTCCCCATTGTCAAAAAGGTGACATCAACAGCATACCCCCAAGTGGCTGCAGTCTTTGATGAAGTACTCAGAGAATGGGGCATCCTGCAGTCCAGGAAATTGGACAACAGTCTCACCTTCAACAACCACGAATTTGGGATCTTCGCCAAACACATGGGATTCACACATCAAATGATCACCCCCAGATGGCCACAAGCCAATGGAATGGCAGACGCTTTATGGCCTCCATCAAAAAGACAATCCAAAGAGCTTGCATAGAAGCCTCAAACCCACACCAAGCACTGCGCAGACCACTGCGAGACTATCGAAACACGCCCCATGAAGCCACCAACAAGACGCCTGCCGAATTGATGATGTGATGCCAAGTCCGCACCCGAATTGTGAGGAACCCTACTGCACCAGACGAAACCGATGCAGACCTCATAAGGAGGGACACTCAGACGAAAGAACGAGAAAAAAGCGACTCTGATATGAGGAGAGGAGCGGTGCACAAGGATTTCCAAGTTGGGAATGAGGTCCTTGTAGAACACACCATGACAAAGAAGACCGACACAAGATACTCGCAGAAACCGCTGAACGTTGTCGCCATCAAGGGCACCATGGCGACTGCTCAAAACTCAGAGCGAGAAGTCACAAGGAACAGCTCGCAGTTCAAACACCTCATCAAGCAAAAAGGACAGGAGCTTACCCCACCGGAACCAGACCCAGAAACTAGAGAGCGGTGGGATGACTCATGGAGCCCTCATGAACAGGACAGACACCTGCTACGGGAGACACTCGAGGCATCAGAATCATCAGACCCGAGTGGGAGAAGTACACGGCCCCAACGTGTGACCAGAAGACCTGCACGAATGGTGGAAGAATGTTAAGCCTGACATCAGGACATTTGTCCAGGGGTGATGTCACAGGTCTCTGCGCTTTTAAGAGAGAGACAAGCTCCTGGGGGAAACGGGAGAAGGAAGGGGAGGAGCCCTGATGAGAAGGGCAGTCCTTTCCTATATACGAATAAAGCAAGACGTGTATGAATGTCCTCCGGTGTCGCATCCTTCTTTACGGTGCACGGATAAGAGAGTCTCACACTATGTACGCTACTGAAGGCTTTGATCTCCTTCCTGCTGATGTTCGCATGACTCGCCACACACCGTGTTGTCTGCTTTCTATGTTCATGCGGGGTTCGATTAACCCAGCGTGGTCCCTCTTCAGTGTTCATGTGCACGCAGGATGCTCCCGAATTACACTAGCTTCCAGCGCCACCTTGTCCCTGTGCTCCTGAAAACTCCCAAACGCTGGGTAGGTTATTGGTATATGTTAGGGAGAATTCTCTGTAAAGGCTAATTTCCCAAACCTAGTGAGTCCCCCAGCAGCTTTGCTGGATTTTTGGGGTTTATTTTTTCTCCTGCTAAGAGTGAGACTCTTTTCCTCCCCCTCTTAGACGTGATTTAAGGTGTTCCTTTGACTTTGTATGTGTTCTATGGGCTATGAGGTCCTTTTGCCAATAGGGTTTCATGTGTTTTTGATAAGTGGGCTACACAGCACCCTCCGTGCAGTAACCCAGGGGTGTCGTAGCGACCGCCAAACATAGACTCCATACCCTGGGACTGACTACTGTCTCCCAGGGCATGTAAAGTCACCATTGGCTTTACTAGTCTCAAATTGTGAACAGAACCAGTACAAACCATCATATTGTGGACTTATTGGTCGGGGCAATTCGATTGCCACGGGGTCTGTTGTTCGACCGAGTTTTGGCTGGTGGCAGTGGATACTACTTTTCATATTCGACCGCGAATATATTCCTATGGGATTTTCCCATTGTTCGAGGCTACCACTTTTTAAAATAGCCTCGAACATACCACCGCTTATTAAATTAATATAAATTCACCGGTTGGTATTTTTTGCCGAAACTTGGTTCCAAAATGGCGTTTGTGTTCGCTTCTGTGACTCCAACCCAAGTCGAGCTGTTTGTTCCACTTTTTGGGGGGCTTCTCAACAGAAGCCTCCAAAAGTGCTGCCACTCTGTCTGGGTACCACAGGAGGTGTGGGAGGGGGTTTAGGCACCCTGGACTGAGTTGCCTCGGTAACTCAAGTCGCACTCTTGTGTGATTGGCCCAAGTGGTGAGCCGCCCGGCTCACCACTTAGCATGTTTGAGTGACAGCTAGGCTCAATGAATGGGGGTTTTCTGCATAAAAGCAGGGCTTTGGGGACTGGAACTTCAGAAGTCGCCACAGGACCTAAAGAATCCGAGGAGGGAGAAGCTGAGCCGACCTGCAACGACGACACCACCGGTGGAGCCCTGCTGAACGTCTCACCACTTTTCCCGACGATAGAGGAGATCTCTAGCTCGGAGAGTCTTCTTCCTTTGACTGGTGGGGATAACCAGTTTGCCCGTCTTTTTGCCTTCCTGGAACATCTCGTGGCCGCCTTGCCCATGCCAAGCACCCCGGCAACCGGAATACCACGGTTTACCACTATCGCGAAGAAAAGGGTGGTACCTTGTAAACGGGAAACTCCGCAGCTGGTTTCTTTTCTGGCAGTGCAACGACCTTCAGCTTTCCTCCACGTCGAGACCTCCTCTGCCAGGAACAACTGACCCCGCTGGAGCGTTCTTCCCATTTTCAGGTACTGTGTCCCGCCTGGCTTCCCTTGCGACAGATCGTTCAGGGTGACAGTAAATCCTCTACTTTCTAACCTGGGTTAGCCTGGGGCCTGTTAACTAACTTTTCCTGACTTGATTTCAGTCTTTTGTGAACTATTTACAAAGACTCTTTGGGCATAACCCCACTGTGTGATCCTGGACACATTTCGCTTGCTCTCTCTAAGAGTGGGCCTGGCATTTGAACTTCCTTGCTCTCCAGTAGACTTTGCCTAACCTGCCTCACTGTGGTCCTATGAAAAGTATTGAGATTTGAGTGCTTTCATAACCCTGCCTTTTTCCCTCCCTTTTTAAATAACTTATTAGAGTGCCATCTTATGTTAAGCGCTCACCTCTGTCTGAAAATAAGTGGTGTTTCTCACTAAGACTTGTCTAATAAGTAATTAGGGTTGTATATATGTAATAGTGACTGTGTTGAATTTACTTGCCTCTTTTTGTGCTAGTGTAATTTACAAGTGTGGCTTTAAATAAATAATTATATACTTTTACACCACAGCTCTGGTCAGTGTTTGCTTGTGCTACTGTGTCTCTGTACCTATTGTGTATACTCTATATACTGTCTAACTCTTCTTGAGGGAAGTCTGACTGCTCGGCCACAGCTACCAAGTGAATCTGTGTGGTACAGACTGCTACCAAGTGGGTTTACTGCCAAACACCTGTAGTCTTAAATCTTCTGCAGTGGTCCCAGAGGGAACTGCACAGGTTTCTGCCTAACAGTATAAACGCTGCCTCCTTTGATGTGCAGTCTGAATTATCTTTCGTCTATAAACGAAAGTCACACGCTACCTTCACGTCGCTCCCTTTAGCACCTGGAGCTATCTGACAGGCTAGTTCGGAGAGCTTATCATGGCAATTTACATTTAAGGAAGTAACAAACGCTTCACTCAAACACTTGAATTGCAATAACTGTAAAGTTTTAAAAACCTGACTTAATTCACTGCTTATATGCTGAGGAAATGTTTTTAGTTCAAATATTAAATATGGACAGTCCTAACTCAAATGAACTTTGCTTTCACACTTAAGTGAATGAAACGGTCCCACCAGGCTACTGGATCATGTCCTACAAACTGCTTTAGTGATTTCCTGAACTTCTTGAATGCCTTAAAACTGGAGCTGAGTAGGTCTTGCCTCTTGGGTTTTTGTCAATGAAAGGCAGTTTAGAATTCCACTCTGGAAGACAAGCTGACTCAGGATTCCTAGCTGCCTACCTAATCTGTGGAACCTTCAATTGTCTCCGCCATCTTGCCTTGAGCTACCCACACCTTCCTGAAACAAGAAGCTAAGGACAATCTTGGCCTCTTAATAACTGTAGTTATTATTATTTATTGCATCTGTTAGATTCCCAAACCCGTAAATATCACGGCGTGATAGTACTATCCCTTCTAATTTACCATAACTAACTATATATACATGACCAGAATCCTAACAGGTTTATTCTCCTGGTAGGACTCCACGATATTTGCACATTCAGTTTTGAGCTTGGTTTACTCTCCTGTCAGGACTGTACAATATTTGCTTCACATTCAGTTTGCCCGATATATTCTCCTGCCAGGACATCACAACAAATTACTTTTATTTGAGATGCAGGTCTCCAGACTCGCCTTCACAATGTTCCACACATATATTTGGGTGTGGGTCCCAAAATCGCACAGTTCCTGGTTTACTCTCTTGCCAGGACCTTTCAGACTGTTTGTTTTTTTACAACGTAGATGGGTTTCACTTTACTATGCAACAGCCAAGACTCTTTGTCCCAGGGCTTTCCGCCCGCTTTAGCGGACTCCTTAACCTTCCCCATGGTGTGCAGCATTTGCCCTGAAGCCAGAGTTCCAATCTTCCCTTTTGGGCCCACTGGTTTGTTTTGACTGCTCTGGTGTTCCTCACGTCGACCCGCCGTTGCTGTGGCTTGCCAGCAGGCTCGGTACAGCGTTTCGCCCCTTGTCTGCTTCTCGCCTGGTCTCCCGACAGCCTTGCGCTGCCCTCAAACTCACTACGACAGACCTTTGGCTTTGTCTGGATAGCATTTCTAGCAGCCTTCCAGCGCCACCCATCACTCTGCTTGCTTTCCAGCTTCCGACCGGCTTTGCGTGCAGCAAGATTCTCTCTGCAGTGTCTCACTCCAGTGGCTTTTTTCATTCAAACAGCTGGCGGGTATTTAAATGTCCTGCTAATAAATATCTCCCACCAACAACTAAAACTCAGTTCCTGGTTCTAGTAATCTTCTTCACTCCGGTCTTCTTTCTCATCCCAGTACGTTGACATAATTTGTCAGAAGGAACCCTGATGTTGGTACAAGATGGTTGGACGGGTTCAATATCACAATAAGCCATCACAGCCTGTGAACTTGCAGGTGGGCATGGGGGGGGTATACCCAGAATGGAAAGGTGGGTGCCACATTTCTTGCGACCAGTTTCCCGCCCTCTCATCATGGTCCTGCCCCCACTCCCATATGATACTACCTCGGGCAGCCACCACAGGGTCAGGATCCGGTAGTGGCTGCCCTTCCCTGGCCAAATGGGAAGAGAATTTCCCCATAGAGGGAGCGATGGCATCACTGGATTTTAGACTTGCAAACATACTGTGGAGGTGTTTACCATAGCATACAGAATTCACATCCAGTGTCACAGGAATTGAATTGTAACATACAACGCACATGCTCACTGTGGGGATTTGCGGCACAGCAAGGCAGGCTCGTAGACAGGGAAGTGGCACACCATAACACAACCCATTCCTATAAAGGGCGAGGAGTGGGACTTGATTATTTTTTTTATTATTATTTGTTTATGGTTTAATTAGAAAAATGTAGAACCTTTACAAAAAATGTTTTAAAAGGTCAATGACATATTTGCATTTACATTTACATTTACATTTGCATTTTATATTTAAAATCACATTAACTTTACAATATCATTCTACCCTTAAAATATTAGAATTAAAACATTAGAACATAAAAGGAAGCAATAAGGGGAGAACTAAAGAGTAAAGGAAGAGAAATGAACACAAAATCAATTGTTATGTTATTTTTTTTATTTTTTTATTTTTTTATTTGATGTGGATAATAAAATCATCCTTTCAAATATATAAAACATAATATGATAACACAATTCACAACCAAACATTTAACAATTTTTCAATACATGGATTAACCAAAGCATTTGTTTAAGAACAATTATACAAAATCAAATAAATAAATAAGCATCACATTACCCAGAATCAGGATCATTGGATTTGGGAAAAATTGAATCAAGAAAACAAATGATTGCCACACGGATGGCCAAGTTCGGGAAGTTGTTAATGCTTGACCAAATGTCATTCGTAGACATTGGTCAAGTCACATTTTTTGAAGTGTTTCGATCTTTGATGAGCCAGCACCGGGCAATATAAGATGCAATGTTCTAAGGTTTCCCTTTGAGATTTATTTAAGCAAAAACGACAAAAGTTTAAATGTGTTGAAATGAGCTTTCGTCTGGCCAATACTTGTGTTGTGGGCCAGAGATTTAGGCGAAACCTTAGAAATTGGTGAAGTATATACGGACTCGGGCATCTTATCAGGTAAGATTCAGTTACATTCAAGGCCTTTATGTCAAAAACACGGGCATCAAAATCCCTATACTTTTGACATAAGATGTGATTTTGGATCCATTCATAATCGAACCACTTTTGCTTTGCTCGAACTGGGTTTATCAATAAGAGATCAAGTGTAATGCTTGCGTCCGCCATTGAATTTAAAACAATGCTGCAACAAGTTTTAGTGAATGCATGATCCTGTGCTAACAGATGATGCGCCAATATAGCCTCCAGAGGTCAGACCAAGTATGGATTTTCTAAATAGAGCACACATCCTCCATTTAATCTGTGATTCAGTGATATAATTCCTAGTTCATGTCGAATCAACGAGAGCAGAGTGCTCATGGGCAATTGCAATAATTGTTTCCAAAAACTTGTTTCTATGATTTGCCACCATTGGGGTTTTTTTGGAAGCATCGTATCAAGGCCATAGGTTACGGAGGGAATTATCTTCTGTTGGTAGAAAAGTAGGACGTGTTTCAGCGTGAATTTCCCAAATTTCTTTTTCAAAATGTTGGCCTGTGAAATGAGCATGCGGAGTTCGGATAATATCTCAACTTCCTGATCGTGGATGGAAGAGGAGGCCTGTATATGTACCCCCAGATATTTGTAGAGATCCACTTGAATTAATAATTCATTATGCAAATGCCAAACACACTGTTTTACTTTAGTTTTGCAGCATGGTTTGCAAATCATAATTTGAGTTTTTTGAGTATTGATGGTGAGATTATTAGTATTTACGTATGTGGATAAGGTATTCAAATGTTTTTGAAGTCCCGAGGGAGTCTGGGAGATAAGAATTAAAACATCAGCATATGCAAGAAAGCTTATTACATGAGTGCCAAGTTTCGGAGAATCACTCATGGTAGCTCGTAGGCAGACACCAAGATCAAATATAAAGAAATTGAAAATAGAGGAGGCTAAAATACAACCTTGCTTGAGGCCTCGAGCTGTTTTGATAAAAGATGATAGTGCACCGGCCATAGAGAGACGAACTTGAATGGTGGTATGAGTATGAAGGAGCATGATTAAAGACAGAAGAAAAGTAGGGCATTTATGGAACATTAATTTACGAAAAAGAATGGACAGATCAATCGAGTCGATTGCAGCTTTAAAATCAATATAAGCCAAGTACAGAACTTGATTTTTGTCTGCATACTTAGATTTCAACATGTTTAATGTTATAAGATTTGGGGATGTGCCAAGCCTAGCAACAAAACCCGTCTGTAAGGGATCTTTCAAATTGTTCAGTTTGGTCCAGAGATTGAAGTCCCTTAGGATGATCCTCGCGAAAATGTTGGCTGGAGCGTCTAATAGCGCTATGGGCCTATAACTGGTTGGTAAGGAGCGATCACCCTTTTTGTAAATCGGGACTATTATCGAGTGGGTCCAACTGGCAGGCAAACACTGAGTCTCATTGATGGTGGTGAAGATCTTACTTAAAATGGCTGCCCAAAGATTTGGATGTTCTTTGAACACATGATTGGATAGTCCATCTGGACCACAAGCACCAGAATTACTCACCTTGTTAATATAGAATTTAATATCATCCATGTCAAAGAATAGATGAAAGGGTTTCAGGAGATCGAGGCCTATTGTAGATGGATTAGACAAGGGGCTAGCATAAAGGAACGAAAAATGGTCTGTCCACTTCCGCTCTGACACACAGTTGGCTTGCGATATACGATGGAGACTACTAGTGGTTTTATTCATAAGGGTCCACAAACCTGCCGCGTTTTTAGCGCGGACAGACTGCAACAAGAGTTCCCCATCTAGTTGATACATTTGGGCTTTGAGGGATTTGAGCGCATTCTTATGCCTGGTTTGAATGGTTTTCAACAACACAACTCTAATAACCATCGGGACACGCATGGCTTGACATTTCAAAGCCCGAGTATGAGCTTTGAGCTGTTGGACTTTTGGTTTGAAGACATGGAGCTTGGGCCCAAACACCTTATTTTTATTTGATGCTTTAAAGGATTGAAAATGTTGCATCAAAGTAGAGTATTGGGTGATTTGATTGGTGGAAGAGTTATCCATGGCTTCATTCAGGTCAAATAAGGATTGAGCTGACCATCATAGTCGATTCCCCCCATTATTCAAAATTAAGTTACCATGATGGTGAGATATGGAAGTTTGGGAACATGGACCAGGATGCATCCATTCAGCAATGAGTTGGTTATGGTCACTGTTAACATTTGTAATTACCTTGAAATTGTCAATACATCCAAAAAATTCAGCGTTTACAAAGATGTAATCAATAATGGATGAGCTGGCTCCTCTGGCCCAAGTGGAATTTGGTGGTGAGTCTGCTGGAAACGCTCCATTAAGCATGATGAAATTGTAATTTGTAGTTATAGCTAACCATTTAGTAATTCTGTGTCGGTTAGCAGTTTGTGGGTGGAAGCAATTCAAGTTTAAATCACCCGCAATTATGACATTTGTAACTGAGGAGTCAAGTGCAACCAAATTCAACAAATTAACAAGGGCCTTAAGGAAGCAATCTTCACAAATGCCAACCGCGTTCCAATAAACATTGATTAAAGCATAGTTTATATTGTAAATGGATAATCTGATCATTTGAAGGAACTGATTTGGAGAGTGCCAATTTTGTGCACAAATGCCCATATCCATCTTAATGGCTATTAAGAGACCAGATATAGGACGACCAGAAGTTCCATGCTGTGCCGGGTTGAGAAAAAGTTCATGGTTATCCCATAGCGGGGCAGTCATCATCCAGGTTTCCTGAAACAAAAGAATATTATGACATGCAAGAAGGTTGTTATCATTGTTGATCAAATGGGAAAACCCTCTGGTATTCCAGCTAATAAGAGAGATGGGTTGGGTTAAAATTGCAGAGCCTAGTTAGTTTGACTGTAAGGTTGATTGCGGATAAGAACCAACTGAGGGAGTGGTTTGTGGAGTGCAAAGACTTTTGTGAACGGTACCACTATTGTTTGTAGACAAAGCATTTTGATTGAGCACAAGAGAGTTTAATGAGTCAATTGAAAGTATAAACCCAAGTGATTGAAGCTCAGTTCTGGCCTGCCAAATAAGATTTTGAATAAGTCTTGATTGAAGCCAGATTCTAATGGAAGTCGTTTGTTGCAGAATTAGAAATTCAATCAATGCTATATCTTCAGAGCTGATATCTTCCAAAGAACGAATGTCTGAAAAAATGGTTAAGAGGGAGCTTCTGTTGAGCTTGTATGGCACAGACGGCATGGGTTTACATGCTAACAGAAGCGAAAAGTTCGCTGGCGGTTTGCCCATCAGTTTAGACAACTTATTGTTTGATTTAATGCAAGGAGCATCAAGCTAGTTTGAAGCAGCATTGGCTGATGGTGTCCTAGAGTTTGTAACTGTCTGCAACATTTCCATCAGTTCGGGGGTGATTTGCGCGAGAATTGCATAAGGATCATTCACAGGAACCACTTTGGGGTGTGAAGAGTCAGTCAAAGGCATAACCACAACAGGAGGTCGTTGATTAGTGGGAGGCCTTAGATAGGGTGAATCACAAGTTGAAGCAATGATAGATGTGGCAGATGTTGGAAGATCACGAGGCAGTGCGGACATGTAGGCTTCAACAGCCTTCCTGATCTCCCGCCGATGGAATGCATCGGTCGTGATTTCAGAAGATGATGTCTGACGTCGGAGACCGTGGTGAGTGTGGGCTCGATGGCGCTTCGGTGGCCATTGAGCTTTCCACCACGCTCTTCCCCCGTAGTTCATTGGCGGTCTAGTCTTTCTTGACGGGACAGCCAATGGACTATATCTTTTGTTTTCACCCGGAAGACTGCGCGTTGCAACCCTTCGCGTCAGGCTTCCGGGTGAAACGCTCTGTGTCTTTTTCCCTCCTCCGTGTCCTCCTATTACAGCTTGCTTCTCCGCCTGCCCCTCTCCGTTGTTTTCTTTTTTCCCTGTTTGTTTTTGCCTGCCTCCGCTTCCGGGCTCCAGTTTCCTCTTCTGTCTCCTGCCCCTCCATTATATATTTTTCGTTTCCCTTTCCTAATTTTCCCTGCCTTTCTACCATTATTGCCTTCGGACCTGCTCTTCCTGAAGGCGCCACTCGAGTCTTACCGGCTCTTCCTGCAGGCGCCACTCCAGTCTTATCTGCTCTTCCTGAAGGCGCCACTCCAGTCATCCCTCAGGCTACTAGAAGTTTTTTTTTATGCCTTGAGGCTTTTTCCCCCAAGCAGTTTGTTCCGGTAGAGGGGCCCCCCCAGACCTCTTTGAACTAGGTCAGGGTGGCTTCCTACCGGGGCAGACCCTATCCTCCACAAAGAAGAAGTCCCTGTGGAAGAAGAGGCTCAACCTTCCTGCGGAGCTCGAGTTTTTCAGGTGAGGAGGGGGCTGAGGGGCTGCAGCAGGCAGAGGGAACCCAGGTGCCGACACCTGACAGTTTGCAACACCAAGAAAGGATCATGGCTACCCCAGAGCAAATCCAGGAGCTGATTACAGCGGTACAAGGAATGTATATTGAATTGCAGAATCTGAAGGCTGAAAATGCGCAGCTAAAACAAATGGTTTTGGCTCGTGAACCTCAGGAAACAGATCTCCCCCCTATGGCCCTTTCTTCAGGCAAGTTTGATGGCTCTCCAAAACGACTCAAGGAATTCTTGGAGTCTTGCGCGATTTACTTTACTTTTCGTCCTCATACCTTTTCTAGTGGTCACACGAAGGTGGGGTTCATGATATCAAATATGACAGGTAACGTGTTAGCCTGGGTCTCCCCTCTGGTGACGGAAAACAATCCGGTACTCCAGGATTATAGTGCCTTTTTGACCTTGTTGAAACAAACTTTTGAGCAAGCAGAGATAACTCACGTTGTTGCGGAAGAGTTGCTTGATGTCCAGCAAGGTAGTAACGACCTGCGTACCTACATTTCAACCTTCAAACGCCTGGCCACCGATGCCGGGTGGCCAGAACAAGCCCAGTATACTATCTTTCGCCGAGGCTTGAAGGAAGAACTAAAGGATGAATTGGCGTGCATTGCTCGACCCTCGACCCTCACGGATCTAATGTCCATGGTACTCCAGATAGAGTATCGCCTGAGTGAGCGGCGGAGCGAGAGGCGAAGGCACCACAACCCGGTCCAACAGACCCATTCAGCCTCCCCTCTCTTTTCGTAGACATCGACCAACAATACCGAAGAACCCATGCAAGTTGGCTCTGCCCGAGCTCCGTTGACACCAGAAGAGCGCAAGCGACGCCGTGACACAGGACTATGTATGTATTGCGGGTCCAATACTCATCTTCTCCGCAATTGTCCTGAAGTTCCTCCACGTAGGGTGGGAAACGACAGACCTCGGAGCTACGAGGGACGAGCTCTCAGGGTTTGGGTCCAAGTCCCTATGTTACATTAGCCATTACACCGCAATCTGACACCATGGATTCCCGCTTAATGGTTGTTTCTATCAACTTACAAACCCCTCAAGGACGACTTCCCACCTTGGCCCTGATAGACTGAGGAGCCGCGGGAGTCTTTATGGACACAGTGTGGGCTGGACATCAAGGTCTTCCCTTTGTACCTCGAGACGATCATTAGAAGGTGGAAGGCGTCGATGGTTCTCCGCTGTCTTCTGGTCCTATTTCCCACACCACAGAACAGTTAACCGTCAGTATACAGCAGCATTCGGAATTCTTGAAGCTCGATCTTATACGAGCAACCCACTTCCCAATAATTTTGGGCATCCCTTGGTTGAGGAAGCACAACCCGAACATCGATTGGGCAAGAAACACTATGGCTTTTGAATCCGGGTTTTGCAAGGAGCACTGCCTGCCACACCAACCCCGAGAAGTTATAAAGGTCATCTCTTCAGAACCAACCAAGGCATGCGATGTTTGTTTCCTTCCACCGGAACGTTCGGAGTTTCAGGAGGTCTTAGTGACAAGACCGTCCTAGATCTGCCTCCTCATAGACCTGAGGACTGCTCCATTGACCTTACCCCAGAGGCCCTGGTACCATTTGGGAGAATGTTTCCTTTTTCTCTGGCAGAAAAGAAGGTCTTACGCTCGTACCTCGACTCCCATCTGACCAATGGCTTGATACGACCTTCAAAATCCCCTGCGGGCGCCTCACTATTCTTCATCCCAAGCGGGATTCCTCTGAGCTGAGGTCATGCATTGACTATCGAGGACACAATAAGGTGACCATTAGGGATAGATATCCCATGCCCCTCATTAGTGAGATCTTGGAGGCAGTGCAAGGCGCTACGATCTTTTCAAAATTAGACCTACGCAGTGCCTACCATCTCCCTCGCATCCGCGAAGGGGGTGAATGGAAGACCGCGTTCCGAACCCCTTTTGGACTCTATGAGTATAGCGTGATGCCTTTCGGTCTCGTCAACGCACCGGCCATATTTCAACGATTTATGGACCGCCTGTTCTCTGATGTTTTGTTCCTCAATACTATCGTCTATTTAGAAGATATCTTGGTATTTTCCAGTACCCTACAAGATCACTCCCATCATCTCAGGACAATCTTACAACGGCTTCAGTCTAACAGCCTCTTGGTCAAGCCCGAGAAATGTGTCTTCATGTCCACCTCAGTTTCGTATCTGGGATTTGTCCTATCTAAGGAAGGAGTGACTATGGAACCCAAGAAGGTCTCCGCCATACTTGAATGGCCTACTCCCACCAGCCTGAAGGAAGTCCAACGATTCTTAGGCTTGGCTAACTTCTATCGTAAGTTCATTGACCACTTCTCTCAAACGGTGTTACCCATTACTGCTTTACTCAAGAAGGAGGCCAAACCCTTTGAATGGACAGAGCAAGCCAATAACGCATTCACACAACTTAAGATGTTTTGTTCTGCTCCCATCCTGTGTCAGCCCGACCAAGCCAAACAGTTTGTAGTCGAGGCAGATGCTTCCGCTGAAGCAGTGGGAGCTGTTTTACTTCAGGAAAGTGGGGGTAAAGAGCATCCTGTAGCGTATCTGTCAAAGACCTTGTCTACAAGCCAAAAGAATTACTCTGTGATTGAAAAGGAGTTGCTAGCTCTCAAGTCTGCCTGTGAGGAATGGAGGCACCTACTACAAGGTAGCGCTTATCCATTCATACTTCGCACGGATCACAAGAATCTGAAGGTCCTCCGGGGAATGGAATGTGTCAACTCCAGACAGGCTCGTTGGGCACATTTCTTTAGTCAGTATGACTTCATCATCACATACATCCCGGGTTCCCAGAACGGATTAGCCGATGCTCTATCCCGGAGAGACACTCCTTTTGTACGGCCTGGTCCACTCACCGAATACCTATTTCCTCGTAACAGAATTGTGGGTACAGTGTCTACATTTCTGCAGGAGGTAAGGTCTGCTACGACTACCGACCTAGAAGAAAAGGTGCCCCAAAAGAATTCACGGAATGTACAATGGGCGGAAGGCCTGTTGTTAGTTAACCAAAGGTTATTCATACCCACCCGAGCCCTACAATTGAAGATTTTGAAATGGTGACATGATCACACCACGGCGGGCCACCGAGGGCAAAGGGGTACCCTAGAGCTGGTTACACGCTCCTTTTTCTGGCCCACCTTGGGCGGTGATGTAAAAGAGTATTGTAAGGCTTGTCCAGTATGTGCGCAAAGCAAGACTCTCACCAACCGACCGATTGGCTTGTTGGAACAACCCGAGATACCCACTCGTCCCTGGTCTCTTATCTCTTTGGACTTCATAGTAGATTTGCCGGTATCCCAAGGTTTTACGTGTCTTATGGTTACGGTGGACTTGTTTACCAAACTTGCCCATTTTTCTCCGTTCACTGGTATCCCTTCTGCTTCTAGTATGGTTGAGGTATTCCTCAGGGACATATTCCGTCTACACGGCTTACCCGATAAGACCATCACTGATAGAGGAAGCCAGTTTACTTCCCGATTTTGGGCAGCCTTGTGTCAATGTTTGGGTATTGAGCGAGCATTATCTTCAGATTTTTACCCCCAGACAAATGGCCAAACAGAACGGCTTAACGCTACTCTTGAGCAGTACCTACGGTGTTATATAAACAAACATCAAGACAACTGGATGTCCCTTATACCTACTGCAGAGTTTGCGTATAATAACACCATACACTCTGCTACTAAACTTAGTCTGTTCTACTGTACTTACGGAGTACACCCACGGGGTATTCTTCCGATTCTCCAATCTCCTTCAAATGTACCCACTATCGAGTCAAACTTGACAGAAATTGCCACAGCCCATAAAACAGCGCAACAGAGCTTATCAACCGCTAAAGAAAGGTACAAAACCCAGGCTGACCTACATCGCTTACCCTGCCCCCAGTGGAAGGAAGGAGACCGAGTGTGGTTAGCCACAAAGTACTTACCTCGCTGGCTACACCCTACAAAGCTGTCTCCCTGATTTTTGGGTCCTTTTAGAATTTTATGGAAGATTAACCCTGTAGCATTTAGGTTAGCCCTTCCAAAGAAGTTGAGTCGCATACACCCAGTGTTCCATTCCTCTCTGCTTCGCTCGGTAGACCCAAACACTGCAAAGAATAGGAGAACCAACATTCCTCCTGGTTCAGAATCTGCTCCAGATGAGTATGAGGTCTCCCACATCCGAGATTCCAGATTTAGACGGGGGTGTTTAGAATACTTGGTGGCTTGGAAGGGTTACCCCCCTTCCGAAGATTCTTGGGAACCTGAGTCTCATGTCCATGCCCCTCTTCTTGTCCGGAGATTTCATCGCACCCACCCAGGTACACCGGGGGTGGTGAGGTATAGAAGGGGGCATACTGTCACACGTCGGAGACCATGGCGAGTGTGGGCTCGATGGCGCTTCGGCGGCCATTGAGCTTTCCACCACGCTCTTCACCCCTAGTTCATTGGCAGTCTAGTCTTTCTTGACGGGACAGCCAATGGACTATATCTTTTGTTTTCACCCGGAAGACTGCGCGTTGCAACCCTTGGCGTCAGGCTTCCGGGTGAAACGCTCTGTGTCTTTTTCCCTCCTCCGTGTCCTCCTATTACAGCTTGCTTCTCCGCCTGCCCCTCTCCGTTGTTTTCTTTTTTCCCGTTTGTTTTTGCCTGCCTCCTGCTTCCCGGCTCCAGTTTCCTCTTCTGCCTCCTGCCCCTCCATTATATATTTTTTGTTTCCCTTTCCTAATTTTCCCTGCCTTTCTACCATTATTGCATCCGGACCTGCTCTTCCTGAAGACGCCACTCCAGTCTTACCGGCTCTTCCTGCAGGCGCCACTCCAGTCTTATCTGCTCTTCCTGAAGGCGCCACTCCAGTCATCCCTCGGGCTACTAGAGGGGGTTTTTTATGCCGTGAGGCTTTTTCCCCAAGCAGTTTGTTCCGGTAGAGGGGCCCCCCAGACCTCTTTGAACTAGGTCAGGGTGGCTTCCTACCAAGGCAGACCCTATCCTCCACAAAAGAAGAAGTCCCTGTGGAAGAAGAGGCTCAACCTTCCTGCGGAGCTCGAGATTTCAGGTGAGGAGGGGGATGAGGGGCTGCAGCAGGCAGAGGGAACCCAGGTGCCGACACCTGACAGATGAGGAAGCTGTCACACTCAAGGCCTTCGCTGAAGAAGTCTTTGAGTCAGCGATTTTCCCAAATTCAATTTGAGGATTAGGAAATTTAGATTGGAGTTGTGAAGTTATAGTATCCACTAGCTGATTCAAAGGGGCCTACTCCTGCACGACTGGGAGGCGGGACACAACAAGCTTGTCACTTTGAGTTTTAGACTGTTTCTGTAGGAGGTATTTTTTTGCAACCGATCGCGCTGCTGTAAGCGAGTTCTTTTTTGCTAAATTTAGGTTCTTAATGAACAGTTTAGTTTTAGCAGTAGTGCTCTTGTTATTCCGTGGCATATTTTAGGACAATTTGGGAAAAGAAAAGAGTTCTGCTTTCTGTTGATTTTTCGAGAAGATGGTATAAGTCTCGATGCTAGTGGAGCCCTGGGGAGCTTGGAGAGGGGGCAAGGGAATGGGATTCACGGGCCCCTTCACTGAGGTATCAACTGTGGAAAAAGCAACAGATGGTGTTTGGGCAGGCTTTTTTACCTTTTTTCGTTTAGCAGGACGCTCATCCACAGCGGGTTGTGTTGGGTCAACTTCCTGTACACTAGGGACTTCATTTTGATCACTATTCAAGCCTGTTTCAGGACACACAAATTCCACATTGTCTCCAATTGGGCGAATGATTTGATCAAATTGGGGCAGACACTGTGTAATAGAATTTGACGTCTGCGTAGCAACCGCAGTAGAGATTGGCACTGCTAAGAGGGCGGAAGCAGAGATCTGAGGATTGGAAACTGGACCAAGCACAATTGGTGCAGGGCTAAGGTTACGACCAATGACCGAAGACTTAACAGCAACATTCAATTGGTTGGCAGATATTTTTTCCAATAACGCCATTTGAAGTTGCAGTTTTGCATCTAGGGAGTCGTACAACTTAGTTATAGCAGTTAGGGACACGTGGAGAGCATTAAAAGCAAATTGAGTAATTGCATGATTATTTTGAGCAGACCACGCCTGATTGCCAACTGAAGGAAATTGTTGATTTTGCACATACATTCCTGAGAAGGCCCTGGTTCTTGGCTAGTGCCCGTCGATGTGATCAAGATGGGATTTACGCTAACATGGGGGGGGGACTAGTCTACGAGGCGTCGGGCACAAAATGAAATGTTAGAAATAGAGGAACAACAACTGGAGAACATAATAGGGGATTTTGATAAATTATCTGACTTCAACTGTGGAGAAAAAGAAGAATTAGACATATTAAGGTCAATGACCGCAACATCTGAAAAGTGCGCGTCCATCGCAACAAGTTTAGACTCAAGTTCAGCAGTGGGAGGTACATTAGCAAGAATACTGTTGTCAGTAATTGCATTACGTCCACCAAGGCATGTGTTAGTTGAACCACAGGGCAAATCTGGCACAATTTTAGAACTCAAACCGTGATGAACCGTTGTCATTGAAACATTCATTGGATTAGAGGGAGTTTGCCGAAGGTGTATTCCCATTTTTTGTAATAACATTTCAGGCGGAATAGAGCAATGAGCATCCGGATGATTGTGGGATTTGGGGGAATCCAGGGGCTGAGCAATTGCCTCCTTGCGAAATTTGCGAATGTCCGGAGAACTCGCCTTCCCAAGCGTAAGATTCACTCCTCTTTTGAAACGGAGAGATTTCGGAGTGGAGGCAGAAATGGTAGGTTTCACTGTCGTGATCTTAGGAGTTATAGCCTCAGGGCCAGTTTGAAGAGTCTTTGGCATACCAGTTTTTAAAGTATACATCATGGAGAGAAGGAAAAAGGCAAAAAAAACTGAGTGAAATACCTGAGTTTAACTTCAGCGAAAGTCAAAATAACAAAGGCTAAGACCCCCTGCACACAGCCCCACAACGCCGCGGCGAAGCAGCAAAGTGGGACTTCAGGGGACAGTCTCCCTTAAGTAGGTCCGCCTCTAAATTTTGCAGCACAGCCTAACCAAAGAACAACAAAAAAAAGTTGTTTTAAAGAGTTCGTTAGAACTGAAGGTGCTGACAGCGATATCCGTGGAAGTAATCACCTTCTGGAGGATGTAGTGAAAACGTCCAACAGAAAACAGCAAAAGCGGCAGCACAGTCTCTCGAGGCAAAGCGGGACTTCAGGGGACTTGCTGGGTGTGCGCGCACGGTGCACGCGCAGTCTCCCTTAAGTAGGTCCGCCTCTAAATTTTGCAGCACAGCCTTCTGGAGGATGTAGTGCAAACGTCCAACAGAAAACAGCAAAAGTGGCAGCAGAGTCTCTCGCGGCAAAGCGGGACTTCAGGGGACTTGCTGGGTGCTGGGTTATGTTATGTTATATAAACTTGGTAAAGCACACGTACACCCGAAGGCATCTTGGCGCTAGTTACTGAAGAGGAATACAAAGCAAAAATGGCCGACAACACCATAAGAGAGAAATGGCCTAAAACAGAGTGGTTTTCAGCAACCGGCAGAAGGTAAGATGGTCTTCGGTTGCACGGAGAGCAATAGGCAACTTGTTCCACGCTATGGCAGCCACTACCGAAAAGGCATGTCCTCCCATACGTGACAGACGATAACGAAGGACAGTGAGTGGACACGCAGAGTGAGAGCGCAGCAAGCGGGCAGGAGTGTAATGAACAAACTTTACTTGGAGATACTCAGCACCCACGCCATAAAAGGCACAATGCACTAGACACAGTGATTTGAACAAGATCCGGCTGGCCACAGGAAGCCAGTGAAGTTTATTGAGCAGAGGAGAAATGTGGGATCCAAAGGGAGGACGGAGTATAGAACGAACAGCGGCATTTTGCAGTAGTTGAAGCCTTTGGATCAGATAGCGAGGCTGGGCTAAATAGAGAGAGTTGCAGTAGTCAAGAGTGCTGAGGACCAAGGCTCCCACTACCGGGGCCTGGCATTCAGCAGGAATAAAAGGCAAGACTTTCCGCAGGATGCAGAGTTTAAAGTGCCCGGCACTACAGACACTAGCCACCTGATTGTCGAGGGACAGAGAAGCAGAGATCTTGACACCGAGGTTGCAGACCAATTGAACCAGAAGAGGAAGAGAGCCAAGGCTCGATGGCCAGAATTGCGAGGTCCAAAAGAGAAGGGGGGATGAAGTACCCACAACCAGGACCTCGGTCTTGCTGCCATTCAATTTTAGCCAATTAGTCGTCATCATCCAATGCCCCAGATCCTCCAAGCAGTTCCTAAGTCGTGCAGTAGTCTTGAGTAAGATCCAGGCGAACAAGAATCTGTGTGTCGTCCACGTAAGAGTAGTAGCGGAAACCATGTGAGTGGATAAGAAGCAGAAGAGATCTGATATAAATATTAAAGAGAATAGGAGAAAGTGCAGAGCCCTGAGAAACACCAAAGAGAAGTGTAGCCAACTTCGATCGGAAAGGGGGGAGAGAAATAGACTGAGAGCGATCAGACAACAACGATGTGAACCAATCGAGGACCCGGCCAGAAAGACCAGCTTTGGAAAGGTGAGAGAGCAGGATGGAATGATCAACGGTGTCGAAAGCAGCCGATAAATCCAAGAGTAGGATTACTCCGACACCACCCTTGTCCACCAAACATACCAGGTCATTTATCTCCTACTTGGCACAAAACACAGAACTGCACACTTTCCAGAAAATTTCTTGCAGAATCTCCTATAAATGGTTCAATTTCTCTAATAAGAGCCGACTATGTCAGCACATTAAAAAGCCAACTTTGTTCGGCTTGTACAATGAGAACTCAAACAGGATTAGGGTGCCTAGGTCAATACAATCCTTAACCTCTAGAAGCAACCTTTAACATCATAAAACTTTGCAGCTTAGGAATAAGAAATGTCACAGCTAAACAGTTAATATTCATTAATTGCTAAAACTAAGGAGCTCTTTTTCTATGTATTTGCACAGGCAAACTAATTCAAATATTAGGGGTTTATGCGTGCCTTGCATCATTCTTGCCCATAGAAACTGGAGACAGTCCTCATAGTCAATGTTTACAAATTTCATCATTCGGTTAGTTCTCATCGACTTAAAATGAGGGGAGTCAAGAATGAGATGTTTCATAGTTTCGATGGGCTCATCACATGAAGGGAAACGACATTTGCTTTGATTGGTTTTCTCTTTATCGTTCCAATTCATGGTTCTTTCCCTAGTATGATATAAGTTAAGCCTGTACCATATATACGCTTTTCTGGTGTGATTACATGGAAATAAAACAACATGTTCAAATCTTGGGATACGTTGTTTGACAAATATACCATATTCTTTATACAGTTTGTAAGATAATATTCTGTCTAAGGTGAGACACCAATCCTGTTCAAAAAGCTTCTTTTTGGCATAACCTGGACGCTGATAGACATCCTCAACGGTAACACACAAGGCATTCAATAGGTGTTGCATTTTAAGATGATATTGGGTAAAAGAGGCGGATGTGGAAAAATCCAACATGCTTTTCATATCTTCATATAACAAATTCTTGGGAGGGAAATGGATTTTTGCATAATTAGATAGTTGTCTCCATTTCCAGCATCCAGATAATGCCGTGGCATATTACTGCATTCGGTACGGACATCGGTAGATGCATTGCAGATTTTATTAATGGCCCCTGTACAGAATCTAGAATTAAACTCAAATCGCATAAGCATATATCAAGAGAGTATAAGATGACACTTTCAATTTTTAATGTCATGAAATCAATCATGGGTGTTAATGAGAATTTACAATATTTCGCATAGATCCTTTTTAGTTGGGACAGAAGGGATCGAGTCTTATTTTTAATTAACTCTGTCCATGCCTTTATTGAATTTTGGGATGAAAGATTATATCCAAGATAGATTGCACTTGTAATACACAAAATTTGGGTTTTCATAATCTGCCATTGATAGCCCTTACTATTTCGTTTTTGTGCCAAATTTCGTAATGGCAGTTTTTGCCGGGTTTGGTGTCAAATTGTGTGCAACTGCGAATTCCTCAAAGAGTAGAAGCTCTGTTTGCAGCCCAGCCGATGTAGGATCAAAAATGATGATGTCATCTGCAAACGCTACCCATTTCAGGCGCAACGTGCCAATTTTGACAGAGAGCAGGTTCTTATGATCCCAATCCTTATCTAGGTCGGAAAGGTACAAGTTAATAAATGTAGCCGCAAGGTTGCAGCCTTGCTTAAGACCAATTAATGTTCTGATTGGCCTGGTAGTTCTGCCATCAACTGAGATTTTTTATTTTGTAGGACATGTTAGTGTGCAGCTTGATAAACCAGTAGAGTAATACAGTAGGAATTCCCATGTTCTTCATCTTATTCCACAGGAGATTGCAAACAACATTGTCAAAGGCCGACGTCATGTCGATCATGTCAATATACACACGGTAGGAATTCTTGCCACTTGTGCCTGCTATCGTGTGAGACATAATGACAGCATTAAGTGTAGTACTCATGCCCTTCCTAAAACCTGTTTGGTATTTCGAATAAAGATTTTTCTTCCCAATGAATTTTTCAAGTTCGTATAGAAGCAGAATTGCAAACAGTTTGGCATCTGTGTCAATCAAAGAGATAGGCCGATAATTCTGTGGTACAGTGGGATCGCCCTTTTTGAATATTGGCACAATATTCGCGGTTGACCATGATGGCAGAATGGTTCCCATATTAATGATGGCCTCAAATTTGTTTTTTAGAATTACTGCCCAAAACTCAGGATCAGCTTTATAGAGGTATGGAGGAGGGCCATCGGGCCCTGCTGATTTGGAATAGGATAATTTTGAAATGGCCGATTTAACATCTTCAATAGACCATTCCAAGCGAGCGATCATACTGTAGCACAGATGTACATCGGGTTCAAATTTTAACTTTGTTGGGAGCTGAAATGTAGCTGTTATATAGTCATTCCATGCATGCTCAGATATACAATTGGACGTAGCCATCGCAACACTTTTATTGTCACTTTTAATTGTGCGCCAAATTGTTTGTGTATCATGTGACGTTATTGCTCTTATTAAGTCACAGTTCTCTCTGTTGTATTTGAGAATGCGGGCGTGTCTGAGATTCTGCTTGTATACTCGCAGGATTTGTATCCGCGTGTTCCGACAATACACTACTCCCAGACCACTTTTCTTGAGTTGTCTCAGTGCCTTATTTTTCCCCCTTTTCAGAAGCCTACAAGTAGAATCGAAGGGGCAGAAGTGGGCCTTCTTAAAGTACCTTTTCCTAAAAAGAATAAGTGCCTTGTTGATCATTTCAGAGTACTGAACTGATGCTTAATGGCAATTCTGATTTGCTATTTTCATGCCCTAGCAGTCGCATTTGTTGCAAAACATGCCTGACAAATTGATGACACAAGCCCTGACTCCACCTGATGGAAACTTGGGGGCGATCGATCTCTACTAAAGCCAGAGCTAGCTCAATCATGAGCAATTCGCACTCCAGTTTCAAAGTACAGGATATCCGTGCATGGTCACTAGATCTGACTGATTTGAAGTGGTGAGGTAAGTAGGGATAGAGTTTGAGTAACTAATATGAAATCAATCATCGACGTTTTTGTTCCCCGAGCCCGTGTAATTTGTGACTTCATATCGTTGTTCATTACCATATCCATGTCCCAGTCACTTAATAGCTCTCTAAATTTCACTCCCCTACTACGTGATAAGTGGGAAGATTTTAATGTTACAAGCTCACTAGGATCTCTACAATCACAACTGAAATCCCCACCTATGATGATTTCTAGGGTTTGGTGCTTGCTGGATATATTTTCTAGGCAAGCGTCAAGTTCGTCCAGCATTACATCAATCGTAGCACCTGCTGGATTCCAGTATAATGTCACTATTAAAATCTGGGTTTTTTTGATGAATTAATATTTAGGAGTACACCAAGTAAGCTCACCGATTCCCATATGCACTTGCACTGAGAGTTAACAGAATTATTGACTGTAATTGCAAGGCCACCAGAAGGTCGACCTTGATGAGATCTTTTTGCAGGCAAGCAGTACATGGAAAATCCCAGTATTGTAAAAAGGTCAATTTTCATAGTTTCCCGTAGTAATATGATCATGAGTTGATTATCAAGAGGAAGTGACAAAAACCATCCCATGAAATTAGCATAACCACATGAGTTCCAAGAAAGGACATTTAATTCAGTACTTTCGGGATGCTATGAGGCAGAAAGCGATGTTTTGGACCCCAAGATAGCAGTAAGCACTGGTTCGAGCCATGGAATACCTTTTGTGGTAGCTACATGATTCAGTATCGCATGTAAATCGCGATCGACACTAGTTTCAAGTTTTTGGGCAGACTCTCCTGTCGCCGATATCTCAACAACAGAAGGGTTAAGGTATGCCAAAAAGTCATCAGCACTTCATTCAAATTCGAAGGTAGATAAGTCGAATCCCTCATTTTTTAATTCAGCCCAGTTAAACCAGAGAAACTTCAAGATGGTCTCGGAGCTCAAGTAACAAATGGCCCTGAAGTTGTTAGTTCGAGTGATGGATACTCTCAAAATATCCTCTGATTTAGCCATTCTCAATTGTGGAATTTGTGAGAATTAGGCCAAAATGAAGGATCGGTTAATACGCTTATCAGCTGTAGAGATCTTGTCCCCTTCAAGGCCAATGAGATAGAATTTTTTTTCCACCACAGATGGCTGCTCAGAGGTTTTCTCTTCGATTCGAGGGGGGGGAAAGTGCGGTGGGTGGGGTAGTATCACCTTGCGTAGTGTTTCAGCATTCAAAGAACCATCATATAGAGCTTTCCTCAATATTTCGAGTGTTTCGTGATGGGAATTCACTGGGTCCTTGTTATTGTTTTCAGGAAGAGACCTACCTAAGTGCGGGACCATATCTGAAGATACGATTAAGGGCAGTTGTGGCTTTCACCACCTCAATGTCAGATGTAGAGTTAGTCCTGGGGTGGACATTAGGTACCAGGACAGGCTCATTGGCTAGTTTAGTTACCTTGCCCTTACCTTTTGTCATGCTTAAGGTATTGGCGCTGCTAAGGTCGTTTTTATTTGAACTTAAATCTAAACAACAGGGTACCACAGTGCATGCAGCACTATATGATTTTCTCGGAGGAACAATGAGGTCGTTGTCAGTTGAAGGACCTTTGACTGCGACATTTCTGGTCGTGCAACTTCTGCCAGAAATCGTAAAATAGTTGTTCAGATTTATTTTAACATTTGGAATGGGGACAGATTCGAGCGTATTATCAACTGTTTCGGAAGCACTTGTTTCAATAGTGTCCAAGGGAGTTTTGAGTAGTTTGATGTTAGAAGAAGACTTACAATTGGCAGTCTTTGCTGGCACCATTAGTTTTTTAGGAATGGATTCAGTCATTTTAATTTTAGGTAAGCAGTTTCAGTCTTGGAGTCGGTATGAGCGCCTCTTGACTTTCTTTCGATAATTGCTGTAAGTCAATGCTTTGCTCATCAGAGATTACTATCACAGTTTCCGTTTCTGCGGTCTGAGGACCCTCGGATGACGAAGGCACAGAATTGTTGACCTCATTATTACTGTTCTTTCTAGACAGAGCTTCCTTTCTCCTTTTTGTATATCTTTTCACTGCTCTCAAGTGAGTCTTTTTGGCTCAGCGTGACAGAAAGGAACATTTCTCGTCAGAGTGTGAGCATTCTTGTTCGTTCTAATGCTGCTCATTGAGTACTTTCACTAAGGTCGAGGGGCTATCAGGAGAGTCGACCGGTTGGACTGACTTGGCTAATTGAGAAGCAATTGTTCAGTTCATTGCCTCTACTGATGCATTGAGCTCTTTTATTTTATTATTACAATTGCATAACAAGGGGCTAAGGGGATGATTGAAGGCTGAATAAGTGGAGCCCATGCCTCGTGACAATATTGGGTGCTTTTTTCAAGTCGTACTGGAATAGGGTTAATGGGGGGATTTGATAGGGATTGGCCATTAATAGATCTTATAGTGTCAGCAGCAATTATACATCCTTCTATCTTATCCATTTGAGAACAGAAATGGTGTAGTGTAGCTTTTACATCCTTCAATTCGAGATGGGTCAAGTCGTGTCCCTTGTCCAGTAGGTCCAATATTTTAATAATCACTGGAAAAGCGCATGGAGATCGCAGGTCTTTATCTTCAGTGAGGCGGGAACCCCCTGACAGTGCAGCTTGAGAGGGCTTGATAAATACATCAGCCGAGTCAGAAGAATATGATAGGCGCGGTGGCGGCAATTCTTGATTAATATCTTGATGTAGGCCCCTATGGCGCTCATTTATAAAGCTTTGATTGCTTAATGGTTGATGGTCTACCAAATGGTTCATTTTTGAAGAGCCAAAGGCAAGTGGTGTTAGCATGCCAATTGTTCGGGACACCTGATAGTCAAGAGCAGCCATATTTCTCATGGTGAGGTCGTACTGATCATTGGGTAATGGATTGGCCAGTGGCGATTCTGAGCAACTTCTGAATATTTCAGCAGGTTACCGTCCTGCTGAGCTATTCACATTCCTATGGAAAGGGGAGTGCAAGGAAATGGGGGTAGATGGGTAACTCATTTCAGTGGCGTAGATCATGGCTACATGTGATGCAAAGCTTGTGCTACCCTTAATCTCCCCAGGAGTACCTGAGGTAATTGCATCTAAAGCAGCAGGTTCGATGTATGAGGTGCGGCCATGGCAAACAAGCGAGTCAATGCAAGTAGATGTAAGGGCGTTTGCACCCAAATCATTACACCGCCCACTCGGGAGACCACTTGCCATGTTCACAAATGAAGTGAGTTTTACAAAAAGTAGACAGAAAGGGAAAAAAAGGGAAATGAGTAGAGTTCAGCTGATTAGATAACAGTAGATTGAACTGGGTGAATACACGCATACAGAGGAACAAGTTCAAGACGAGTTTGCAGGGCAGGGAAAAGGAGAAGGGAACAACTCACCCTGCTACGCTGGACGCGAGCACCTATTCAGTTTTCCCCGTTCGAAACAGGAGTAAGATTTTTAAATGTGGCCAACACAACAACAAAGCAGCGAACAGCAAACAGCACTATTTAGAGCGCGTACTTTGATGTGCGCGCGCAGATGCGTGTGCAGATCAGGTAATGTAGGCTTCTGGGTAAGGGGGGGCGGAGCCACCATGCAAGTTCAATAGATGGGAGTTGAAGGCAGGCAGAGACAGGTTTAACTGTCTCGCGGCGTCCTGATGCAGTGTTCTCTCACAGCAAACAGCACTACTTAGAGCGCATACTTTATTTTTCATTACATTTTTAGCAATTTTCTAGTCACAGATTTCACCTAGAAAGCAAGTTGAGTGCCCTACGAATATACACATTCCTATACATCATAATAAAAAAGCACATAGCATATCAAACATGTTTGGCCCTTTAAAAGTCACAAGATAGCTGGATGGTATCAATTTTATAATGCAAAACAATCATTATTTTCAAAAAGATCGAAGAGATGGACAAACGGCAGAAAGTCACTCAAATTGAATCAACCAAAATAGGCACATATTCTAAAAAAACCCTTTTTCACTTTTTACCTTGGGGATCGTATGTGTTAAGAAACTGGCACTGCCATAACACGCGCCACCAGAAGCTGTGAAGGCTCTGCATGCCCTCGCTCCTCTCACCAGAGGCGTTGCTAGAGGGGGGTAAGGGAGCTATTGTCACGCTCGGCGACCGCGGCCGCGGCCGCGATCGCTGGTGCTTATGGAGACGCTGGCGCTGGAGCGGCCATTGACATGGCCGCTACGCTGCCGCACGTTCTCCGGCAGCGTTCTAGCGTTCGGACGTCTTTCCAACGGCGCACTTTATCAGGAGCGCCAACCCGGAAGTCCGCGCGTTGCAACCCTTTCGCGTTAGGCTTCCGGGTTAGTACGCTCCTGTCTCTGTCCTCCGTGTTCCACTTACCTCTCCCCGATTATCCCTTAGTCTTGGCTCTTCTCTACTAGCCTTGGCTTTGCTCTGCTTGCAGCCTAGTACTTCTCCTCGTGGTATTCAACTCTCTCTCCTTCCCTTACCCTTTTAATCCTCCAAGCTTCTCTTCTTTCCTTGTATTCCGCTTCAGTTTGTCCTCAGCCATTCCACTGGTCTTCCCTTCCTGGTCGGATGGTCTTGGCCTGCATATCATTTCAATCCGGTATCCAGCCTGCGTACTCCATCAAAAGGGGGTTTTTTATGCCGGTTGGCTTTTTCCCCTGCATTGGTCTGCCCCGGTTCGGGGGCCCCCCTAGGCCCCGAGTCAGAGGGGCAGGGTGGCTTCCTCTCGAGGCAGACCCCATCTGCTTTCCAGAGAAGAAGCTTTGAGAAGGAGGAGATTTGGACTCCAGACTAAAGAAGAGTCAGCAGGTGAGCAGGAGGGCATAAGGGACACCGTGGTTGGAAAGGAATCCGTTAAGTCAGGGAGCAATTCTGACAGTTTGCAACGCCAAAGAAGCAATATGGCCTCCCCTGAGCAGATCCAAGAATTAGTGGCCGCGGTCCAGGCCATGAATGTGGAATTGCAGAATGTTAAAGCCGATAATGCAGTTCTGCGGCAGATGATCTCCAATCGAGAAGCTAGAGATTCCGACCTACCTCCTATGTCGTTATCCACAGGCAAATTCGATGGTACCCCCAAACGCTTAAAAGAATTCTTGGAAGCATGTTCCGTTTACTTTGCATTCCGACCGCTGATGTTTTCCAATGACCAGGCCAAGGTGGGGTACATGATATCTAACATGAGCGGAAATGCCTTGGCTTGGGCCACCCCCTTTGTGACCAACAATAACCCTATTATTGGAGATTATGGGGGTTTTCTGGCCTTATTGCGTCATGCCTTTGAACAACCTGAAGTAACCCAAGTAGCTGCAGAGGAACTTTTGGATGTACAGCAGGGCCCCCAGGATCTGTTGACTTACATCTCCACCTTTAAACGTTTGGCCTCGGACGCTGGATGGCCAGAAAGGGCCCAATATACTATATTCCGTCGTGGATTGAAGGAGGAGATAAAGGATGAGCTGGCCAGAATAGCCCGTCCTACTACTTTGTCAGACTTATTCTCTATAGTAACACAGATCGACTACCGCCTTAGTGAACGCAAGGCAGAGAAGAAGAAGCAGAAGGGGTATCACAACCCTCCATCCAATGCCTACCCTATGCCCTCACTGTCTCATTCCAGTAATAAGGAGGAACCCATGCAAGTTGGTTCCGCTCGGTCCCCGTTAACCTCCGAAGAAAGAAGACGTCGGAGAGATGCAGGTCTCTGCATGTACTGTGGATCCGGCTCACACTTGCTTCGAAATTGTACGGAAGTACCTCCTAGACGCTCGGGAAACGAACGACCTCGGAACTGAAGGGGACAAGTAACCGAGGTCCGACAACCAGTCCCTATGTTACAGTGACAGTAGCATCTCAGTCATCCACCATGGACTCTCGCCTCATGGCAATATCTATCCGTTTGGAAACCCCAACAAAGGTCTTCACCACTACGGCGCTTTTGGATTGTGGAGCCGCAGGAATGTTCATGGACACTGAGTGGGCACACGAGCATGGTCTCCCACTACAAAAACTGGATGAAGTCCAGAAAGTTGAAGGAGTGGATGGTTCTCCCCTGTCGTCGGGGCCCATCACCCATTCCACTATCTCCTTGAAGATGTGCATTCTTCAGCATACCGAACAGATCCAATTTGATCTAATTCGAGCAGCCCATTTTCCGGTTATCCTGGGTATTCCGTGGTTAAGGAGACACAACCCGCTCATCGACTGGACCCAAAATACCCTGGCTTTCACCTCCTCTTCTTGTAAGCAAAACTGTCTACTCCATGCCTCCGAAGATTTGGTACAGGTATTCACTCCTCAACAAGAAGGAGTACATGAAGTTCGTAAGATACCTTCGGAATTGGCCGAGTTCCAAGCTGTCTTCAGAGATAATCCGATTTTGGATCTCCCACCTCATCGCCCAGAAGACTGTGCCATTGAGCTGGTAGAGAACGCTTTAGTTCCATTTAGTCGGATGTTTTCCTTATCTCTGTTAGAGAAGAAGGCGCTCAGAAAGTACTTGGACTCTCATCTGACTAACGGTCTCATTCGTCCCTCTAAGTCACCGGCTGGAGCCTCACTTTTCTTCATACCAAAGAAAGATTCCTCAGAGTTAAGGCCCTGTATTGACTATAGAGGTCTTAATAAGGTCACGGTACGCGACCGATATCCAATGCCTTTAATAGCAGACATACTGGAAGCTGTACAAGGGTCAACCATCTTCTCAAAACTGGATCTCCGGAGTGCTTACCACCTTCTCCGGATAAGAGACGGTGATGAATGGAAGACTGCCTTTCGGACACCCTTTGGCCTTTTCGAATATCGGGTGATGCCATTTGGTTTGGTTAATGCTCCAGCCATATTCCAGCGTTTTATGGATCGCTTATTTTCTGATCTACTATTCCTCAATGTCATTGTCTACTTAGATGACATCTTGGTTTTCTCAAAATCCTTCTTGGAACATACCTCCCATCTTCAGACAGTGTTTCATCGTCTACAGATCCAACATCTATTAATCAAACCGGAAAAGTGCCTTTTCTACGCATCCTCTGTTCCTTATTTGGGATATGTCTTATCTCTGAAAGGCATAACCATGGATCCCAGAAAAGTGTCTTCCATTCTAAGTTGGCCAGCACCCACGTCGTTGAAGGAGGTCCAACGATTCTTGGGATTAGCCAACTTCTATAGGAAGTTTATAGGACATTTTTCTCAAATAGTACTGCCCATTACTTCATTGCTCAAGAAGGATGCCAAGCCTTTCCAATGGTCAGAAACGGCCAACCATGCCTTTATGGACTTAAAGAAGAGATTCTGTTCCGCACCTATTCTGGCACAACCTGATCAGCATCAGCCCTTTATAGTAGAGGCGGATGCTTCCGCAAGCGCCTTGGGAGCGGTACTTCTTCAACTCAAGGACGGACTGGAACACCCTATTGCATATCTTTCTAAGACTCTATCCGCGAGTCAACTGAACTACTCCGTAATTGAAAAGGAACTTCTAGCTCTCAAGGTGGCCTGCGAAGAGTGGAGACATCTACTTCAAGGCGGTTCACATCCTTTCACTCTACGTACAGATCATAAGAATTTAAAAATTCTTCGAAACATGGAATGTGTAAACTCCAGACAGGTTCGCTGGGCACATTTCTTCAGCCAATATGACTTTTCTATTTCCTATATTCCAGGCACTCAGAACAGCGTGGCGGACGCTCTATCGAGGTGTCAGTCCGCCGATTATCACTCTTCGTCTTCTGGTCAGAAGATGTTTTTTCGGAACAGAATAGTGGGAATAGTCTCGTCATTTCTTCAAGAAGTTAAGACCGCTACTCATCCCGATTTGGCAACCTCGGTGCCGGGCGTCTTACATCCTCAACTTCGTTGGTCTGAAGGACTTTTACTGGTGGGGCAACGGTTGTACATACCTTCTAAACCCCTACAATTGAAGATTCTGGAATGGGGTCACGACCATGTTACAGCCGGTCATAGAGGGGTCAAAGGTACATTGGAATTAATCTCTCGCTCCTTCTTTTGGCCTTCTCTTTCTCACGACGTGAAACAACACTGTAAGTCGTGTATGATCTGCGCCCAAAACAAGAACCCCACTCATAAGCCTTATGGGTTGTTGATGCAACCAGTATTACCAAGCCAACCATGGTCTCAAATATCCACAGACTTTATAGTTGACCTGCCCCGATCCCAGGGGCTGACATGTCTCATGGTAACCGTTGATTCATTCACTAAGCTGGCCCACTTCTCGGCACTTAAAGGAGTACCATCCGCTACAGAAATGGCAGAAGTATTCCTTAGGGACATATTCAGACTCCACGGACTTCCGGATAAAATTATTTCTGATCGGGGCTCTCAATATACCTCTCGATTTTGGGGAGCATTATGTCAACGGTTGGGTATCGAGAGAGCCTTGTCATCCGGTTTCCATCCTCAGACGAATGGTCAGACAGAACGCCTCAATGCATCCCTGGAACAATACCTTCGATGTTATGTCAACAAGAATCAAGACAATTGGGTAAGCCTTCTACCCACCGCCGAATTCGCGTATAACAACGCTGTACATTCGGCAACTGGACTCAGCCCTTTCTTTTGTTCTTATGGCTTTCACCCGAGAAGCATACTACCAGTCTTCTCTTCTCCCTCTAATATACCCACCATCGAATCCTCATTGGATCAACTAACTACAGCTCACTCTACCGCCCAACGAAGTCTGGTATCCGCCAGACGCCGGTATAAGGAAGTGTCTGATCGAGCTCGTTTACCGGGTCCTGATTGGAAGGAAGGAGAGCGAGTCTGGTTGTCCACCAGATATTTGCCTAAGTGGGTCCACCCAACCAAACTTACACCCCGGTTTATCGGACCTTTCAAGATACTCAAGAAGATTAACCCAGTGGCTTATCGACTACAACTCCCCAAGTCCATGTCTCGGATTCACCCAGTCTTTCACTCCTCTCTCTTCCGTCTAGTGGACCCAAACACTCCTGTTAAAAGGACCACTAGACTTATGTGCAATCCACAGTCTATCCCTGAAGAATATGAAGTGTCTGACATATTAGATTCCAGATATCGCAGAGGCAGATTGGAATACCTTGTGTCGTGGAAGAACTACCCTAGTTCAGAGAATTCTTGGGAACCCTGGTCATATGTTCATGCTCCTAGACTGTTAAAAAGTTTTCACCGAACTCATCCGGGGAAGCCCGGTGGGTTGGGGTCTGGAGGGAGGCATACTGTCACGCTCGGCGACCGCGGCCGCGATCGCTGGTGCTTATGGAGACGCTGGCGCTGGAGCGGCCATTGACATGGCCGCTACGCTGCCGCACGTTCTCCGGCAGCGTTCTAGCGTTCGGACGTCTTTCCAACGGCGCACTTTATCAGGAGCGCCAACCCGGAAGTCCGCGCGTTGCAACCCTTTCGCGTTAGGCTTCCGGGTTAGTACGCTCCTGTCTCTGTCCTCCGTGTTCCACTTACCTCTCCCCGATTATCCCTTAGTCTTGGCTCTTCTCTACTAGCCTTGGCTTTGCTCTGCTTGCAGCCTAGTACTTCTCCTCGTGGTATTCAACTCTCTCTCCTTCCCTTACCCTTTTAATCCTCCAAGCTTCTCTTCTTTCCTTGTATTCCGCTTCAGTTTGTCCTCAGCCATTCCACTGGTCTTCCCTTCCTGGTCGGATGGTCTTGGCCTGCATATCATTTCAATCCGGTATCCAGCCTGCGTACTCCATCAAAAGGGGGTTTTTTATGCCGGTTGGCTTTTTCCCCTGCATTGGTCTGCCCCGGTTCGGGGGCCCCCCTAGGCCCCGAGTCAGAGGGGCAGGGTGGCTTCCTCTCGAGGCAGACCCCATCTGCTTTCCAGAGAAGAAGCTTTGAGAAGGAGGAGATTTGGACTCCAGACTAAAGAAGAGTCAGCAGGTGAGCAGGAGGGCATAAGGGACACCGTGGTTGGAAAGGAATCCGTTAAGTCAGGGAGCAATTCTGACAGCTATAGCCCATGATCTTTTGGTCGTAGCCCCAGATAGAATCTCAGGAGCTACAGCCAAAAGACTAGCTAGCCCCCAGTCCCAACAGTTCTGACATCAGCTTAGCCCCGGGTCTTTTCCAGACCTAGCAACTCCCCTGCCTCTCACTGAATGTGCCCCATACATTCCTAAATCAATGCCTGCTATCTGCATCACTTCCCTTACTCACCTTGCTATGGGGCTGTCGCTTCTGCCTGAAAAGGCCTCTTATGCGCGATTAATAGCTCTGTAGTACTGGATACCCTGCACTCTGCTGTCCTGGTCTCGTATTCTTTAATGCACCTCGCTACACACAATTTGGGGTTACTTGGTAAATACGGATAATGCACCATGGTAGTCCCTGTCTTAGTCCTTTTGACTATTGAAAATGTCACTCCTTCAGGGCCTGAAAGTCTTCCTGTTAATCTCAAGCACCTTGACGTCTGCTACTCGGTTGCAAGATACTAAACATGAAAGCATTGCTAACTAGCCGGACAGTTGCTTTAGTGACAGGTACCTATCTGCTGGCCAGCTCGCTAACAGGCGCAGCATTACTGTAACGTCCCATACTTTATTATATCTCGGCTCCGGTGGTGCTTTATATCACGCCCCTCTTATGAGCCTTGCTTTTTTTTTTAAACAATTTTTATTATTTTTTAACAGCAATACAACCAAACTTGCAGTACAGTTAACGTTATTACAATATTGTATTTCTTTAATAATATATACTGCTCCCTCTACCCACCCTCCTCCCGAGCCTATTCTTCCACACCTTCTGTTCCTGCGCCTTGCAGGTGGAGTCCTTCATCCGAATTCTCTACTGAGTCGCGATCACTCAACCCATCATGCGTGGCCCAAAATATCGTAGCTACTAGATGCTTCCAAGCTATCAAGGTTTCTGCTTCCTCCTCCCCACCCGAGAGTATATGCCAGGTCTTTAAGTTTACTGACATGCTTCAATTTACGTGGTCTGGGGAACCCTCCTATCAGACAAGCCCACGCCGATTCTATCATTAGCTTAACCCCTGCTGTGTTCAGCCTATCCGCCACTCCCCTCCAGAAACTTTCAATCACTGGGCACGCCCACAACATGTGCACCCTCCCAGCATTATTCTCGTTACATTTAGGGCATGCTTGCTGCCCTGTATTCGCAAATTTAGCTATTCTTTGGGGCGTCATATAAGCTCTGTGGGTGATATACAACTGTATCTGCTGCAACCTGGCATTTCTTGACACCTTCTTGTGATATCTTTGGGCTCTCTCCCACATCCCATCGGTCATAGGGGTGCCCACCTCTTCTTCCCATTCCTGTCATAATCGCATTGGTTCTTCCCCCACTTTGGACATAACCATCTCATATAGTCTGGATATCTCATGTCCTCCCTCTGCTATGTCGTATATAACTTCTAGTGTGGCATCCGGTTGGCCTTCCAGTATTATCTCTGACCACGTTTCTGTAACCTGCTGCATTGTGCAGCGGGTGCGTTGTACGCAGGCACCATGCTGCCACTCAAGGTGACATCTCTATGACCTGAGCATTGACCTACAGTCAGGTGCCAAACAGTCTACCAGAGACATCTGAGGCACTACCCAGAATATTTTATACTAGGTCCACACCATGCCAAGACTCAACACTGCATTGCATTTGAGTCAACTGTATATATACTTGAACAGAAGGGCAATTGAACTTAGCCCATGTGCGCTCTGCATTAACTAGCCAGACGCGATTTAACTACAACTAGCATCTACTAGGTACTGCACAGAAGTCCCAACCCCCTTTTATCTACACTAAATTAACACTTAGGTGTTACTATGACCCCAGTATAGCCTGACAATGACCTCCACTTGCTTGACTAAACTAGCCCAGACGGCACTACTTACCTGTGCTATCATAACCATTATGGCCACTGCCACCATAACAAACCCTCCTAAGGACAGAAACCTGAGACTTAGGTCCAGACTGTCTCCTATCTATGAACCTTATAGAAACCTCCCTAATAACGCCAATAATCGAACTATTACCCGGTCTAAGAACCCCTCTTCCACACTAACGCAAACCACCAATACCACTGACCAAACTCCCCCCAAAAATCACACCTCCCGAGATACCCTCTTTCACAAAACCTCTCCAACTGCCAACCCTGACAGTACCTTAATGCTAACAGGGTCCCTCAAACTCCAGATCAGTGGTAGCCCATGCTACTGAAATCGCAGACATTTTAAACAATGACAACCTCGATTTACTGGCCATAACTGAGACCTGGCTACATGAGGCCGCAGGACGAACTCTCATGTTAGCAGTACCTGACAACTACCAAATCATTAGAATGGACCGGCCTAATGCCAGAGGCGGTGGCCTAGCCATCATCTTCAAAACAACTCACCCTATTAGACTTGCCACCTCAGCTCCCTTCACATCCTGTGAAGTACTCACTGCCAAATTGCCCCTCTCTAACAACCGCACTCTAACTATACACTTGATATATAGACCCCCTTGGGCCTCTAAGCACCTTTGAAGACGACCTAACCAGTCTCCTAGCCGACAACACTAATGATCACTCCCAAACACTACTGTTGGGAGATTTCAATCTAGGCTTTAATGATACTGACAACAAACATGCTGAATCTATTGCAGCCCTACTAAATGACCACGGTCTTACACAAAAAGTCCTCTCACCAACGCATATCAAAGGAAGGACCCTTGACTGGGTATCTGAACTAAACTGTAACATCAACATTACCGATACTGTCCCACAATCCTGGACTGATCACCACTTAATAAATTTCTCTGCCGCATTAGACCTCCTCAGCCCCAAGCCCAATAACATGGCACCGCCTCTCCCTACCAGAAGCAAGAAGGATATCACTGCTGAAAAACGTATCCCTCTTCTCCTCCCTGCCATCTCTGGAATGGAAATTAACACCCCTGACGCATTGGTAAACACTTTCAACAATGCTATGACTAAGGCACTGGACATGATTGCTCCTGTCAAACTGCGCAAAGCTAGGCAAGTAGCGCACCTGAATGCCTGGTTCCCCCCCCTAACTTAAATCTTTAAGATCACAAAAAAGGAAACTCCAATCTATTTGGCGCCACTCCCCGTCTGAAAATAACAAAAATAACCTAACGGAATTTGGAAAAATGTATAAAAAAAGAAATAACCAAAGCCAAAAAGAACACCTTCAATGACAGGATTGAGAAAGCTAAATCCAACACTAAAGAATTATTCTCCATCCTCTGTGACTTAGAATCCCCAATCCAACCAGTAGACAATGCCCCAAAGGAAAAAGCATGGTGTACTAACATAGAAAATGCTCTATCGAATAAAATCTTGTCCTTACAATGTAAAATTGCAACAAAAAAAGGCCTCACTTCGACTCACTGACCAACAAACTAGTCAACCCTCAGTGACTGGGATAACCACACCATTTAGATTCAAGACCATCTCTATAACTGAAACAGAAAAAATAATACTCTCCCTCAAACCTTCTAACTGTAAAGGTGACAGGTGCCCAGCACAGATAATAAAGGATGCAGCTAAAGACCTAGCCACTTTTATCTCTAAGTTGATAAAACTCCTCATTTAAAACTAATACAGTACCGGCCAATCTTAAAGAATTCTGGGTCCTACTGTTACTTAAAAAACAAACCCTGGACCCCACTATCCCTGCCAATTATAGACCCATAACCACTGTGCCATTTTACTTAAAATTTTAGAGATCTGCCTACATACAAATTCAGGACAATTTGGAAGCCAACCACCTACTTGGCTCACGACAATCGGGCTTCTGCCCTCTCCATGGTACTGAAACAGCGCTGCTAGACCTTAAGACACAAATTGAAGAATTAAAGGATAATGGAAAAATAGCCTTACTACTACTACTGGACTTGTCGGCAGCGTTCGACTTGGTGGACCATGCAGTGCTATGCAACCACCTCCAATCTGCCGCCAACTTCACCAAAGATGCTTTAGCTTGGGTCCAATCCTTCTTAGCTAACCGGACCATGAGACTCTTCTCTACTTCAGCCTCTGCCGACCCTATCAAAATAACTTGCGGGGTCCCACAAGGTTCCTGTGTCTCCCCCACCATGTATAATATCTTCTCCAAGCCTCTGTTTGACAAGTTGGATAGACTGGGTGTCACCTACACTAACTATGCAGATGACACACAGATCCTCATACCCCTTTCGGGCAACTTCGAGGCGGACTCGGCCTTGGTGAACAAAATATACACCCTCATTCAGGCATGGATGGCATCCCATGGCCTCTGCCTGAATGACGAAAAAACAGAGTTACTAATCTTAGGCTCTGAAGCCAACATCCAAATACTCAGCCCAAACGCCACATCCTTTAACATTGATAACAACCCTATCAAGGTGATGTCTGTAGTCAAAACCCTAGGATTCTACTTGGACTCCTCCCTCACTCTCAAAAAGCAAGTCAATTCCCTCGCCTCATCCACAACGTACACCTGCAAACGCATCAGAGCTTCCAGACCATACCTCGAGAGCGAGCTGCACCACTCTAGCCAATGCTCTTATGTCAAGATTAGATTACTGCAATGCCCTGTACTCAGGAGCTAACAAATATATTACAGATAAAATTCCAAGACTGCAGAATAACGCCCTGAGGGCAGCATTGAACATCCCTCATAGAGAGCATATTACCGAATTCAGGAAAGAGACTAACTGGCTGAAAATAACGGACAGAATCCTCCTCAGAACAGCATCCCTTACATCCAGATGCCTGAATAACCTAGAACCCCCACACCTTATGGATAAAATTATTAGGAGAACAGCTACCCGCCCTACGAGATCTGCCAACTCATTTATGCTGGAGATTCCCAGGTTCAAACGTGCAACAGTAGGAGGAACCAGTTTCCCTGTTAAAGCTGCACAATGCTGGAACAAACTACCAGTTGACCTCAGACTAGAACAACCCTACCCTAAATTCAGACATAAGATACTAAATTGGCTACACACCAATGAAACCTAACTGACGAACTACACTTCTACCACTCCAGACCCCACACAACCCTTTGCTTCCGCCAAACTACACTGTAGTTTGGTTAACTGTGCACGTATGGTTGTCTGCTCTGTCACACTCGTATGCACCAGGGATATACAATAACGTAGATATGTAAGGTTGTATATACATATGTGCTTATGTATATGCGCATATACTGTTACTCATGTTAATACTTCCTTGACTAACTAAGGCCTTTGTGTTGTATTTGATGTATTTTGTTCCTTGTATTTTGCTCCTAATGCAATCACTGCTCTATGTATTGCTACCTTTGCACCATAACCAAGTTTTAAGATTTCTTGTTTCTGTTGCGCCCGTCTATGCAAGGGCTTGGTGCGCATTACCAAAAAAATAAACAAACAAACAAACTGCATGCACCCTCCTCACTGCCACTCAACATGATATCTCTAGCATGAATAAATATGCCAAGTCATGTCCCATTCTTCTACCACCTGATCTATCTCCAGGATCTTTTACAACATGTAAGCAGCTCATCGCAATTATTTCTAATCACACACTCTCCTCCCGATCTTAGTGCGGGGTGAGCACACACAAAAACGTTGTTGTTCCCCATTTCTCTTCTGGTCGTGTACCAGAGAAGGGTGCAGGACGAGATTGTACTATGAATACATTTTGGAACTTGAGTGGCCAAGACCCTTTAATATACCCTGCGTGCCCGACAGCTCTGACCCTACCGAGCACAGCGGCAATGGTAGGCAGACCCGTCACAGAAGCACCGACAGCGTTAACAAACGGTACCAGTGCTTCCGTGTACCCATTCCCATGGAGTCCTATGATATGATATGATATGGCATTTATAACGCGCCTATACACAAGTGTTTCAAGGTGCCATGAGGCAATGGAGGGGAACAGAGGGAAGACAGAGACAACGATCTTACTAGGCTATGTGACATTGAGATCGCGCAAGTGCAGGGGAGGGCGGGAAAAAAGTGCGAGGGGGAAGTGCAGTACATAGGATGAACAGTAAATAACAAAAAACATTAAATAAGAACAATAAATAAGAGGTGCAGCCAGCAAGTGACAAATGCAAGTTTAAGTGCAGACTGATCTATGAGATCAGTGTGCGGCCCATAACTGCGACAGCCGAAATGCCGATGCCAATGCCAGTTACGGTGCGGCGCAGTGATCATATAGATCACTGTGCCTGCTTCCCCCTTTTTTTTTTCCTTCCCAACCCCCACCCCCAACTTACATTTGACGGCGGCACATTTCTGTGTGTGCTGCCTGCACCCTGCTATCCCTGCAGCATCAGCTCCTCCCACTAACGTGGGTTAGGGCTGATGCCGCAGGGTGCTTTTCTTTTTTTTTCTTTCGTGTCCCCCGCTTACCAAAATGGTAAGCGGGGGACACCCCCGCAACCCTTGACTCCCGTTACAGCACCCAAGCAGAGCGGGGGACACCCCCGCAACCCCCCTCTCTACTTGGGCGCATTAAATGTCACCCTCATTTTGTGCGCCACCAAAGTCGCAGTAACTGCGGGGGCGCACTAATGAGGCACTTTTGTACGATTCCAGTGCAGGGAAGTGATTCTAGGGGGGGGGGATTTTAATGCTGTGGTCAACCCCTTAGTTGATAAAACATTACCGCCAACAGCAAACGATGGGAACAATTTTAAGGCCCTCCCTCCTTGCTGAAAGACCATTCCCTGATTGAGGTATGGAGATAGTGCCATCAAGATGAAAGGAATTACACATATTTTTTGGCGGTTCACAGGGGATTCTTAGGCTATACATGTTTTTTATCGGATTCGCTGATCCAAAATGTATTGGAAGTAGACATACTCCCCGACGCACTAGCAGATCACTCCCCGGTCGCACTGGCCATAACCCCCTCCGATCTGTTCCTCTCACGAAACCCCCTTGGAGGCTAAATGACTTCCTGCTAGATGACCCAATGATCCGCGCCCACATTAGAGAAACAATAGAGTTATACTACATCGAGAATGACACGGGTGATGTGAGCTGGGGCACAATTTGGGAAGCGAGCAAAGCGGTACTGAGGGGCCATTTAATAGAACAGGCAGCACAACGAGGGAGAGCTAGGAGAGTATTGAGAGAGCAATTAGAAGGGGAAGAACTCAGACTGGAAGAAGCGCACAGGAAGAAACCCTCCCGGCGCTGACTAAGGGACCTGTGGATGGCAAAAAAAGGCGCTAGAAGCACACCATATGGGGAGAGCGGCCTATGGCATGATGCGCACCAAGCAATTTTTTTTTTACACAAAAGGAAATAAGGCTAACAAAGTACTGGCAGCCAAACTAGGTAAACAGACTAAACAAAACAGAATAGATTTCCTGCGAGATAAGCCAGGCAAAGGCACATACTCTGAGGAGGGCAAATGCTGCATTATAGAAGAATTTTTCAGGGAACATGCGAGCCCACATAAGGGAGACCCGCAGTCCGTCAAAGAGTTTATATCCAAGGCTGACCTTCCACAGCTGTCACAATCCTCACTAGAATCCTTAGAAGCCCCAATATCGGCGGAGGAAGTTGAATTTGCCATCAAAGCCCTCTCTATTGGCAAGGCTCCGGGCCCAGACGGATTCACAAACAAGTTTTACAAAGCCTTTGCAAAGGAACTCATACCGCACCTCACAAAGCTATTCAACACCCTGTGGGAAACGGGGTCTGTTACACAATCCATGGCTGAATCAAACACAACCCTACTCCTGAAACCCGGAAAAGACCCAACAGATTGTGCTTCCTACCGGCCCATAGCCTTGCTCAATACCGACGCCAAGTTGGTTAGTAAAATCATAGCGCAGCGCCTGGGGGAAGTGTTACCTACACCAATAGACAGGGACCAGACAGGATTTATTCAGGGCCGATCGGCCCATGATAACATTCGGAGAGCAATAGACATAATAGCCCTAGGCCCCTACATACCAGGTCCCCTTTCTTTGCTATCCTTAGACGCCCACCGGGCCTTTGACAGCATGTCATGGGACTACCTGTCGTTGGTTCTAAAGGGTTTTGGTTTCAGCCCACATTTCTCTAAATTGGTCCTGGCCAACTTCCAGATCCCCTCTACCCAAATACGAGTCAACGCTCACTGGACACCACAGATACCCCTCGGTAAAGGGACCAGGCAGGGGTGTCTCCCATCGCCTTTGGTTTTTGCTCTAGCAATGGAACCATTAGCCCAACAAATCCGCCTTCACCCTGAAATTCAAGGGTTCGTGGTAGGAGACCAGAACCACAAAGTAGCGCTATATGCGCACAATGTGCTCTGTTTGGGAGAGGCTCAGACCGCGGTCCCTCCGCTCATGAGCCCGCTGGGAAGTTTTGCGCAGATCTCTGGCTTTACAATAAATATTGCCAAAACAAAGGGTCTGAATCTATCTGAAACACCAGAGGCGCTAAATGCCTTACAGAACTCCTTCTCTCTTAGCTGGGTAAACTCTAAAATAACATACCTTGGGGTGGACTGGCGAGAGCTAATATCCTTCCGCTGATAAAAGACGCAAAGGATTCTCTACTAAAATGGGCCCCCCAGGAGATATCTTGGTTGGGGCGTGTAACAGCCATCAAAATGACCTTGCTACCCCGGCTCCTTTACACATTCTAAGCGCTTCCAGTCCATATCCCGGAGCAAGATTTACACGACTTGCAGAAGGAGATATGCCGATTCATCTGGCAGCGTAAAACACCCAGAATTCAGTGGAAGATTCTCACCAGAAGCAGGCAGCTTGGAGGCCTGGGGCTCCCCTCCATCGTAAGAGATACTACCGAGCAACTCAAATTGCCCCCATCCTGGGCTGGGCAATTCAAGATGATCCCCCCAAATGGCAAGACATTGAACAATTGTTCTCCGGGGATCCTTTCTCTCACCTCCCCTTCCTGCCGCGGGAAGCACAGGGTTCCCGGGGGCCCCTTCTCCCAACTACGAGCTCCACGCTCCAATGCTGGGACAGGCAGACTACCCTAAGGGGGAATCGCCCCAGGTCTGGGCCCCCTATCCCTAATCATGCAGAACCAAGTGTGCACTCCAGGGCTCCAACCTAGATCATACCAAAACTGGTGAAGAGCGGGGACCCTGAGACTGCAGGAGCTATATGCTGATAATGACCCCAGTGTAAGGAGAAATTCAACCTCCCAGAAACAGAGAGATTTAGATATATACAACTCAGGCACTGGGTCACCAACCTGACCATAAAAAAGGCGGCTACCAGGCATCCCACGGGCTTAGAGATAACTGTCTCGGAAGGCCAATGCTCACACAAAGTGGCAACGTGCTATCGCCTTCTAGAAAACGCCCCAGAGGAAGAGAAACTCTCTTACATGTTGGCATGGGAGAGGGAGCTGGAGAAAGAGATAGCCCCGGAATCTTGGCATTGAATCTGGGACAGAGCACATAGGTCTTCTAGATGCACAATTATCAGGGAGAGCGCATTTAAGATATGCTATCGATAGTATTTCACGCCGCAGAGGCTGCATGCAATGAATGTAGATTACCCTGATGTATGTTGGCATGGCTGTGTGGCAAAGGGAGATCTGGGGCACATGTGGTGGCATTGTCCGATCATTCAATCCTTTTTGGTAGAGATCAGGTCCAATCTGTGGAACTCTCCTCCCCATGGACCCACTAGTAATGGTGCTGGGCGACACCCCAGATGATGGATCCTAACCACAATCTGGTCCCAGAGCGCGGATAATCACACAACTACTGATGGCGGCCCGTCTCACGCAAGCTCAATTCTGGAAAGAACTGGAGAGTCCCCACATTGCGCACTGGTGGGTTAAAGTCTGGGATATTCTGGGAATAGAGAAGTTAACGGCTGCAATGGAAAACCGGACGGACACATTTCAGAATATCTGGGGCCCATTCCTAGACCATGTGGAGGAAAAGGAACACATGTTCTTCCAACCAAGACTGGTTAAATATCTCCTCCAGCCCTGAACAGCTTGGGAATGAAGGCAAGACCTACTGACTTGAAATCAAAATGGGGGGACGTAGCGGGACATTGGGGGCAATACCCGGGACTAATGGTGACTCTGGTGAAGGTGGTAACTTTAATGAATGTGTTTTTTCCCTCTTCTTCTCCAACTACGAACGCTACGGAACACAAAGCTGTAATACTATACCCCAAGGGATACTTAGGAAATACATTCACTAAAAGAATCATAAAGATGTTAAAATGAAATGTTAATGCATTGTTATAAATTAATTGAAGTTGGGAGCGCAGTGACAAATGTTGAATTTTATTAATTTTATGAATTTCAGTAGATGACTCAATGGACGAGTGCCATTGGGGCGATTGACCGCTGATTTGTAATCAAGTAATATTGCCACTGATTTGGTTTGTTAATGAATTCAATGTCTATTGATGTTTCAATAAAAAAGATTTTGACAAAAAAAATTAAAGAAGTGTCCATAATAGCGTAAGTGTGGTCTAGTTCAACATAGAAAGTGTCTCCAACATCCTCATTGTGTCTAAGTTGAATCTAGAAAGTGTGCCAATAGAATAACCGTGGTCTAGTTCCATTTAGAGAATAGACTTAATAGCATAACCATGGTGTAGTTCAATTTAGAGGGTATACCTAATAGCATAACTGTGGTATAGTCCAATTTAGAAAACACATCTAATAACCTCACTGTGTCAAAGTCTGAATTTAGCGTAACTGTGGTATAGTTCAATTTAGAGAGTGTACCTAATAGCATAACTGTGGTCTAGTTCAACTTAGAGTGAGTGTCTAATAACCACATCGTAACAAAGTTGGATCTGGACTGTGCCTAGTATCGTAATTGTTGATTGAGCTCACTTTAGAGCGTTTCCCTAAATAACCGCACTGTGTCAAAGCTTGAACTTAGAAAGTGTACCTAATAGCGAAACTGCGGTCTAGTTCAATTTAAAAAGTGTCTAATAACCACACTGTACCAAAGTTGGTTTTAGAAGTATGCCTAATAGCGTAACTGTGGTCTAGCTCAATTTAGAGAGTGTATCTAATAGCGTGATTGTGGACTAGTTCAACTCAGAACGTGTGTTGGAACATTGTGCCAAAGTTGAATCTAGAATTATCCCTAACAACTAACTGCGATCCAGTTCAATTTAGAGAAGGTACCTAGACACCACACTGTACCATAGTTAAATTAAGAAAGTGTCCAAATGTTGTTCAATCTAGAAAGTGTACCTAATAGCGTAACTGTGGCCTAGTTCAATTTAGAAAGATTGCCTAAGAACGTAACTGTGGTCCAATTCATTTTAGAAAGTGAGAATATTCCGTAGGGCATAGTTAAACTTAGCAAGTGTGAATAATATCATCCTGTGGTATAACTGTCCTTCAAAGTATAAATAATGTTTTCCATTGATACAAATAACCTTAGAAATTCTAAAGAATAACAACCAGTGCCACTGCCAAACTAGAGAGTGTATAATTAAAGTATAATTAAACTCTGAAAGTGTGAATAATACCCTCCTGTGGTTCAGTTGAACTTAGAAACCGTCCTTAACTATAGTGTAGATAAACTTAAAGAGTGCAGATAATATCTTCCGGTGGCTCAGTTGAACTTAGAAACTGTCCATAACTTTGGTATAGTCAAACCTAGAAAGAGAAAATAACATCTTGCTGTGGTTTATGTCGAACCTAGAAACTATCCCTAGCTGTAGTACAGTTAACCATAGAAGGTGTGAACAATTAACATCCGGTGGTATAGTTGAAGTTGGAAGGTGCGAACAAAATCATCCTATGCCGTCTATAACACATTTCAAACTTATCCAAGCCATGAGTCCACCCAACCCTCCAAGGTCCGCCGAAAAATGACCCGCTCGCGCCCACCTCCCTTCCCTCTCGCCCTACCTCTCATACCTCCCTTCCCCAAACCATCCTGCCCTCCACCACATCCTCTACCCATCCCCTATCCATCTCCCAAGCCAGAAGAACCATCCCACCCCATTCGACCCCACCCTCCACTTCGCCCCCACCCAATCCCCTATCCAAACACCAAGCCAGAGGAGCACAATGGCGAGCCAACCATCCTAAGACCCCTGCTCCTCCAATCACCCGCCCAATATCATCATACTCGCACCCCCCGCTTCCCCAGCTAACGGCCCGCCCAGCCTCCCAAGCACACCCAGCCTTGCAACCACCCACACCCCCTTCTGCTCATCAACTCCAACCAACACCCCCTCCGACCCCACTCCTTCCCCTCCCTAAAAACTGCACGCCTCGCCCTGGCAAGAACAGTAGCCACATCCCTTTCACCCTTCGACCCCCCTACCCTCTCTCACACACCAACCGCAACAAAAACACTGAAGAGGAAACGTACCTGGTCTCCCTCAATCTCTCAGTACTCCTCGCCACTCTTGTCTTGACCCTCCACCTCAATCCCCCAATCTCGATCATCACCACCCTCCCCCCGCCTCACCCCACCTGAAACCCCTCTGCCTCGAATTCTCACCAACCACAACTGAAACTCCCAACCCCCCACACCCCACCTTCAAATCCCCGACCCAAATCCAACCAACCCAACACACCAGTCCAACCCCTCCCCCCGAACCCACCACCTCAACCGCCCGCCTACTCTTCCCATCAACCACCAACCTCCCCCCTCTCTCTCAACCCAGTTTCCACTCTCTCCACTCACCGCTGATCCATCCCACCACACTTCCGTCGCACTGCTCCCTCCCTCCCAAACCCACCCCTGCTACTCCCTCAACATCCTCCTGCACCGAAGTAAGATGCATCCTTTTTAATGCCCGATCTGTAGCAAAAAACAGACACAGCATCTTTGACCTCCTCTCCTCTGACAAACCGGACCTGGTCTTTATCACGGAAACCTGGTTTTCTGACGACTTTGCCCCTATCGCCAATGAAGCCTTCCCCCCTGACTACTCCATCGTCCGACTGAACCGACCCTCTAGAGGAGGAGGACTAGCAATCGCCTTCACGTCACACTTCTCCGCCTCAATCATCGACAACCAGCCCACCATTCCTTTCTGCGAATCACTCCTCGTAAAACTATCCCTCCCCCCTTTGTTCTCCCACAGTTTCCTAATTATCTACAGACCCCCTGGCTACGACAGACATTTCTCAAACAACCTCTGTGACTCGATAGCCACCCTCCAACTAAACCATCCCACCCTCACCCTTCTAAATATATGGCTTGACATCCCCACCACCCCTATGACCCACTCTCTGGTCGAATGCCTAGACAGGATTAACCTCCATACCCACATAAATGGGCCAACTTACTATAAAGTACACACCCTTGATGCCATCGTCAGCTCCCACGACCAGATACATTTAAACCCCCCAACCCCTATCATCTGGTCCGATCAGTTCATTGTCTCCTTCATCATTCGCTCAGCCACCCCACTTCCCGTACCCGGACCAGACCGTCCAAATCTACGCAAATGCTGGAAGAAACTAAAACTCCTTCTCAACCTAGCTGACACGCTCTTTCAGGCTCCTCCCCCTACCCGCCAACCCAATGAACCCCTAACCTCCGATGCCTTTGACGCTTGGCTCAATACCTCATTAATCCCGCTCACCCCTACTTGCAAACCATCAGCTCGCCATGGCCCTTTTCCAAGATGGTTCACACCAGAACTGAAGACCACGAAACAACTATATAAATCCCTAGAACGCAAATTTCAGAAAAACAAAACCACCCTGAGCAGATCCACACTGGCCCGGCAACATCGCCACTACAATGCCGAAAATCCAGAAAGCAAAAAAAGCCCATTACAACAACTGAATCCTAAACTGTGAAACCCCCAGCAAAGAACTCTACAAAATCATCTCCGAATTCACCAAACCATCATGTACCACCACCCAACCGACCCCATCACAATCACTTTGCGACTCTCTCGCTCCACTTCTTCACCACTGCTCTCGAAAGAACAACCTCTCTAACCAACAAACTAGCCCTCCTACACCCACCACGCAATCCACCCACCCCACCTGCCATCCGACCGCCTGCAACCACTACCCACCCGATCTTCGACGCCTCCACTCCAATATCAACTGACCAATTTCTCAAACTTCTCTCTGCTCGCAAACCATCTGGCTCCCCGCTGCACCCCTGCCCAGCGACAACCCTCAAAGAAATATTTGCATCTACCTGTGCTGGAGAACACACAAGAACCATCATAAACGACTCCCTAACCTCGGGAATTTTTCACGATGCGTTCAAAACTGCTCATGTCAAGCCGCTTCTAAAAAAACCTTTCCTCGACCCTCTCGAGCCCAAAAACCACCGCCCCATCTCAAACACCAGGTTCCTTGCTAAACTCATTGACCGGACTGCCTACTCCCAACTAAATGCCTTTGTCGAAGCCAACAATCTCCTAGACCCCAATCAATCAGGTTTCAGACACCGACACGGAACCGAAACCACCCTAACCTCAATCTGGGACGACCTTAAAACACTGCAGATTCTGCGGGGTGCGCCGCATTAATCCTTCTTGACCTATCTGCCGCCTTCGACACAATCAACCACTCAATCCTCCTCGACCGCCTCCACTCCCTAGGGATCCGTCGAAACGCTCTCAAATGGATAGCATCCTTCCTCGACAATAGGAACCAAATAACCCTACTCTACGCCTACGCTTCCCAAGCCTGACCAGTCAACACCGGAGTTCCACAAGGAGCATGCCTATCAGCCCTCCTGTTCAACCTCTACATGTCCACCCTCCCACAAATAATCTGCACGCACAACATCCTGTGCTACAACTACGCTGATGAAACACAACTAATCCTAAAACTCCTTAATTCTAAACTCAACTGTCAACCCGACCATGCTACCTGCTTCCTTGACATAGATCATTGGATGACCACAAACCACCTCTTGTTAAACCCCTCCAAAACCTAAATCATGGTATGTGGCAACACCAAACTTCTTCCGCACCCCCTACCCTGGCCATCTGTCATGGGCAATTCCCCGACACCCTCAAACTCAGTAAAAAACCTTGGATGCACCCTAGACTCTGACCTAACCCTCTCGCTCCAAGTCAACAACGTCTCCACGTCCTGCCACTACCACCTCAAAACTCTTAGGTGCATTTTTCTATACCTCTCCTTTCCCAACAGACTCTCTGCGGTCCAATCAATTGTTATGTCAAGACTGGACTATGCTAAACCCCTCTACCTCGGAGTCCATGCGTACCACCTGACTAAACTACAAAGAGCACAAAATGTGGCAGCCAAACTGCTACTAGCACTTGGCCCAAAGGATCACATCTCCCCAGCTCCCAAAACTCTGCACTGGCTTGCGGTTGCCCAAAGGGTGACCTTCAAACCCTTATGCATCTCTCACCGAGCAATGCATAAAACCGGACCTCAATATCTTCAGGACAAACTAAAACCCTATCATCCACCACGCACTCTAAGATGAAGCTCCGCCGGCCTCCTAGTGTTACCTAAAACCAACTCAGTCAGGTTAGGAGGATCAGCATTCTCAGCACTGGCCCCCACCCTGTGGAACTCACTTTCACCCCACAGCCGACTCACCGAGGACCTCATGTCTTTCCGCAAATTCCCCTAAAATCGACTCTTAACACAAACAGGTTAACAGCAACAAAGACAGTAGCCCAAGGTTACTATATCAAAAAATAACAATCCAGCATCGATGACCCGAGTGAGAAAAATCGAAAACTAAAACTGCTAATGTAAATTAAAACGGACAATCTGAATAGAACGAATGATGTGGATGAAAGGAATGAAGTGGATCAAATGGATGAAAGAAAGGAAGTGGATGAAAGAAATGAAATGGATAAGAGGAATGATGTAGATGCAGTCAGTGAAATGGATGCTGCGGATGAACTGGATGTAGCGGATGAATCGGATGCAGTAGGTGTAACGGATAAAGTGGATGGAAGAGATGAAGCAGATGGAACGGATGAAGCGGACGGAATGGATGAAGTGGACGGAACGGATGAAGTGGACAGATCAAATGGAGTGGATGGATCGGATGGAATGGCTAGATCGGACGGAGTGGATGGATCAAATAGAACGCATAGAGCGGATAGAACAAATGGAGCGAATGGAACGGATAGAGTAGATGGAAGGGACAGAGTGGATGGAACGTATGGAGTCGATAGAACGGACGGAGTCGATAGAACGGACGGTGTCAATGGAACGGAGGGTGTCAATGGAAGGATTGGAGTGGATAGAACAGATGAAGTGCATGGATCTGATGGAGTGCATGGAACGGATGGAGTGCATGGAACGGATGGAACGGATGGAGTGCTTGGAACAGATGGAGTGGATAGAACAGATTAAGTGCATGGAACGGATTGAGTGCATTGAACAGATGGAACGGATGGGAGTGCATGAAACGGATGAAGTGCATGAAACGGATGGAGTGCATGAAACGGATGGAGTGCATGAAACGGATGGAGTGCATGGAGTGAATAGAACAGATGAAGTGCATGGATCTGATGGAGTGCTTGGAACAGATAGAATGGATGGAGTGCATAGAATGGATGGAGTGCATGGAGGGATGGAACGAATGTAGTGTATGGAATTAATGGAACAAATGAAGTGGATGGAACGGACGGGGTGGATGGAACGTGTATAGTGCGTGAGGCGAATGGAGTGCATGAGACGAATGGAGTGCGTGGGACGAATGGGTTGCGTGGGACGAATGGGGTGCGTGGGACGTATGGGGTGCGTGGGGTGAATGGGGTGCGTGGGGCAAGTGGGGTGCGTGGGACGAATGGGGTGCGTGGGACGAATGGGGTGCGTGGGACGAATGGGGAGCGTGGGACAGATGAAGCGGGCGGAAGGGATGGAGTCCATGGAGTGGATGGATGAAGTGGATGGGACGGATGGAGTGGATGGGACGGATGGAGTGCATGAAACAGATGGAATGGATGGAGTGCATGGAACGGATGGAGTGGATGGAAAGGATGGAGTGGATGAAACGGATGGAGTGAATGTAGTGAATAGAACAGATAAAGTCCATGGATCTGATGGAGTGCTTGGAACAGATAGAACGGATGGAGTGCATAGAATGGACGGAGTGCATAGAACGGATGCAGTGGATGGAACGGATGTAGACGATGGAAAGGGTGGAGCACATGAAACAGATGGAGTGCATGGAATGGATGGAGTGCATGGAAAAGATGGAACGAATGGAGTGCATGGAAGGGATGGAACGAATGGAGTGCATGGAATGGATGGAACAAATGAAGTGGATGGAACGGACGGAGTGGATGGAATGGACGGAGTGGATGGAGCGGGCGAATGGAGTGCGCGAGGCAAATGGAGTGCGGGAGAAGAATGGGGTGCGTGAGATGAATGGGGTGCGCAAGATGAAAGGGGTGCGCGAGACCAAAGGGGTGCGCGAGACGGATGGAGTGCGGGCAGAACGGATGTAGTGCGGGCAGAACGGATGAAGTGGCCGGAACGGATGGAGTCCATGGAATGGATGGAGTGGATGGATGGAGTGGGTGGATGGAGTGGATGGACCGGACAGAGGGCATGGAATGATAGAGCCCATGGATTGGATGGAATGGATAGAACGCATGGAATGCATGGAGCGGATGAAGTGCGTGGGACGGATGGAGTGTCAGGTTTCCCTCATTCTTTTCTTTGTATTTTCCTGTATTCTCCTTAACTTTCATTGTTACAGAGGGAGAGTGTCCCAATCCAGCATGTTGGCAAGGAAGCAGGGATTTGACTGGTCATTAGTAAGCAGTAAGGTGATTTGGTGACAATAAGACAAAGCTGGATTCTAAACTGCCTTTCATTGTCTTACCTGAAGCAGGAAGGTCCTGTTTCTTATTTAATCTAACTTTAGGACCAATATATTCTTCTTTTGTGTGGTGTCGCCACCATAGAGTTGAAGAGAGGAATAGTCCTCTCTCTTTGTTGTTAGTTCTTTGAGTGGGCTGCGCCCCACGCAACGGGAAAGGGAGGGGTTACCGCCAGCGCGGCAGTTACGAGGAGAAAAAATAAAGATTGAGACGTGTTGCACCCCAGCTCCTGTGTCCGCCTATTCCTTGGGGCAGAGGGACGCATGAGAGCGTGAGGAGGTCCACGCAAGGACATTACATCTGGCGACGAGGCGGACACGCGCCCCGCTGTGCCCGCCGCCTCAGGTCACGGCAACTGGCGCCCGCGGCTCTCCCGCCCTCCGAGGCCCGAGGACAGCGGATCGGAGCGTGAGGGTTCCCGCAGCTGGAAGAGGCCCCAAAGCCCTCATTCCACGGGTGGAGCAGGAGCTTGCAGCTCCCCGTGTGCCAGCCCTCCAGACAGAGGAAGGAGAAGGCTTTTCTCCCGCCAACGGCACCAAAACCGGCAGGCGCACATCCAACGCCGCGGGTGGAGCAGCGGCTCCCCGCATCGCACCTCTGGGCGGTTGAGGAGCTCTGACCTCCCGCCGACGGCAGCGGACCACCAAGTCATATCGTGCCCACCCTGCACTGCACAAAAGGGTAAGAAAAAAAAAAACCCCGGCACAAGCAGCGAATCCGGAGGCACATCTGCAAGGCCTCATAGAGTCCCACGCACCCATCCACACCCGATGTTGGCACTAGGAGAGTGAATTCCCTCAAACACAGCGCCCCATAGTGGCGGCCTGACGCCACCGCGCTCGCAAACAATAGACAACCCAGGTCAAGCTCATGAGTGGCTCAGGAGAGGAGTCACCTACCGCCACAGCGACCCCAGCCCGCAGGGCATCACTCACAGTCCCAGTGACACCAGCACATGAGGAGGGATCCTCCGCCCCAGCGTCCCCGCACAGAAAAATGACGGACAGCCTTCTGGCCCAATTACCAGCGAATTTTGACCTCACAGAGACAAGCACCCTGGGGTCAAGGTGGAGAAGATGGTTGAGAGATTTTGAAGTATGCCTGAAGGCAGCTGGTTCAATGGAGGACGAACAAAAACTAAACCTTCTAAATCATGCGGTTGGTTCCAATGTACGAGATATCCTTGAGGAAATGCCGGAAGACACCATAGATACGTACATCAAGCTACAGACATCGCTCACAGAGTATTTCACACCCCACACAAACGTAGATTACGAACGGCACATATTCCACACTACCAAGCAAAACAAAGGAGAGTCCATAGACGCATTTGTCATGAGGCTGAGAGCAAAAATGAAGCACTGTGACTTCAACAACTACTCGAACGAGGAGGCTCTCAGATCGCAAATTATAGTTGGGTGCGAAAGTGCGGACTTCCGGAGGAGACTACTACAGCAGCCGAGAAGTCTAGAAGAAATCCTGCGCCTAGCGAGATCCGACGCTGCCCTTGCAGCGCAAGTGGAAGGCCTGGACGACATAAAGATCACGCACGGCAAACAAGAAAGCATCAACAAGCTGGAGGGTATGACAAGAACCAACCAAGACCCTTTCTGCTACAGGTGTGGCCACGAATACCCACACGAAGGAACGTGTCCGGCCATGGGACAGACGTGCTCCGCATGTGGTGGCGACGACCACTACAAGTCTGTATGCCTGATTTTTCGCAGCAGAATGAGAGGAGCCAACAGAAATGGGAAGCCCTTGATGGAACCAGAACAGCACCAACCCTCCCGCTACAACAGGGCAGTGCACCACGTCCAAGAGCAAGGGCGACGCCGTCCTCACGACGACCAACCGGAAAGAAGACAAGAGAGGAGAGAATGGAGGGAGAGCAAAACCACCCAGCCAAAAGCGAGAAGACGACCCAGAAGATATGTGAGATGCCTCATAGAACAATCACAGTCAGAAAGTGTGTCAAGCGCATCCTCTGAAGAGAGATCCCGCAGGCCGGAAATGCAACAAGAAGCACCGCGGAAGAAGGGATATCTATATGCCCTTGGAAACGACATGGCTAAAGAACACAGCCCGATGCTAAGAATACGAGTAAACCAAACAACTGCAGAATTCCTGATAGATACGGGAGCAACCGTGAATGTGATAAGCGAAGAAGTATACCAAAGCATACCGAACGCTCCTCGCCTACAGCCAGCACGAGCCCTCATCTATCCCTATGGCTCAAAGACACCCCTAGCCTGCAAAGGGTTTTTCATGGCATCATGCCAGTACAAAGAGCATAAGAAAAGCATCCCCATGCACGTGCTAGAAGCCGCCACCGAGAGTGGATGCATTTTGAGCTATCGGTCAGCCATAGAGATGGGACTCATTCACATACTATACCGCCTCAAGGTGCACAAGTATCTGGATCCAACGGCAAGCATCGATCAAATATTCCCGGCACTATTCAAAGGCCTAGGAAAACTAAAAGGAAAACAAATTGAACTTCACATCGACCCCCACATCACTCCAGTAGCCCAGCATTACAGGGGCATCCCCATCAATATTCAACAGCAAGTTGAAAACGAACTAACTAAATTACTAGAAGCCGACATCATTGAGCCTGCGGAAGGTCCCACACCATGGGTCTCTCCCATAGTACCAGTACCCAAAAAGGACTCTCCAGACATTAGGATATGCGTAGACATGAGGAGACCGAATGAAGCCATCCTAAGAGAGCGACACCAAGCCCCCCGGATAACGGACATGGTACATCTTTTAAATGGGGCGACAACGTTCTCGAAGTTAGACTTAAACAAAGGCTACCACCAGCTGGAGCTCAGCAGGAACTCGCGATACATAACAACATTTGCCACCCATCTAGGCTTATTCCGCTACAAGCGACTCAGTTTCGGAGTATCCTCAGCGGCCGAAATTTTTCAAGCAGAGATCCACAATGTCATCAAGCATGTGCCCAACTGCTTAAACTACAGCGATGACATTCTGGTGTTTGGCCAAACTCAGGAACAACATGACGACACACTGATGAGAGTCTGCATGGCCTTAGAGGAGGCCCAACTAACACTCAACAAAGAAAAGTGTGAATTCCGCAAGAAGACACTCAGATTCTTCGGACACATATTTTCAGAGAAGGGCATGACACCAGACCCCGAGAAAGTCAGTGCGCTCCGAGAAGCTGAACCACCCACAACAACATCAGACCTCAGATCATTCCTGGGGCTCGCAAGCTACTGCACAAGGTACATATGTGACTTTGCGTCCATCAGTGAACCCCTGAGAGCTCTAACCAAGCTAAACACTGAGTTTGCGTGGTCAACCAAATGCCAAGAAGCGTTCCAGACCATCAAGGACTGTATCTCAGATGCCCGATACCTGGCGTACTTTGACCCCAAGAAGACAACAGAACTCGTTGTAGACGCCAGTCCCGTGGGGCTGGGCGCCATTCTCACGCAACTGGATGACAAGGACGGAGGCGGGAAACACATAGTATCATACGCCAGTCGAAGCCTATCAAAAACCGAACAAGCTTATTCCCAGGCAGAAAAGAAAGGACTGGCGGTTGTCTGGGCCTGCGAGCATTTTCACCTGTTCCTATACGGGAAACCTTTCACGGTTGTGACGGATCACCAGGCACTCACTTTCATCTACGGCAACCCACAAGCCAAAATGCTACCAAGGATAGCCCGATGGGCACTCAGGCTGCAGGACTATCGGTTCACCATCATACACCGACCAGGGAAAGAACAAAATCCCGCCGATTTTCTCTCCCGGCACCCTAAGGTAAAGAGCGAACCTGAACAATCCATTGCTGATCAATACATCAGATATGTCATCCACAGCAGCACCCCGCAAGGACTCGACACAGAACAACTAACGAGAGAGTCCAACACGGATCAAGGAATACAAACCATCTTAAGATGCCTAGAAACTGGACGGTGGAAACATGCAAAACAGATCCGAGAAACAATGAGTGAAGAAATCAAACAAGACATTACGTGCCTTTTGGCCGTAAAAGAAGAACTTGCAAAATCAGAGGAAGGACTATTACTAAAAGGGACCAAGTTAGTAATACCACGAAGCTTACGCCAGAAGGTGCTAGAGCTAGCTCATGAAGGACACCGGGGAATTGTATCCACAAAAAGGATGCTGAGGCAAAAGCTATGGTTTCCCCAACTAGACACCTCGGTGGAAGAATTGTTGCTTAACTGTCCCACCTGCGCCATCGTAAAGCCACACACAGTCCCGGAACCACTAAGAATGACCACACTACCAGAAGGAGCTTGGGAAGAGATCGCCATCGACCACTTTGGGCCCATGGAAGGGGGTGAATACATCCTGGTAGCCGTAGACAAATATTCTAGATATCCAGACCTACAGATCATCCCATCCACCGCCGCACATCACACCATCCCGGCACTGGATCGGATGTTCGCAGCATATGGCATACCAAAAATTGTAAAGTCCGACAATGGACCACCCTTCACGGGACAAGACTTTCAAAGATTCGCAGAATACATGGGTTTCCGTCATCGCAAGGTAACACCTTTATGGCCTCAAGCGAATGGCACGGTGGAAAGATTCATGAGCAACATCAAGCGCACGACCCAGATCGCACGCCTCACAGGTGAACCTATTGAAAAAATGTTGTATCAACTGATGCGTGATTATAGGAACACCCCACACAGCACCACGGGGAAGTCACCATCAGAGGTAATGTTCGGACGAATGATTAGAACGCGACTACCGCAAGCACCCGACCATGGAGGACAATACGAAGAGGACGCGGAAATGAGAACAAGAGACTCCCTCATGAAGGAACACATGAAGGAAGCGGCCGACCGCAAGCGCAGAGCCAGAGAGAGCGACCTGGCACCAGGGGACATGGTCGTGGTCCGACAGCCGCAACAACGCAAGAACGTAACTCCGTTCAATGAGGAGCCACTCATCATCACTAAAAAAAAAGGATCGCTCATCACGGCCGAAGGAGACCACCGGTCCGTAACGCGAAACTCTTCGCACTTTAGAAGGATGCCTGGTTTTCATCATGCAAAGGGGCCAAGTACGTGTGACTCGTTCTCTCACTGGGACGCCCCCTATGAGGGAGACAGGGAAGATTCCGGAGATGACGTGACGCCAGAAGAATGGGTGGCACCCTCTACAAGCGTGGATCGCCGTCCACCGAGAACCAAAAAAAAACCTACTCGTCTCATTGAAGAAATGGGCTGAGAACACAACTGACTGTTTAGTGATGGGAGGGTGTGGTGTCGCCACCATAGAGTTGAAGAGAGGAATAGTCCTCTCTCTTTGTTGTTAGTTCTTTGAGTGGGCTGCGCCCCACGCAACGGGAAAGGGAGGGGTTACCGCCAGCGCGGCAGTTACGAGGAGAAAAAATAAAGATTGAGACGTGTTGCACCCCAGCTCCTGTGTCCGCCTATTCCTTGGGGCCGAGGGACGCATGAGAGCGTGAGGAGGTCCACGCAAGGACATTACATTTTGATTCAAGAAAGCAGATTTTGGAACAGGTTTGGAGTTTACACGCCGTGCGACAAGACAAGCGGTCATTTTGGTGGGAGCGCAGCGCTCAAGTATCAAAGTGAAGAGACTTTAATCCAGAACATTCACTTTTTGGGATAATTGATGAAGAAATGTGATTTGCTTTAATTGCGCGCAAGTAAAAAGGATAGTTTAGGTATTTAGTTAGTTTACGTGCTCATGATTTAATTTGACTGATCCATTGGAAATATAACTATTTGCAGAAGTGACGTAGGCTCCCATTCAAAACTGAATTTTTCATGAGCACTTCAAAATTGACTTACTGCCTCAGCTCGAAGCCTTGATTAGATCGTTCAAGGTCTGTTTTTGTTCGAGCACTGTGACATTCTGTGTAAATCTATTTCGTCAGCGCTAAAACAAAATGTTTGAATTAATTTTGTTTTTGCGCATGCGCGAGACGGTAGCGTGCGCATAGTTGCCCGTCTTCGCACAGCGCGAGAACTCTTTAAATATATTTGGTAAACGCATGTGCAAAAGGGTAGTGTTTGTTTAGTTTGCTCGTCCTCGCACAGCGAGAGTTCTCGTTAAATAATATTTTGTTTACGCATGCGTGAGACGTGTTGCTTTGTTTATCTGTCTTCGTGCAGCGTGTTTTAAGTCTAGTTGTTAATAGTCTGCGCATGCGCGAAACGGTAGTGTTAGGCAAATCTACTGTCTTCGCGCAGCGCATGTGGAAGTCTTTATTTCTAATTTTGCACGCATTTGTAAAAAGACTAAGATTCATCTAAACTTAGCGTGTGAAATGGAAAGGTGTCTCTAATGAACTGTGAGGAAAATTGTGTTCCTGAATCTCAAAGCAACAGAAATCAAAATGCAATTTTTAGAATGACACAAGAAGAAACATATTTTGAATTTATACCTGTGATTAGAAAACTGAGAGACTGAGCAGTTTTGGATTCTATGTCAAGACCGGAGGCTCGGATTATGCTTTCTCCACAACTTTACTGTTCAGCAGCAAAGAAAAAACAGTACCAATGAACATGAATACAAATCTATAAAAAAACTACAATAACCAAGTTTTTCTGAGCATTTGTAGTCCATTTCGATTGGTCCTCAAACTGACCATGTGATATGTCCATAAACCAATAAACAAGTCCTTAAACCATAAAACACCTGTCCTCTTTCCCTGCCTCCTCTTTCTTTGCTGCTCGGCAGCGAGTTAAGTACTTTTCTTTCATTACACTATTGTGAATGTTGGTGTGCATGATAACTTTCACCTACGTGTGACGAGCGTGTTTATTTTATAAGGCGGAACATTCCGCAACGGTTAGGCGGTTCTAAGGGGCGGCGACCGCGACGGGGCTGGTGCTCCGGCGGCCGCAGCTCCTACGAACCGTCAAAGAGGGCACTACATAACGGAAGGGAAAGCGCGACGGGACCGCGTAGTTCCGGCGCTCTCTCCTTCGTTTTTCATTGCGAAAGATTCTTTGATACTGATAAGGGCTTATAACAGCACGCATCGCACGAGCGTAGCGTCCTGTTTTACGAGCTCAGCAGCGCCCCTGCAGGCAATCTTCTGACACCGCGCCTAAGACGGGCACAGTCCCAGATAAAAGCTTCACTGGGACATAATCCTCAGCAGATAGCGCTGATGGAGGATTGGCTCAGATTCTCCCAGGGCCTGGAGGAGGGCAAGAGCCTTAAGGCACGGATGAAAACAAAAGGGGGCAGTAAATCGGCCCGTAGGGCGGATGAAGCCCACACCCCCCCGGGCTCTCCACCAAAAAAGAAAGGTGGTAAAAAGAAAAGAAAGGGTAAGACGGTGCCTAGTCGGGGAGAGTCATCTTCCTATTCCTCAGATGAGGATGAGAATGATTGGGAGGAATATCCCGAGGAAGAAGAAGTGTTATCAATTTCCTCATCGGGATGAGAGCCATGAGGCTTCAAAGAAAAGGAAGAAGGAGGAGGAGGATGGTGCCGATGAAGGTGATTTCGATCCGGAAGCATTGATCCATCCCAGATCATCAGAATGGGAACCCCCCAAAAGAATATCGGCATACTTAAAGAAACGCCTGAGGGCGCCATTGGCCAGAGAGGCCAGAAGTAAGATGAGGGCGGAATGCCCCAGACCACTTCTCCCAGAAGGTGCGGCAGATACACCTGTAATAGATGACAAAATGATAACTTTTATGAGCAAGTTTACCAAAGATGTGAGGAAGGGTCTTGATAGATCCTGGCGATCATGTCAGGACAAGATGCTCGATATTACGGGACCCCTCACAAAGATACTCCAGATGGGAGAAGAAGCGAAGGTAAAAAGGGAGCCGATTGACCCGGCAATTCTTATTGGATGGGCCCAGAGGGCGATATGCATGTTAGGGAACGCTAACCATGCTATAACTACGGAAAGGAGGAGATCTTTGTTAGTAAAGATCGACCCTAAGTTGAGTGAGTTAGCCTCATCAGAATCTGCCACTTCGGCAAAAGGAAAGTTGTTTGGGGACTCCTTTATCAAGGAGCTCACCAAATTTGTAAATTCTTATGCAGCTTTGGATAAAGCTCAAGCCTCTCTTAAGAGAGTTTTCGGAAGGCAGATTTTTGTACGGGCCAGCAGAGGAAGGGGTCGTTCGGCTGGCCGGTTCCAATACAATCGATCCTACCAAGACAGTAATGGAGAGAGCATGAGGAGCGCAAACAAACACCTTTCTTCCCTTCAAGAGGTAGAGGAAGAGGCAGAAACTGGCGAGGGGAGCGTCAGCAAAATAACCCAGGTGAGAATAACAGTCCCACGTCTACAGATTCTAGAAGTAGGTGGGAGAACGGCTCAATTTTTAAACAACTGGTTGAAAATATCGGGAGATTCCTGGGTGATTCAGACTGCTCAAGGTTATTATATAGATTTTCTAGATACACCGCAGCAGGAGAGACCACCAAGAGGGATGGTATTGAACAGGGAAGACAAGATCTTACTGGAGAAGGAATTGAGAGGGCTGGAAAGCAAAAGGGCTATAAGACCCACATCAGGTCAGTGAGGAGGTTACATAAGCAATATGTTCCTAGTAAAAGGGAAACACAAGACAAGACCGATAATCAATCTGTGAGGCCTAAATGGTTTCGTGGTGTACAGACATTTCAAAATGGAAGGGATACACCTACTAAGAGATACTCTAATTCAGGGAGACTGGCTAGCCAGGATAGATTTGAAAGATGCATACCTGACTATTCCCATAGCAGAGGAACATCGCAGATTTCTGAGATTTATCTGGAGGGAAGCGACATGGGAGTTTCGATGCCTACCCTTTGGCCTAGCATCGGCACCATGGTGCTTCGCCAAGATGATGAAGCCAGTTGTATCACACCTCAGGGCTCAAGGGATAAGACTCATAATATATCTAGACGATATATGTCTGATGTGCCAAGAGAATGAGACATTGATAGAACAGGTTCAGTTAACAATAGACTTATTAGAAAGCCTGGGCTTTATTATAAATTGGGAGAAATCCAGCCTAGTACCAACTCAGACAATGGAATTCCTAGGTTTCATAGTGAACTCAATTCAGGGAACCCTCAGTCTTCCCATTCACAAGGTGAACGAGATCAAGAAACAGCTGAGACACACTCTAACGTGGGGAGAACTCTCGCTGAGGGATATTGCGAGATTAGTAGGGCGCCTAGCGGCATCAATCCAAGCGATTTTTCCAGGCCTGCTGCATTACAGAGCACTCCAGAGGTTGAAAATGTATCACCTCAGGAAGGGCGCATCATACGAATCAAGAGTGAATATCTCCCAAGAAGTGAGGGAAGAGTTAAATTGGTGGCTCATACATATGGATGCATGGAACGGGAGAGCCATATTTGGTTCATCCCCGGACCTGATCATCGAATCCGACGCCAGCAGATGGGGCTGGGGAGCCCGATGCGGGAACCTGTTGACAGGGGGCAGGTGGTCGGATCAAGAGACGAGTCTCCACATCAATTGCCTAGAATTATTGGCAGGGTCTTTTGCAGTGAAATGTTGGACCCAGCAGAGGGTTCAATGTTGCGTTCTGCTGAAGATGGACAACGTCTCGGCATTCAGGTATATCAACAGACTAGGAGGGACGAGATCCAGAATGCTAGCAGAACTGGCAAAGGAATTCTGGGATTTATGTCTGGCGAAGAGAGTGTCAGTGAGATCAGAGTATCTGCCGGGTCAGCAGAATGAAGTGGCCAATTGGAACTCCAGATACCTCAAAGACGCCAGCGATTGGAAGCTGGACGAGGGGGTATTTCAGGAGATAATGTCTCGTTGGGGTCCATGCCAGATAGATCTATTTGCATCGAGACTGAACAGGCAATTACCCCGGTTCTTAAGTTGGAGACCAGACCCGGAAGCAGAAGCGACAGATGTTTTTCTGCAATCCTGGGGGCAGCAGACGAACTACGCGTTTCTTCCGTTTTCTATGATAACGTGGACGCTAGCTCAGGTGAGACGTCAGAGAGCATCCCTAATCATAGTTACACCAGATTGGAGAGGTCAGGTGTGGTTTCCCAGTCTACTGGAAATGACCCATCAGAACCCACTGGCGTTACCCAACATGGAATTAATCATTCGAGATCCCAGAGGACTCAGTCACCCTTTGGTGAGAGCAGGAGGACTCAATCTCTTAGCATGGGCGATTTCAGGGGATCTTGGATTAGGCCAGGTCTATCGGACGAAGCTGAAAACATCATTAAGGAATCGTGGGCCCCAGGGACACATAAGGCTTATTGATCAGCATGGGTTAGATGGAGTAGCTGGTGTTTGGAGAGGAACATACATCCCGATGGAACGGATGTAGTTCATGTAGCACATTTTTTAGCTCAGATGGCAGCTCAAGGCAAAGCGTATAGGACCGTTAATACAGCCAGGTCGGCGATTTCGGCGGGGCATCCCAGAGTTGAGGGCTTGGCGATTGGGGAACACCCATTAATATGTAGACTTTTAAGAGGTGTGTAGATGCTCAAACCTCCTAGTGAAAAATATAGTCAATTATGGGATGTAGACAAGGTTTTGAGATTATTTTTGACATGGCCAGATAATGAGGATTTATCTCGTAAAGCAATTTCAGGCAAGTTAGCCATGCTCTTATGTTTGTTAGCTTGTAAGAGATCTTCTGATGTTAGATCTCTGGAGATTAACAGGAAAAGTATATCCCCCAACAGAGTAACCTTCCTCATAATAAAGAGGACCAAAACAGTGTTGAGATCTATTTCCTATGAGTTGTTTCCAAACCAACCAAAATTATGTCCATTCAGATGCTTAGCGGCATACGAAAATACGACAAGAGAAGTTAGACCGCAAGGAGTAACACAATTAATGATAGCAATTTGTAAACCTTTTAAAGCGGTTAGGTCGGCTACCATAGCCAGATGGCTCAGGTGGGTGATGGCACAAGCGGGCATAGATATTGAGAGGTATGGCGCACACTCAACTAGAGGAGCGATGGCTACTAAAGCTTATAATATAGGTGCTAGAGTAGAAGACATTATGAGGTCGGCAGATTGGTCGAATGAGTCGACTTTTAGAACTTTCTATTTTAAACCCATGGAAAGTGCAACATCGTTAGTGGTAAGTAAGCTTTGAACAAGCATAATCCGAGCCTCCGGTCTTGACATAGAATTCAGATTTTCCACACATTCGTTACAGAAAGTCATAATTCTATTAAAGACACGGAGGCGAAGGATTATCCCACCCGATCAATCGTAAGAATGAGATATTTTCATGTCATTGTACTGTTGATATTTTATGCTCAATGAGACATACAAGTTGTATAATAATTATGAAGATGTTGTTAATGATCAATGAAGATATAGATTATTTAAGATATGTGGAATTTGACGATTGACCCACCCTGTTTCTGTTTGTAATCACCTTTCTCATTTATGTTTCTTTAGGGATGACGACAGACAGCAAACAATCAGGAGTTTGAGATTGGAAAAGGATAACAAGAACGTACAGAACTCAGCCTCGCAAGGACAAAGAAAGAGGACGAAGGGAAAGGGGACAGGTGTTTTATGGTTTAAGGACTTGTTTATTGGTTTATGGACATATCACATGGTCAGTTCGAGGACCAATCGAAATGGACTACAAATGCTCAGAAAAACTTGGTTATTGTAGTTTTTTATAGATTTGTATTCATGTTCATTGGTACTGTTTTTTCTTTGCTGCTGAACAGTAAAGTTGTGGAGAAAGCATAATCCTTCGCCTCCGTGTCTTTAATAGAATTATAACTTTCTGTAACGAATGTGTGGAAAATCTGAATTTTATCACTTACCAAGGAAGGAAAGTACAGCGTGATTGGAAGTGAACATTTAGGAAATAACTTGCTTGAACTATTATTTATTTATTTCCTATCTTCCAAATGAAAGAAGGCAATATATTTGGATCGAACTTGATTTAAAAGAGTTTAGTCTTCATTGAAGAATTGCCATCTACTTTCTACTTCAATTCTTGAGAATGCTTCTTAGCAAATAAGTTTTAGAGGAATCCATTTAAATAATCTAAAACTTCAAAGAGTTCAGAAGTAAAGTAAAAGATTCATCTAAGAACTCGTCTTCCAGAATCTAGGAAGACAAAACAGGTACATCATTTTTCAAGGGGAGATTGGTGGGTAGATACTAGTAGGAAAGAAATAACCAAATTATTTTCTCATCCTCTGCAGGTGCTCAGCTGTTGAGAGTGACCTGTGTTCTGTTTATTATTTTCTCCACTTTCCCTCAGGAGTGTTGAGACTTCTGCTGTCCATCAGTAGTTGACTGAACATTTTTGGGGGATCTGTGGGGCTCAGCAGCTTCCGCGGAACCAGATTCAGGACCTGACAGAGTGCGTGGGATGGATGGAGTGGATGATCAAAAGGAGTGGTTGGATCGGACTGAGTGGATGGATGAAGTGGTAAGCATGGAGCAGATGCTACGCATGGATCATATGGAACGCATGGAGCGGATGGAATGCGTGGAGTCGACCAAACGGATAGAGTAGATGGAACCGATAGAGTAGATGAACGTATAGAGTGGAAGAAACAGATAGAGTGGAAGAAACGGACAGAGCGGATGGAACGGACAGAGCGGATGGAAGGGACGGAGAGGATGTATGGTTCGGGTTGGAATGCATGGAACGGACGGAACGCATGGAACAGACAGAACGCATGGAACAGACGGAACGCATGGAGTGCAGATAACGGAACGAGTACATGGCACGGATGGATTACATGAGACGGATGGAGTGCATGGGACGGATGGAGTGCATGGGACGAATGGAGTGCATGAAACTGATGGAGTGCATGAAACGGATGGAGAGCATGAAACGGATGGAGAGCATGAAACGGATGGAGTGCATAGGACGGATGGAGTGCATAGGACGGATGGACTGCATAGGACGGATGGAGTGCATAGGACGGATGGAGTGCATGGAATGGTTGTAGTAGGCGGAACGGATGAAGTAGATGGAACGGATGAAGTAGAATGAACGGATGGAGTAGAATGAACGGATGGAGTAGAATGAACGGATGGAGATGGCGGAACGGATGGAAATGGCAAAACGGATGGAGATGGCAAAACGGATGGAGATGGCAAAACGGAGTGAGTCGGTGGAATGGATGGGATGGACTGAAAGGATGGACTGGATGGAACTAATGGACTGCATAGAATAGACACAGCGGATTTAACTGATGCAGTGTGTAACATGGAACAGATCGAATGAATAAAAATAATAGAATAGACACAGTAGATGTAACTGATGCAGTGTGTAAAACACATGGAACAGATCGAATGAATAAATAGAACAGACGGAACACTCTAAACAGATGTGAAGAGATGAAACGGATCAACAGATTGGAGTGAGCAGTTTATGTAGATGAACGATCGAATGATGGAATGAATGTAAACCATACAATGTATGAACAGATAAAGCTGATTGGACAGACAGAGTGAATAAAACAGACAGAACAAATGGCCTTGATGTACGCTCGATCTCAAACACCTTACCGAAAACCACCATATCACATCACCATGCTTACTCTCTCCTATACACCACGACTCAATTAGAACACAGCGATACTATGACACATTCTGTATAGCTGTTCTCATACAAACACCCGCCACATACTCCACATCATCCTAATTAAACACAGCTGGCTCAGCACACCCACTAGCCTATATGTCTCCTCAGGCCTAACACAGCCAGAAATGAGTCTGGATATCAACCCACTAGAATGAACACATATTCCTGACCTCCCAACCACCACACCTACCGCTAAGAAGCAGCTAACATACAAGTGCCACACCAGCTGCACACATATCCGGTGCACCCACGCACCGTATGACTCTCTCTCTCTCCTGACTTGAACTACGGTTCTCGAGGGCGTTCAACCTACCAGCGCCTTGAGATCATACCAATGATAAATAAGGCGCTATATAAATGCAAAGTAACATAACATAACATTCATAAATCCCCACACATTCCAAGACACAGTAAACTATACCTGAGGCACTGCTTCAAAGTCAACCAGGGATCTGGGGAGCTTGTTATGCTGGATCTCCTTGCAGCACTGAGCTTCCGTTCTGGGAGATTTGTTAAAGAACAATGCTGCCTCGAAGCATGAGGGGTTCCTAACTGACCGTTCTAGAGATTTCCTTGACGAGATGGCGACATTGGATTGTATGGCCATAGAAGATAGCTTAGACCTTGTGCAATTAGCCTAGACCCTACTGGAAGAGTCGTGCCTTGAAGCTAATAGTACGATAGATGGATTCATCTATCAAGATGTAGTGGAGGATCTCAATGTTCTTTTGCCTTCCACTTGTGTACAGGCGTGCTATAAATGCCATATCATATCTAAAGCCATACAGCTTGGAAGACAATCAGTAAAAGCTCTAGTGACTGCTTTTATTGAGAGTGAATTAGAGAGTGTGGCTTGCCTCCAGAGAAAACTCTTTATTCATTCAGTTGTAGAGGTTGGCTAAGGTGGACTAGGAGTATTGAACTGCGTCTTCTGCTCAGAGAAGAATCATGAGAGCTGCTCTTCAGACTCATGAGGCTCTTTAGAACAATCCCCCACTAAGTGTGGCCATAAAGAACAGTGAGAAAAAGGATTAAAAGAATGGTCCAATATCAGCAATGAGCCATCTTCTGGTCTCCCATCTGTCCTTGATCTCGTTTTCGAAACATCTGATCACTCTACAGTTGGAGCTGGGCTTAATGCAAAACTGACATGATTAAAACAGAAACTGTAGGTTTGTTTGTGGTAGTCGAACCCCAAAAGCAGTACCATATGTTGCACATGCATACAGAAGGGGATAAAAGCCTCATATCCACGTATAGGAATAAAACAGGATCGTTGAGGGCCCCTCAGTATAAAGCCAACTGAGAAAGAGAAGCAGGTGCAAGTCTCTCTGATGCACTCTTTTGACTCTTATTGTGCTTGCTAGAGATATACAGAGCAAAGGGAGAGGAAACTCGTTCAACAGATGTGGGTTTAGTCTGTTCAATACCAAAATAAAGCACTGTTACCTGATACCTCACCTCCCGTATTGATATTGCCCTGTTCACTATGTCCTTGTCTATATGGAAAGCGCTCCAATACCCGCGGGCTTCAGCGCTTTACAAATATATAAAATAAAAATAAACTGTAGAGGCCCTTCTAAAAAAATAATGTAATTTGGCTGAGTTTACTTCTGATTGTGAGTGCCGCTTGCCAGAGTCGCACATTTTCATTTGGAAACACTGCTTACCATGCACGCATGGATGGTAAGCAGTGTTCACAAATGCAATTAAACCCTTTGGATTTAATTGTACACGCACCCTGCCATGCTCGCATGGCAAGGAGCGTGCACAATGGGTCCCTATGTGGTTTGCATGCTTTATGCTGGTGCATAAAACAGGCAGACCCCATAGGGATATGCAGTATTTGCACCGGCATGAGAATCCATGCTGGCGCATTTGTATGGCAGGAAGGAGGAAGGCGGTGGAAATGCAAGTTTCGTTTCCGCCCCCCCCCCTCTCCCACCATACAAATGCTTGAAAATGAGCCATGGTATGAATGCAAAGCGTTAAAGCCTTACTTAAGGTTTTTACGCCTTGCATTCACATTACAGCTCAGCCCAACATGCGCTCCTATGGCAAAAACAACTGAAGGAACCGCACTGAAGTGTCTTGGTGGGGAGGGGCGAGTAGTGCAACTCATGCAAATGACTGATCTGAAAGTGGAATTAGTATCTCAGTGGAGTCCGGTGAGAGTCCTCAGTCTGCCCAGTCCGCCTCAGAACGGCAAAAGTGAGCGGTCTGGTGGCAGCCGGCTCCCCGTGTTGAGCTGTGCAATGGCAGTTCCAGGGCCTTAGACGCGCCTGAAGACGCTGTTCGAACTCCGGCACGTGAAACTGACTAAAGGCTCTGGTGCAGCGGCTTGCAACGACGTAACAGCGGAAGTGTGGCGCTGCCCGTAGTGAAGGGCTTACGCGGCGGCGTGACGTAGCAAGCCGCCGCCCAATGTATAAATAAAGGGGCGTTCCCGGCCGCGAGCACAGCGACCGGGAAGCCCGAACCGAAAGGCTGTGTGTGCGTGTCCTTTCAGGTGGGGGGGCTTACGGGAACGCAGCGGGGGGGGCTCAGGACCGCCCCCCAACAGTGGCGACGAGCGAGTGCGGATGCCCGGGCCCGGTGGTGCAGGCTTCCGAATTTTTCTGCATACACGGAGCGCCTGGATGCTCCGTCTTACGCCGTGGCTGCGGCTCGTACACGCGGCCGACGGCCATTTTGTCTGACAGGCCTCCGGTTTGGAGGGGGAAGTGAATCCGGGCCTAATTTTTGGCAATTCTGCCTGCAGGCAGCTTGATCTGCACACCCATGTTTGGATTGTGGATTTTTATGTAGTTTTGGTGCAACTACGTGGTGTGAAAGCCAGGAGAGGGGTTAATGCAGCTGGACCTGCTTAGCCTACTCCATGCTCATGGCTTAATTTTTGGGACACCTATACATTGGTGGATGCCAGCGGATGGAGACAACAGTTTTCTTCATCCCCTTCATCATCAGGTCGCTGGGGTATCTTCTTCATCCTCTTCATCATCGGAGAAGGCTGTGCACCTGGTATCGGATTTGACTGTTGAATGCACTCACACTGTGGGTGGTGAAGGGTGGCTGAGTTGCGGCCTCCAAGACAACTGGTGGGGGTGCCTGTGGCTCAGACCCATGCGTGACTCTGAAGACTCGGATGACGGGGCAGGGGCTGCGCCGATTCTTCAACAGCCTGGCCAGCCTCCAATAGCTCCAGTGCAACAGCCGGTATCGGTTCCACAGTTGCCCCTACAAGGACCTCTCGCAGTATTGCCAGCTGCCCAACCTGGAATCCCCATCATGGCTCAGGCGAGAGCACCTGCGGCCCACGCTGCTCTGCAGCCCATTCCGGAGTTTGATGCATTGGGGCCACCTTCGAGCATGGGCCTCCGGTGGAGGAGATGGGTGAGTCACCTTGACATGTATTTCAGGGCCTCTCAGGTGACAGACGATGACAGCAGAGTGGCCACCATGCTGTATTCCACAGGGCCTGCGGTCCAGGAGATATTTGAATCTCTCACACCTGCCGATGCCTCCTATGATGCGGCCAAGGCGGCACTCCTTGCACATTTCCTCCCCCTTGCTAATGTGGACTATGAGAGATTTGTCATGCTGTCGGCCAAACAGAAGGACGACGAGACACTGGACACCTTCTATGGTCGTTTGGCCGCCTCTCCCTAGGATGTGCGTGGACGGACGCAGAAGACATGATGCGCACAATGTTAATTCAGGCATGCTCCTCCGGCAAACTCAGGAGGCAGGTCCTCAGAGAGCCAGGCATCACTCTGCCCCGCATACTGGAGCTCGGCCGGTGCCATGAGGTGGCAGAGGCTCGGGCCAATAAGATGGAGGCAGAGTCCCGATCAGTGAGAACGGAGGAGGTGTGCGTTGTGTGGCGAGGTGGCAGAGGCATGAGACGTCCGGGTGGTGGACCCCGTGACAGGGCAGGCAGAGCCTCGGAGTCGTGCCAGAAGTGCGGGTACGACCTTCCTCACCCGACAGAGTGTCCGGCGGTGGGAAAAACCTGTGGCAGATGTGGATTGGCCGACCACTTTTCAAGGGTATGCCGTGCAGCCCTGCCTGTGATGGTGCCGAGAGGCCAGCCACGGACGTGGATTCCACGCGAGAACCCGCTGCCAAATGTGGCCCAGGTGGATCAGGGAGAAGTGGATCCCCAGGTGGAAGGTGCCGAGGAGGAGGACGAGGAGAACATCTTCTTCGTCTCGAGTGTGGAAATTCTGAAAAGGAAGAGCCGGAGACAGCCCAGATGTGTGGTGGAGGTCAACCACTCCCCAGTCCCGGTGCTCGTGGATACGGGGGCCTCCGTAAATGTAATGGCCAGAGGACATTATGACACGCTTGATCCCCTCCCGGGTCTGGACACACCGAAGGCTCGCATCTTTGCATTTGGAGGGCTGAAACCGATACCACTGGATGGTGCCTTTGTAGCCTGTGTTGAACATGACGGCTCACAGATCAAGGCTCGCTTCTATGTGACTCCTGTGAGTGACAACACCCTGTTCAGCTGTGCTGCTGCGGAGGCCCTGGGGATTGTCAGTTTCGCCTATTCAGTCTATTTGGAAGACATCAATGATCTCCTGGACAAGTACGCAGCACTCTTCAGTGGGATCGGGAAGATGACCGGCGAACCGGTTCGTCTTCACATTGATGAGTCGGTCCAACCGATTGCCCTGAAACATCGCAGGGTACCGTTTCATCTGAGAGAGCAAGTGGACAAGGAGCTGGACACTCTGGTAAACCTGGACATCATCGAAAAGGTGGAGGGCCCGACCCCCTGGGTGTCTCCGATTGTGGTGGCCAGAAAACCTAAGCAGCCTGACTCGGTCCGCATCTGTGTCGACATGAGGCTCCCTAACAAGGCAATAAAGAGGGAGCAGCATCTCACGCCCACGATCGACGACATAATTGCAGAAGTACAAGGGGCTTGGTTATTCTCAAAATTGGATCTCCGAGCAGGTTACCACCAGGTCGTTCTCCACCCTGAGTCCAGGTACATAACAACGTTTACCACCCACCGGGGGTTGTACCGATACAAGAGGTTGAGCTTTGGAGTGTCATCTGCCGCCGAGGTGTTCCAGAACATCATCAGGGGCGCCCTGGCGGATCTCGAGGGCGTCCTCAACATCAGCGATGACATTCTGGTGTTCGCAAAGACAGAGGTAGCCCACATGAGGAGGCTTGGTAAGACCCTGGAACGACTCCAATCACTGGGCCTTACCCTGCATAAGGAAAAATGCAAGTTCATGCGCACCTCCATTGAGTTCTTCGGTTTCGTGTTCAAGGAGGGAGGGGTATCGCCCGATCCAAGGAAGGTCCAGGACATCAAATCGGCACAACCTCCCGAGTCGGTGTCCGATGTGAGGAGTTTTCTGGGGATGGTGACCTACTGTGGACGTTTCATCCAAAACCTCGCCTCAAGGTCGGATCCACTCCGGGCCCTGACAAAGAAGGAGTCAGCGTGGCACTGGGGCCCACTTGAGCAGGCCGCTTTCGAGGACATCAAAGCTGCCCTCACGACGGAAGACACCATGGCATTCTTCGACCCAGCCCTGGAGTCAGAGATCGTTGTTGATGCCAGTCCGTTTGGCCTGGGCGCCGTGCTGACTCAGGTGGATCGCAACGGGGGAGTTCGGCCAGTGGCGTATGCCAGTAAGGCACTATCAGAGACTGAGCAGAGGTACTCCCAGATCGAGCGGGAGGCCCTGGCGGTGCTGTGGGGCTGCAGACATTTTCGACTCTATGTCTTGGGTCGTCCGGTGACGGTGGTAACCGATCACAAGCCGTTGCTTCCAATCCTGGTGGGGTCATCGTCAAAGCCACCGGCCAGGATTGAGAGGTGGATGCTCGCCCTCCTTGAGTATTCTGTCACCCTGGTGTACCGGCCTGGGGCCAACAATGCGGCGGACTACCTGTCCCGCCACCCGGCGGTGTGCGGGGGAGAGGGGCATGATGACTGTGAAGAAGAAGCCGACAGCCATGTACAGATGGTGGTGGAGGCGGCCACACCAAACGCGATGTCGCTGGCGGAGCTGGAGGCCGCGGCGGCCCAAGACGAATGCTTTCAAGTACTGAGGCACTCGATGCAACACGGCTCCTGTAAGTCCGTCCTCGAGGCAGTGGCCGGGCGGACACATGAGGCCAAAACGACGCTTGAACAGCTGTGGAAAGTGAAGGACGAGTTGTCGTTTTCAGAGTCGGGCTTGCTGCTCCGCGGTGACCGGATTGTCGTTCCCCTGTCAAAAGTGAAGGAGGTCATCACGTTGGCACACCATGGGCACCAAGGCGTGGCCAAGACCAAGGCGCGACTCCGGTTGAAGGTCTGGTTTCCTGAACTAGAAAAGAAGGTTGATGACTTTGTGGCGGCATGCGTGTGGTGTCAGGCAGCCTCTCCTCTGCAACGGGAGCCAGCCATAGAGGTCATGCCCCGAGGCACCCGGCCCTGGGAGGTCGTCCATGCGGGCTTTGGATCGACGTCGGTGGGCACCCACTTCCTGGCAATTGTCGACGAGTACTCTAGATATCCTGAGGTGGAGTTCGTCGAATCCGTGGCATTTGAGCATGTGGTGGTCGCGGTGGAGAAGATCTTTGCAGCCCATGGTTTTCCCCACAGACAATGGGGCTCCTTTCCAAAGTGAGCGGTTCTCCGAGCTAATGGAGAGCTGAGGGGTGCAGCACAGGAAGGTGTCACCGCTGTGGCCTCGAGCCAATGGCGATGCGGAGAGACTCATGCGGACTCTTAATAAGACATTCCGGATCGCCCAGGGACAGGGTCAACCCCTACAACGGGCCCTATACCAATTCCTGCGGGTGTATCGAACCACCCTGCATGCCTCGACTGGAGTAGCTCCCGCAGAAGCGCTGTTCAAGAGATGTCGCCGGGGTCTGCTCCCTGAGGTTGGGGAGAAGGAACCAGGGGTGATTGACAACCAGCGGGTTGCAGCGGAAAGGCGAGTGAGAGTTGACCAAGAAAATCTGCGACGGGGTCTCCGGCCTCAACGGCTTGAGCCGGGTGACGAAGTTCTAGTCCGCAACCGACACCCCCATGGGAAACTCTCACTCCCCTATGAACCCGAGCCTTTGGATGTGGTGACTGTCAAGGGATCCATGGTGACGGCCTCGGATGGGCGATCTGCCGTCACCCGGAATGTGAGTTTCTTCAAGAAACTGGGTGATCCCCGGACTGAAAATCCGCCTGAACCTGACCCACCAGAGGACCCCGACGCTGGAGACTTCCGGGACGAGAGTCCGGCCTCCACAATCCGGGGAGCCGCAGCCGAGGGGCTCCACGGGCCGGAGGTAGGCAGGAGGTACCCCCAGAGGGCTGGGCGAGGGAAACCTGCTTACCTCAGCGAGTATGTTCTTGGACACTTAGCATGTAAACTGTGATGAAGGGATCCGGGTGGTTGACAATAAAGGGGTGTTGGGTGTGCAGTGGTGGTTCATAGGATAGTTGTGTGTTAAAAGCTATGATCATTAAACGTGCCGTTGTTGTGGTTCCTCCCGAAAAAGGAGGAGTGTGGCGCTGCCCGTAGTGACGGGCTCACGCGGCGGCGTGACGTAGCACGCCGCCGCCCAATGTATAAATAAAGGGGCGTTCCCGGTCGCGAGCAGAGCGACCGGGAAGCCCGAACCGAAAAGCTGTGTGTGCGTGTCCTTTCAGGTGGGGGGCTTACGGGAACGCAGCGGGGGGGGCTCAGGACCGCCCCCCAACAGGAGGTAAGCGGTGCAATGGTGCCAGTGCCATTGTGTAACCCACACGCTGCGGTACCTTCCTTACAGGCCATTGCCTTGGGAAGTAGTAATAGCAAAGCGGCAGTAATTCCAACTATGACGATCAGAACCGATCCATTGACTCATGTTGTGCCGAATGATGGGAAACATAAGCTGTCAGGTGGTGATTTAACATGGCTCCCACAAACTATGCAGCGCGAACTGACCTGAGAGAGGTAATTGATGTTAACCTCGTGTCTGATAATGAGCAGGACGTAATAAGTGGGCAAAAGGCCAAAATAATTATTGACTACACTTACTTCCAATCGCCGTTTGATGTTACTGACTTGGAATTGCTTGAAGTACAAGTGCCTGCGGGGTCTTTTGAACTAAGGGAAGTGGCATTTGAATCTCAATTATCCAACGGAACAAAGAAAGTTAAATGACTCAATGAACGACATGACTCGATCATCGATGCAGGCTACGTCAACTCATGCTGCCTTAATGGGTAGTAATCAACTTGCGATGAAAGGGGTGCTTGTTGTGTTTTCAAGATACTTCGAAAAACACATTACGCGTGGTATTATATATACTTTAGTTTTAATGGAGGAGCTCCCAGGAGGCCAACTTCCTTTACAGCAACATCTTCGTGTATAGCCTCATCAACATTCTGGAACCATACACGAAGATGTTGTCATTGTTATATTCACGTGCTTATGACAACATTGAACTATGTACATTCAGTATAATTATATCCTCACATCTCCCTTTCTAAATAAAATTCGATTTATAATGAATTAAAATATGAAGAATCTTTTTTTTTTACATACATTTTCTGCTATGCTCATGTAATATATATATTATATGACTTTAAATTTTCACCAAATAAAGGATACAAGAAATCTTCATGTTACCAAGATGTGTAACATAATTTTGGAACTATGCCATCAGTTCTCATGTTCTCAATAATATACATAGTCTTGTTTATGGTTCCACATTCTTTTCCTATGTTTTGATATTGGCTGACCATTGTCATTTCTTTTTTCATGTGGATTTTCCTGTGTTTCCTTTCCATGTGTTCTTTCTTTGTACATCACACTTGACCGATCAAACATATCTTTGAATGTCTTATCTTTATATGTCTCTCCATAACAGTCTCGTTCTCTTTCATTTCTCATTACCTCCTCCTCCTTTGCCAAAACAATATCATCACATGACCATTTCTTGCCATCCTCTAAAATCACCGATTTCTTTGAACATTCTATCACCCTTTGGGGAGGACGAAATCTTGACTCACCTTTCGCTATACGCTTTGGTTCTCTCACTCTCACCCAATCGCCTTTAACAATTTGACTCTCCTTAGCATGTTTTTGCTTGTCATAATAACTCTTATACTCTTCTTGTTTCTTTTTTACTTTGTTGACGATGTCCTGCAGGTTTACCTCTTTGATTCTTTTATTCATCATCCAAGCAGGCTTAAGCCTATTCGCCGATATCCTTCCTCTCATCAATGTAAATGGAACTTCCTCAGTCACCGAATGTGGTGTAACCTTGTATGTGTTGAGGGCTTCCTTGAGCGTCTATTTCCATGGTAGACCATTCACAACAGCTAATTGGATAATACCCTTTATGAAACGGTTCATCCTCTCCACCAAACCGTTCCCCATTGGATGGTACAAAGTCGTAGTGCTATGTTTAATGGCTCTATCCTTCAAAAACTTTTGAATTTCCATGGACATGAATTGAGCTCCATTATCCGACACAAGTTCTTGCGGTTCACCTTCTCTGTTAAAGATTTCCTCCAAAAACTTCATGACTTTGACAGCCGACACAGAGTCCTCAACAACACCACATTCCACCCACTTGGATGTGTAATCCACCAAAACTATAAAGTAAATTTTTTGTGATCCCAATGTTTCATACGGTCCAGCTATATCAATAGCTAGTTTTGTCCATACCGTAGCAGGAATACTTACTGGCTGCAATGGAGTGACACGTGTTGATTTGCTCTTGTCACTTACTGCACATGCGGTACAATCTCTGACTAGAGTTTCCATTTCTCCCCACATGTTAGGCCACCAATAGGCTTCTCTTACTCTTCTCTTTGTCAACATTCTACCCACGTGGCCTTCATGGGCAATGTCCATAATCCTCTTCCTTAAGTTTGTCGGAGGTATTATACGTTCTCCTCGATATACACATATCTTATCACTTGACAATTCATCTTTGAATCTTTCCCAGGATTTCAGATCATCATCAGTATCTTTCCAACCATTTTCGATGGCTCGTCTTAACATTCCTTGTTCCGGGTCACATTCTGTGGCTTCAATCCATTCCTCTTTTGAGAAACTGGGATGCACCTGAGCTATGATGCAATCCATGTTTTGTTCTTCTATTAATTCTTCTCTGCCCTCACAATCGGTCGCGACACTCTCACACGGTAGACGAGAAAAACAATCCGCTACCACATTGTTTCTTCCTGGAGTGTATTTTATGGTCACATTAAATTGCATGATGATCAGTGTCCATCTTCTTATGCGTGGAGACGTCATGTGAGGATTTTTTGAGTTCAGAACATGAACAAGTGGTTTATGATCTGTTCTAACGTCCACTGGAATGCCCCACATGAGACCTTTGAAATGTTCTAATATCCACTTGACACCAAGAGCTTCCTTCTCTATTGTCGAATAGTTTCTTTCTGCACCTCTTAATGTTCTTGAGGCAAAAGCAATAGGAACAATTTCACCTGCTTGTACCTGTTCTAGTACACCTCCTAGACCTATATTACTTGCATCAACTGATATTCTTGTCTTTGCATTCAAATCAAACATCTTTAACGCCGGTGCTTTATTGATCAATGTTTTGATTTGCACAAATTCTGCATTTGCATTCTTCAGACCAATTAAACTTTACGCCTTTGCACATTAAACTTCTCATACTCTCAGTTCTATCAGAATAACGGTCAATGAATTTTGAGTAGTATTCTGTTAATCCCATGAAACTCCTGAGTTGGTCCTTGTTCTAAGGATCAGAAATTTTAAGAATGGTGTCTACCAATGATTCTTTTGGCATTATTCCATCAGCATTTATTCGATGGCCCATGTATGTTACCTCACTTCTCTTAATCTTGCACTTCTCAATTTTGAGTGTCATCCCCTTCTGTTGTACTACCTGTAACACACCTTATAACTTTGCATCATGTTCTTCTTGAGACATCCCTGATATCAAGATATCATCTTGGAAATAGTGTACTCCTTGTAGACCTTCAAATAAATTATGCATTAACCTTTGGAGCACAGTGGCTGCTGAGGCCAACCCAAAAGGCATTTGTATCTAAAAGCTTCCAATGGTGTTACAAAAGATGTTAAATGTCTAGACTCTTCTGCTAGCACTACTTGGTGATATGCTGACGATAAATCTAACGTCGTAAAATACTTTGCTGGCTTCATGGTGGTCAGCATTTCTCCAATGGAAGACGGCAGAGGATGTCGATCTATCCAAATATTGGCATTCAAGTCTCTTAAATCCACACACATCCTGATTGATCCATCTGTTTTTTTACAATTACAATCGGGGATAACCACTCCGAACTCTCAATGGGTTTGATGATGTCTTGCATGCATAACCTTTGTAATTCAATCTTCAATGCCTCTCTGGTACCAATGGGTATGTTCCTCACTTTGTGTACTACCGGCTTTGCACCTTTTCTGAGTATAATACGATGTTCGAATCCTTTAAGTAATCCAATCTTTTCATTGAATACTTTGGGAAAAGCCTTTGCCAAATTTTCTGCAGTGTCACAACTGTTCTCAGTGATGCATAAAATGGGCACATTTTCGCCAGGATGAATTCTGATCTTCAAGGATGCTTGCTCCCACCATCCTTCTATCGAAAACCCATTCTCAGCCACATACAATTTGCAGTATGTCTTTCTCCCTTCAAAGTTTAGATGTACCCAAACAAAACCTATAATGTTGATGGGTGTTTTACCATAACCTGTTGCATTTATTTTTGTCATCTGTAGATCTTCCATCTTCTTGTTCAATATGTTCACATATGTCTCTATATCAACCATCGTATACGGAGATCCTGTGTCCACCATAACTTGTAAAGTTATGCCATTTATCTCCATGGGAACCCACGGTCCCACAACCTTTTCACCTGGTGCGACAGCAAGTATTTGAACTCTGTCTTCAAGTCGATCCGTGATTGCCAACAAGCTGCTTGGACCACCTATTTCCTCCAATGCCTTTATACTCGTCATTGCCGCACCTCTGCCTCTATTGTATCGGCCAGGATTTCTCCCATAGCGGCTGTTAAATCTGCCTCTTCCTCTACTGTTGCAACACATCTTTCCAAAATGTCCTAAATGTCCACATCTGTAACATTCTGCTGACACAGCTGGACAATCTCTTTCTGGATTGGCATGTTTATACCATCCACAATTTAAACATCTGTTACTTTGTCTGTACGTCCCTCCTCTTTCTTGTCTAGGTCCACTATTAGTGTCTGACCTGACTAACTTCTTAACCATGGCAATCAATTCTTCTTCCTGAGCGCTATGCAGTCCATCATCCATATCTTGAACTGATTTGATTTCTGCATTCTCCAATTTGTTTTGGACCTCTTTCATACATTTTTCACCCAGTTCAATTGACCTTGCAATTTCAATTGTTTTCTCTAGCGTAGGATTCTTCGCCTGCCACAATCGTTGTTGAATTCGTGGATCTGCCACGTGTAAAACCAATTGATCTCTCAAATATTCATCTGCCACTCCTGTGAAAGCACACGTGGCCATCAATCCCCTCAATGCAGCCAAAAAGGAGTCTGTGGTTTCCTCTTTATGTTGTTTCCTTGTAAAAAATCTGTATCTTTCAATACTATGTTAGTTTTATTTCCAAAATTCTTATTAAGTTTGTTAATTGCTGTGTCATATTTTCTAGCTCCACTCGCAGATTCACCCCAGCTCTCCTCATCATGTTCCAATTCAGGCAAAGTCCTAAAAATTCTTAGTGCCTCTGCCCCTATACAATTTAGAAGTGTAGCCTCTTTTAGGTCATCATTGAACTTTGAGCCTCCTATAGCCCTCAGGTACACCTGGAAATTGTCTTGCCATTGTTTCCATGGGCATGTCGGATTTCCTGGCAATGGCAAATACTTCACTGGGGCAGCTATGCTCTGCATGACTAATTGTATGGCAGAGAAAGTTCTTGGTACCGTTTTCTTTATTTCTCCTCTTACACTTTATTATTCACTTTATTCACTTCTCTCCTTATTCTTGTATTTTATTTCCGTTTCCTTAGCAACACTTCATTCCCACAAATATGCTGCTTATATGCGTTTTTTCCCTCAAAATGTTCTGCATTCATGAATACATTTTTTCTTTCATCTGTGCGTACAATTAAAATGCTGCTTTCACTTAAAATGCTGTCAATCCATGTCCATAAAATCAGCACACGTTTCCTTATACGCGTCCGATTTCACAATATTCTGTGACCCTTGACTCAATCGTTACTCTTTTTTTTTTCCTTCGTATCTTTGATGCTACGCGATTTCTATAAGTTGTGCAGGCCGCGTACCATATTCTTAGGGTAGCCCAGCAACGCCTAAAATGGCGGCACGCACGGCACGTACAAAGGTGCCTTACTCTAATAATAACAGCGGTTGGTTCACCGCTCGTGAAGCATTCATCCGATGCTGCTGTCGCGAGCTACATCCATAGTCAACCCAAGGCTCTGGTTACTCAATTCCACTAAATCTTTCGGTATGCCGCTCACCTCATTATTTGCTCTGACTGCTGTGCTTCATTAGTTGTTTAAAGGGAAAACCGCGTCCCTGGAATGGCGGCAGCTTTCCTAGACACTTCTCGCTGCACCCGGGGGCTCCCTCCTCCGCACTAGTTCCTCGTCGCCAATTGTTGTGTTTTCAAGATACTTCGAAAAACACATTATGCGTGGTATTATATATACTTTAGTTTTAATGGAGGAGCCCCCAGGAGGCCAACTTCCTTTACACCAACATCTTCGTGTATGGCCTCATCAACATTCTGGAACCATACACGAAGATGTTGTCATGGTTATATTCACATGCTTATGACAACATTGAACTATGTACATTCAGTATAATTATATCCTCACAGTGCTGGACGAGTGAGCTCCCACACTGCTGATATCTCCACCAGTGACTTGTGTTGATAAAAAAAACGCAACCTCGCGATCATCAGTCGGAGTTTGTATTTGCAGATGGCAGCAGAGATGCAAAAAAACAAGCATGCAGACACCGTTTTAAATGCTACGGCTAATTTAGCAAATCTAACAGTGGAGTTACACCAGGGAGCTGGAAGTGCTGTTACCAGCGATCAGCAAAGTGGTACAGTCGCATCCATCTTGGATGATGTGGCAATGATGGAAAATGAAGGAAATGAGGAAAAAAGCCGATCTGCAACCAGCAGTCAAAGCATGAATGCTACAATGTCTGATTGGTCAATGCAGAAAATAGACTTGGTCGGGCGTGAAGCAAGATTGACTGAACACCTGAAGGAAGACTATTTGCTCCTTAAAGATAAACTGACCAAGAGCTACGCCCAAAATGCACAAAAAAAAAAGACTTTTTTAGAGGTTACACACTTGTCTTCCAAAATTGGTAGAAATACGGCGTCTCGTTTCACATTTTAAAACGGTGAAAGAACTAGTACGCCGCACGCCAAAAGTGCATAGGTGAAAGCTAGTGTCCTCGAAGATAGGGCCTTGGTAAATCTAACAGACCAACAGAATCGCTCTGACAATGCAACATTGGAGGGGTCTCAATATAACGCAGATGAAACAGTAGCAACTAACAATTACCTAGCCAACACAAAGAAGTTACCAAAAGCGTCTGACACGGAAAGTGCAATGAAGGAAAACATATCCGTGGCTGCTTCCATGCAGATACACAACAATGTGCTGGCTGCTACATCCCTGGCACTGATTTCGTTCATAAAATTATATGAATCATTGAATGACTCATTGAAGGATCAAGGAGCCTTGTTGTCACATTTAGATACGAAATTGGCAAACTTGACGCACAGTTATGCCTTACTACAACAAAAGAGCAAAATGGAAACTAATCTATCATTACAATGGCAAAATAGGCTAGGAGATCCCGCAATGAAAGAGCACACAAATTCTGTTGATCTCATGGATGCCATTCTTGAATGTATGAAGTGGTTTCGACATCTAGACAAGAATTGTCTAAACGAGATACCCAAAGTGAATATCCTAGCTGGGAGTCAGTGACTTAGTGTAGGAAGATCACCTGACAGGATAGAGTCCACCGGTGAAGTGATGGTCATCAAGAGCTCGAAAACTACCAACACTGTAACAGCTGTGCCAACTGATGCGAGTACAAAAATGGTGGAAAAGATGCACGAGCAGGCGGCTGATGAAGTGGTTAGAGAGGAAGTGGATCTGGTGACGCCCAGTAAACTATTTGCAGAGCAGCCTCAAATGGTTCCAAAAGAAACACAGCGGAATAAGTTTGGCATTTTTTCAGGTTGTGCAAAGACACTGGAGTTGAACATGAACAATCCGAAAGAAAATGCTAAAGTGAAACGTGTAATAAATAAACGCTGACGTAAGCAAAATCCGGCAAAAACCAAACAATTTATACGTAACCTGTCGACACCACAGAAGGTAGGACTTTTCCAGCGCGACAGCTCTACAAAGACACAGAATCCCTCGTTAGTAAAGGAAACAAAGGTCTTGGCACTGAATGAACTGGAGCCGGTGAATGAAAGACGGGTGATAAACCCAAAAAATTGGTTGCGGTTAGATTCTGAAACAAAAGCAAATGACTCTGCAAGTGGGTCAATAGACCAATGTGAGTGATCCACATACTCACTTGATTCAAATGAAGATTCAGGGAGTGTGGTTACTGTGGGTGCACAAGTGGTGACTTCTGTCCCTGGTATCCATGCCCTAGATACATCCATCCAGATGGGATGTGGTAGAAGCTTGAACAAAAGCATGATTAAACAGATGCCTGGGGGGAACTCCGAATTAATTATGGAGCAAAACAAATCATCTGGGAGCATGAAATCAATGAGGAAAAGTTATGAGAGTCAATCAAAGGAGGGAACAACAACAACAAATTATAAAAAATTACAGACTCAAGTAAATTTAAATCCGAGATTGACCTTGGCGCAAAGAACGAAGCAAAAAGATCAAAAACCACAGGTGCGGTTCGATAATCAAAGTGTACGCAAAAATGTGAATGGGAAGGTGCGGATTGAAAACATCTTCCCAGATGGAAATGAGGTAAATCTGAATAGAGGCAACGTGATGCGTTTACTACATGTAATTCCGTCATTGCGAACAATTACCTCAGAAGACATCCGAATTGTAGAATACATATCGGAGGACTGTTCCGACAAAGTTCTGCTGCACATCAGCTCACAGGCAGCAGAAAAAAACACTACTGTTAGCGAAAGATGAACTTCTTTCTTATGGATTCGACATTTCAATCCAAAAAGAGGAAAGCAGAATAAATCGATCTGAGAGCTTGTCACCGGATGAAGATCTTCGAACGACCAATGAAAAAAGAAGAGACATTTTAAAGGTGTTTAAATTACACCCATCAAGGCCCTACGTTGTTTCGCCAGCCAACCCTGCCGCCAACACAGACAGGATTCGTCTGAAGTAACTAGACCCACAGATTGGAAAAGTCCAATGTGGGGTGATTTCCTGGAACACACGTGGCTTTGTTCATCTCTTTCAAGAATTCCCAGTCGTCTTAGAAAGTAACTTTGCAATATGTTTACAAGAGACTTGGCTACGTTAGCCACCAGTCAGGGATGGATATTCAATATCATTAAACCCGGCTGGCAAAAATCAACGCGGCCGTCCATTCTCTGGGCTACTAATAATGTTGAACAATTCCTTTGGAAGGGCAATAAAGAAAGTATACATGCCTAACCTGTTTGTCCAAGGAATTTTGATAGAACTTAAGGCGGAAAACAACAAAGAAGCAAAAAAGTTGTTATTAATAAATACATACTGGAACCCAAAAATGGTATCGACAACATCTTACCTGAAGGCTCCAACTGCTGTAATAGATGATGGTATATTGAGTTGCCACAATCTGCAGATACTAATATGTGGTGATCTAAATTGCTCATGGTTCGATAATACACAGAAGGTAAACTGGATTACAAATGTGACTGCCGACGTGAATGCTGAGAGAAGACAGCAGTGGGCTTGGCGATGGAATACCGAGATTGCGAAATGCTAAATGGGATGACAAAAAGTGACAATCTGCCAAAATCCACACTGTGGGTCAATGCATAAAACGTTAGACTATATATGGATATCTAACAACTTATGGCCCGACATCGAGGATCTTGAAATCTGTAAGGCCGCAAATAGTGACCATGATCGATTGGAACTGTCCTGGATGATTGACAGGCAAAGACCTGAGGCAATTCTAGCAACAGCCGTCGAAGTCAATCATGGTGGAAATAGACTGAGAATAAATTCGGTGCAATTAAACAGGCTATCTCAAAATATACGACTGGGAAATTTGTCACCAAGAAGTAAAATTAACTTTGCACCGATGTTAACAAAATTCCGTGTTGAATTTAAATCAGGAGGCAGAGAGTCTCAGGTATGCAAATATGAATTTAGCTCCATTGTACTTCAGGAAAAAAAGAGGTTGCAAAAAGATCCAAGGCAACTCTGGAAATCAGCGGGCAATAGAGGTTGAACTTGAAATAAAACAAAGGAAAATGAGATACAGAAATTGGATGAAATCATTTGCCTTAATAAGGGATCAAGAAAGAGGCGAACATGTGATAAATCTGATTATGCATCACAAGTCTAGAGAAATTTGGAAGATCCGAAATAATGCCTCGTTAAATCAAGAGGTGATGCAATTAAATGGAATTTCTAGGCTGACATGGGAAGAACATTTTTGCAATGTATATAGAACTTCATCTCCATGTGGAAATGCTCCAATGGCAGCCAGTGCGGAAAAATGGGACGTTACTGAGTCTGCTGAGGACATTGCATTTGTAATTCAGCACCTGAAATTTTCTCGAGCAGCTGGACCTGATGGTATCACAAACGTCATGTTGACAGAGAAAAAGGAGCAATTGTCTTGCTTGATTGCACATATGTTTCAACTAATCGCGGCGATGAAAGAAGCACCTGCTCGTGGTTAACAGCGATTATTGTTCCACTGTATAAGAAGGGCAGTCAGGAAGAGCCATCAAATTACCGCCCGATTGCCCTTCTCGACACGATTGGTAAAATATTTGCTATCTGCTTACAACGAAAACTGTCACTGTGGGCAAACTGCGCAGGCTTGATGGATTGCCGACAAACAGGTTTCACCAAAGTTGTGGGGACGGAGGTGATCCTGTTAATATTAAATTTGTTAAAATTGGAGACGATGAAAAAAAAGACAAAGTTATTTCTGGTATTCATCAACATGCGTAAAGCCTTTGACTCGATAAATCGGGCCAAACTGTGGGGAAAGTTGGCTAAATGGCGGTGCGTGTGCAAACAAATGCACAGGGTGAGCTATCGAATGAAATCGCTACCAACAAAGGTGTTAAACAAGGTTGCCCTTTGGCGGCGTTATTGTTTAAACTATTTATCTCATATTCCAACAGCACTTGGGGAAGTCACGTGTTTTCCGCCATAGGTAAATGGACAGCACTTGAGTTGGGCAATATATGCTGACGACATCGTGCTAACGGATCTTACCCAAATTGGGTTACAAAGACTTCTCGCCAGATTCCAAGTTTACTGTGAAGAAAATGAACTGACAATAAATGAAAAAAAGACAAAGACATTGATCATTGGTAAAGCAATGACAAAGAAAGATCGAGCTTTTAGGTGGAAAATCGGCAATGAAACTATTGAAAATGTCTCTTCCATTCGCTATCTAGGAGTAATGTTCAATAACTCAATAAGAGAGTGGGATTGGGCTCTTGATTTAAAACATGGCTGGTTTTGCTCTGCAGGGCGCTCGTATACATGCCGAATATGGCAAATTTACAGTAATGCAAGTGCTGACATTTTACAAACAGAAGGTGGTCCCGGCGATTAGCTATGGTGCGGAAGCAGGGTGGAATTTAAACTACAAAGGTTGGGACACATTAGAAGGGAAGTTTTGGAGACGTGTCCTCAATTTGCCTTCTTACATCTTTATAAAAGTGATCAGACATGAACTTGGTCTTGATTCCTTATATGTTACGGTGTTATGGAGATCCATTAACACGCTAAGGAAAATACACTTGAAAGACTCCGCGCCAGCCTATCGAATCTTGGCTTCGACCTCACAACATCCCCATGAAAGTCTGCTGATTTGTTGGGCCAACAGAATAAAATCCATTGTTGAGAACGACGACATAAAATGGGAGACGGTGATGTCTGTCCCAAAAATAGCCAAACAAAACTGCCAGTGATCCTGGATACAGAACAATGAAAAGCGAGCAGCTCTGAAGACCTCGCTGTACTTAGGTCTAGCAGCAAATAGCCTAGATCTTTTACCAAAATATCTCAAGAGATTTCCGTCAAGATATCACCACAATAAGTTCCTGAGACTGCGGTTGAATGTATATCAAACAAAAGATGTACTCTGGATCAAAAATGATAGTAATACATTCGACAATATTTGTAGATTTTGTTAGATCGCAGAAGAATCCTTGAAACACTTGATAACTGAATGTGTGAAACTGATAAACGAGAGATATCTGTTTCTAGGGAACTATTCCCCTGTGAACAATAACACAGACGAGTGGTGGTTTACGATGCTATCAAGTAATAACGTGCATCAAACCTGCGCTGTGATTGACCTTTTGGATAAAATTCTTCCCGATGAAAGGAAGCGGTGATCAATGTCTTAGTCTGGTCTGTAGGATTGTTGGTGGTTTGTAATAAAAGTTTGAATAAACTAAATGTTACAACAAAAAAAAAAAATCTCAGTGAAAGGATTTGGACCAAGTGTATTCCACGCTTATAGTGCCGTAGCCAGAGCCTAATCAACCTCTGGAGGTGAATGGCCACAAGGATCAGTATTTCTCCACAGTAACAAGGGTGTAAAATCTTGCAATTCTAGGTCAAGACCGGAGGCTCGGATTATGCTTTCTCTCTTTACTATAAACTCGAGCAGCATTACAACCATTACAATACATAACAATTTACACAATAAAAAGCTTCTTAGAAATGTGTTTATGAAATTGTATAATGAATGTATTATTAAATTGCAGAGTAAAATGATTTAAGTTTTAAACTATACCAATGGGGATGTGAAGGCGAGCTGCGAGTTCGTCCATTGATAGACATGGTGCACCGTTCTGCCATGGTTCCTTATTTTTGCTTGATATAATATTTGGCTTCCCACTGAGGAAGAAGGTTCCATACCCCTGAGTGGGCTGAGCCCAAATGAGATTTGAGAACTTAGAACATGCGACAGTCCTGACCAATCCTCTCACTGTTCCTCCATTATCTTGCTCTCCTTTCTCTTGTCCTTCCTCTTTCTTTGCTGCTCGGGCAGCAGTTAAGTACATTTCATTAACTCTTCTTATCATTGTGTGTTTTACGAGTTATACAATGCTAGTATAACGCGCGCGCCGGAACGATTAGTGTAATTGTAATTACGCTGCGCGGGGCGAGTGCCCAATAGATAGTTCCGACGCGGCTCTACAGGGGTCCGGCGACTCATGGAACTTTACACAAGGGCACGCTTTCACAGAAGGATCCGTGTCATTTCCGTAGAGCCCCATCTCACAGAAACAATGTAGGGAAACTGCAGAGCACCCGAGGGGGCTATAAACAGATAAGGTGTACACTGCGTACACCAACGGGATAACAGAGCAGGTCTGAGACTAACAACGTGCCATATCTGAAATAGCAACAACGATCAGACTCAGCACAACGCCACCTGGTGGCAAAATAAAAATATCACGATTTGTGTAAAAAATTCTATCACCTGCAATACAGGCAGGGAAGGCAGCAGCTATTTCACTGTGAAAGTGCAAAGCGCTATAGACGGGCACAGTCCCAAGTCAAACTGCAACAGGCATAGCCAACCCAGACTCACAGAAGCTCCAATTGAACAGGCGCAGGCCCAAGAAATCTTTATTGACCCAACACTGTTAAGAAATGCACAGGTCCAGCGAAGAATATAAGGATCCCCATATTAGTGTAAAGAACAAGGGGCAGTCAGTACAGAGTACTGAGCGCAGGACTGGAAGCATTGTCCCAGGGAAGGAGCTTGGTGGAAGACCTAATCACTTTCTCCCAAGAGATGGAGGCCCTGAGGGGAGACGCCCGAGAGAGATATCAGGAGAGGCAAGGGGGAAGAAAGAAAGCCCAAAAGACCTGAAGCAGCCACCACCCCGGGCACACAACGCAGAAAGAGAGGTGGTTTGAAAAGAGACAGGTCCTGGGTGAGGAGAGGCAAGAAATACACAGATGAAGAGTCCAACTTGGGCGAGGAAAAGTGGGAGGGAACGTCTGATGAAAGCTCTGAGGAGCGCGATATATCATCCCAGAGCACTCCAAACAAGCGTAAGGCTGCCAAGAACAGGAGGATACAAAGGGAGGAGGAAGAGATGGGCAAAGTATTCGACCCGGGCTCTCTTATCCATCACAGGTCGGCGGAGTGGGAGCCACCCACCAAGATCGCTAGTTATATAAAGAGGAGGATTTGAAATCCTCTGTCGGAGAAGGCCAGGAGCAAGATCCGGGCAGAATGCCCCAGGCCCCAATTGCCGGAAGGTATGGCTGTCACGCCCAAAATCGACGAGAAGATGTTGTCCTTTATGGGACAATATGTCGGGGACATCAAGAAGGGCATAGACAAATCTGGGCGAACATGTCAGGATAAACTCCTAGGTGTCCTAGGCCCTCTAACAAAGATCTGACCTTTGGCAGAATAGGCGAAACAGCCGGAACAGAAAGTGGACCCAGACATATTAGCTGGATGGGCACAGAGGGCAATATGCCTTCTCGGCAATGCTAAGAATGCCCTGACAACAGAAAGACAGAGGTCTATCCTGGTCAAAATAGAAGGAACCATTAGCAAACTAACCACAGTAGAATCAACGTCCAACAGTAAAGGCAAACTCTTTGGAGATGCCTTCATCGAGGCGATGGCAAAGTTCGCAAATATTTACACTGCTATAGATAAAACACAGGCATCATTAAAAAGAGTCTTCCACTCAGAAGGTTTTTGGAAGTGCTGGCAGAGGAAGGGGCCGTCAGCCAACCGATACTCCTCCTACAGGTCCAACTACAATGGCAGGAACAACTGGAGGAATCAGGATGAGCGCAAACTCAACCCCTTCTTTCAGTTGAGAGGAAGGGGTAGAGGCAGAGGCTGGAGAGGCAATAGCAGAGGCCAGCAAGCACATACAGGGACCCGAGTGATAGGTGGGAGAATGGCACAATTCTTAGAAAGGTGGCGAGAGGTGGCGAGAGCTTTCAGGAGATGCATGGGTACAACAAACGGTACAGGGTACAGAACCAGTACAAATAGAATACCCAAGACCCATAAAGTTCAGCAAGGAAGACAAAACATTGTTAGGCAAAGAGACCATACTCTTCACTTAAATCTAACTATGTGCCTACTGTATGCAAACGTTCTCAATATGTCTGCCTGTAATTTATGCAATGTATGTATTAAGTCTGCAATGCTGTTTAAATGCCCTTCACAGGCCCCTTGTTACTAAGTGCATCATATGTAACAGCGCCTCGATGCCTAAGGGCTGTTTGCCCGCTTTATACATTTAAATTAATAAAATAAAAATGTATAGGGGTAGAGAGAAAGGGCGCCATCACACTAGTATCCAATTCTTCGATTGGGTTTTTAAGCAATATGTTCTTGGTAAAAGGCAAGAAGAAACAAAGACCAGTGATAAACCTGAGAAGTTTTAATGCATTCATCATATACAGACATTTCAAGATAGAGGGTATCCAGCTCTTGAGAGAGGTGTTACAAGCAGGGGATTGGCTAGTGAGGATAGACCTAAAATATGCCTACTTAATCCGAATCACGAGGGAACATCAGAAGTTCATTCAATGCTGGTGGGGAGGTCAGACTTGGGAATTTACATGCCTCCAATTCAGAGTAGCATCATCGCCTTGGGCCTTTACGAAACTGATGAGGACAGTAGTCAGCCACCTAAAGGGAACAGGGCATCAGGTTAATAGTATACGTAGACGACTTTTGTCTGATGGGATAGGACAAACTAAGACTGAAACAGCAGGCAGAGTTAAAGATTCAATTATTGCAGAACCTGGGTTTTCTAATAAATTGGGAATAATCAGCTTTGGAGCCGGAGCCGGGATTCGTGATAGAGACAAGAGCGACTACGCTTAGCTTACTAATAGCCAAAGTGAATCTTATCAAGTAAGAGATTAGCTCAATACTAGCGAGGGAAGAGATATCAATCGGAGAGCTAGCTAGATTGGTAGGGAGACTAGCATCATCCATTCAAGCGATATTCCCGGGGTCACTACACTACAGGGCACTGCAGCACCTGAAAATCCAATACCTTTGAAAGGGTTTATCGTACAAGCAGAAAGTACAGATTTCAACGGAAGTGAGGATGAAACTATGGTGGTGGTTCAGCCACATGAAGGCCTGGAACAGGAGAGCAAATCCCCCGACCTCGTCATATAATTAGATGCCAGCCATTGGGGATGGGTGGCCCCTTATGGAGAGTTGACAATGGGTCGGTGGTCAGAGGAGCTAGAGCTCCACATCAATTGTCTATAGTTTATGGCGACGAGGTACTTCGTGGTAAGGTGTTGGACCCAGGACAGGGTGAATTGTTGCGTCTTATTGAAGATGGACAACATCTCCGCAGTCCGCTACATAAACAGGCTAAGCGGGAGGAAGTCCATGATGCTAGCAGAGCTAGCAAAGGATTTCTGGCACATGTAACTGAAGAACAAGATCAGCAACAGTGGCCCGATATACATATGTGGATATAGAATTGAGACTAGACACATGGAGATAGATACATACATCAAACGACCATCTGAAAGTTCATGGAAACCAAGTGAAAATGGTTTCCCATGTGCCAAGATGAGTATGTTCCAACATAGAGATAAAATAATTATCGGCGGGTTTGCTGTCAGATTGAATATAAGGACAATACACATTTAAATGTTCAAACATTAAAAATGGCTGAAGTCTAACATTAAAATGTTGGTGACGATAGCTCTTGAAAACATTTATCATAACCACAAAGTGCATGAACAAGTACAATTTAATTAAGCATGTGGAAACACCATGGGCCTCATTACGAGGTGGGAGGTAAGGGATTACCGGCACCGGTAAGAGCACCGGTGCCGGTAATCCCTTACCTCCTTACTACGAGTTCCCTTTGCGGGTCCTTCCTTAACGCCTGGTTTTTGCAGGCGTTAAGGACGGGACCCACAAAGGGACACCGGGGTCAAAACAGTACCACAATTTGCGGTACCGTTATTGCCGCCTTCCCATTGAGCCCTACGGGGGCTCAAATGGGAATGGGGAATGGCCTTGGTGAATGGGGAATTACCGGTCCCTCTGACCTCGGAATGGACCGGTAATTACTCCATTCACCAGGCCGGAGTCGGAAGGGTTTTGTAGGCAGCCATGGCGCTAATTGCGCCATGGCTACCTCCAACTTCGTAATGAGGCCCCGTGTATTAACATTCTAAAAGGGCCGATTACATTACGGCACAGACAAAAACAAACACAGAGGACAGGTCGGACCGCATACGCAATGTGAATGTTGTTTACAACACGTGATGCTGCCACCCCGTTGTCCGAATATATTAGGTGACATGCCCTTGTGCTTAGCAAACTAAATACTGCACAAAAGGAAGGATTCACAGAGTATTGTGGCTCAGGAAATACACGAAAAAGAAAAACAGGAGAAAGAAAGCGGACGACTGCCAACAGACTGGGAGGAAGTGGGGGAAGTGTTCCCGCCGCTTCCATTTGAATTAGTTAAATGAATGAATTAAGCAAACCAAACAATGCCAGAGACTTGGCATAACATGCTATAACACAGGAGACAGTAATAACAGGACATAATAAGCACACACTTATTGGACCTTGTCATAGATGAGAACGCACTGGTAAGCGATAAGTAATGTGGCACATGCACAATGAGAAAGTAATATGACATTCAGCCACCAAAATGGCAATACTATGACACTGTTGTTTCTAATAACAGCATAGACAACACATCAATTTTTTTTCAGTGCAGGTAGACCGCCCAAAGCTGGTTAATCACAGAGATTCCACCACGTTGCCACTAAGGGTAAGATGATTGATATGGAGAATAACAACCCACATAAGTATTCTAATTAGGATACTAGAGACAGTGACGGTTCCTATGTTTATTTTGTGTTCCCATGTAGGGCCAAAAACACGAAAGAGTATTAAGAAGAGAACAAAACCTCCCCAAAGAAAATGATGGAGTCCTTGGCTACAAGACAAATGACGCCTCAATTTTACTAGTGATCCCAACCCTAGGGCTGGGACACTGTCCTGAAGGAAGCGGTAGGACTAAGGCAATTCCCGCTGAAACCGGTTGACTAGATTAGAGTTTCAGGGTGGAATGCTGAACCTCCAAGTCATTCCGATTAATTGAGAACTTGGGAAAAAGAAATAATAGTTGTTTTAAACAGCGGATTGGTAAGTCATTGACATATATATAGATTTTAATTTTAAAGTAGTGAGTAAGGCAAGGGACATTCTCTTCTCTATCCCCTTTTCTAGATCGGCGGCACTTCAGCGCCAATTAGGGATAGTGAATAATATCTAGGGATAGTTGGAATTTCCAATAGGGTAATGAAGTGAGACGCAGGCCACTGAAAAGATAGAAGTAATGAATACAATCTCTAATAACTTCTCCCTGTGTTGTGTTAAAAACTGTGAGCATCAGGCGGAAGTTGCTGCTCTTAGGTCCTTGTCCAAGATAGTGTGTTTAGTTGTTTTGATTACTTAACAGGAACAGAATCGAAGGTGGCTGGATCCTGAGGGATTCAGGAGGAGGCCACACTAAGTTTCAGCATCTAACAGTTGGGGCGCAGGAGTTAAGGTTTGAGGCAGTCAAAGAAAGAGGAAGGACAAGAGAAAGGAGAGTAGGTTAATGGAGGAACAGGGAGAGGATTGGTCAGGACTGTCACATGTTTTAAGTTAACATATCAAAAATGGACAACCAAAAAAAATACTTGCTTGGGAAATGTATTTTGTTTTATTGTGTACATTTTATATATTGTAATGGTTATAATGCTGTTTGAGTTTATAGTAAAGAGAGAAAGCATAATCCTTTGCCTTCGTGTCTTTAATAGAATCTTGACTTTCAATAACATTAGTATGGAAAATCAGTATGTACACCCACAACAATAGGCACACTTGCATACGCCCAGAGTGACTGCCCATGGAGAGCCAGAGAAGAATGCACAAACAGAAGGAGACTGAGGGCTTGTACTTCTTTTACTACTACAAAAAGACTTTTACTTTTTAAAATAAAACATGTTATTATTTTCAGATTACAAAACAACAAACATATACCATTGCCTGACTTAATATCAACAGTAAGTTACCAGCAACACATAAGTGGTACAAATAATGACACAGATACAAGGTGAAAGCTCGTAATATTCTATAACCCCTCCCAGTTACCCCAAACTTTATGAAATTTAGAGGAGCAGCCCTGTGTATTATAAACCTGTATCTTCTGGGCCATACATATGTCAACTTCAGCAGATCATTGGCTTATCCAGGGTGTAATGAATCAGTAATGACTCCTCCTAGAAACCTGGCCTGGGACCCTTCTCATGTGGCCAGGGAAGGGCAGACGTTTACTGATCACTACTCTGGGGGTGGTGTACTGTGAGACGATCACATGGGGGTGAAATCAGGCCATGGAGACTGGGAAACCCCCCTGTTAAACTTTTCCTGTAATCCAAACCTTTTAATGGTGGTTTGTCAAACAGCAGTCAGTAGAGTCTAAATCTGTTATTGGGGACTACAAGTCTCATAATCCCATAAGTACTGGGACGAGGAAGAGGGCCGATGAGTCATGTTGTAGTCGTAGTCAGGCAATGAAGCCTAATAGCCCACTCCTGAAGTAACCTGAGAGGCATAAAAGGCCCCCGAAGGTGCAGGCAGTTAGGAGGAGTTGGAACTGTGGCTGGAGTGTATGCAGCAGTGGCAGAAGCAGAAGAAAGAAGGCACAGTGTTAGCAATTCAGGCAGAAAAGGGAGAACCAAAGGGATGCCGGGACTCTGATGCAGCAGATTTCTCCTGCCTGTTCCGAGAGGGTCATGTTCCCCCAAACTCTGGTATGCAGAGGCTGCACTGCAGAAGGCATGCAGGAAGGCTGCCTTTTCCCATGTGAGCCTAATTGCAGAGATCGAGCAGTAAGAAGCGTATCGAAGACCCTCTTGAACAGCTGTTGTGAAGCCGTGGGTCTCAAGAGCAAGAAGGGCTCCTTAATTAAGTGGCTGGACCAGGGACAGCTTCAGCAAGGAAGAGTGTGGGTCCCAAGTGAAGCCAGAAGCTGCAGAAGGTGTGCATCACGTGGATAAATGAAAACAGAAGTCGGTGAGTTAAACTTGGCATTCTGATTCCTTGCGCAAGCACCGCCGGCAATAGCATCCAGCTTACAATTCACTCACGTATCAGCAGAAGTGAGGCAAAGTTGTTTGTTCATTCTATAACAATGGGACACTTGAAATGTAGCACTCGCATGTGATCGGGTAGTTCAAGTTCACTCACGTGAAAAGTGCACGCTACGGAAAAGCAATTGTTAAACCTTTAAACCTTGTATAACATATAAAGAAGTAGTCGTGTGTGTCTAGTTACATTTCTCAAAGGGAGAGTGAACTCTGAATTATTATTCACACAGACAATTGCTTATAAAGAAAGGTCAAGTGTTTAAGCATTTTATTGAAAGTTGGAGAGAGCAAGCATTGTCCAGTATTTGCTTATTGAAATTAGCCTATCCCGAAGCCAGAGAATTATTTAAACAATATTGTGAGCCCAACAGAACCTCAGTATTGCCCAAGATGCAGGTGTGCAAGCATTACCTGAAGCCGAGATAGTGGCACCAAAGCTTCTGGGTAATTATCCTGGCTAATGTTTGGTAGAGGGATAAAGGCAAGTTTGGAGAAGGGAATCTGGCAACCTATAATAATAAATAATAATAATAATAATAACAATTTGCATTTATATAGCGCTACAAACGCTCAGGCATTTGAGTGTTGCTTATTTGTGTGTGGTGCTCATTTATCGAACTCGGAAGGATGAAAGGCTGAGTTTGGCCCAGCCGGGATTCGAACCTGCGTCAGCATTCTCTGCCCGGATGTCAAAGCGAGCACTCTACTTGCTGTGCTATCTGACCAGCTAGCATTCTTAAATAGCCTATAAAATATTCTTTGAAGTTAATACAACCTACATTGGCAAATACTGTAAAAGGAGAAATAGAAGTGTGTTCTAAAGGCAATTATAGGCTGTTGTTGGTTGCAGGCAGACAAGAGAGGCAAAGAGGCTGCTCCTTTGAAAAAGGATATTCAGAGGAAGAGTGCCTTGCCTATTTGAAGGTTTTGAAGTACCTGAAAGTGAACCTTGTCAGAACCAGAACCTGTTTGAAGTTACAAAGTACAGAAGCTGTCATAGAACAAGGCATTCCCTCTTCTGTGCCCATTTCTTCATAATATAGTTTATGTACATGATTTTGCCAAATGGATTCAGGAATAGGGTTAATCTCATTTTTAACCATGTGTTCAGTCATATGCTTATTATAAATTGGCCAAAATGTACATTTATCCTGCGAGTGAATAGCATTAATAATAATCTGCCATTGAACAGTGGCCACAGAACCCTTATGGATTTTCAGCCTTTTGTATAACACATTTTTAATTTTGATGATAAAACCCGCTCCCCTACAAAGTGTTTTGCCTGCTTCTTAATAATTCTCCAATTTGGTTGGAGATCCTTTCCCTTAAAATCTATTAATGCGTCATAAATAAAACGTAGCTTCTGTTTAGAACAGGGAATCAGTTTATGAGAATTGGATACAATTCTATAGGCCTTGCTAATCTCCTCGTAAATGTTAGGAGAACCATTTAAATTTTCTTACCATCACAGAATTAAAATGATCAATAATCTCATTATGTGCTCCCCAGAAGTATTGTTCTTAATTTGTACCTAGCAGATTAAAACTACACTTCGAAATAACATGGTCACTAAGATCATTCAGAACAATCTTAAAATCAACAACATGGTTAAAAAGGAAATTAGAAAAAGTTATCTATCCAAGAAAAGGTACAAAGAACCATTTGACCAAGTATAGTTAACCATCACTGAGCAGATATTGTTCCAAACTAAAGCTCTCAAATAAAGGACACCAGATTTTAGCAGAAGTGGTTAATGAATCGTCCAAAAAACCAGCATCAAGGATAGTAATACCAAACCCTTTTGTTTGTATGGAATCAGTCCCCAAAGTTAAGACAGACTTATATCTCACCAGAATTGGGCGTTGAAAGTTAAACTCACCAAGGACTAAATTCTGAGAGCGATGATATTCAAATAATCGTTCATTAAGAATCAGATCCACATAATTCAAAATACTTGAGTATATGTTCCGTCAGGAGGATCATAAACATTGATAACCAAAATGAACTGAGAATGAAAGAAGATAGAACAGCCGCAAAATAAAATGTATCTTATGAAGTAAACATGCAGTTAGTTATTTCTAGTCCCAACTATAAGGCCACCAGAGGGCCTGCCAGCAGATTTCTTCCTTGCTACTCTCTGGACATTACAAAACCCAACAAGCTGTAGGGGATGCATAAGTCAAGTTTCAATAAAAAAAAGCCCTTTGTAAGAAAGGAATTAAAACCTCTGGTGTTTAATGAAATACTGGTAAAATTAGGTCAGTTACCTTATTCAGTCCCCTTGCAAAGGGATTGAGTGAATTCAAGTTACATCTATTTGTCAAACAACCTCTCAGTGCCAAAACAACTTTTTGTACAAAAGATTCCACTTCCTTTATCTATATATTTGAACTCCCGTGATGTCATGATGCCTACCCCCAGGCATCCGGATCAAGTCCATCAGCCCCCGGAGCAGGCATCCAGATACTGATTAAAACACCAACAGCCCCTGCTCGGGGCTGTTTGGATTCAGTCCTGGCGCCATAGGCGCCAGGCTCATAGACTTTACTTACCTTATGCAGACCATCCTGCAAATGAGTCCAAGCCAACGTGAGGCCTGGATGGGACTATTTTATTACAGGGACTATTTTTCACTCGGGTGAGGTTCTGGGGAACTTCTTACCTGGGACTACGTTGCAGGCTATTTAAACCATGCCCGGACAGCAGCCCATGCTTTGCGTTATTCTGCATCCAGCAGCGTGACGCTCACTGTGTCTGCAAGTCAGCATCCAGTCTTCTGCCACGCCCGCCTCGAATCCGGAGCTCCTAGACAAAAGGCAAAGAAAGGAGAAGAGGTTAGATCACAGACATTATTTGATTCCTTACCTGATTCCGGACCCAGCACATCTCCGAGCCTGGAAAGGACATTATTTCAGCACGCGTCGCTTCGCCAGCAGCAGCACCGCGTCATACTCACCAGTCCACCGCATCCTTCGACTCAGCGCTGCCTCCATCATTTTCTTTGTCGAAACCCAGCACCTGGAGGGGAAACAAAAGGAATAACAAGGTGAGCTGAGAAAACCAACAAGAACAATCTCTTTGCCACCATAGGCTTACCTGCTTTACCACCAGAGGTATTATTCTTTAATTCACCGCATCTTCCTATGCCGCACCTATAAAGGGAGAGAAAACAGCAAGTTAAACTCATGCAACTTTTACCGAACTGTGTTTGGTAATACAGACTCTTACCTGAACGCCATCAGCTGCCTCCAGGCAAAATTCTTTTGGACCCAGCTGCAACCTAACGAGGGAATGGAACAAGAGTGAACATCGGACATATTGAACTCTTTGAACTTTATAGACACTAGAGTCAATATTCCTCCGGAACTCCTCCAGTACCTTCTACCCAGTGAAGTAACTGGTATCTACGCGCCCCTGCATACCATGCAGGATGGAGAGCTCATCATTTAAAAACATAAGGTGAGGTTACCAAAAGGGAATATCGGAGGCGATTAGTGGGGAGAACGAGAACTGTTGGGAGGTCATCACTAAAGTCCACGGGTGGCTAAATCTCTTTCTCCACTTGCAGGAGAATACTTCTACGAGTCCAGCAGACAAGATTAGGCGGGCCAGTCCAGACTGTCATCTCTTCACTACGCATCACGTTGGTGGAGACTGCAGCTGTCCGGGTCCGATCGACGCCCCTGTGGGAACCAGGTGAGCGTAACAGAACGCAAAGCCTATCTACAAATCCCCACCCGGGTGTAATGAAGACCTCAGAAACCGACCAACTAGCCCAATTGTTAGGAGAACTTAGGGCAGAAGTGCACTCCACGCGCCAAGAAACTAATGCCCTCAGGAGAGAACTGATTGTGTCAAAGGAGCGCACTGATGATCTTGCCAGAAAACTGCTGCAAAACCAAGCCGGACAAACACCACTACTTGGACTTGGGGTAAATTCAACCCCCGTTTCATCGAGCAGCCCTGTGCAAGTGTTTCTACCAGGGAGCATTCGTTTAGCTCCACCCGAACACTTTTCTGGGGACCCGAAAAGGTTCGCCGTGTTCATGAACCAATGTCGCTTGCACTTTTTATGCAGACCAGGAGCTTTTCCAAACGACCAAGCGAAAGTAGCCTTTGTACTGTCATACCTCAGTGGCAGCACAACGAATTGGTCAATTCCATTAGTCAACCAGGATGACCCTCTTCTTCGGAATTTTCAGGGTTTTCAATTGAGCATGGAAAGATTATTCGCCAGACATTCACAGGGGCAGGCCCTGGATAACAAACTTCTATCCCTACGACAAGGAAACCAGGACCTGCTAACTTATAATGCAACCTTCAATAGGTTGGTGGTGGAAACCGGATGGCCAGAGGTAAAGCCAATTACATTATTTCATCGTGGACTTCGGGGTGAACTCAAAGATGTTTTGGCCCAAGTTGTGAACCCACCTCAGGATTGCGCAGAATATATAGACTTAGTGGTCCAGCTAGACCACCGACTTCAGAATAGAAAAGCTGATCGAGCTAAGTTCGAGAATCGGGTATTGGTTAAACCCAATGTTACTCCCAAAGGAACAGATGCATCAGAACCAATGCAGATCGGGGAGGTTAAGTGACCCTTAACTCAAAAAGAAAGAGAAAGGAGACGACAGATGCAGTTGTGTCTGTACTGTGGGGCCTCAGGACATTTTCTACGGGATTGCCCTATAAAACCATCCAGGAAAGTAGTCGGAGTTGCTGATAGAAATCAAACAGAACCTGATTCGGGAAACAACCACGCCCGACAAGCGTAAAGGTCCGCTTGCTGAGCTTAAAGAAGGACACTCGGACCTCGCACCTAATCATACCAATGGTCCTTATTGATCCAAGGCAGCCATCACGTATGCACGCAGTTAGGGCATACATTGATAACGGGGCCGTAGGAAACTATGTGGACCACGAATTGGCTTCTAGGATGAATCTACCTCTCTGCAAAAAGACCACTTCGGATGTTATCACCACAGTCGATGGAACTGAAATTGCATCTGGGCCTGTAACTCATTCCGCCACAGAGATGACACTGTTGGGTCAAGATGGGCATCAAGAGACTATTGTGTTTGACTTAATCAAAGCCCTGCAGTTCCAAATAATACTGGGGATACCTTGGTTGGAAACACATAATCCTTGTATTGATTGGCGAGAGAAGAGAGTAACCTTCCTGGAGTGTGCACACACCCGTTACCCGGAAAAAACCTTGAACAAAAGCCTGGCCACAGTTGCTAATCCAGTCATGCAGTTACCTCAGGAATATCAAGAATTCCAGGATGTTTTCCAAAAAGAACAGGCAAACACCTTACCACCTCATAGATCATACGATTGTCAAATCGACCTCATACCCGGTGCACAACCTCCATGCAGTAGAATCTACGCCCTTATGGAACCCGAAAACCGTCACCTACGACAATACTTGGACCAATACCTTGCTAATGGCTTCATTCGTCCATCTAAGTCCCCTGCATCTTCAGCTTTAGTCTTAGTGCCCAAAAAGGAAGGTGACCTCAGAACGTGCATAGACTACCGCGCATTAAACCAGATCACAGTGAAGAACCGATATCCATTGCCTCTGATCCCCGAACTACTAGACCAAGTAAAGGATGCTTGCATCTACACTAAATTAGATCTCCGAGGGGCATATCATCTGGTACGTGTAAAGAAGGGCGACGAATGGAAGACCGCTTTTCGCACCAAGTACGGATTATTCGAATATCAGGTGATGCCCTTCGGGTTGTGCAATGCACCAGCAGCCTTCCAGTATTTTATGAACGATGTCCTTCGTGAACTCATTGACGTCTGTGTTGTCGTATACATAAACAATATTCTAGTGTACTCCTCCTCAGAATCAGACCATGTTAAGCACGTTCGTGCAGTCCTTGAGAAACTACGCCAGTACAAGTTATATGCAAAATTGGAAAAATGTGTTTTTCATACTACAGAAGTTGAATTCCTTGGATTTATCCTGACTCCAAAAGGAGTCCGAATGGACTCTCGAAAGGTGGACGCAATTCTCAAGTGGCCATCACCCAGTTCTGTTAAAGGGGTGCAAAGCATGCTTGGATTTGCTAATTTCTACTGCAGATTTATTCCTGACTTCTCATATGTTGTACACCCCATCACAGCACTTTTGCGAAAAAACAAACACTTTTTGTGGACTGAAGAGGCTGAAAAAGCCTTCCAAGAACTGAAATTGAAATTCACGTCGGCACCTGTCTTAAAGCATCCACGCCCCGAGCTCCCATACATAGTTGAAACCGATGCATCCAGTTTAGCCATGAGGGCTGTCCTGTCCCAGAAGGATCCAGAAACCGGTAAACTTCAACCAGTAGCATTTTGGTCCAGAAAATTCTCGGCCCCCGAATTAAACTATGCGGTTACCGATAAAGAGTTGTTAGCCATCAAATCCGCCTTCAAGGCTTGGCGGCATTATCTTCTCGGTGCCAAGCATACCATTACTGTAATCACTGATCACAGGAACTTGCAGTATTTAAAAACAGCCAAGGCCCAATCATCGCGTCAACTTCGATGGGCCTTATTCCTTGCCGAATTCAATTTTGTGATCACTTACCGACCAGGTTGTAAGAATGGTAAGGCAGACGCTTTATCCCGAATCGGGATGGGAGAAGCATATTCGAACCCGGAACCAGTGCCTATAATTCCTGAACAAAGAATTCTTGGGATAACTACTCTACAGACCTTAGAAGATATTCATTTAAAGATCCAACAACCTTTCGATTCAGCAGCCCTGCAGGACTGGGTTAAAAAGGGCCAAGATTATTCAGTTGTCAATGACCTACCTTACTATCAAGGGCGTCTATTTCTACCACACAAGGAACTACAAGAACAAGTCATCTCCAATTACCATGAAGCTCTGATGGAAGGGCACCCAGGTATTGCAAAAACTGAAGCTAAAATTAAAAGACAATTCTGGTGGCCCACCTGGCGAAAAGATGTAAAGTCATTTGTACTGTCTTGTGGCATCTGCGCCCAGAGCAAAAGACAAAAGAAGAAACCAGCTGGTCTTTTACAACCTTTAGATATTCCACCCACACCATGGCACACTTTGTCTTTAGACTTTATTAAAGATCTACCGCCATGTAATGGATTCAACACCATTCTAGTTATTGTGGATCCTTTTTCCAAGATGGCCCACTTTATTCCTTTAAAAGGATTACCTTCTGCTTCAATCTTGGCCAAGGAATTTCTCGAAAATATTGTTCGAATACATGGATTTCCTTCCGTATTGATCTCTGACCGAGGTAGTCAGTTCATTTCACAATTTTGGCAGAAGTGTTGTCAATTGGCACAAATCGACGTAAGGTTATCAACCAGTCACCATCCCCAAACCGATGGTTAGACGGAGAGAACCAACCAGACTCTTGAACAATACCTACGTTGTATGCTCCACCAAACCGAAGGTAATTGGAAGTACATTTTATGGATTTCTGAATACGCATACAATAACTCTGTACATTCAGGAACCGGACAAAGCCCCTTTTATACTGTAACGCTCACCTGATTCCCGCAGAGGCGCCGGTCTTGACTGGGTGAATGCCGTATCTTCAAAGGTGATGTGTAACACACGGTTGGCTCTTTGGGCTGGACCTCTGTGCACTGTATGTCTGACTCGAAGAGTAAGATGTCTGCAGATAGAAAATATGGGATTAATGAACTGGGGTTATTGGGTGCCTCTCTCCTCTTCCCTTTCTCTTCTCCTGTAGAACCCCAAAGGTTAACACCCTCACCTTAGGTAAGTGAACGCCTGGCTCTCCATCTGCCTCGGGGCAGGGTGCCGTAACCAGTTTCTTCACTGGATAAGGGTGCAGGCCTCTTGACCTCAGAGGACTGCTGTCCGTCGTTAACTGCACGAACGGTAAGTTCTGGGCACTTCAAATGTCTTAAAAGTCTTTTGTAATGATATCTCTTGTTTTGCAGGGTTCCGGCGATGGCGGATGGCGGGCTGGAGTTGAGGATCGAACCCGCGTGAGGAATAGAAGCGCCTGGAAGCACGTAAGTAAGCGCTTGTAGCCTGCTTCACGATGCACACTAACTGCCCCTTTTATCTTGCAGGTACAAGTTCGGAGCTTTAGAGAAGCTGAAGGGTGCTGGAATACCCACTGGATTCGGCGTGGGAAGGAGTAATGGCACGTGAGTAATAAAGTTGCCCAATGTCTTTAAACGCACCTTCTTTTGTCTTTCAGATGAGGGATGCAGCGCCGAAGGCCTCCGGAGCGTGCGAAGAGCTGGTAAGCTTTTGTCTTTCAGATGCCGGAATGCAGTGCGAAGACCTCCGGAGCATGCAAAGAGTAGGTAAGCCTTTGTCTTTCAGATGCCGGAATGCAGCGCGAGGCGTTGGTGACAGCCGATGGACCAGGTAAGAGATGCGCTGCCACTGAAGACCGTAGTGCTAACCTGTTCTTTCTTTGTCTTTACAGGTGCTGCTGAAGACTGGATTCCAGGATGGTAAGCCTTTGTTCCCTTAGGCCCAGGATCAGAAGCAGAAGACACAATGAGCGTTCTGCTGCAGAGAATGCAGAATAACGCAAAGCAAGATTCATCCATCGGGTGTGGTTTAAATAGCCTCCTGTAGTGCTTAGGTGTCTCCTTCCACAGCCACGCCTAGGTAAGAAAAGAGTTCCTGCTTTCCAGAAGAGTTCCAGTGTTCTGAACCTAGGGAGTGGCTCCTGCCCCACCCAACAGGAAAAGTAGTCCCAAACAGAAGAGGATCAGGGGTTCAACTGGCAGATAAGTAAGCAGCATGGTCTGCTGCAGGTAAGTCCACCCAAGCATTATGAGCCCGGCGCTTCCAGCGCTGGGACTGGGCATCTTTATGAGCCTGGTGCCACTGGCGCCAGGACAGGGTCCAAAAGGTCCCAATTGGGACTGGCTGGCACTCGGAACCGGGGTTATGGGTCTGCTTCCAAGGGAGTCGGGCAAGTCCTGATCTTTTGGAAGCAGAGATCATGACAGCACCCCCCCTCAAGGCCCCTCCCAAACCGGGCTTCTCCGGGGGTTTGGGCTTGTTAGGAAATGTTCGATGAAATCTTTTGATTAGACGAGGCGCGTGGACATATTCTGCAGGTTCCCAGAATCTTTCTTGGGGACCGTAGCCTTTCCAGTCAATCAGGTAAAATAGTTTAGATTTGGAGATCTTGGAATCCAGGATGTTTTTGACTTCAAACTCGAGTTCTCCATCAACTAGAATAGGTTTTGGAGATGTAGTTAGTCGGGTTTGAGGTTGCACGGGTTTTAATAGAGAGAGTGGAAGACCGGATGTATCTTCATGTGAGGGGGCAATTCCAACTTGACCGCTACTGGATTTACTATGGTAGTGATGGAATAGGGACCATGGTATCTTGGGTTGAATGTGCGTGGTCCTTTTAGAGGTAGATATTTGGTGGATAACCAGACTTGATCTCCTACTTGATATTGGGGGGCTTCCTTCCGATGTTGGTCTGCTCCTTTCTTGTATTGTTCTTTAGCCCTTTGAAGGTGAGAAACGGCTTCCTTAAAGGCTTGGGAGATTGTAGAATGCAGGTGGTCTACTGCTGGTGTTCCAAGATCTTGGAGTGGATCCAACTCCGAGGTTCGAGGGTGACTACCGTATAAAAGAAAAAACGGGGTCTTCCCAGTTCCCGAGTGGACAGAGTTATTGTAGGCATATTCGGCTATCCAAAGGATATCTTTCCAAGTTTTTTCAGTTTGTTGTAGCATGCAGCGCAAATACTGTTCCAGAGTTTGATTGGTCCTCTCAGTTTGTCCGTCGGTTTGAGGGTGGTGGCTGGTCGAAAGTCTCACATCAATTTGAGCCGACCGACAGCAACTTCGCCAAAAATGAGAAATAAATGGACTACCTCGATCCGAAATTAGAACTGAAGGAAAACCGTGCAGTCGGACGATGTTTTCGAGAAATTCTCGGGCCAGAGTTGCTGCTGTTGGTAAGCCTTTGAGTGGAATGAAATGCGCCATCTTGGAGAATAGGTCCACGATTACTAGGATCGTATTGTATCCGGAGCATGGAGGTAGATCGGTGATGAAGTCCATAGAAAGCGTATGCCAAGGGCGAGGCGGGATGTCAATAGGGCGTAAGAGGCCGGCTGGTTTTTCCTTTTGACTCTTGTTTTGGGCACATACTCCACAGGACATTATAAAGTCTCTGATATCTTTTTTCCAAGACGGTCACCAGAAGTAGAGCTTGATCTTTTCCGAGGTCTTGGTCATACCGGGATGTCCTTCCATTAAAGAATCGTGATAACAAGAGATTACCTTTTTCTGTAAATCTGTGCTGGGCAGGTATAACCGTTCTTGGAAATATAATAGGTTGTCCTTCACCGTAAAGTCCTTTCCCTGCAGATGCCAATTCTGTATGTCTGCTGGAGTTACCAGTAGCTTGGCTTTATCCTTAACTTCCTCTATGGATTGTGTGGCGATTACACCTAGAATTCTTTGTTCGGGAATGATAGGTACAGGTTTAGGATTGATCAAATGTTCTTCCACTACCATCCGAGAAAGGGCATCAGCTTTACCGTTTTTTGTACCAGGTCGATAGGTAATTATGAAGTCAAACTCGGCAAAGAATAGTGCCCAACGGAGTTGCCTAGAGGATTGAGCTTTTGCGGTTTTCAAATATTGCAGGTTTCGGTGATCTGTAATCACAGTAACGGTGTGTCGGGTCCCCAGAAGATAATGCCGCCAAGCCTTAAAGGCGGACTTGATAGCTAGAAGTTCCTTATCAGTAATAGTGTAATTGACTTCAGGAGGCGAGAATTTGCGGGACCAAAATGCCACGGGATGCAACTGATTGGTTACTGGGTCCTTTTGTGATAGAACTGCCCCCATGGCAAGGCTCGAAGCATCAGTTTCAACGATGTAGGGGAGTTCTGGGCGAAGATGTTTTAAGATCGGTGCAGAGATAAATCTAGTCTTCAAATTCTGGAAAGCTTGTTCCGCCTCGGTAGACCATTCAAAACGTTTGTTTTTCTTTAACAAGGCGGTGATGGGCTGGACTATTCGAGAGAATTCGGGGATGAACCTGCGGTAAAAGTTAGCGAAGCCTAACATGCTTCGAACACCTTTTACGGAGGATGGCGATGGCCATTTGAGAATTGCATCGACCTTCTTTGAATCCATACGCACTCCGCTAGGTGATAATATGAATCCCAAGAATTCAACTTCAGTCACGTTCAAAACACATTTTTCCAACTTAGCGAAAAGTTTATGTTGACGCAATCTCTCGAGGACCATTTTCACGTGTTTCCGATGTTCAGTTTCCGATGAAGAATAAACGAGGATGTCGTCAATGTAAACAACAACACACACATCTATGAGCTCTCTGAGGACATCGTTCATAAAATATTGAAAGGCGGCCGGGGCATTGCAAACTCCGAAGGGCATGACCTGATATTCAAATAGCCCATACTTGGTGCGGAAGGCCGTCTTCCATTCATCGCCCTCTTTTACTCGTACCAAGTGGTAGGCTCCTCTAAGATCCAGCTTTGTATATATGCATGCTTTTCTGACTTGGTCCAGGAGTTCAGGGATCAAAGGTAACGGATATCTATTCTTAACGGTGATCTGGTTCAGGGCGTGATAATCTATACAAGTTCTAAGGTCCCCTTCTTTTTTTGGAACGAAGAACAAAGCTGAGGAAGCAGGGGACTTGGAAGGACTAATAAACCCATTCGCTAGGTATTGATCCAGGTATTGACGGAGGTGAAGATTCTCAGGCTCGGTGAGGGCATAAATTCTACTACAAGGAGGAGTAGATCCAGGTATCAGGTCTATCTGGCAGTCATAAGACCTATGAGGAGGTAGAGAGTTAGCCTGATCCTTCCGGAAAACATCTTTGAATTCTAGGTATTCAGGAGGTAACTGAGGAGCCTCCGAGGAAAATGCTGCCAGTGCAACACCAGGTCGAGGGTGACAAGTAGAGACACATTCTGGAAACTGAACCGTTCTTGCTCGCCAATCGATCTGAGGATTGTGCTTCTCTAACCAAGGAATTCCTAGAATAATCTGGAACTGGGGGCCTTGATCACATCGAACACGATCTTCTCATGGTGTCCATCTTGACTTACTAGCGTCACTTCTTGGGTGGTATGCGTTACTGGTCCGGGGGCTATCTCCGTACCATCCACCGTAGTAATGACGTCCTTTACAGCCTTTGGACAAAGAGTCAGATTCATCCTCAAAACCATTTCATGATCCACATAATTGCCGATGGCACTGCTGTCGACGTAAGCTTCAATCGCATGTAATCGATCCGGATGTTCAGGGCTAATGAGGACCATAGGTATCACGAAATGCGAGGTCACGGAACTGGTTTTAACGCTCGGCAAGAGGACCTCTATTCTTGTCGGGCGAGGTCGTTTCCCTGCTCAGAGTTTGTGACCCTGGTAACTGCAGCTCCTACTGCCTTCTTGGCTGGTTTCACCGGACAGTCTCGAAGAAAGTGCCCCGAGTTTCCGCAATAGAGGCATAATTGCAGCTGTTTTCTCCTTTCCCGCTCCTTTTGTGTTAGTGGTCCTTTCAGGCCCCCTATTTGCATGGGTTCCCCGGAGTCTACTCCTTTGGTAGGAGTTGGTGGTTTGGAAAATACTCGAGCATCAAACTTGGAACGATCGGCCTTCCTGTTCTGCAGTCTGTGGTCAATTTGAACGACTAAGTCAATATAGTCCGAACAGACTTGCGGGGGATTCACTACTTGGGCTAACACATCTTTGAGCTCTCCACGTAGACCTCTATAAAACAGCGTAATCCTTTTGTCCTCAGGCCATCGAGTTTCCACTATCAGTCTGTTGAAAGACGCAATATAAGCCAAAAGGTCTTGATTACCCTGTCGCAATGAAAGGAGCTCATTGTCCAAGGCCTGCCCCTGTGAATGTCTTGCAAACAGTTTTTCCATACTGAGCTGAAAAGCTTGAAAATCATGGAGAACCGGATCATCTTGATTAACTAGAGGGATCGACCAGTCTGCCGCATTGCCACTAAGGTACGAAAGCACGAAAGCTACCTTAGCTTGATCAGTTGGAAAGGCTGCTGGCCGGCATAAGAAGTGCAACCGGCATTGATTAATAAATACTGCAAACCTCTTTGGGTCACCAGAAAATCGTTCGGGCGGAGCCAGAGGTACATTCCCAGGTAGGTTGATCTACACTGGGTTCGTAGAGGATGTTGAAGGAACATTTGCCCCTGATGCGGGTAACGGAGTTTGTCCGGCTTGTGACTGTAGCAATTGTCTAGCGAGATCGTCTGTTCGCTCCTTGGAAATAATCAGTTCCCTTCTTAGAGCATTCGTTTCCTGACGGGCTGCATGCACTTCTGCTCTTAGTTCCCCAAGTAACTGGGCTAGCTGGTCGGTATCCGAGGTTTCCATAGCGCCTGCGTGGGAGTTTTGCGATAGGCTTTGCGTTCTGTAACGCTCACCTAATTCCCGCAGAGGCCCGGTCTTGACTGGGTGAATGCCGTATCTTCAAAGGTGATGTGTAACACACGGTTGGCTCTTTGGGCTGGACCTCTGTGCACTGTATGTCTGACTCGAAGAGTAAGATGTCTGCAGATAGAAAATATGGGATTAATGAACTGGGGTTGTTGGGTGCCTCTCTCCTCTTCCCTTTCTCTTCTCCTGTAGAACCCCAAAGGTTAACACCCTCACCTTAGGTAAGTGAACGCCGGGCTCTCCATCTGCCTCGGGGCAGGGTGCCGTAACCAGTTTCTTCACTGGATAAGGGTGCAGGCCTCTTGACCTCAGAGGACTGCTGTCCGTCGTTAACTGCACGAACGGTAAGTTCTGGGCACTTCAAATGTCTTAAAAGTCTTTTGTAATGATATCTCTTGTTTTGCAGGGTTCCGGCGATGGCGGATGGCGGGCTGGAGTTGAGGATCGAACCCGCGTGAGGAATAGAAGCGCCTGGAAGCACGTAAGTAAGCGCTTGTACCCTGCTTCACGATGCGCACTAACTGTCCCTTTTATCTTGCAGGTACAAGTTCGGAGCTTTAGAGAAGCTGAAGGGTGCTGGAATACCCACTGGATTTGGCGTGGGAAGGAGTAATGGCACGTGAGTAATAAAGTTGCCCAATGTCTTTAAACGCACCTTCTTTTGTCTTTCAGATGCGGGATGCAGCGCCAAAGGCCTCCGGAGCGTGCGAAGAGCTGGTAAGCTTTTGTCTTTCAGATGCCGGAATGCAGTGCGAAGACCTCCGGAGCATGCGAAGAGTAGGTAAGCCTTTGTCTTTCAGATGCCGGAATGCAGCGCGAGGCGTTGGTGACAGCCGATGGACCAGGTAAGAGATGCGCTGCCACTGAAGACGGTAGTGCTAACCTGTTCTTTCTTTGTCTTTACAGGTGCTGCTGAAGACTGGATTCCAGGATGGTAAGCCTTTGTTCCCTTAGGCCCAGGATCAGAAGCAGAAGACACGATGAGCGTTCTGCTGCAGAGAATGCAGAATAACGCAAAGCAAGATTCATCCATCGGGTGTGGTTTAAATAACCTCCTGTAGTGCTTAGGTGTCTCCTTCCACAGCCACGCCTAGGTAAGAAAAGAGTTCCTGCTTTCCAGAAGAGTTCTAGTGTTCTGAACCTTGGGAGTGGCTACTGCCCCACCCAACAGAAAAAGTAGTCCCAAACAGAAGAGGATCAGGGGTTCAACTGGCAGATAAGTAAGCAGCATGGTCTGCTGCAGGTAAGTCCACCCAAGCATTATGAGCCCGGCGCTTCCAGCGCTGGGACTGGGCATCTTTATGAGCCTGGTGCCACTGGCGCCAGGACAGGGTCCAAAAGGTCCCAATTGGAACTGGCTGGAACTCGGAACCGGGGTTATGGGTCTGCTTCCAAGGGAGTCGGGCAAGTCCTTATCTTTTGGAAGCAGAGATCATGACATATACCATGTATGGACATCATCCTCGAACCTCAGAACTCGATTCGCCCCAGCATTTAGAAATGCCGGCAGTAACTCATCTCCATTCTACTATTACACAAGCCTTTAAAGAGACAACAAAACATTTGAAACAAGCAAAAGAGAAATACAAGAAAAATGCTGATCAACATAGAAGTGAGACCCCACCATATCGAATCGGAGACCAAGTTTGGCTGGCTACAAGACATATTCCTCTTCAAGGAACTCGGACGTTTAATCCTAGATATTTGGGACCTTACACCATTAAGGCCATTATCCACCCGGTGGCCCTCAAATTAGAATTACCCTCCAATATGCGGATTCATCCTGTCTTTCAAGTTTCACTTCTAAAACCAGTTCAACCTGGGACAAGATTAACCAAACCACCTGACTCCATCCTAATAGATGGCGTACCTGAATTCGAGGTAAAAAACATCTTGGACTCTAAAATGGTTAAATCAAGACTTTTTTATTTAATCGACTGGAAGGGTTACGGACCACAAGAAAGGTCCTGGGAACCTAGTGACCACGTTCATGCTCCTCGATTGGTGAAAAAATTCCATCGGGACTTCCCAGACAAGCCGGGGCCAAGGGGAAGAACAACTTTAGGAGGGGCCTTGGGGGGGGGAGGGGGGAGTGCGGTCATGATGCCTACCCCCGGGCATCCGGATCGAGTCCATCAGCCCCCGGAGAGGCATCCAGATACTCATTAAAACCCCAACAGCCCCAGCTGGGGGCTGTTTGGATTCAGTCCTGGCGCCTTAGGTGCCAGGCTCATCATAGAAATCGGTCCTGGCACCATAGGCGCCAGTCTCATAGACTTTACTTACCTTATGCAGACCATGCTGCAAATTAGTCCAAGCCAACGTGAGGCCTGGATGGGACTATTTTATTACAGGGACTATTTTTCACTCGGGTGAGGTTCTAGGGAACTTCTTACCTGGGACTACTTTTCAGGCTATTTAAACCACGCCCGAACAGCAGCCCATGCTTTGCGTTATTCTGCATCCAGCAGCGTGACGATCACCATGTCTGCAAGTCAGCATCCAGTCTTCTGCCACGCCCGCCTAGAATCCAGAGCTCCTAGACAAAAGGCAAAGAAAGGAGAAGAGGTTAGATCACAGACATTATTTGATTCCTTACCTGATTCCGGACCCAGCACATCTCCGAGCCTGGAAAGGACATTATTTCAGCACGCGTCGCTTCGCCAGCAGCAGTGCTGCGTTATACTCACCAGTCCACCGCATCTTTCGACTCGGCGCTGCCTCCATCATTTTCTTCGTCGAAACCCAGCACCTGCGTGGAAAACAAAAGGAATAACAAGGTGAGCCGAGAAAACCAACAAGGACAATCTCTTTGCCACCATAGGCTTACCTGCTTTACCACCAGAGGTATTATTCTTTAATTCGCCGCATCTTCCTATACCGCACCTATAAAGGGAGAGAAAACAGCAAGTTAAACTCATGCAACTTTTACCGGACTGTGTTTGGTAATACAGACTCTTACCTGAACGCCATCAGCTGCCTCCAGGCAAAATTCTTTTGGACCCAGCTGCAACCTAACAAGGGAATGGAACATCAGACATATTGAACTCTTTGATTTTTTTAGACACTGGAGTCAATATTCCTCCGGAACTCCTCCAGTACCTTCAACCCAGTGAAGTAACTTATCTACGTGCCCCTGCATGCCATGCAGGATGGAGAGCTCATTTAAAAACATAAGGTGAGGTTACCAAAAGGGAATATCGGAGGTGATTAGTGGGGAGAACGAGAACTGTTGGGGAGCCAACACATGGCTAAATCCCTTTCTCCACTTGCAGGAGAATACTTCTACGAGTCCAGCAGACAAGATGAGGCGGGCCAGTCCAGACTGTCATCTCTTCACTATGCATCACGTTGGTGGAGACCGCAGCTGTCCGGGTCCGATCGACGCCCCTGTGGGAACCAGGTGAGCGTAACACATGAACAGCCTTATCTGCAGTAGTTTTAACATTATTATATCGTTATGAACTGGGAATGTTAATTCATAACCCATTTGTAAAAATTCCTGGGAAAAGGACATTAAAAGGTGTACAATTATGCGATTATGATAAGTAGCAAATAATTCAACAATTTTCACTTAATTCTATAGATGATTACTGTGATTCAGTGTATGTGACATTGACAGGGTGTTTTCATTAGTTTTCCAAGAACTTCTGCAAAAGAACGAGTGGGTAGACCTCTGTCAGCAGCTTCAATCAAATCTTGAGCATCCATAACATTTAATGCGTCACTTGTTTAGACTTGTGGAGGCACTGACTCACCAACCAAAGGTAACATAGGTAAAACCTTCTTTGATTGTTGAAGCCAAGAGTCCAGGGAGTCAGACTGTTGTTAAAGGCAGTGCTTTTACCTATTTCATTAGGTGATTTTACTGTTATGTATATCTGTTAGTAGTCGCAATACACTTAAGATCAGATGGAGAAGTGACTGCCAACGATTCCTTGTTCTTCTTTCCAGCTTTGTGTATTTACGAAGGAAGGGATTAGGGATCATTACTTTTTTTGTTTCCTTGTATTTGTACTTCCTCTAGGACACATATGTTTATCATTAGCAGCAATGGAAAAGGCCTGTGGTGAATTATCTATTTGGTGGGGTGATTTTGCAGATGAAATTAAAATAACCTGTGGCCCATCAGGTATAAAATGTGTTGGCTATATTATTGTCACTAAAAAAACAAGCAACTGCAGGACGCTATTAGAGATGCCCCAACAATCTCTTATTATTAGTAGTACTGATTAGTTTCCAAGCAACTTGCAATAATTACACCCAAAAGCCTGGCAACACCTTCTTTAACACACCGTTGCTTTTTATGGATATTTGAACAAAGCATAAATAAGGCATTAACAAGTAGTTCAGGTTCCATAACCTCAGATGTAGTGGACGTTGAGCTAAATGTGTTGTCAGTTGCGTGGGAGGAGGCATAAATGCCATTAGCTGTTTTCCCCAAATCCAGCGTTTTCGATAAATCAAACCCAATCATGTTAGCCATGGGATCCACCACAGGGATGGGGAGAACTGGGTACTGGAAAGCCCAGAGATTCTCTTTGAAGGCAGTAGCACATATTTAGGAGAGAGTTATTGTTTATAGGGGGGAAGAAACAATGTGTCTGAGAAGGCACTGTAACTGCCACAGTAGCTATAATAGTCTCTGTCCCTTTAAGAGAGGAAAGGTTGTGGTTCTGTGGTAAAAGAAATTCAGTAATCTGAACCATTATGGCTTATCAATTTGCTTCGATTTGAAGCTATAAGGTCCTAACTAGCAGGTGCTTTCTTACGGTAGGTATTCCTTTTAGAGCTCACATTATTGACTGGTTGTCTATTACTATTATTATGGTATTTATTGAACACTGACCTAGCTTTGAGAAGCAACAGAGCATTTACAGAGGTATACAACAGTAGAGATGCATAACAGAGCACTTTCAGAGGTATATAACAGTAGAGATCCATAACAGAGCACTTTCAGAGGTAACAACAGAACACAGATACAGTGGGGGCAGGATACAGCAGGGCACACAGTAGGGGGTATAGATGTACATGATGGCAATGAGAAGGGCGGACGGCGTTTAGTGAGTCAGGTGGCGCGGGGGGGGGGGTGAAGTGATGGCCAGGTGCTGTGGAGGAGAGACTATTTGAAGAGGTGGGTCTGGAGTTCTTTTTTTAATTGTAGGAGCGTGGGGGCGAGTCGGATGTGGACGGGTAGGACGTTCCATTGACTTGGGGCATAGGCAGAGAAGGCTTGTTTTCTGGTCTTTTCCTTTTAGCAGTGGCAGATTTCAAGTCTGTACATGTCCCGGCTTCTGGTGGTGCACTGTCTGCCAGAGATTAACAAGTTACTTACCAACTGTAACGTTCTTTCGACTGGATGTTCCTCCCACGTATTCCTCATCTTAGATAGATATAGTCTGCCAGCTTTGCTGCTTCTCTGAAAAGTTTTCGCCAGAGGGCGCTGTGCTCGAGGCCGCGTAGTCGCAGTCCCTGGTGGGCCCCCGTCGAGTGTCGACATCATCCATTGTATAAAGGGCTTGAGCCACCCACGTTGGTCTCAGTTCTGTTCTTTTGGTGTTAATGGTCGCATCAGTTGTATCAGGCATCGAAGGATGTCAGGCTCTTAAGGAAGTACAAGTGCAAAAAGTGTAAAAACTGTACGGAGGGGTAGGTTGGGATGGTCGATGAGGAATACGTGGGAGGAACATCCAGTCGAAAGAATGTTACAGTTGGGAAGTAACTTTTTATTCGAATGGATTGTGTCCTCCCACGCATTCCTCATCTTAGATAGACTCCCACAGCAGTTGTAATTTGGAGGAGGGAGTACCAGAGTTTTTAATTATGTACTGAATGAATGACGGCTTTTCCAAAAAGGCCTCCTTGGTAAGAAGTGGAGTCTAAACAATAATGTTTTACGAAGGTGTGCATGAATGACCAGGTGGCCGCTGCACAAATGTCCTGCACAGGAACACCCCTCTGAAGAGCCGTAGAAGTTGCTATGCCCCTGGTTGAATGAGCCCTTAATCCATCTGGAGGCTGTTTCCAAGCCGATTTGTAATACTCAGATATTGCTAGAATTATCCATCTGGATAAAGTTTGTTTGGACACCCCAAGGCCGAATTTGTGTCCAGTGTAACCGACAAACAACTGATCAGTTAAGTCTAGAGATAGAGAAGCTGAGAGACCTTTTAGGGTCCTGCCTGTGGAACTTTTCCTCCTCTTTACGAGAGTGCGGAGGAGGGTAAAAGGAAGGTAAAGTGATCTTTTGTGACAGATGGAAATCTGAAACTATTTTAGGTAAAAAAAAAGGTTTGACCCTCGAAATGACCTTATCCTTGTGGAAAATGGTGTGAGGAGGCTTGCAAGAGAGCGCCTACAACTCACCCACCCTACAGGCTGATGTTAAAGCCACTAGTAAAACAGTTTTAGTAGCTAGGAGCCTTAAAGGACAAGAATGTTAATATTCAAAGGGGGAACACATAAGAAAGTTTAAAACTAAATTTAAGTCCCAAATGGGAACCTGAAAAGGTGTAGGAGGGAACACATTTGTTAACACTTTATGAAATTGAACAACTAAAGACATTTTAAAATAAGAAACTTCTTCGGAGGAGCGCTTGAAGATAGATAGCGCTGCTAAATATCCTTTAATTGTGCCAACTTGGAGCCCCAAGTTGGCCAGATGTAAAAGAAAAGAAAGCACCATAGGAGTGCTACATTGAAAAGGATCCACATTCTTATCCCTGCACCAGTCACTGAATTTCTTCCAACGGCACCGGTACAAGGATTTTGTTGCTGGCCTTCTGGCCGAAAGCAAAATCTCCATAAGGTTGTCTGGAAGGTCCCAATCCTTGTATCTCAGCCTCTCAGAAGCCATGCGTGAAGGCTGAGAGCTTTGACCTCTGGATGGAGAACTTGGCCCTCCTTTTGCCAGAGGAGATCCTCTCTTTGTGGAAGACGATGTTACGCTCACCGGTTGGAGCCCTCCCTTGACTTGGCTCCCCTGGATCGCCTCTCTCCCCCTGTTGCTGCAGGGCCTGCTGTTCTGGATGCGGGTATTGCCCCTGAGAGAAGATGAGAGGCAATCAGAATGGCGTGGTGGTGTCGTGACTTCACTCGACCCTCTCGTGCCAAAATGAAGTGCGCAAGCATTTTCCCATGCAAGCTCACCTGTTGTGTTGTAATGTTGAGCTAGCTGTCCTGTTTCTTATAGCAGGGGCGCGTAGAGTGGACCTAGTTCCTTCGCTGGTCCCTGGAAGTGTTGATCCAGACCGGCTGCGACCAATCCACTTAGAAGGTAAGTCTTTTTGTTATGATTATAGTTTATTATAATGTCTTTTGTCTTGATCATAAATAGTAATTCTTGCAATGTCTCATCTCTTCCCAATAGGTGTGGAGATGCAGATCGGAGTCGTGGAGCAAATCCGGGGATTCCCCGGAGGATGATGGAGCTCCCAAAGTAGCTGGTAAATTGGCCTTTATGATGGAACTCTAGTCTCAAGTATGGCACGGCCAGGCGTTCATTATCTATATGATTTCTAAACTGTTGTGTTCTTTTTCCCTTGCAGGAGAAGGCCGGCGGCGTAGAGCGAAGCCTGGATGTTCGGCGCAGCTCCGCGGTTGCAGGATGAAGGTACAGCGAAGGAGAAGAAAAGAAGTGGAGCTCCGAGTAGCTGGGCGCCCGGATCAGTTGAGAAGGCTCCGACTCAGATAGAGATGGGATGCGGTAAGAGGCGCGCACAGCGATGGAGCAGCTGGAAGTAGGTAAGGTGCGTCTACAGCGGTGGAGTAGCTGGGTTCAGGTAAGAGGAGCCTTCAGCAATGGAGTAGCTCAAATCAGGTAAGATACGCCTTCAGCGGTGGAGTAGCTGGAATCAGGTAAGATAAGCCTTCAGCGGTGGAGTAGCTGGGTTCAGGTAAAAGGCGTCTTCAGCGATGGATTTGCTGGAATCCGGTAAGATGTCTTCAGAGATGAGCAGCTGGAATCAAGTGGATGCACAGGTAAGGACAGCGGTAAGCGTTACGCTGCAGAAAGCAGAATAACCGGAAGCGGAGGCATGTGGATGGGTTGGCCTTATATAGGCTGGCCCTGGACCCCCCTTTAGCCCCGCCTAGTGGCTCCTCCTTGCCCCTCCCAGGGACTCCTGCACGTGCCTTCCAATGATGTTCTATGGCCATGCCCGGCCCTGCTGCAGGTGCCCTAGGCAGTGTGTGCATGGCACACTTTTTCATAAGCCTGGTGCTGGAGGACTGGGTCCATTTGGACCCTTGGAGTGAGGAAGGACCGGACCCTTGTCCAGTGGCCATGACAGCCAAATTGGAGGGCAGATGGACATGTTTAGAAGGTCCGGGTACCACGTTCTCCTGGCCCAATCCGGGGCAATTAGGATCATGGTTTTCCTGAACTTTTTCAACCTCCTGATTACTTGAGGAAAACCGGGGACTGGAGGGAACGCGTATAGGAGTGAAAATACCCACCATGAACGCGTCCCCTAGAGCTCCTCTTGGGGGAAATTCCCTTGAGCAGTACCGTTCGCACTTCCGGTTGGTTTCGGTCATGAACAGATCCACTTGAGGGGTTCCCCAAAGGGCGAAGATCTCTAGAAGGACTTCCTGAGCTAGTTCCCACTCATGGGAGGCTGTGCTCTGCCTGCTCAGAGCATCTGCCGCCGTGTTCTTCTCTACGGCTAGGTGAACTGCCGATAAAGAGATTCCTTCTTGCATTGCCCAAAACCAGAGCTGCATTGCCTTTGCACAGCGGGAGTGATCCTACGCCTCCTCTTTTGTTGAGGTAATGCATAATCACTGTGTGGCCTGTCATTATCAGGACATTCTTTCCACGTACAGAGGGCAGAAATGTCTTCAGCGCTAGTCCGATTGCCCTCAGCTCCAAAAGGTTGATGTGTAGTTTGGACTCCGATGGAGACCAACGACAGCTGATTGTCAGATCCTTGGTATGGGTTCCCCACCCTGTGAGTGAGGCATCCGTCACTACTGTTATCTCCGGCCATGGTGGACAAAAAGGTTCTCCTTTGAGGATATTTTCCTTGCAAGCCCTCCCTAGAAGATCTTGGGCCACTCTAGCCGGGACTGGCAGAAGATCTGACATCCCTCCCGATCATTGAGTCCTGAGGGCCCATTGAAGGGATTGCATCGTCAACCTGGCCTCTGGCACCAGAAAGATGCAGGATGCCATGAGGCCTAGCAACCTTAAAAAATCGCAAGCCGGCAGATGTCGGGTATTTTGAAACCTTGTTACCGTCTGCAGAATGTGGTGAGCTCTCTCCTCGGGAGGCGAGGCTTTCCCTTGGTAGTATCCAGGACAGCTCCGATGAATTGGAGTCTTTGGCTTGGAATCATTTGTGACTTCTTGTAATTGAGGGAGAACCCCAGCTTGTGTAGGAAGTGACAGGTCATGGTTAGATGTTCCTTGGCTCGTTCGGGTGAACTTGCCCTGATTAGCCAATCATCTAGGTAAGGGTAGATTTAACTCCCCCAGCTCCTGAGACTCGCTGTCACTACCGCCATTAGCTTGGTGAAAACCCTTGGGCGGAGGTCAGCTCAAATGGCAGAACTCGAAACTGATAGTGAGATCCGCCAATTGCGAACCTCAGGTACTTTGTGTTTGCGATGGATTGGCACATGAAAGTAAGCATCCTGTAGGTCCAATGATACCAGCCAGTCTTGAAGTTGAAGAGCCTGAAGGATCTGAGAAAGGGTCACCATCTTGAACTCGTCCTTCCTGAGGAATTTGTTCAAATTTCTTAAGTCCAAGATGGGTCTCAATCCTCCATCCTTCTTGGGGATGAGACAAGAAAGGGAGTACCAACCCTTAATCCTCTCTGCTACAGGTACATGTCCTATTGTACCTTTCTGTAGCAGGGTTGAAATCTCCTGCACAAGGAGCAGAACTGGAATTTCGACAGAGCTGGCTCCCGGTGGATGATATTGAAGTCTTTGAAGAAAAGGAAGGCAGTAACCATGGGTCACTATCTCCAGCGATCAGGCATGCAACGTAATACCCCGCCATTCGTTCAGATACCGAGTGATCCCGTCTCCCACCGGGGTTTTGTGGATAAAGACCTCAGAGTGGCTTTGCAGCGGCTGCAGAAGCGGCTGAGGAGGAAGTAGCCGCTGCTGGGGCTGATCTAGCACCTATTCCCTTTCCATCACGAGGGGGTCTTTTCTGTTGACCTCTTTGACTGGCCTGCCCCTTCCCTCTTCCAAAAGAGGAGTAGAAATTAAAGGGACGGTTTCTCCAGGAAGATGACCTTGCATATGAATATTGTTGGGGCTGTTTTATAGCGGCGCTGAGTGATTTAGCTGCCACTTTCGAGGTCTGCAGTTTCTCCAAACTCTCGTCCGCCTTGCTGCTGAACAGCCTCAAGCCGTCAAAGGGCATATTGAGTAACCTGGACTGTACATCAGATGCAAAACCAGATTTCCTCAGCCAAGCAAATCTGCGTAAAACCGTGCTAGACACCATGGACCTGCTCACACTTTCAGCAGTGTCCAGTCCTGACGGTTCCATGTGTTAATAACCCGCAAAAATACCGCCATACAAAAATATCGGCATATTTTTGCGGCAAAATTAAGGCATGGAACCTGCAGGGGACACCCCCGCAATCCCCGATGACCATAAATACGGTGATATTTTTGTTGGGGATAATATTACGTGATACCGTCTCGACTTAAGGCACTCCTCCATAGCCTCCTTTCCATCCCTTACTATCGCCAGGAAACCATCCCGTTCCTCACCCTCGGGGATGTGTTCAGCCGCCGAGTTCAAACAGTCCCACAGGGTGTATGTAAATCTAGCTAAAGTACAAGTTACATTAATAGATTTAAGGGCCATACTGGCCGAAGTAAAGACTTTCCTCACCCAAGCATCAATCTTCTTATCGTCACTGTCAGGTGGCATGGAAGGATAAGCTGATTGCCTATTTGCAGTCGTCGCTTGAATCACCAAGCTCTCAGGTGAGGGATGCTTAGACAGATATTCTGGATCTGAAGATGAGGGTCTGTACTTTTCCACAAATGTTTTATTGACAGCTGGTAAAGATTCTGGGTTCTCCCAATACGCCATTACTCTTTTTTGCAGAGCTTTGTGGAAAGGAAGGATCGGGTCCTTCTGTGGCCCTTCATCAATAATATCTGTCATGTCATCCTGGTTGTAACTCAGGGACACCGTCTTCCACCCCATGAAGTCGATGACCCTTCCCATGAGGTTCCTATACCCAGGTTCTGCATGGTCTGCAGGGTCTGGTCTTTCAAATTCTACCTCAGGGGAGGTATCTAGGCCACTGGCTGATTGAAGGCAGTCATAAAGGTCAGCTATTTTGGTATTTGGGTCCATTAGTTCCGCAGGAACTTCTTTTGTCCCAAATTTAACACCAACTGATGTAATATGGAGTGCATGGAACAGCTTGAGTGCATGGAATGGTTGGTGTGCACGGACCTGTTGGAGTGCGCCCGGTCACAACCACCTAATGTAAACCACCATATCACATCTCCACGCTTACTCTCTTCTATACACCACCACTCAAATAGAACACAGCGATACTATGACACATTCGGTATAGCTGTTCTCATACCAACATCTGCCTCATACTCCCCATCATCCTAATTAAACACAGCTGGCTACACACCCGCCAGCCTAGGCTTTCTCTTCAGGCCTAACGCAGCCAGAATCGGTCTGGATAACACCTGCCAGAACGAACACATACGCATGATCTCCCAACCACCACACCTACCGCTAAGAAGAAGCTATCATACGAATACCATATCCGGTGCTCACACGCACCTTATGACTCTCTCTCTCCCTCTCTCTCTACTGACTTGAACTACAGTTCCCGAGGGCGTTCAACCTACCAGCGCCTTGAGATCATACCAATGGTACATAAGGCGTTATATAAATGCAAATTAACATAACATAACAATATCCTCACCAGAGGAGTGTTCCTCAAAGATAGAGGACATGGATTTAAAGAATTCCTGCCTGGGCTGAGGATGTAAGATTTTATCTGGTAAAGCTGTTGTCATTGATCAAGGTTTAGCCATAGGTGTCAATGTGGGTATCGGTATTAAAGATTTCCTCGACAAAGGCATCAATGGAATAGATGCTGGCTTCAATATACTCGAAGGAATTCTCGAGGTCATCGAGGAAGGCTTCGATGTCATTGAGAGAGGCTTCAACACTGTGGTCGAAGGTCCCAACGCCATCTTTGGCTTCGACATAGTCATCGAAGGACGCGTCAAGTCGATGCCCATCTTCAACGACAACGCCATTTTGTCCTCTGCTAATCTCGATTTATGCACCAGAGGTTTTTGTTTTGTCTCATGAGGCGCCAGAGAATCTTCCTCCGAGGACACCCTCGACACCCTCGACGGAGGACACCCTCGACACCCTCGACGGATTTTGCGTGTTTAGTTTTAGATTTCTCTCTGTCACTCTCGGACAGGGGCATGCTCTACACACAACTTTTTTGAGGGGGTCAGGGCCACCTTTTCAAAAATCTTTAGCATTAAAGCCCTAAAGGCCTCCCATTTTTTAGGGGAGTCATGCTTAGAAGGACATGAAATAAATCTTCTCTCAGGCGAGGAGGAAGAAGAGGAAGAAGACCTGTGATGTCGCTTCTTCAATTTTTTAGATGAAGAGGAGGAAGATTTCCTCGAGCGACTCTTCGACCTCTACCTTCTCGACTTGTGACGAGATTTTCTACTCGACTCTCCTGAGTCTTTTTGTCTTTTGGCAGACTTAAGACTCCTCTCCCACCGCTAGCTTACCTTGGCGTTTCCTTAAGAGCCTTACTTGACATTGCCTGACACGAACCGCACTCGTCGACCTGATGGTCAGGGCTGAGGCACCAAAGGCAGTTGCGGTGAGGATCGGTAATGGACATCTTCCTTCCACACTTCAGATATTTCTTAAAACCCGTCTTAGGTGTGGTAGGAGTTGAGGATGAAGACATTCTCAAAGAAAGAACTGACATGCCGTTTTGAAACACGAAGCAGAAGCTTGCAAAAATGGAACTGAGACCAACTGGCACAGCTTGAGCCCTTTATACAATGGATGACGTTGGCACTCGACGGCGGCCCTCGAGGGACTATGACTGCACAGCCTCAAGCACAGCATGCTCTGGCGAAATTATTTTTCCGAGATGCAGCAAATCTGGCAGACTATATCTATCTAAGATGAGGAATACGTGGGCGGACACAATCCATTTGAGGCTGAGTTTCTCCACGAGGTAGCTGTGTGACCTGAGGGTGACTGCCTTATAGGAAGATGCAGCAAAACGAACGCGATTTGTGCGTGCAGTAGGAGCCAGTGAAGATTGATGATGACCGTGGTGATATGGCCATATATGCGTTGATCCTTGTTGAGTCGTGCGTCCGTGTGCATGATGCTTTTCAGAGGCACAAGGGAGGAAGACGGAATGCCTTCAAGGAGGGCATTGCCCGCATCCAAGTGGGATAAGGCTAGTGCGTGAGCTGTTGATCTAAAGTTGTCCGGGGGGGGGGGAAGGACTGGACTTTCCACAGGAGGGGGGGAGTTGATACCAAGTTTTCTTAGCTATGTGTGTCTTGAAGTAGAGGTGTTAGTCGATTTAAAATCAGAGGGACTTGGCACAGGAGGTGAGCTCGAGTGTGAAGCCCTCAAGGTTCATGGTTGATAGGCAGGTCTGTACGTCTGGGTGTTCGGTGTTGTTCATGAGAAGAACAAGTTACTTACCAACTGTAACTTTCTTTCGACTGGATGTTCCTCCCATGTATTCCTCATCTTATGATAAATCGTTATCTCCAGCTTTGCTGCTTCAGAAAAAAAAAAATTCTCGGCAGAGGGCGCTGTGCTCGAGGTTGCGGCATCGACTGTCCCTCGACGGGCTCCGTACTCTGTCGACGTCACTGATGGTATAAATAGCTCGAGCCGCTCCCGTTGCTTCAGTTCTGTTTTTTCGATGAAACTATAGGAGGAACACCCAAGCGTGCCTCATGACTGATGCACTCTTCGTGAGAGGAAAGTGTAAGAAAACGTAAACTGTACTGCGGGGTAGGATGGGAGGGTCAATGAGGAATACGTGGGAGGAACATCCAGTCGAAAGAACGTTACAGTTTAAGTAACTTGTTCTTCGAATGGATTGTGTCCTCCCACGTCTTCCTCATTTTATGATAGACTCCCATAGCAGTGTCAATTTTGGAGGTGGGAGTACTAAATACTGTTTTCACGGACTGAGTGAAGTACCGCCTTGGCAAACAGCCCCTCATTGGAGGAAGCAGTATATAAACAGTAATGCATGTTGAAAGGATGAAAGTATGCATTGATTTCCAAGTTGCAGCTGAACAAATGTCTGCTGCAGGAACTCCCCTCTTTAGAGCCGCAGAAGTAGCCATTCCCCTTGTAGAATGGGCTCGAAGCCCATCTGGTGGGTCTTTTGCCGCTAATTTGTAGCATTCCAGTATAGCTAAAATGAGACAGCAGGATATGGTCTGTTTGGTCACTGATAAACCCAGTTTATGACCAGTATAACCCACAAAACGCTGGTCATCTTGGCGTAACTTTGACATCCTTGAAATATAGAAACTAAGAGCCCTCTTGGGGTCTAGTCTATGTAGTCTCTCCTCTTCTTTGCCCAAATGAGGAGGAGGAGGATAGAAAGCTGGTAATATTATTTTTTGTGACAAATGAAGTCGGAAACCACTTTTGGTAAAAAGGAAGGTTTAACTTTGAGAACTACCTTGTCCTTATAAAAAATAGTGTATGGAAGTTTGCATGAGAGAGACTGAAGTTCACTAAACCTGCGGGCTGATGATTATGACACAAGAAGAACAGTCTTTAATGTTAGAAGTCTCTATGGACAGGAGTGTAGAGGCTCAAAAGGTATACAAGTCAGAAACTTAAGTACCAAATTTAAATCCCAAGCTGGGACATGAAAAGGTACTGGAGGGTATACGTTAGTAAGTCCTTTTAGGAATTGTATTATTAATGGAATTTTGAAGTATGAAACCTCTTCCGAGGTGCGCTTGAAAATGGACACCGCAGCAAGATATCCTTTAATTGTTCCTATCTGGAGCCCCAGATTGGCTAGATGCAAAAGAAAAGAAAGCACCATTGGGGTGCCACATTGAAAAGGGTCCACATCCTTATCCTTGCACCAGTTACTGAACTTATTCCAGCGACATCGGTACAAAGACTTTGTTGCTGGCCTTCTGGCCGAAAGCAAGATCTCCATTATGTCATCTGGAAGATCCCAATCCTTGTATCTCAACCTCTCAGAAACCATGCGTGAAAGTTGAGTGTCTTGACCACTGGATGGAGAACCAGACCTTCCTCTTGCGAGAGAAGATCCTCTCTTTGTGGAAGATGTATTGGAGGGCAGATGGACATGTCTAGAAGGTCCAGGTACCACGTCCTCCTGGCCCAATCCGGGGCAATTAGGATTATGGTTTTCCTGAACTTTCTCAACCTCCTGATTACTTAAGGAATCACGGGGACTGGAGGAAACGCGTACAGCAGTGGAAACTTCCACTCCACTATGAATGCGTCTCCCAGAGCTCCTCTTTGAGGAAATTCCCTTGAGCAGTAGTGATCGCACTTCCGGTTGATCGCGGTGGCGAACAGATCCATTTGAGGGGTTCCTCAAAGGGTGAAGATCTCCAGAAGGACTTCCTGAGCTAGCTCCCACTCGTGGGAGATTGTGCTCTGCCTGCTCATAGCGTCTGCCGCCGTGTTCTGCTCTCCGGCTAGGTGAATTGCCGATAGAGAGATTCCTTCTCGTATTGCCCAGAACCAGAGCTGCATTGCCTCTCTGCACAGTGGTAGTGACCCTACACCTCCTCCCCTGTTGAGATAATACATGGCCACTGTGTTGTCCGTCATTATCAGAACATTTTTTCCCTGTACAGAGGGCAGAAAGTCCTTCAGCGCTAGTCTGATTGCCCTCAGCTCCAGTAGGTTGATGTGTAGTTTGAACTCCGATGGAGACCAACGACCGCCGATTGTCAGATCGTTGGTGTCCCCACCCTGTGAGTGAGGCATCCATCACTACTGTTATCTCCGGCCATGGTTGCCAAAAAGATTCTCCTTTGAGGATATTGTCATTGCAAGCCCACGATAGAAGATCCTGAGCAACTGCGCTCGGGACTTGCAGAAGATCCGACATATTCCCTGAGAACTGGGACCACTGAGTTCTGAGTGCCCATTGAAGGGATCTCATTCTCAATCTGGCTTCTGGCACTAGGAAAATGCAGGAAGCCATGAGGCCGAGCAACCGCAGAAAATCGAAGGCCGGTAGATGTTGGGCATTCTGGAACTTTGTCACCATCTGCAGAATGTGGAGAGCTCTCACCTCGGGAGGCGAGGCTTTTCCCAAGGAAGTATCCAAGACTGCTCCGATAAACTGGAGCTTTTGGGATGGTATCATGTGGTACTTCTTGAAATTGAGGGAGAAGCCCAATTTGTGAAGGAAGTGGCAGGTGATCGAAAGATGTTCCTGAGCTTGTTTGGGTGAACGTGCTCTGATCAACCAGTCGTCCAGGTAGGGGTAGACGTGAATCCCCCCTCTCCTGAGACTCGCTGCCACTACCGCCATCAGCTTGGTGAAAACCCTCGGGGCGGAGGTCAACCCGAATGGCAGAACTCAAAACTGATATGAGAGTTGCCAATCGCGAACCTCAGGTACTTTCTGTGCTTGGGATGGATTGGCACATGAAAGTAAGCATCCTGAAGGTCCAATGATACCAACCAGTCTTGGAGTTGTAGAGCCTGAAGGATCTGAGAAAGGGTCACCATCTTGAACTTGTCTATCCTGAGGAACTTGTTCAAGTTTCTTAAGCCCAAGATGGGTCTCAATCCTCTGTTCTTTTTTGGGATGAGAAAATATGGGGAGTACCAACCCCTGTTCCTCCCTGCTACAGGTACCTGTTCTATAGCACCTTTCTCTAGCAGGGTTAAAATTTCCTGCAACAGGAGTGGGTCTGGAATTTTGACAGAGTTGGCTCCCGGTGGATGATTCTGAGGCCTTTTTTGGAAGGGGAGACAGTAACCTTGAGCTACTGTTTCCAGTGCCCAAGCATCTGAGGTAATGCCCCGCCATTCCTTCAGATGCTGAGAGATCCTGCCTCCCACTGGGGTTTTGTGTAACAAGGTCTCAGAGTGATTTGAAGGCGGCTGCAGGAGCGGCTGAGGGCAAAGATGCTGCTCCTGAGGCTGGTTTCGCACCTCTTCCTCATGCTCCACGAGGGACATTTCTTTTGCCTCTTTGAAAAGCCTGTCCTCTTCCTCTACCAAAAGAGGGGTAGTATCGAAAAGAACGACCCCTCAGGAAGATGAGCCGGAATAGGGTTTCTGAGGCTGGCACATGGAGGCACTAAGATTTAGCTGCCGCTTTTGAGGTTTGGAGTTTTTCTAGGCTTTCATCAGCCTTACTGCCAAACAGCCTCAAGCCACCAAAGGGCATGTTGAGAAGTCTGGCCTGCACATCTGGTGCAAACTCGACTTCCTCAACCACGCAAATCTGCGTAGAACCGTGCTTGCAGCCATGGATCTGCTGATACTATCAACAGTATCCAGTCCAGACTGGAGACATTCCCCCATTGCCTCCTTCCCGTCTTTGACTATATTCAGGAAGCCTTCCCTTTCCTCGCCTTCCGGAATATGATTGGCCGCCGCCGAAATACAGTCCCACAGGGCATGGGTGAACCTGGCCAGGGTACAGGTAACATTGGTTGATTTAAGGGCCATGCTGCCTGAAGTGAAAACGTTACGGGCCCAAGCATCAATTTCTTTATCCTCTCTATCCGGAGGGATAGTGGGATATGCTGTTTGGTTTGATGTAGATGCTGCCTGAACAAATAGGCTTTCTGGAGTCGGATGCCTGTTTAAGTATTCAGGATCAGAACCAGCTGGTCTATATTTCCTGGGAAAATGACTGTTTGCAGCAGCAATAATTTCCGGATGTTCCCAGTTTTTTTTCCACTGTCCTCTGAAGAGCCCTATTGAAAGGGAGAACTGTATCTTTTTGAGGACCTCTGACAATTATATCTGTCATATCATCCTGTTTGAAAATGGGTGAAGTGTTACCCCAACCCATATATTCAATTACTCTAGTCATAAGACTCCTGTACCCTGAGTCTGCGTGTTCTGCAGGATCAGGTCTGGCAAATTCTAATTCTGGTGTCGTGTCAATGCCACTGGCAGAATGCAAGTTATCCCTCAGGTCTTTCATGTTAGCCTCTGGATCTATAAGTTCCTCTGTAACTTGGTTTATGCCATATTGAACTCCAAAAGGATTCCTCATAAATTGAGGACATAGACTTAAAAAAGTAAGATTTGGGTAAAGGAGTAAATCTCTTCTCTTCCTCCACAATACTTGTCGAAGGAATAGAAAAATCCTTCGAAGCTGTCGAAGGAATCTTCGATGACTTCGATGAAGACTTCGACACAGGCGTCGAAGACGCTTTTGGCTTCGATGCTGAAGCGATCGAAGCCGATGGCGTCGACAAAGTCGTGGAATCCTTCGATTACTTATGTTTTTTTATGTGGCACCGGAGAGGTACTCGACTCTCGAAGAGTCTTCGACGAGTTGGCGTCGACTCGAGTTTTTCAAGTATCCTTGACACTACTGGCTTTAACCATAGTAGTTTTCGACTTCCCTTTAAGTCTTCCAATGGAGCGACTTTAGGGGTATGGCTCTTCTGAGGTTTATTCGAGGGGGTCGGGGCCGCATTCTCGAATACCTCCATCATCTTTTTTCGAAATTCCTCCCATTTTCTAGGGGAATCCGATTTTGTCGGACATCGAATTTCTTCGGTCGATGACTCAGAAGATGATGGAGGAGACCTATGTCTCCTGTTCAGTTTTTTAGACGAGGAAGATGACTAGCATCTCGACCTGCTATGAGATTGAGATCTCTTGGAATGTTTACGGCGATCCGACTCCTTCGAATCGGTCGATTTTTTATGTTTTTTGGACACAGCCTTAGCTTTAGAAGCTTCCCTCTCCACCGACAGTTTACCTTTCCTCTCACGAAGGGCCTTCTCCGTCATAGACGGACAGGAGCCACAGTCGTCGGTTCGATGACTTGAACCGAGGCACCAGAGACAAACTCGGTGAGGATCCATAATCGACATTTTCGATCCACAATCGATGCACATCTTAAACCCAGTCTTGGGTGTCGAAGGTGTAGCGCGCCGTTCTCGATAGCAAAGCGATCGGAAAAACAGAACTGAAGCAACGGCCGCAACGCGAGCTATTTATACCATCAGTGACGTCGACAGAGTAAAGATCCCGTCGAGGGACAGTCGACACCGCAACCTCGAGCACAGCGCCCTCTGCCGAGAATTTATTTTCCCGAAGCAGCGAAACTGGAGATAACGATCTATCATAAGATGAGGAATACGTGGGAGGACACAATCCATTCGAAGTAGGAATTTGGTCTTGGAAGGGTTGAGCTTCAAGTATGCACTGGACATCCAAAATTGGATCAGCGAGAGGCAGGTTTTGAGCCTGCGGATGCGATTGATGGAGTCGATATTGAGGTATAGCTGTGTGTCATCAGCGTATTGGTGGATGTTGCGTGTGGCTGGGAGGGCTTGAAGCAGCTCCATGTACAGATTGAAGATCACTGGGGAGAGGATGGAACCCTGAGGGACTCCACAGGTGACGGGTATCATTGGAGATCTTGTGGATTCTATCTGAATAAACTGCTGATGGTTGGCGAGGTAGGACTTGAACCAGCGTAGGACAAGGTCGCTGATCCCTATGCGCCAATGTAGGGTGTCCGTGAGCACATGGTGGTCTACTGTGTCGAAAGCGGCCGAGAGGTTGAGTGGAACCGGGAGGCAGGCGTGGCCGTCATCAAGGATGTTGAGGGCATTGTCAAGCACCTGTATGGTTGCCATCTCTGGGCTGTATCTGGGTCTGAACCCGGTTTGATAAGTTTGGAGAACATTTTTGGTGTTGTGTTACTGTAGTTGTGTCGCTACCACTTTCTTGATGGTCTTACCTAGGAAGGGAAGATGAGTGATGGGCGATAGTTACCTAGGTTGTCGGAATCCAAATTTCTATAGTAGATGGAGGATTTGTCCTGTCTTTAGTGTCGTGGGAAGATGCCTTGAGTTAGGGAGCTGTTGATGATCCCAAGGTAGAGAAGGAGCGCTTCTGTGGAGAGGGTCTTGAGGATGGATGCTCAGAGGATGTTGTCTGTATATGATATGGCTTTGAGGACGGCCAGGATTTCTACCAGGTCCTCTTTAGAGAGTGTCTTGAATGTTGGCCAGGGTGTGGCAATTTCGCAAGGAGGGATGTGAGGCGGGTGTGAGGAATCAGAAATGTGAGGCGGACAACTTTTGGAGAATTTCTCAAAATACACCACTTTATTAAATCATAAGTTTCATCAAATGCCTCACTATCCCTACTCTGGCGAGGATTTCCCTGCCTATCAAAACTAAAGGAAAACACTAACACAGCATATCTGGCCCTCACACTTCGACACAAAACACACAAAGAATATATGGTAATTCACAACAATAGCAACAGTTGCACTTCTGATATATTCACAGTCTCTCTTGGTAACCTGGGCGAATTCCCCTTCCCCAGGTTTCAAGTTAGATTCAGTTCAAATGTTCAGCAAAAGGAAATCTGTGCTTTAAACAGTCTCATTTCAGTGGATCTATGTGATCACTGAGACCACACATAATTACGACGGCCGAAAACGGCGACTTTTTTTTTAATTAAACGCTCTTTGCACCACATAGATATGCGGGGGGGAGACCCCCGCAGCTCCCCATATTACTATTCTATCCCATACCCCCCCACATATATGTGTGGTGTAAGGGGGGGTATTAAAAAAAAAGGTCAGCATTTTCGGCCGTCGCAATTTTCAGGTCGACATTTTTGTATGATTCCATTTCAGTTCTTGGCTATTTCAAGATTTCAAAATAAAGATTTGTTAACCACAGTTCAACCAATCAAAAGGTTCCAATTCTTCCTTGAATAATGAATTTCCACTTGATCAAATAGCATCAATGTAATTTCAGGCCAAGATGCTTTGTCGCTAACTTATAAATGTCAAAGAAGAAATACAGTTCCCTATTAGGTTTCAATTGACACAACTTCTGGTTAGGTTATTAAAACACAGCGGGACTCATTACAAGTTTTCCGGTCCAGTAACTACGGTACCGGTAAGTTTACTGATACCGTAGTTACCGGACCGGCAAACTATGAGTTCTGCTTGCGGGTGCCTTCCTGCCCGTCAGGACTGGCCTGGCGGGCGTTCCCGCACCCGCGAGCAGAGCATGTCAGATGCACCACCACCATTCACGAATGGTGCCGTTGCATCCGGCTTCCCCATTCAAATGGGAATGCGGAAGAATATTTTTCCAACCCGCAAATGGGTAATTATAGGGTCCGGTGGGGCCGTAATGACCTGGTAAGTGCACATTCGTGGGTGCCGGAACTTTTCACAAGTTTGCCGGTAGCATGCCTCTTTTACCAGCAAGGCTACCACCAAACTTGTAGTGAGGCCCAGTGTATATCTTGGTCAGGATGACTACACAGAACTTCTACTTCACATGAACAACTACCATATCAGGTTACCTTCTGTTAGACTTCATTCTGCAGGTCTACTCATCTGCCCCATAGAGGTCAGCATTCTACTGTGCTTCTGAAGTTTGAAATCCACTGACCACAGACAGTAATACCACAGCTTCAACAATTGGTTTCTTTGTGACTTTAAACAGATAAGACAAGATTCACTTTAGTTAAGCTCAATGGCGTCGTAAGCAAGTCACTCTTCTTCTGACATTCACTTTCCAGAGGGCAGTCATGTAGTGTGAAGGAAGTTGCATTTTCCTTGGGCGCTTTAGCCTGCCGAGCTAACCATATTACATATTAGGTCCTTAGATGGCTGCATTAACAGCTAAGACTAATAGCTTATTCAAAGTGTGTACTAAATGCTGAGATAGACCTTTACAGAAGGATTAGTAATGCTTAGTAGCGCCTACATACCAAGCATAGTGAGCTACATTTAACGTGCAGGCATTAAAGGGGTGGAAGGTTACATTCATAGCTTGCAAAAGGCAGGGCAGAGGCCCAAGTTTAGTAGCTAATAGAGACCTGTATTTGAGTGCTTAAAGCATTATAGCGCTTAGATAGCCAGTCTTGTAGTATCAAGACACTAGCTAGCAGAGTGCAGGCCCAGTAAAGCTTGCTCACTAGGGTTAATGCAATGCATAATTATTTCAGCTTCTACTGGTATACTCTTTCTTTGCAACTGTAGTACTGCCAGCCTCCCTAAATAGGCCCATGAGAAGAAACAGCACAGCCTTGCCCGCGCTGATAAGACAAATTCCTGAATTGGCAGATGGGCTCCAACAGGGGGCGGGGAGCTTCTTAGAGAGTTAGCAAGCTGGGTTTTTCCATCAGTAAACCTGCTTTGCACAGAAAAAGTTCTAGAATATTGCGTCATGCTGACTGGCAGCCCGAAGGTACAAGAATGCACGCACACATGACCCAGGGGGGATTCTTCCTTGGACTGCCGTCGAGCAAGCGCCCGCAGCTTAATGTTGCCCCTGCAGCTCCTTCTAGCGCTACCATCTAAGAGCTGGCTGAAGGATATGAGGGAAGCCACCTGGTTGATGGGCAGCAATTCATTTAAAATGACCTGGGTCTCCAGCGCTAATTAGATACATGGAACGTGAGACTGTGTTCTGAGTATTTGTGATTTTCTCTAACTTGCATTTTGATTATTCCCAATTGCTACTAAATTACTGTTATTTCTTATAAGTTGCTTTCTTTCAAATAAATGCTAAGTTTTATGCTGAAGGTGTCATCTCTCCAACATTGAGTTCATGGTGAGTTCATGGCTGTCGCGCAGAGTCAGACCTGTATGGGGGGGAGGGGGTGATGGGGTGTTTTATTGCAATCAGGGCTGGTCCCTAGGTGAACAAATGCCCTTTTCACTACAAGCCTCTTTGCCACTCTTGTCTGTCTGCAACAACAACCAAAATGCCGTAAATATGCAATTCTCCTGCTCCCCTCTTGGCTTTAGTAATGTGAGGTATATCAAATTGTAGAGAACAATCACAAGCAGTAAACTTCTGTTCCCTACCTTGTCTTTGCCTCTTTGTATTTTGGCCAACCAGTTATAGAGCTTCTCTGCTCTCAGGACCCTTGACTGCAAGACTCTTCCCAGCCACGTTGTCCAGCACGTCTTCTGCTGTGCAATCTCTGCAATTAGGTTCACATGATGAAAAGCAGTCTTCCTTCATGCTATGATGTTCTGATAGTAGGAGGCCTTGGCTGTGTTAATAAGTTGTTGACGGATTACTCTGTATTGCTTGAGGATCGCCAGGTACAATGCGGTCCTGGAGCAGCGCCAGGTTTTCTCTTGCTTCCTGATGACTCTTTTTGCTGACGTTGACCAGGGTTTCAGTTTGTAGGTGCGTTGTTTCAGAGGCATGTGTCAGTCGATGGAGGCTGAGAGGGTGGTGATGAGTGCTTCCAGTAAATAGATGCAGGTCAGTTGGGGGTGTTCGGTCCATGTGAGGTGGAGTTTGCGAGGTCTTCAGTGAGGGCTTGCACCGGGAAGTTATGAAGGACTTGAGCAGAGCTTTGCAGTTGATAGCTTTTATGTTTTTATGTTATTGATAATCAGGACCCAGACACCAAGAGTCCAGGTGTTCTTTATGACCCAGACACCAAGAGTCTAGGTCCTCTTTATGCTCTCAATTAAGACTTCAATCGTTCACCCTGCTACAGAACCCGTTTTCTGTGTGGACTAAACGTACCATGTCAACCTGCCGAGCCGTGTAACTTCACTTATTGTGCACTTACGAAGCATTACCTTATAAAGTAATGCTCAGGCACTCGCTGGAATGACCACAATTCCAGTGACCATCGCAGACCTCTCTTTTTTCCCACTCCACTCCAAAAGAGAGCAGAGTATCAACTTCAAAACATCAACCGTACCAAACTATTAATAGAAAGCACAAGAGCATAGAATACCAACTTCAATGTACCAGAGTGCATGATTTTTAAATCAGATGCAATTGACGATAAAATAAGAGCCAAATGGCTCCAGGTGTACAGCACAGGGGTACAGAAGTGCGATGTTCTACTCAAGCTCAGCCAGTGTTACACACCCACACACCACACCTCACTCAACCTCGCTGACTTCCCTGCACTCAGCATTCCAGTTGGCTTAAGGCATGCAGCGTAAGGTCAACGTGCATGTACCGTGACCACACGGTCCATAGTGTTAAAGACAGTGCCTAGAGCTCACCCCAGCAAGACTCTGGCAGTACTCTGGCGGCCATCTCTGCTATTCACTACAGGCCATCTCTGCTACTCCTCTGAAAAGTCACCGGTTCACCGGCAACCTCAGCCTCAAGCTAGAGGAAAGAACCCTCTAACGTCTCGCATCAGCATCAAGCCACACTGCTCTGCTCTCCAAGATCCATAGCAGCCGCTTCCAACACCATTTAGTGCTAAAGTTGTCCACATTAAGTTGTCACTTAATCTAGTCTACTGTCAGAGAGAATATTAACTGTGAAATCCTAAAGATGCACAAGGGGGCAAGAACAGGTAACAAGAGAGGTAATCTCATAGTGCTGACACTGCAGAACCAAGTAGATTGTGTATATGATATTACACCATTTGTGCCTGGTATAGTCACAATATCACAGTTGTGATAAAACAATGCAATATGTGATGAATTCAATGGAGTCATCACAGATTCCCGGCAGTGACCGCCTCCCATGTGGCCAGGGGACGGTAGCCGCTGGCCGATCCTGTCCCTGGGGGTGGTGATATGAGGGATGATCACATGGTAGGAGAACTACTGGGGAGACGTTTTGACATTGGACAAGACATTATTCCCCCCTTTCCCATGAGGAGGACCCTCTGATACAGAGTTCTTAATTGCCTATTGTCATTCTGGTCAGGCCCTCACCTTTGACCCAAACACCAACAACTCCCACATGACGCCTTTTGTTTCTGATGTGCCTTTATGTGAAATCTTTGAGAAAAAACATCTTAGAGATAGACTCCAACTCCCATCACTACCCCCCAGGAACAGAGACGAGGAAGAGGATGAGGGAGTGTGTGCAAAGTGACAGGAGCTCAAAGTACAACATGCAGGTTAGTTGTTTTGCCAAGTCTTCAGTGCACGGTATATTTGAAGATGACGACCACACTGTTGCATCATGGAGTTCAACCTCAAAAGAGGTTGAACTCCATGCTGAGGCTCACGACCGCAAATTACATGGGCAGACTTGGTGGAACGTAGAAGGCCACCGGGACAGATGTAGAGAAGTCGCTTGCAAGCAAGAAGGGCCGTGAAGACTGGGAGCCGTGAAGGAGCTCCTGGATGTTGGGCTGCTCGAAGAGACAGCACCTTCAGGCCGGGCCGAAAAGGAAAGCAGGCGCGTGACATAGGAGCCGCGCAGGATGCTGGAAGAATGTCAACACACTCCAAAGTGGGTGAAGGAACCACACCACAGAGGCGCAAGCAGAATCAGAGATGCTGAAAGGAACCAGTAAGTCCAACCAAAAGCAGCTGGGGACCGCAGGGTGTTCTGACAAGCGCACCAACGAATGTTTGAATAGTACGAAATTGCTGATGCAGAAATATCCAAAGTTTGTTTGAAAGCAGTCAAGGCAAAGTACAAATTCAACACCCAATAAGAAGAATGTTTGAATGTAGACAAGGCAAAGTACAAAAGCAAACCCCAATCAAGTACAGATGCATAAGGTGCCAGTTTGGGGGGAAAGGATTGAGCAATTGTTACCATAGATACATATACAAAGCACCTCATGGTATATGCTATTGTGGTATAACAAAAGAACTGTGAAATGCTTAAGAAATCCTGGCAGACAAATGCACCAGGCAGCTGAAATTTTATAAAGATTCCTGTTAGGGGAGTGTACCAGGTGATATGAAAAACCATAACGGAAATCTTGGCAGTGGAGTACACCAGGTAGCTGAAATTGAAAGATTTCTGGCAGGAGAGTATACGAGGCAATATACAGAGTTAAAAGAAATTGTACAGAATGATGGTTACAGAACATAATGCTTAAAGCAGAACTTTGTGAGTCCAGTGAAGAGACAAATCTTCAAACTATTAGCTAAAGAGGCATTTTGCCGTCCTATTTAAGAATCCAGGATAAGAGGACCACCCTCTGGATCCAAAGGCCTTTACCTTGGAGAACATTTTCTTTGGAGTCATTGTTATACTATTTGTTTTGAACACTTTTGCCAACATTAAGGTAAAGACGTTTCCTTGCACCCCTTTGTTTTTCTGTTTGTATTGCAAGGGTCAGGATAGGATGTTTTGGACACAATGCACCTTTTCGGTTGCTGACATCCTGACACAGACAGATCCTTAGTTTTGATTTCTAGGTGGGGAAATTCCTCTTTAGAATAGTGCTAGAAAGGTACAAATGTCTTTGTTTGAAAACATGACTGCCTGTGTTCAACACTCATTTCTGACCCCTCACATATACCTCTTGGTCGAACCTTAGATTAAGCACTAATATGGCATGAGTCTTTACAGACTGCCTATTTCTTCTTGACATTTTAGTGCTGCAATGCTATAACTACTATTTATAATGGAGACTGCCATTTCATGGTGTCCATTTGTTCACTACTTACACAACCAGTTTTCGATAAGCGCCAAGCAAGAAAAGAATCCTCACATGTCAGAGAGCTGCTACAATGCCTCAGGGACTCCCTTCATGACTCAAAACACTTCTTAAACAGCTCAGAAACATCTACTATACATTGTAAGACAGCCTTCTACCGATGTCAAAGCAATGCAAAAGGCAGCCCAAACCAAGACAGCATCCCAGAAGGCCCAAAGCAGTGCCCTACATATAACTCAACCAAACGACCGCTACACGAGCCCAGGATATTACCCTAAATAACCCCAAAACACCAATACCCATAACATTATCAGTCCACATATATGACGCATACCACTTGCCAAAGTCAACTGAAGTGGGCTATTTGACTTTAGTGCGCCAGAAATCTGCAACTCAAATCTTCGACAAAAAAAAAAAAAAAAGGAGTGATCCATATCCATATCATCCTCCATATGACCCAAAAATCCATAACATCCTCCATATGACCCAAAAATCCAACATTTAAATAAAAAACAGCAAAACATTAATCTCTGACAAAAACCTTGAAATCAAGCAATTATTTTGGCCATCTTGTCAACTGGCCTGACAAAGAAACAGAACCCACCAGTGTCCCAGTTGTGACCCAGTGAGGCTACACAGCACTTGTGCACACACAGTGCAAGAGAGATAGGGCCTAATTCCGAGATTGGCGGCAGCCATGGCGGTATTAGCGCCATGGCTGCCTCCAATACCGGGTCCGGGTCTGGTCTTTTTGGTTGGGGACTTACCGGGTCATTCCGACCCTGGAGGACCCGGTAAGTCCCCATTCAACCAGCCATTCCCCATTCCCATTTGAGCCCCATAGGGCTCAATGGGAATGGGGAAGGCGGTAATTACGGGCCTGCTCATAGCAGGCCCGTAATTAGCGCCCTGGTCCCTTAGCGGGACCCGTAAAGAATGTGTGGTCAGACCACACGTCCTTTGCGGTTCCCGTTAAGGGACCTCGGAATTGGGCGGTAAGGGATTACCGGCACCGGTCTCCTTAACAGTGCCCGGGATCCCTTACCGCCCAACTCGGAATGAGGCCCATAGTGAGGGACACATTGTGAAGGACACATTATAAGTTGGATTCTCCACAGACACAACTCCACTGAATCACGTGCTATGGCTGCGTCTATAGACCCGATGCTCCATTTTGATTCAAGGAGGTGCTGAATCACCCATCCTGGCTACAATATTTGACACAAACAACAATGGAGGCAGACATAGGGCACCCTACAAATATACAGCAACCAGAATAACGCAACAGTGCGGCAGTGCCCACAACTTCTAGACCTATCCAAGAAAATAAAGAATAAAAGATGCAATTTCTAGAAATCAGGTTTCTCTAAGGCTTCAAGCACAACCATCACTTGAAGTACTCATATAGTGTGTAATCAATTCTAAATGCTTGAGGCACTTCTTTGGAAATGACTGCATTTGGTATCGTCTTCCTGGGAGGAGTAACATTGGAATCCTCCCTGATCAGCCAGTATCCTCTCTCCTGTTGCGAAGAATGTGGTGTTTAAAGAAAGGCTGTTGGAGTAGCTGAAATGTTAAAATAATTACTTGTATTATAAAAAAACTTTACAATGTACAACATGAAAAGTAGACACATATATCCAGTTACATCGCTGTGGTTTAAGGCAATGTTACCAGACATTATTTGACCTTATAGAAACGGGTAGTAAACACCAGTTTAGGAAGGCACTCTGCGAGCATATGTGCAGTGGGGCAGTGATGTAACAGATGGAGTGATGTGGACTTCCCCTGAGTCATTTGACCTTTGATGTTACTGTCTCAGTAGTGAGAACTCTCGGTTAACTCTCCATCCAGTCCAAGCAGTTTCAGCCTCTCAGAGGGAGGCGTGGCAAAGTAGGTCTTCTGCTCCTCCGAGTACCTCTCTTGCACGTCGACAATGTCTCGGTATTCCCAGTCCTGCCAGTGAAAATTGAAGCTTTCTAGCAATGCAATTCTCTTCTCGTTGGTGGTCACACAGTCAATTGGGGGTCTTTGCTCCAGGAATGGGACCAGGATATCCGGGAATACAAGTACAGCGCGAATTGCAAACCATCCCCCGAACTCTGGATGGATGCACACCCCATAGATTTTCTGAAAGGCAGAAAAAAACACATTTTTACTACAAAAACAAATGTCCTTTTACTTTAATGAAGAGGATAGATTAAGTAATATTTCTTGGGAACATCATTTCCCCGCTATGGTTAAAAACAATCAGATGGCACTTGATGACATCCAGGAATATCCTGCCTGCTCATAGCCCAGAAACCCAACTTGGTCTCCAACCTCATTCCTGGCAATTCAGTACTGGTGATCTTCTGTATGTTACAGACATTGTTGGATCTATTTCCTCTTTCTGGCCTAACCACTTGTATTTACACCTTAACTTTACTCTGGAGCCTCTACCTACCTCCCGCGAGCCTCAAATTCTGTCCTGGCTATTATGTGATGTCATACACAAAGTGTAAAACTATCCAGGATACGGATAGTGTTCTCCCAAGTAAAACCTTGGGAGTGTTCATTTACAAAAAGGTACCATTGTGAAATAAGATCATGTGGGACTTCCCGAACGGAGTGGCAAAGGTAAGAAGCAGCTCCTAGTAGGTCCCATGAAATCAAAATTGCACATTAGTGCATTGCCCAAATAAAGCGCTCCTGCATACGTAGATTTTGTTCCCTTCCCCTGCTTCACAGCCCGGCCCTAGTCCCTCCCTCCTTGCTCCCAGCCCCACCCCTGTTTGGTCCTTTCACCCTTTTAAACAGCCACCCAGGGCAGCCCTCTGCCCGTGCAGCCCTGCGGCGAAGGGCTCAAGGCAAAGGGCGGCTCCTGAAGTAGCGGCTACAGTCAGTGTCTGCAGGTGTCGCAAGGGGCCTCCCTCTAACACCCTCCAAAGACTACCCACTTCTTCCACCTTCCTGTGGCTTCCATAAGCAGCGTGCCCTTTCGCATAGCTAGCCCTGTTTAAGAAGCACAAGACTAATCCATAAACCCACTACTACAGCCATCTAACAGTGGCTGCATAGTCATCTCAACAAACCAGCAATTGTGACAGGCCACAGCACCCTGACAAGACCATGACAAGTAGGCTCCCATCTACCAGCATCAACGGATAAGGTAGGAACAGTCTATTCTAAATTCAACATACACTGACACCATCATACAAACCTGATACCATACTGCATTGTGAAACATAGGCCTCTTAGGCTTTATACTGCTTTTGAACTTGCTTTTTCTACTTAGGCCTCTCTACCACTATACAGGAGCCCTCCTCGGGTGCCCTGTATTTGAAAGTGCACTGAAACTGTTGAAACTGCATTTGAACTGCATTTGAAATCACATTTGAAATTGCTTTTTCTACTTAGGCCTCTCTCCCACTATACAGGAGCCCTCCTAGTGTGCCCTGTATTTGAAAGTGCACTGGAACCGTTTTAAATTGCATTTGAATTACATTGGAAATTGCTTTTCAATTTAGGCACCACTCCCACTATACCGGACACCTCCAAGTGTGCCCCTGTATTTTGAAAATGCCCCGAAACTGTTCAAACTGCATTTGAACTGCATTTAATATAGAAATTTAAGCTCAGGTCTCTTCCCAGTATACAGCACCTTCTAAGTGTGCCCCCCTATATTTGAGACTACACTGAAACCACATTTCAACTTTGAACCTCCTTTGAAACTTGGGCCTCTCTCCCACTATACAGGACTCCCGAATCTCAGCGTGCTCTCCTGTAATATACTGCACCCTGAAACCTAGGCCTCTCCACCTCAATACAAGAACCTCAGGTCTAATTTCCCTCCTGTATCAATGTGCACTGTGAAAAGACTACTCTAGGTGTCCCCCCTCCATCTCATAACTTAAACCTGCCACCTTGTGAGGCCAGAGCCTCTCCCGCTATCCAGGTACTCCAGCCTAGGCATCTCAATTGCTGCCTGGGTCTCCCAGTCTAGGTTTAATTGCTGCCGGCCACTTAGAGCCTTGAACCTTCCTCCCGATATCTAGACGTCAATTTTGGCCTTAATTACCACCATCATCCTTTCAAACCTAAACCACTCCTTATACCGAGGCATCTCCTACCTGATACTTCACCACCCCTGCCATCTGCGAGGCCAAACCCTCTCCCGATAGATTAAGGCTCAATCTTGATCACAGCCTGCCTTGCGGAACCAAACCTACCCAGTGCTGTCCAAGAATCAGAATCAAACCGTTCAATCAGCTTTGGATCCCGTTGAAACCTACATCGCTTCGGACTTCTGATACCCCACTCCCAATAATACAATCTCATTGTAGACCACCTGTAACATTTCTGAACTCTCAACCTCTTCTCCCGTAGTCGTCTATGTATTACCAGTAGCTGCTACTACTGAATCATAGGAACCTGACACCCAGGACATCCAGGAAGCACAGAAGCCTGTAACTAGTACCATAATCCCCTCCACAGTTACCTGCACCCTCAGCACAATCCATACGCCCTCCCTATAATGTACAATACCCCAGGACAGCCCTCCCGCTGTAATAGGAACACCATATCCAACTGACTGAACAACGACAAACCCTCGAAAACCTCCAGACAGAACAACTTAAGAGGACTGGAAACAACTGACAGATCAAAGTCCCACTGACCTAATACCCAACTGACTGGAAAAGACACACCCTCGGAAACTATCAGACGGAACAATTGAAGATTAAAATCTACACTAGCCTGGCACGAGGAACACCTAGATCAACTCCTCCCAAGTAAGACCAAAATGACCCGACGCGGAATTGGAGGCAGACAAAGAGAAAAGGAACACGGTACAAGCAACACGGATACACAAGCTGAACCAGTCCCAGCAGAAGAGGCCTCCAATACAGAACACACCCGCAAAACAATACTATCAACAGAACAAACTTCACAAGAGAAAAATCCTTATACCTTACACCGTACCTCGCACCAACCAAAGAACCTAGATACTCCAGCATTACCAGATGGATAAATAAAACACCAGAACAATGGAACAAAAGAAGAGGACCAGAGAAGAGAATGAGATGACGCCAACTCCTTACATCACAAGAACAGATGGGCACTATCGATACCCACACCAAATGACAAGAGATGAAGAAACAATAGTAGTCAGTGACCCAATTATCAATCTCACAGACCAATTCAACAACAAAGCCGCCTTCACAGAACCTCTACCGCTCGAAGGCAACATAAATCCACCCCCACTGAATGCCCACAAACCAAAACCGGGAACAAAAAATACACCAAAAAGAACCACTGTAATCTTAACGCAAGATAAATGTCCAAACACGCTACCGAAATCTATGACCTCCTAAAATACAGAGGCATCAACATCCTTTTTGTAACCGAAACATGGCTAGAGGACAACTACACGATCACCCTCAATAACTCCCTGCCCAATACCTTCAAGTGCATCCAGGTAAACAGAAAAACCAAAAGGAGGTGGTGGACTAGCAATCATCCACAGGGAACACCTGGAAATTAAAGCGGAAGACCCATTAAACATCAACAAATATGAATCCCTCATCATACGTCTATCAACAAATCCCAAAACAAACCTGAAATTCATACTGATATACAGACCACCAACGTACGATGCGGCCTTCCTAGACAACTACACAGAAGCAATCACCAACTAGCCATCGAGCGTAACCATCTGATTATCCTCGGAGACTTCAACATCTGGATTGATGAAGAAACCACAACCTCACAAAAATCGCTTACTGGCCAACTAACAACAATGGAACTACATCAGCTGGTCAAAGGAGCAACCCATACGACAGGACATACACTAGACACAATCTTCGCCAACAGAAAACTAATTACCACAGCACCACCGATTCAGATCCTCTGGAGCGACCACCTCATCATCCCATTCGTAATCAGATTGCCCTCCCCAACTACCAACCATCATGAAAAGAAACTGGAGAACCATAAAAAAACTCCAATTTAACGGAATGACTGGAGATCACCAAACCACAAACAGCGACCATGGGCAAAGCTGACCTAGACACTAAAATAAATATACTTCACAACTGGATCACCACAACAATTAACGAGATCGCAAAAGAAAAACCTTTCAAATCATCCCGCAAAACGGCAACAGCAAAATGGTTCACCCGACTACTAGACGCCATAAAAAGGAAAAAACGAAACTAGAACTAGAATGGAGGATCAATAAAGACTGCAGAAAAAAATTCAAACTTCAACAACATACCCGTTCATACAAAAAGGAAATACAAAAAGCAAAAAGGAAATATTACGGCATCAGAATTCTCAAAGCACCAAACACCCAAAAAGATGAAATAAAAATCCCACCCAGCTGCAACAACACTCCAATACCATCGAAGAAATTATGCAGTGACCTCGCAGACCACTTCAAAAATAAAATCATGACCATCCAACAGACCATACAAAACAGACCATGCAACCACTACACTGAAGACACTGACCGATGTAAGGAACAACGCGCGCACCTGTCGCAAGTACTCTTTAAGTACTGCTTGGCTGCCACGGCTACTCCTTCGGCTGCTCCTCTGCCGCTTTTGCTGCTCTTGCTGTTGGACCCTTTAAGGAGGTGAACTGGATTCAAGCACGAGCACTTTGTGAACATCGTTGACTTTGACTTTGTGGACTTCTTTCTCCATTTACTGATACACTATTTTCTTTCTTTTTAGAGCTCCTCCCCCCATTCAAATGAGTTTGGGCTCTTCCTACTTAAGCCATTTTATGCGCGCACCTGTCACAAGTACTGTTTATGTACTGCTTGGCTGCTTAGCTGCGCAGCCAGCGGCGATGGTGCCCTTTATTATATTTATTATTTTTTTTAAATTTATTGTATGTTTTATTCTCCTAATCGGTTTTGGGAGCGTTGGAAATTGCGTGTTAATCTGTGCCCGCTAAAAAGCCTGCTTGTTTGTTTTGCTGTACCAGTGTGTACTGTGTTGTGTTACTAATTATAACTTTCTTTACAGGCCAGTACACGCGTTCTTTTGTGCTAGTACACGCTTATGGCGTATTTGTTAACAGCGGGTATGCCCTTAACTTTACACCAGAAGGGGCTGACTATACCATTCGCACGCCTCTCATGCATATCTCGTAAGACCATCACTCTCTCTCCTGTAAATACGTTGGTCAGCACCAAAAGTACAACCGTGCTAGCTGGTACAAATACTGAAGTTCCACCAGATACACACACCTCATTTCTTTATGAACCGATAGCGCAGGTTCAATCAAAGTTTGATGCAAATGTGGCTGCGCTCCCTTTATCAGATAATACTATGTTGCACACTCCGCTGCCGTGTTTTTTCACCAAAAGGAAAGGTTCTCGACAGATGGTGAGGCCCCTAACTTCCTCCCCGTGTTTTTACCCTGATCTCTCAATTCATGCTAGCCACTGTGAGTCTCAAAACTCCTTGGTCACAGATCCACATGTAATAGATCTTATTTCAGGCACGGAGTCTTTGCTTAGCCTTCCATCCATTTCCTTTGTCTACCCCACTCCCAGAAGAGTGCAGGTTCAAGATACACAAGAGTGTTCCCCTCAGAGTCCGCTGGAAGATTGCATCTCTCCAAACATGCCTATCTCCCTCTCCCCCTGCACATTAGATTTGTTCGTTGCGGCCTCTATTGCCGCCCCTCCCGTGCTAACAATCCCCCCAGCCCAAAGTGTGCAGACTGTGCCCCCGCCTTCTACATTTGAAACTGTATTAGTGGTGGCTCTTGCCTCCTCTTCAGTGCTCAATGTCACCCTAGCCGCTATGCAGCTAAATCTGCAAAGTCTGTTCAAATTATTTGAAGGGCTAGATGCAAAAGTAACAGAACAATTGGTGCGGGCCCATCAAATCTTGTCTTTATTAAAAATCCTGGTTTGCCACCCCAAATCGAATTTGCATGGTACTCAGACTGCAGATAGAGCTTCAGGCGAAGAGGTCTCAATTATTACTATTGGCTCGCCCGGACCTCCGCCTTTCATCCATTTGCCCATTTCAGCTCTTCCTGCATTTGCTGACATTATCACTCCAGAGGGTCGCGTGAGTGCTCCCATTGGCCCTGCTCCTTTGAATAAATCGTGGGCTAGCCTCCCGCCTTCCCCACGTGCTTCTGGGCCCCTTCCTACCCCAATTTCGGTGACTCTCACGAATCTCACCAAGGAAGGGAATAGCATACCTTGTTTACCGGTTATGAGAAAAAGAAAAAAGGCCTTGAAGGTGTCTCGCCCCGCAACCAAGAAAAAACCCAAACACCTCACACTGAGGGTTCGGAAACAAACAATGAAAACCTTCTTTCAAACTTTGAAACCAGTGTCAGTGACAACAGATGACGTGCAAGCCACCCAGTCTTCAGTGCCTCTGCTAGTCCCTGCACTCCTGATGCCAATACCTGCCCCTGCTCTGCCATCCACTGCTAGCTTCGAGAAAACTGGCCCACCTGTGCATGCGCTCACAGCACCTTTGGCAGTTGACTCAGTGCTACCATTAAAAGAGAACCTGCCTGCTCCACCTTTGAGACAGGCCCTTTTGGAGCCCCTTCCCAGGCCCTTTGCCCCAGTGGTACAGCCAGCGTCTAGTATCACCGCAGCTTTGTTCTACCCTCGCTTGGATGTGCTATTCCGCAAATTAGATTTGGCAGCTGCGCGAAAGCAACCCATCCCTGATAAAAGCTCCATGGGCCAGGTTGAGTGCGATAATATCATGACCCCTGTTACCAACTCGAGATCCAAAACTGCTTCTGAACTCTCAACCACTCAAATACGTGAGGCGGTGGATGCATATTTAGCATCCTGTACCCAGCCCATCCTCTCTATTCCACCCCACAAGCCATGTGAAATAAATTCAAATTTGCACCAATGGCTCCTCCCAGGTCCCTTGCCAATGATAGCTGGCATTCCTCAGCATTCTATGTCATCTCTCAGTCTGCCCCAGGCTGCTCCAGCCCAGCGCATGGAAATGCCTAGACATCAACCTACCGATGCTCCTAAACCTGTTAATCTTCAGCCACGAAATGACTCGGCATTGACAAACAAACCCCATGCCCTAGCTTCCCGGAAATGTCACTCATTGATTTTAAAATGTCGGGGAGGGGTTTTTGGCACCTACGATCTCAATCGACGTAGCGTGCTTAATATTTTTTCCGAACTAGTGGAACTCGAAGATATTTGTTCAAGTGACATCGAACAAATTGAATTTATCTCTGAGAACACTTGTTCGGTTGTATGATTGTGGATACCTTCGGGAATCGTTCTAAATACTGTGTGGAAATCAAAAATGCAATTGTTTAACATGGGCTTTTTACTAGCACAAGATCTAGCACGTATGAATGTGGGAACCGATGTAAAACAAATGGCTTCTTACACCAATTCGATTGAATCAACTGTAAATAGCATCTATGGTGCTCAATCTCACATGTCATAACCATCAGTGACATCGAAAGAATGCCTCATTACTGTTGCTAGTTGGAACACCCGAGGCCACGCACATTTGCAAACTTCCATTGCTGGTTTTCCGACTGCATTTGATATAATAGCACTTCAAGAAACTTGGCTTTTGCAAACCCTAGCATGGAATAACTATGAGACAGTTCTACTTCCAGCTATGACTGGCCAAAAGGGCCCACCGTCATCAGGCCTACTAGTGGGAGTAAATATGTCTAGAGGCTTTGCTATCCAGGCCTGGGCCTCGGTATCAGTTTTTATTCAGCTTGTAAAAATCTCATGCCCATTGCATACTATTGCACTAATCAACATTTATCGTAACCCTCTTGGGCTAACTGATATTGCCTTCTATGCGAGCCTGACTAGACTTCTGGATTTGGTACTTCTCCCTTCAGACATTACGGACACCCTTATTGTGGGGGACCTCAATTTAGATTGTCTCCATCCTAAAGGGAAAACCACAATTGATAAGGTTAAGCGGTGGTCTTCCTTTATTATGGAACGCAATTTCCACATTACCAATGGTGCAATACAAGTTGATATCCCAGCCCAGCCAACGTGGCAAAGAGGGTCGGTATACACTACAATAGATTATATGTATACTCATACCAACCTAACTGGGCAGATAAAATCTTTCCAAATTATCCCTCAGGTACATAGTGATCACCATTTGCTGGTTCTCACAATAAATTGGAATTATGTAGCTCCTCACAAGTCCTACTATTCGTCTGAGCTGGTGGTCAACAATGCTAAGACGCGTTTTCGTTGGTCAGTTAATAACTTATCAGCCTTATTCCATTTGGTCATTTCGAACAATAACTCTGATAATCCAAAACAGTACGCTAATCTAATCACATTTTGGCATTTAGCGAAACATGGCAATCAAACAGAGACCCCCCCACAAACACTCTTTCAATCCTCTAGTCAAAGCTAGAAAGATTAAATTCCACTGTGAAAAAAGGGTAATCTGTAAATTAAATCAGGCTAATTGTATTCAGCAATTGAGAGCAGCCAAATGCAGATACCGCAATTGGATGTGTCAACATCGAGCACATATACTGCAAAGGGATAGTGAGCACATGCTCAGACTAATAGCGAACAAAAATACAGCTGAAACCTGGGTTATCTTCAACCAATGTGCCCACAAGAGCCAGAGTGCTCTACAGGTTCTTAGTGTATCTGAGGCCCAGTGGATCGAGCACTACACCAATCTATATGCGGATCCGTCCTTTGTGCATCAGGCCCAGTTACCTGATAGCCCTCAGAGTTGGTCTCTTGATTGCTGCCCGCTTATTCTTGAGTATTACATTAAACATATTAGCTCTTCTAGAGTCAAAGGACCTGATGGCCTTAGCAACTTTATGTTTAAATCGAATCCTTCAATGTGGACTAAAATCTTGAACAATCTTTTTCAAAATATTATTTTCTTTCGTAACATTCCACACTCATGGAAAACCTCCATCATCGTACTAATCCACAAGAAGGGTGATCGTACCCTTCCCTGCAACTATAGGCCTATTGCCCTTTTAGATGCTCCAGGTAAGCTGTTCTCCAAACTTATCCTTCGGGATTTTAACATATGGACTAAAGCTGCCCATACAAGAGACCCCTTTCAGACAGGCTTTCTTGCTGGCCTAGGTACAAACATCAATTTGCTTTGTCTTTATGCTATTAAATCCCAAGCACAAAGTTCCAAACAAGCACTATATTTTGCCTTTGTGGATCTTCATAGGGCATTTTTTTTTCTTAAATCAATTTTATTGAGTTTTCATGTGAACAAATGACACATCGAAATTAAACAACTGTAGGCGAAAGCCTGAAAAAAACACTCATGTGAGTCGGTGGTAGGCCGACTATCTTGGGTTAGTCATCAGATGTTCTGGGCTCGGATGGGTTTTGTGGGGCCGGGTCGCCCCTCTATGGGGGCATCAGGTTTCGTCCCCTTTGTTGCCAAACGCCTCCATAAACTGTAGCCACTCAGATTCTGTGCGTGAGCTCGAGCCCTGGATTGCTTCCGTTAGCTTTTCCATGTAGTAAATGTCCTTGGCCACTGCCACCCATTCTCTCTTACTGGGGAGGGCAGCTCTTATCCAGGTTCTGGCTCACGCGGGTCTGGCCGCCAATAAGAGGGAGTTTGTCAGGTCTGGAAGGTTTTCCCAATGTTCATCTTTCTGTTGTAATCCAAATATTACAAACCTGGGATCTAGTGGGTAGGGCCCCTCTCCTGCCTCTCTCAGCCAGCTGAGGACCTCCGTCCAGAATGCTTGGACCCTATCGCATGACCACCACATGTGCCAGTAGTTGGCTTTTTCTCCACAACCGTGCCAACACTTGGGGACCATATCGGGGAACATCTTGGAGAGTTTAACTGGATCATACTGCCACCTATGAAGAAGTTTGATGGCATGTGTCTTGTACTGGCAGGAGATTGAGGTCTTGTATGCCCTATTACAGAGGCGTCCCCAGAGTTTGTCTCCAAGTCTAATATTTAGATCCCCCTCCCATCTCCTCCTGAGGCCCCGGTTCGATCCTTCTATGGTAGACAATAAAGCTCCGTAAAGGAGAGATACGAGTCCCTTCATTTCCACTTGGGTGTCTTTCAACTGGGGTGAGCTTTCGTTGCACACATGGTTTTAGTTTGGGTTTCATTAGGATGCCTTTAAGTCGTAGATATAGGAGAGGGGAGAGAGTACCAATCCCCAGAGCCTCGTCTATTTCTTGGATACCTATGAATGTCTCCTCCTTTACAAGTTGGCCGGCCCTGCTTAGTCCGGCATCGAACCAGGGTTGATAGTGTTCGTTTCCCGGTATCATCTCCAGTACTGGTGTGGATCAAATGTGGCTCAAGGGGGAGGGCCATGTCATTATTTTGTCGCTGTTGCCCTTACCTGCCAATGCCTTCCACATAGTGCCTAGAATTGGATGGGCCTTAATTCTGTGAGGGAGCTTTTTCAGAGGGACCCATAGCCATTCTCCCACCGTGACCGGACTCAGAAGGGAGTTCTCTAGATATATCCATTGTTTATCAGGGTCTTCCCTGAGATGGGGGCCAACGCTCTAAGCTGGGCCGCTCTATGGTAGGCTTGAAGGTCCGGGAGGGCAAGTCCTCCTCTGTCTTTGGGGAGCGTGAGGGTTTCGTATCCCACTCTGGGTTTCTGGCCTTGCCATATGAATTTCAGCATACGTCGTTTAGCTTCTATGAGGTAGGCATCAGGGGCTTCGAGCGGGAGCATTTGAAAGACAAAGTACCCTGGGAAGAAGGTTCCATGTCTTTGAATATTTTATCAAACAGGGGAGGGTAATTGGCTTGATTCAAGTCTTTGTCGGGTCTGACAATCTTAATTCCCAGGTATGTTAACCCCTCGGTGCAAATTTGTAGTCCCGGAGGGTCCAGTTCTTCCAGGTTCCTGTCCGAGTCCGAGGCAAACAGGAAGATCATTGATTTAGCTATATTGATCTTAAACCCTGAGAAATCACCAAACCGTTCAATCACCTGTATGGGGGCGGGGACCGACCTAGCGGGGTCTCTCAAGTGTTGCAAGATATCATCGGCGTAAAGACCTAGTTTGAAGGTGCGGTCGCCTACATCAATGCCTCGTATACTAGCCGATCCTCTAATACATTCTGCTAGTACTTCCATAGTAATAGCGAACAGAAGCGGGGAAAGGGGGCAGCCCTGCCTGGTCCCCCGCTGGAGGTTGAAGATGCGAGATAGGCGCCCATTTACTGTAACTCTGGCTGATGGGGCCACATACAGGGCCCCAATCGCCCGGCGGATTCCCTCTCCTAGTCCCAGTTTTTGGAGCACGCTATGTAGGAAAACCCAATCAACCGGTCAAATGCCTTTTCGGGGTCAATGGACACCAGGACCGGGTTACTCCCCCTTGGCACTGCCTCCCTCATGAGATGTAAGGTCTTCCTAAGGGTGTCCGCCCCCCGTCTTCCTTTTATGAAACCCACTTGATCCGAGTGGATAAGCCCGGGCATATGATCCTCCAGCCGGTAGCAATGATTCTAGTGAACAATTTGGCATCCACATTCAAAAGAGAGATCGGTCTATAAGAGCGACAGTCTGTCGGGTCCTTCCCCTCCTTTGGAATCACTGTAATAAGAGCTTTCCCAGTTGTCATTATATTGGAAAAGAGGCCTTCCAGGAAGCCCGCCAGGTGGCCCGCAAAGGCCTTGTAGAAGCCTGCGGTGAACCCGTCCTCCACCGGGGCTCTATCCAGTTTCAGTCCCGCAACTGCCCCGAGTACCTCTTACTCTGTTATTGGGGTGTCTAAAGTGGTCACCACCGTGGGGCTAAGGGCTGGGAGAGTGACTTCTCTTGATCCATGTTCCCTTCCCTTGTGTACAGGGTCTCATAGAAACATGCAAAATTTTCGGCTATGCCTTCCGGGTCCGATCTCTGCTCCCACACTACTTGTTATCTTGGTCACCCATCTATCCGCTCTCTGGCCCCGCTGTTTGGCTGCCAGCATGGCGTCAGCCTTGTCACCTTTCTCGTAGTATCTTTGGCGGAGGTGTTGTAGGCCGGCCACCACTTTGCCCATTTCCAGTTCCCTCAGTTCCTGTCTCTTCCCTCTTGCATTATCCAGGTCTCTTTCCTTCTCCTCCTCCCCCCTTCCCTCCGACTGCTCTAGTTGGAGTATTTCCGACCTCAGTTTATGTGCGAGGAGGGTCCTGAGTCTTTTCTTGGAAGCCCCCTCTCTAATCAGTCTCCCCCTCCAAGTGGCCTTCGCTGCTTCCCAAACCATCTCACAGCTAACTTCGCCCGTATCATTAAATTCAAAGAATTCACTGATTGCTGTTATTTCCTCCTTGAAAACTGCATCTCTGAGGAGGAAGTCATTGCATTTCCATAGGGAGTCTCTGGGTTTCAGGCCTGCCATGCTGATGTCCGACCAGACCATGGCATGGTCCGACCAGCTGGACGGCCTTATCTCACAGGCCTCTATTCTACTCATAAGCTGATGTCCCGCAAATAGGTAGTCAATTCTGGTTCTCGTACCATTGGCCATGGAGAAGAAAGTGTATCCCCTCGTAGTAGGATGTAATTCCCTCCAAATATCTACCAGCCCATAACTCCACATCAGGTCTCTGAAGCCACCCTGGGGTCCTCTTCCATGATTGTCTCGGGGGGCGTTTTCACCGCTATGGTCTCGTTCCCAATCCGCCCACATATTGCAGTCTCCCCCCCATGAGTTGGAGTCCCTCCGCCTTTGCCATCACTTCTCCGAGCGCTTCTCTGAGGAATTCACTCTGGCCTACATTGGGGCAGTATATTGTTACCAGGGAAATCCTTGAATCACCTAGGTTACCCGACACCACCATGGCTCTCCCATCTTCTCTTTCCCACCGTGACACTTAGGTGATCTTTTGGTCTCTATGCAGAATGATGCCCGTACCCCCTTTTTTAGAGTGGCCAGATGCCCAAAAGGTCTGTCCCACGTGTGCTCCCGGAATGGCCCTCTCCTGCCCTTTTAATGTTCTAGTTTCTTGCACCATGAGGACATCTAATCTTGCGTTTTTCATTTCCCTCCCCAGCAGGGAGCGCTTCGCTGGCGAATTTAGCCCCTTAACATTGAGTGAACTCAGCGTAAGGGTCTCGACCCGGCCCCTCTTCTCACTGTCTAACATCAGGACTTTTCCTCATTGTCCCCTCCCATCCGGCGTTGTGGGAGCTGTACCATGCTGAATCCGTAAGCGTGAAAAAAGAGTGTTCCTGTCTCCACCCTCCCCCGCAAACTTAGGACGCCTGCCAACGGGCAAGCCATCAGGGTGAAAGTGTGACCATCCACCACAGTTCTCCTGCTTAACTCTGTGTCCCCGGTCGGGGGTGTAGAACTGTTACCTTAACCACTTTTGTTGGGACGCGATCATCCTCTACATCGTTCCTCGTTGGGGTATTTGGTTTCCTGTATTTTCTTCTACCCTTCGCTCTCTTCTTCGTGGACCAGGGGCCCTCCGGTTCTCTACTGTTCTCTGCTGAAGCTTGTATTTCCTCTTCATTGTTGTCTGTCTGAGTGTCCCCCTTTAACACTTACAACACTTGTGAGGCCTCCTTACCATTAATTACTCTGTAGTCCACTCCGGCCCTCTCAAAGGAAAGAGCGAAGGGGAACGACCATCTTTACCTTATGTCCTGACTTGTCAGCCATTGTGTGAGCGGGCGACAGTCTCTACGGGTGAGCGTGAGTGCGGACAAGTCTTGGAAGATTTTAATAGGGTCCCCTTCGAAGCAGAAGTTGCCCAGCTTCTTAGCTTTTTCCAAGACCTCCATCTTTCTCTGTAGTGGAGGAAGCGCACCACAATCGATCTAGAGCCTCCCCCTCTGGCACCAACGCCTCGATGCGCTCTTTCTAGCTGGACTTCCTTTCCCCCTTCCAATGCAAAGAGTTGATTTATTAGGCCCTGGACCTTCCGCCCCACCTCCGCTGCCGTCTCTCCTTTTTGCTGGGTCACTCCTATGATGCGTAGGTTGTTACGGCGTTCCCTGTTTTCGAGATCATCCATCTTCAGGAACATGTCCTCTTCTCTCACTTCCAGGTCCGTCAGCCTCGCCTCATATTTCATGTCCAGTAGATCCATTTGGAGATGATTGTTTTCCATGCCCTCCATTTTATCTTCAAGAGTTTCAACTCTCCCCCTTAGGTCTACCACAGCGGCCTGGATGTCTGTACGGATAGCCTTGATCTCGCAGAAGATGTCTTTGAGGTCATCTCTGATAAGTGCCGTGGTAGGGGGGGGCGTCCTCTGCCGACATGGTAGATCCGGGGTTGCCACTCTGGGTTGAGGGTGCCCAACGTAAACGTTGAAGTGAGCGGATTGAATTATGGGGCGAGGTTTGCTCCCGGGTGGCTCCCTCTATGTGTCCCTCAGGACGGTGTCTCTGGTGAGGCTCCTCCTGTGGGATTCCGTGGGTCCCCTTAATGTTGGGGCCACCTCTTCGCCCTGGGAGCGCCCCTCTCCGGTGTGGAGCTCTCTGGCGGCCCCGCAATGTTTTGCCGGTGGTGGTGTCATGGGCCGGGGGTTGTATCCCGTGTTCTTTTTAACACGGGTGAATTTGCTCCCACCCCCACACGGGGCTGGGGCGGGTCTGCGTTGTGTCACCAGGTGGCTGTGGCTGGGGGGGCTCCAGAACGGTGCTTTCCCATTTCACCGTGGCATTATGCAAGCGTTGATTTCATGGGTAGGGGGTATCCCCTGCTCCTTACACTGCCAGGCGTGTGGGTGATGCCTCTCAGGCCCAACCCCAGAACCGGGACAGGTCCGCGTTGTGGCGCTGGATAGATGTGGCCGGCGGGGTTTTCTTCTCCTAGCCCCCGTCAGCCCGGCTCCCTCCTCGCCTCTCGCCGTTTCCGGCGCGTGTCTCTGGGCCCAGGCTCGACCCGCATAGGATCACGAGGGAGGGGGGGGGGGGGTGCGCTGTTTCTGCCCGGGAGTCGACGGGCGTCTGGTGTGCCCTCCTCACCTCAGTTGGCCTGATGTTCCTCTCTTTGCTGCCGCCCCCCGGACAGCCTCCGTCTCCTCCTCTGTACCGTATTGCTGCAGTATTGTGCTCCGGTGCTCTCGCCAACACAGGATCCCTTCACGAGGGGTTGCGTCCTTCGGGGGAGCTTTTCTCGGCGTCTGGCCTCCGCGTACACCTCTGTGTGTGCAGCCGGGGGTCCCGCTCCTCCCGGTCTTCTCCGGGCTCTCCTCCGGGGCCCGGGACCCTAGGGTGCGAGACGCCACCCGGGTCCGGAAAGCGTGGTGCTCTGGGGGGGCGCACGCCCCGCGCCGCTCTCTCAGGCACTCAGGTGATTTGGGGTGATTTTGCGGGATGGGGTCTCAGCATCTGTGTGGCGCCTCGGGCGGGCCGCTCAGGGGCCGACCTCTCTCGGCTTTAGCTCCAAATCCCGGCCGGGGATTCTCTCAGCCTGCTAGGCCCTGTGGTGGTGGCGGAGCTCGAGTCTCAGAGGTCCGTCATGCTCCGCGCCCCCTGGTGGTCTCCCTTCATACGGCTTTTGACGCCATTTCTCATCCCATTCTTTTTGCCAAACTCACTAGAGATTAATGCCCCCAGACATTACAGCAAATTATTCAATCACTTCATTGCAAGACATCTGTGCGCATTAGACTAAATCTAGAAGGTCTACTATCTAGAGCCATTCCAACTGCCCGCGGCCTAAAGCAAGGCTGCCTCTTGGCATCCGCAATCTTTAATTATTTTATGTATGATGTGCGTCAGGTTTTCGAGGCAATATCATCGGACTCACCCAAAATAAACAACCATAAAATTCAGACTCTTATGTATGCTGACGATTTGGTGTTAATTTCCAAAACCCCACGTGGCCTTCAAAAACGACTTGATGGTTTTAACAGCTACATAGTGGCTAAAGAACTGCGGGTTAACACTGCTAAAACCCAAATTGTCATTTATAGACCACATAACACGGCTAGATCCGCGTCATGCTGGTCTATTAACCAAATAAAATTGGCTACGGTATCGAGTTATGTTTATCTGGGTATGATCTTTGATGGTAGTGCCTCAGTTGTTGCTCACTTGGATGTTATGAAGTGTAAACTTGATTCGGCCATCTCACAGACTAAAATCATAATGCACCGTTTTGGTGCTTTTACTATGAAACCGGCAGTACTCTATTGGAAACAAAAAGCGACTCCATGTATTCTATATGGGCTTGAGTCACAATCACCCTGGCAGTCAGGAGTCTTAGATAGGCTAGAAGGTAAATTTTGGAAAACAATTCTTCAACTTCCACAATGCATCCCAATAGTTTGGGTGCGTTATGAATTAGGCCTAACTTCCCTGAATGCACAATACCAGTGGAGAACTTGTGCCCTCCTTCGGAAATGTCTGATGCCTAATCGGGAATATAATGTTTTGCAATTCCTGTCGAATTATATTTTTCACACTACACATCATTTTGTCAAGCAGTGGTTACGTGCCATTTATCACATTCTAGTGGAAGCGGATGCATCTCTTAATATGCTTTTGACAAATCCCAACAAGGTAAAACAGCTAATTTATCGTAATGATTGGATCAAGACTCGATCCAAATGTCTTCAATACAAATCTGCAATACCCAAAAAATTTAGGCACAAAAGGTTGGGATATATAGAACCATATCTTCTAAAGTTACCTTGTAAAAAAATACGATCAGGTATTCTGAGAATGCATCTGAATTTATGGCATACTCGCGAACTACTTGCCCAACGCAAGAGTTGCGAGGGGGTTGTAACTTTCTGCAGGTACTGCCCAAACACTAAGGTCACAGAAACCCTGGAACACATTTTATCGTCATGCCCAGCTCTAGTTCAGGAGCGCCTGAAATATTTCTCTCGTCATTGTAGCTACTTGGGGAATTTAGATCCAGTACAAAGATGGTCCACTTTACTGTGCACGTCAAAGGTCTCCTTACAAATTGCAATTGTCAACTTTCTCTATGCAGTGAAATTGACTTGTTGAAGAATTGTGTTTACTTACTGGTACTCTTGTGTGTATCTCGTCAACTTTTAATTTGCTTGGTGTTTTATATTAATTGAATAATTCTTTCTTCCTTTTTTGTCTTTTAATGATAGCTAAATGTGTAGTATTCATATTATGAACAGTGTGTTAAATTTTATCTATCATTAATTCCATGTAAAGTCTTATATTGAAAAGTTGATTTATTTCAACGATATCAATAAAAAAAAACACCAGAACAAACTCCGAAACCTCCCGCACATATCAGTGGAGACTTTCATCAAACTAGTAAATCAAAGCAACAAATCTGGCTCCCCCACGGATCCCAGCCCCTGCTGACATCTACAAATCAATCCTCGCACAAGGAACACCAATGGAATACAACAGGAACGTCCTCAACCAATCAATTTCAACAGGAAGAGTGCCTTAAGCCTTCAAATCAGAAAACATCTAACCACTCCTCAAGGATACAACAGGAAACGTAGAGAACCTCTCCAACTACAGACCCATCTCCAACATCCCTTACCCAGCTAAACTCCTGGAAAGGCACATCTACAGAACAACACAAGACTTCATAGAAGAACATCACCTATTAAACCAGGCACAAGTTGGCTTCAGACCGATTAGATGAACAGAAACAGCACTTATTTCAATCTGGGAAGATCCAAAGGCGAACACAAACAGCAGCACCGCTTTGATACTTCTAGACCTCTCTGCAGTATTCCACACAGTTAACCACAACTTCCTCATCATGAGACTGGAAGGATTCGGAATCACCGACAACAGCTTACTTTGGGTCAGATCCTTCCTAACGAATAGAACAGAAACAATACGGATGAAACCTTACAAATCAAGTCCTCGAGAAACATCATGCAGAGTCCTGCAAGGATCATCCTTCTCGCCACTTCTATTCAACATCTACCTGTCACAGCTAATTAAAATCATCGAAAGACATGGCCTCACCTGCTATAACTATGCTGACGACACACCAATAATCTACAAAATACAAAGACTCACAAGAAGACAGCGCAACTCTAGAGAACTGCCTTCGTGAAATATACAACTGGATGAACTTAAACTACCTCAAACTCAACTCAGGCAAAACAGAAATAATGATCATCTCAAATAACATCCCATGGCCAACTGAACTTGGTGGAACCCCAGCCCCATCATCAACTGTAAAAAACCTGGGAGTCCTGATGGACAACAAACTCACTACAGCCACAAGTAAACTCCCTAATCAAGAAATCCTTCTTTCTCCTGTGATTGGTTAAAAGGATCCTACCATTCCTCTCAATCGCTGTCATCGCCCTCATCATGTCCAGACTAGACTACGCCAACAGCCTATATCTAGGCTTGCCTGAACTACTTCCAAATAAACTCCAATGCATACAAAATGCAGCGGCCAGACTGCTCCTTAAACTACCTCGAAGAGAACACATCACACCAGCGCTGAAAACGCTACACTGGCTACCCATCAAACAGTCGATCAAGTTCAAATCAATGTGCATAACCCACAGAGCAATCTACGACCAAGGTGCAGAGTTCATCAGAAGAAAATTAAACGTACATCACACTGCAAGGCCACTCCGATCCAGCAGCGACATCCGTTTGGAACCCAAAATCATACAACAAGAAAAAACTCGGAGGATCCTCTTTTTCTCAACTCGCCCCCAAAAACCTGGAACGAACTACCAAAGAACATATGGAACACAAGGGATCACCTACAATTCAAGAAACTCCTCAAATCATGGCTCTTCACCCCATAACCAGAAAGAATGCCCATAAAGAATGCCCATAATGCCCACAATGCCTCTGGGCTGTTGTGCGCTCTATAAATATATTCATAAAGAAACAAGGACATACACAGAGGAAATTACACAGAGGAAATAGGCCGAGACAAGAGCCTGCCCTGAATCCCTAAATCATCAACCCTTATTAAATAAGGATATACGGACATGTAACATATCCATTATCAATTAAAAACAAACCTCACCAATCATAACAAGAACACCCATAGATCAATCGGAAGGGAGAACAAGGTATTACCCAGCAATGGCACCTGGCAACCCTCGAGGGCACAGTCAAAAATGGATCATAGATAGTAACACATCGGAAAGAACAGGGAAAGATAATATAACTACTACCTAAGCAGGATCATGCCCGCCCCCCGGGTGTACCAAGTTTATTAATTTAGCTGGAGGCCAACCTCATTCCCTGGCCCGGATACTAGACAGTCAGGAAAGGGAAGAGAAGCTTATACCACCCAATAGACTACCGACAGTAAATAGATAGAAAGAAGCTGGGTAATGATAATAAAACACTATTGATCTAGGGACAAAGGATTACAGAACCTTGGGTACTTTGCCAATTAATATGCTGAACCAGCCAAAGTGTCACCACAGAAACTAGATAATCAGTAAACCTAGAGAGTGATATACCAACCCATTATGACTACCTGATACATAAACTATCATACATACATAAACTATGTAGCTCATCAGCGGTGGTGTGGCCTTCCCGCTCTGTCCTGTGGGGACAGTTGCCTCGCTCAGCCTTTTGCAGCCGCTTGCTTGCTACGGTGTTTACTCTGGCTCCTTCCTCCTCCTAGCCTGATCCCTGCAGGAGGGCGCCTCTCTCGGCATGCTGCTGCTCTGTGCCTGCTGCGGTGCTTCCCCCTGGTCTGCCCGTGGGCCGCGGCCACCGTTGCCCTGCTGGCTCTGCTCCACACGCCCTGAGGCCTCTCCTCTGTGCCCGCCCTTTCCTCCTTGGGCTCACGGCAGTGGTGTGGCCTTCCTGCACTATCCGGGGAGGGCGGGTACCTCTCTCTGCTTACTCCAGCCTACTCCAGCCGCCCGTCTGCTACAGTGATTCCTCCTACTGAACTGAGGGTTTGGGCTCTGTTCTTTTCTGCTGCTACCCCCTCCATCGGCTAGACTCCACCCTGCGGACGGGGCGCCTCTCTCAGAATTATGCTGCCATCAGCCTAATATGGCGCCTCCACCTGTTGGCCTGCCAATCCTATTGTGCTCCGTTCCTATCAGCTGCTGCCCCCTCTATTGTCTGCCCTGGTCCTTGCTCACTGCCTACATACTACCTTTGTGCTCCATTCCCGTCTGCTGTTGCCCCCCTCCATTGACTGCCCTGGACCTTGCTCTCTGCCTCATGCTGCCATCAGCCTGTTACGACGCTTCTACCTGCTGACCTGCCACTGAGGACCACTGCCTGTCTTCCTCTGCCGCAGTGTTGGCTCCTGTCTGGGCTCCAACCGTGACTCTCCGGGGAAGGGTCCCCCCCAAGCCTCCTCCTCCTCCTCATTGGTGCGACGTTGACTGCTCCTGGCCCTATTTGAACCTAGAAAACTGTTGCCTGTTTTCTTTAAGTGTGTACACTCCACCTCGCTGTTGGCTCCTTCCGCCTGAGCCTTTAACCTGGGATTACTTGCCTCCACCCCCCACCTCATTTATGTTCCTCCCTCTCTATCTCTCTTGATCACACCTTTGCTGTACTCTCCTCCTCCCTCTCTTCTCTATCTCTCGTTACTTTCTGTCCTTCTCCTATCTTTACACTCTCCTCCTCCTCTAATCTCTTTCCTTCTCCTCATCCCTCCCCTACCCGGTCATGCACATTGCTAGATTTCTCCTTTCTCACCTACCCTACTCCACTCCACTCCACTCCACTCCACCTTCCCACTCCCCCACTTCCCTCCTCCGTCTCCTCCTCATCCCTTTCCTTATACTCATTCCCTTGCTCAACCCCATTCCCCGCCCTCCTCCTTCCTTTTCTTCCCCTCCTTGCTGCCTAAACCTCATCTACCCTCCAATCAAACCTTCCAGCCTTCTCAACATTGCTCATTCGAATGCCAGATCCCTTTGCAATAAAACTGCTGCTGTTTTAGACATGTTCTTTCGGCTCAACCTCCACTTCCTCTGTCTAACTGAAACTTGGATCCCTCCTCACAACTCTATTGTTCCTGCCTCTCTCTCTCCACCTCTTCCTCCTCCTCCTTTCCTCATGTTTCTTGTCCCTCTGGTCGTGGCGGAGGTGTTGGTCTTCTCTTCCATTCGAAATACCGCTCAGCTACCTCCGCTTTGTCCCTTCCTACCTTCACTTCCTCTGAATACTTGTATAAATCCTTTTCATTCCCTCACCCCATTGCCTTCCTTATTATCTATAGACCTCCTGGCCCCCTCTCTTCCTTCTACGATGACCTTGACCATCTCTCTCTCTCTCATCTCCTCCTCTCGCTCTCCCCTCACTGTCCTTGGTGATTTTAATCTTCACCTTCCCACTCCGCCCCATCCCTCTCCTCTTCTCTCAATTCTCGACTCCTACCTTCTCTCTCCTCTCCCCTCTTCTCCTACCCACTCCTCAGGCTCCACACTTGATCTCATCTTTAATTCTACGTACTCCTCCTCCCCAGTTTCCTCTCTTCCTACTTATCTGTCTGATCATACTCTACTCTCCTTCTCCCTTACTCCTTGCTCCCCTCTTCCCTCTTCCTTACCCCCACCACTTCTTTCACTCGACGTGACCTTCGGAACTTTAATCCTTCACTCTTCCTTGATTCTTGCTCTTTGTCCCTTCCATCCCCTCTAATTTCTCCTCTCTCCCTGCTGAACTTGCCCTCTCTTCCTATTCTTATTCCCAAGGTGTACCCCCAACTTATCCCCTATCTAACCTCTTTCTTCAATACTTGTCTTTCTACGGCCACCTTCCCTACTGCCTTCAAGCATGCCACCATTATCCCTATCCTTAAGAAGCCTTCTGCCAATCCCCTTGTTGCGTCTAACTTTTGCCCAATCTCAATTTTACCTTTCTTCTCTAAACTACTCGAACGCCTTGCCTATTCTCAACTTTCGACTTTCATCTCTAACCTCTCTCTCCTTCCCCCCTCTCAATCTGGCTTCCACCCCAAACACTCCACTGAATCTGCCCTCACCTATGTCCTTAACTCTCTCCTCATCGCTTGCTTCGCTAAGCAATACTCAATCCTTGTCCTCCTTGACCTCTTCGCTGCTTTTCATACTGCCGCTCTCCCCTTATTACTCAATACTCTTTCCTCCTTTGGCTTCAGTGACTCAGTCTTTTACTGGCTCTCCTCTTACCTTTCTCACCGCTCATTCGCCGTCTCTTGGGCAGTCAAACCTCCTCCACCTTCCCTCTGAACTGCGGCGTTCCCCAAGGCTCCGTCCTCTGACCCTTCTTATTCTCTCTCTATACTTCACTTCTCGCTCCTCTCATCTCCTCTTTTGGAATTTCTCACCATTTCTACGCTGATGACACTCAGCTGTTCCTCTCCTTCTCTTCCTTCACCCCTGACTTTCATCTAAAACTCTCCTCCTGTCTCACTGACATTAAAAACTGGATGTCATTGCATTTTCTCTCTCTTAATACTGACAAGACTGAAGTCCTTTTCTTCCCATCCAACACACTTCCTCCTCCCTTCCCCCCTCCTTCCATTCATTTCCCCCCATTTCATCTTCCTATTTCCGCTCATGCCCGGAATCTAGGAATCTACTTTGACTCTTCCCTTTCCTTTACTTACCACATTTCCCTTACTACTCGCTCATGTCGCTATCCCCTCTTTAATATCCGTAAAGTCTGTTCCTCTCTCACTTTCCATGCTACCAAACTCTTAATCTCGTCCCTCATCTTTTCTTGCCTTTTCTACTGTTCTTCTCCCTTTTTCGGTCTCCCCTCTTCCCATCTCGCCCCCTTAAATCCCTCTACCACTCTGCCATCCGTACCCTCTGTCTTCTCTCGCCGCAGGATTCCATCTCCAATTCACTTTCCAACCTAGGCTGGCTTCCCTTCCACTCCCAACTTAAATTCCACTTCCTTCGTCTCATTTTTAAATCTCTTCATGACCTTGCCTCTCCTCTCTTCTCTCCTTCTATGCTCCCTCTCGCTCCGTACGCTCGGCAGATCTCTTTTTACTCTCTGCCCCCCCCCCCTCCTTCTGCCTCTTCTCGTTTCCGCTCCTTCCAGCTCCTTGCCCCCCTACACTGGAATTCCCTTACTTTCACTATCCGCTCCATGTCCACCTATTCCTCCTTCCGTTCCTCCTTAAAATCACTCCTTCTTCACCCCCCTCCCTGGCTTCTCTCCCCTTCCTCCTCTTCTTTCTCCCCACTCCATCTTCCTGTTCCTTTATCTTTCCCTGTCTCCCCTATGATCTCCTATGATCTCCATCCTCCATACTACTCGCTCTACTCCCTTTTCCTTTTCCCTTTTCTCCCATACCTCTCCTCTTCTCTTCCTTCCCAAATGCAAATTGTTCCACATGCTGTTTTTCTGGTTTGGTTCATGTAGATTTGATTGCTTCTATGTTCTATGTTTTTCTTGTTGTTAAACTGTAAAGCGCTTTGGAGTAAAGAACTATATAAACAAAAAATACAAATACAAACTAAACTACAGGGATTATGAGACATACAACCCACTAACCAAAACCTCTAATTTCCACTTACTTAATTCACACAAAACCCACACAACCACCTCTCTCACAGCAAACCGCACAGACTTCACCACACCGCAACAAACCACCAACACATAGATCGCAACAACAGCACGCAAGGACCAGCTTCGATCCTATTTGCACACCCAAGCTCAGCGCAGAGTGAAAACCGAACTGAAGCTGCCAACAGTACACCACCTCTCACTTTCCTACGCCCTCTTCACCCACTAACCCACCCAGTCCACCTTTTGTTTACAGATCCGCCTGAGCGTCTTGTGACCAACTCCGTTGGTTACGGAGAGCTATATAAATACCTTTAACATTAACATGTGTGAACATCTTGCACAGTTAGCACACGCTATCCGGTTATTATAATTTGCGAGGAAAGTCTGTTTTTTTTAAGGGTGTAACTATAAATATGTATTTATGAAAGCTGTTGGCATATGCTCATTTTTCTGTATGAGAAAAACATCCTGTTGGATCTGTCTCAAACTCTGCAAATTTGGTTGACCTGTTCGCCCGGATGAGTGATTATGGCTACTACTGGAAGGGAAAAATCTTAGGGCCCGAGTATGAGTGTGGCGGTAGTAGTAAAAACTCCTGGTAATTGCTATTATAGGTTTTTTCTTAACCACACCGCCTAAATACGTGTTTCTTTATAAAAACTCTTTAATGCCAGACTGCATGCAGTAATTACTTTGTGGCAATTACTTCATGCAGTAATTACCGGATCCTATGTAGTCCCTGTGATGCTGGAAATGCATCGGAGGGCCAGGGCCACCGTATCCTTGTCCTTTACTGCTTTTTATTGTGTGATCTGTCATGTTTTCCGCACAGGAGTTCATGTGGGACTCCTGGCGGTGCAGCTCTCTTTCTTTTGGTTTGGTGAACGGACCCGTGGGATACCCTTATGGCACTCATGGGTGGGGGTACAACCCTGTGCCCCTAGTGTATGTTTTTGGGCACCTGTGGGTGGCCCGCAGAGCAGGGTATGGGCTGATGGCAGCTCCGTGCTGAATGTGATAGGTGTGCGGCTTATCCTCCATTTTGGGATACCCCGGCCCTGCCATTGGAATCCGTTGATTCCTGACAGAAAACAAGATGGCCCCTCCCTGTGTCCTCTTGCTTTCTATTCCCCAATACCTTGTTTTCCCAAAGTCCTGGGAAGCCCGGACTCTGTCCCTTCCCCCTGACTGGCTGTTGGGTGGAAATGCCATATATGGTGGTGTTGTGAAGGCCCGGCCCGACTAGCTGGAGCCTTCCCGGTGATGTATGTTGTGGGTACCTCCTGTGGGTGGGACCTGGGTGAATAGAGTGTGTGACGAATATGCATTCTGTGTTGCGGGTGTCTAGTATCTGGTGGTTGACACAATGACTGAGACAACCCTGCCCGAAACCGGTATGAATGCAGCTTGGAGTGTTGAATGGCTCGGTCCTTGTCCCAATACACATAACTTGTTGTGAGTGTCTGGAGAGAAGTGAATGCCTGATTGGCTGCCTGCCTGCATGAATGCCCGTAGTCGTGATTGGATGCTTGAGTGTGACCCAGCGGAATGAATGGGAGATCAACAGTATATCTGGGGACCTCTCACTGCTAGGAATCGTGTTCAGAAGCTGAAGTCCACTACGACGAGTAACTGACGCTTGACCTTGAAACCCCCGCTGGACGAGAAGGAGTGCTGTGGCTCTCCCTCGCAATCTGAAGGCTGCTGTGTTTCCAAGGACTGACCCAGAGAGGACCTGGTAAGGCGCCCTCTTCCCGAGCTACGAGGGACCATCGTGCACAGCTGGTCTTTGCCAACGCTCCCTGGTAGACAGACCTTCGACAGGCTGCCGACCCGATACGGAGACTGCTGCGGAACTCCAAGGAGAAGCACCCGGACTGTTGTCCGCCACCGTCGAATGACCGCCGTCGCCGACCGGAGCCGCCGTGCTCCCGTTTGCCTAAGAACTTTAATTGATCATCGGACGCTCTCGTCTGCATCGTCATCTGCTCGTCTCCCGCTGGAGAAGGCCCGACCGTCGACGAGCATCCACCGGTGGGTTTCCCGCCATCTAAAGACCGCAGAGACGCCGACGACTCGACACCCTTGCTGGGCCACAGTTCTTCATCATCTCTTTGCGGTCCAGCACTATCATCACCGAGGTGCCCCGCACGCCTCTTCCTTTCAGGACGCCAACGCTCTGTCGTCGACCAGCACCGCTAGGAACGAAGCTGACACTTCCCTGTCGTAGTTCACCCTGTTCACCGTCGGACGTTCGACGACCCGTGACTCCTGCCTTAAAGGGAGGGCACTCAAGAAGGGTCATGGATTCCCCGACACCTCTCGACGATCCGTGGCTCCCGCCTGAAAGGGAGGCACTCAAGAAGGATCGGTCGGCGCATCGTCGGAGAACTCAACTCCACCAGGTACATTGGGGGGGGGGAAACCTTAATAGGAAGAAGTAAGACTATCGAACATTATATGGACTGGGCTTGTGCTATATATCTTTATTTACAGGTTGCCCAGGTGGGGGGATCTCCACTCAGGACTGCGCCTAGCGGTAGGGGTCAGTGTTCTGCCTATTGTTCCAACCATCTTACGTTCCTGCCTATCTCTATTGCTGGTTTCCTCGTTATTAATCTGTGTGACATTTAAACCGTACAGTTGATGCACTTTAATGAGATTCGATAACACTAGTGGTACCCCTTTAGAATTGTATATATTTATCATTATTGACTTCCAAGTACAAAGTGCGTTATTGTGATCGTGTACATACCTTTGAATATTAATTATATAAAGACTGTGTTTTCAGTAATACAGTGTGTGGACATTCCTTTGTGGGGGTTCAGGGACTACACTGTACGTAAGAACCAGCCTGCATCACCTCCTGAGAAGCTAGGCCTTGATTGCTCGAACACGTACCAATAATAGAGAATCTTGGCTGGGGTCCTCTGTGCCTCTCCTCTACCATATAGAGAGCAGAAGTACAGACACCCCCTACCAGTCCTTACACTCCTACGGGAAGACAAAATGGGGAATAACAGAAAGGTCCCAATGACTTTTAATTATGCTGACCTACCGTACCACCCGGTAATGAATGCATGAGGAAATAGTAATACCTTCAAACTCGTAATCAGACCCTTTGGGGCTCATGTTCCAATTGGGTGTAACGTTCATTTTCCATGCCTGCGCAAAGGCTTAAGATCCCTATGAAGTACACCTGCTTTATGCAATAGCATAAAGCAGGAAAACGCCTAGGGATCTATTGTACACGCTCCCTACCATGCTTGCATGGCAAGGAATGTGTACAATTACAATTAAACCCTCTTTGGGGGGGGGGGTTAATTTCAATTGGGAACACTGCTTACCATGCAAGCATATCGGGGAGGGTTTCATTTAATTTGTGAGTGCCGTCTGCCATGCGAGTATTGTAAGCAGCAGCGTTTACTCACTTTGCACTGCTGAGTGCAAATGTGGAGGGCAAAAGGCGGCATACACGCTTGTACGCCGCCTTTTGGCCTTTACATTTTCACTCTGCAGTGCAAATGAATATTTGGTGGCAGGAGGGTTGTTTATGTTGCTGTGCAAACATAACGGCTCTCTGTCATCAAATTACTCATTTATTGAAAATTAACAACTTTGTGTATGAACGGGGGATAAGGAAGATGAAACAGTCGGGACAGAGGGAGGGGCAAATGGCTGGAGCAGCTCCATAATCAGACTTTCTGTATTAAAATCATTAATGTTACATAATGTTTAATATAAGCCTACCTTCTACTTAACAAACATTTTGAATATTTAAACTTCGTTTAATTTTTCATGTGTAAATTATGCCTGGTAATATAACATATAATACCTGCACCCTGAGGAAGACAATCCACATTTAGGCTGAATATCTGAAGCATGTTAGATGTCGGTGAAGATAATACATGCTGCAGAAATTAATGGCTCTAGATCATTGACCAGTGCAGAAATAAATGGTCTGGGAATTTATTAACCCAATTTAGATTTCAATAGAACAGTAAAATCCTGTGGAAAAAAAAAGCATAGGCTCTAAAAGGAAAGGCAAACATATTTGAAAACTTATGACACTGGAAATTAATTGCGTTAATACTTTGTTAAATGTTTGCATATCTACTCTTTCGGCAGAAAGATTTATGTATGCACACATTTTATGAAGGATTTTAATGTGACTTTGATATGACTATGTTTCAATGTGATTTTGTTTCTTAGTTTGTATTGCTTGGTTGGATATCACAGTAATTGTTGTGTTTTGGAATTAAGACATTTATATTGTGACAACTCATTTTCTGGTTTGGTTTTTATACTGAAAAATGATCTAAGATTTGCGGATAATATTGGAAGTGCCGGGATCGGTAAGGAACTCATGGTGGCAACAGTAAAGACAGACACAAGTGATACAGTTTTAGGGTGTTTATTAGACTGTAAATGCAGGGTGGAAAAACACCTAACCTAAACCTAAATCTAAGATGGGAGCAAGCTTCGACCATCAAATAAAAATTAAGGCAGTCCTTGTGGAGTCTTGTCAAAGTAAAAGGCCTATACTAAATAAAACTACTGCCAAATCCTTACAACTAATTACAGACAGCGTAGGATAGGGAATTCAATAAAGAAAGAAGTGTTCACAAATAATAAGTCAGGATGCGATTGCCAGGGTCTCACTTCCCCACGTTTTCAGCACGGGACAAGGTGGATCTCCTGAGCAGAGCTCACACTCGAGTTTTCACAGCACAAGCCGACAGTTCTGTACCTGCTATCAGGTTCTTCGATGGTTAAATATGGCTTTTCTAGCATTTACAAATCTTAATGTCTTTTTCAAATAGTTCACTGTGGACATCCCTCGGTTGGGCTCACTCCTGTCAACACACTGTTCATGGGATTTCAGGCTTTGCCCCTTTTTGTTAGCATCCCTGCGTCGGGTTCACTCTTACCAACCTTTGCTACACACTGTTCATGTGCTAATTTCTCCAAGTGGGATTCATTTCCCTTAGCTTCACAATCATCTGTCGGTGAACTTTCAACTGTACAGAGGATTGTACAAGACCCCTGTATGACCACTTTGACCCCTTTTTGCCTTTTTCCAAGGCCTTCTGGTTATGGTAGCTTCAACAATCGGGTAATCGGCCAGAGTTCCCCGAGTGAGCACCCACGTGGTGCCAGACTCCCCTTCTTGCATCAACAGCTCTATCGGCCGTTCACAGTTCAATTTAGCCCTTTGTAGCAGTTTCTTATCGACTTTCTCCTTGACTCATCGGCTGTGATGAACCGCTTGGCTCTCATTCTCATTGGAGTCAAGCTTGGTACCACAGAGAGAAGCATCTCTCCCTATCTTGGTTATCAGCGGAGGAAGGTCTTGTGTACCGTTGACATTTGCTGCAACCTTTGCCTGACTCTTGCATTGGGACATGTCAGGTAAACGACTCTGGTGTTAGTCTGTTGTCTCTCGTGTTGTGCGAAAGCGTTCATGTCAGAAAAGGAGGGGAGCAGTGTTTTAAAATGCCCTACGTGGGGGATACTGCGTCTCACCCATCAGTGCCCCACTCCCCAAGGACCCCCCATCCAGGTGATCCTCCCTCACTGGTCCACCCCCAGGAACTGGATCCAATAGCGATGGCCATGTCCTGGCCATCTGGGTGACAGATCCCCGGGGACTAGCTAGGGAGACAACTTCAGGTTTCGCACAGATCTCATAAGAAAGGAACTGATACCTCTAGCCCCGGATTATTTAAAGAAGCCTCTCTTCTATATTCATATTTCTGAGACAGAATGCCTTCTGCAATTGCATATTGACTGGATTTCTTTTATTTCTGATATGTAAAATGAAGGAGACTATGTTCTGCTAAACAGACATGGTTTCTATGCATGCTCTTGGTAAAAGGTAACGTCTATGATTACACCAGAGCTGTTTCAAGGTCTGTTAGTAGACAACATAAAAACTGATACTCAAGTATTGTACAGATGTATACTTCTGTCATGCACGATTTACAGATACAACAGCTGCTGAAATGTGAATGAGCCACATTTCAAATCCAAAAGTATCTTGGCACTTTTAATGAGCACATTATGTAGCACCTTCCCAAATTAAGTTTGCCTTTAGCAACTCATTTTGGCAATTGGGATACCACTTAATCTCATATAATGTCTACTGACACCCATTCTATGAAAGTAATCTTCTAAAGTAAGACAAAATATGCTATGATTTTAAAGTTTTCTTATGCTACATTTGTATGTAAAATGATGCAGCCTGATTCCAAGTTGGCGGCTGGCGTAGGAGGACGTGTATGAGCGTCTCTCCCCACCGGGCCGCAACTGAAGCAATAAAATAAAGCTACGTGGTAAACACAGATTCTCCTCTTTTCCAGAAACAAACAAGCAGAAGGAGAGGAACCTCTGATACTGGTATTATGTTGATACACGGGCATGTGTGACCGGCAATGAAATCTAACATGGGAGAGGCCAAGAAAACATGTGGATAGTAGAAGCCATACAGCGAGCCCAACAGTAGCAACACGGCCGGAAACAAGCAGGGACCGTGAGAGGGAGAACACAAGGATTACTTGGTTGGCCTCCGGATTGCATTCAAAAGACACTGAGAATGCTCAAAGGGATACGCTGAAAGAATAACAAACAGGACGCGAAACAGGAACACCCGAGCAGTGGAGCAAAGTCACCTCTAGTCCATCCCTCCAAGTAAGATAGATAAAATGGACTGATCTACATTTTACATCTAAACGTCTCTAACATCAGGTAAGACTGTGGCAAGACACGCTCTGGTCGCACCATCACAACCCCTAAAACAAAATAAGCAGAACAGATATAGATCTGTGCCCCCTAGATAAGCTACGGCCAGGCCGTCATTGAAGGGAGGGGAATCCAATAAGGAATCCAATAAGGCGGCAAATATCAGCAATATATAGATCAAAGAAGCACCACAACCCACGTGAGGGATTTACAGACCACGGGGTGACCGCACGAGAGGAAACGCTGCCAAGAAGGCTGAATAGCATAACAGAGGAGATAGCCTCGCCCCAGCAAGAAAGAGGACTACAGCAATCCATTTTACAAAGGATTGCCGGAGCCGGGATAGCAACCAAAGGAGATATCTGCAGCGTATAGCAAGAGAAATCTCTCTCCCCAGCCAAACAATAAACCCATACAAGTGAATGGAGGCGGGCAGGCAAGAGGGAAATAAAGGAAAGCCCAATCTACTGGTTTCACACCACGAAAGAATCTCTAGGGATTAAAGAGAGAAATCCTAATAGACAGACCCGGCATATTGGGATACTAGTCACAGGAAACGCAAACAGGCGCAAAATCTGACTGAGAAGATCGCTACAAAGTGGGGTAAAACCCCTGGACGAAGTGTGGGATATATTTACCCACTCAGCTGTACTCCCTTCCATAACCCAGCTGCACTTCAGCAGAAGCAGCAAAATGGCTGCGCTGGCTCCTGTGAGCACCATTGCCTCACACCAAAACTGCGTTTTGCAACTGCAAAAAGATGGCTGCACTAACTTGCCAAGCACATATTGGGCAGGATGGAACAAGGGGCACACTGAAAAAGCCTGCCAGTATGCTGCTTACCTGTACAAAATGGGAAGGCAGATGGAAAAACCGAATTTGAAAGGAAAATGCGAGCAGCTGTCACCACATGTGTCAAAAATGGGCTTTTGCAAACTAAAGAAGAAAAGGCCTGTTTTAAAAGTACTATGTTGAACAAAAACTTATCCTTGCCTAGCAATGTGAAAGGGGATTGTGCTGTGAAATACATGTACGAGATGGTTTTATTCAGCAGGTTTTCTTCTAATTCAGAGCAAAAATAAATAAAATAATTTAAAATGCATTGGCAACCTGAGACAAATCAGCCCAAAACAGGTTTCTGCTTGGAGGGGGGGTGCTAGTAACAGAAGGCAATTCACAGTAGATCCTAACACACAAGTGATAAATGCTACCTTTATAGAATTTGGTCTGTGCTCCAGTCTCTTACAATGGAACTTCTGGGACACCAATCTGTGAAGTCCTAAACCTTCAATCAAACTGGGAAACCACCCCCGCCACAATGAGCTGAACTGACATTTGATGGGTAGCTGAAGAGAAAAAATGATTCCAGTGAAGGACAAAGGATGCCCATTTGTTTCAAAGACTATGTTATTAATAAAACTTGTAAGACTGTTATCTTTGCAGCAGGTCTTCGCAAAAATGTGAACGTTATACAGTTTAAATATGATTTTTGTGGCTTTCAAATAAGATATCTTGGCTGTCAATAGCATGTATGGGACACGAACGCCAGAAGAATGTCAATCATGGGGAAAGGACATATGATGGAACGTTAAAAATTAACAGAAATAGGCCCCATGATAGTATGTACACACACCTAAAGTTATAGAATTATAGGCCGAATGTTTCACATTAAAAATGACCAAAGATTATTAGAAGGGCGAAACAAGGTCCTACAACTGTGAGGATTGGACGGCCATGCTCTGCATAACATATATAATCTGCCCATCTGATTTGTTAAAGTGCCACAACTATACAAATGTGTAAATTATGTTACGACTGATTTTTGGCAAAAAAGACTGTCGGATGGCTTTTCACCTCATAAAACGGAACCTCAGAAACTGGGACTCCTACTCGAGGAGGCAAATAACTTAGGCTGACCTATCCGCGTCTTGGAGGTAGGCCTAGCTCAGTTCTGCCCACCAATAATTCTGTGATGTCACCCTGCTCTATATAAGGGGTGGTTGACAGAACTGTAGGGTTCTTCCTGAATTTCCTGTGCCTGCGTTCCTGATCTTCTACATTCATCTTGCCAGACTCCAGATCCCACTGAAAAGCCAGAGCATAGCTGATCCTATCCCAGCAAGGTCAACGCATTGCTGACCATCCCAGCAAGGCCTCAATCCTGATACCCAACAAAAAATCTCAAGACCCAAAGGGAGATGCTGTGGTATTTTTTTGGGAAGCGTTCTGGCACCAGCCTGGCTTTTGCCCACTAACTGCATGCCCGCTGCCACCCTGCCATCCAGTCACCCGAATTACCCAGCTGTACTTGCCATACGGTGACCAGAATTGCCCAGCTGTTTGATGTGAGGCGTGCCCGCCGTGTGGTGACCAGACCCAGTTGGCTGTTCCAAAATTCCAAACCCAAGCGTGGAATGAGAGTATCTCCTCATCCAAGAGAAACACATAGTCTCCTCATCTTGACCCTTTTGTCTTTATTCCACTCTGTAAGCAATCCTATTCATACCCTGATAACTTAGATAGACTGTTAGAATTCTCTGGGCACCCTATTCTTGTTTCCTAGTGTTAGCCCAATTCTTTCATTCATCTTCTTGAGTAACTCCTTTGTCATATTTTGAGTAATCAAACTAATTTTCACTTAAAGTTGAACGCTGGGGGTGACAAGGTTGACTTCACAAATAAACCTTGGATCTTACTGGATCTTGGATCTTACTGTGTCCCTCTTTAACAATTATAGTCTTAATAATCTAGTTTAAGTAAATTTTGCCTTTCATTTTAAAACCGATTTTCTCTTTGTAACTGCTCTATTTTCCTAAAAATGAACCTCATGCTACCTTCCAAATCTCTCTCGATTCACCACTTATACCCCTCATTTCACCTCTATATTGTCCCTGTGATATACATCTATCCCCCAGCCCAAAAATCGCATTCGAATTCTTTTTGCATTTAAAACTGCTTCTGTGTAAAAATGCTAATTTCCAACGTGTGATTTGACTTCACTGGGTTTTCAATTTAAAATCTGTTTTGTGAACTGTGTGCTTTTGTGATATCTTACCTTATGGTGGCTGGTGATATAACATCCCTGATACTGTGATAAAACGTATGCACAGCATTATTTCAAAACACATATGATTAATTATGTATCAAAATCCGAGTGTCATTTTAGGCCTTTGCAAAATTATTTTGTGAGGGAAGGTCAGATTTTGATTCTGTTTGCTGCCTCTTATTCCTGACTACCTGCTGCTTCTTTCTATCCACTCAGAATTCGATTATGTGTGGGTTGAGGGAACATTGCAGGGGGAAACCTTAACTTGGGTGCTATCTATCCTAATTCAAAAGATGCTCCTATTATGCTTTAGATGTGTTCTATTAGAAGGTTAACCACGTGCATTGCTTCTATTCCCATTGTAATTATCACCCCTTTGGTGATTGCTTGCCAATATAAAAATGTGTGTGATTTTTTGTGAATTTTCTAACTAAATAAATACATTTTGTATTTTCCACCAACCGGCTTGGTTCCTCACCCATTGTGACCCGGGGTGTATTTGTAAAATGGGGTGAGACGGGTCGGGTATTGGCTCAATTTGAATTAAAAAAGCATTACAATTGCGCGCCACATCACAGGATAAGACCAGAGGTCCTGGTCCGGTGTGTGACGCCCAATTCGTGTAGGAACTGAGAGTGGACGTGGCAAAACTGGAAGAACGGACATGTTGGAAAAAGTGGTACAAAACGTGGAAGAAGATGCACAATAAAGCGGGGAAGCCCTAGAAAAGTATTTCATGTCTCACACATAATCTAGAGACTCAATGCGAGGACCTGGAGAACCGCTGTCGAAAGTCCAACATTAGAATTCTAAACCTTGTGGAAACAGTGGAGGCTAAAGACCTGAAAGGTGCGTGCCAACAATTCTTCACAGACATTTCAGCAAGCAATGGGGAAGAAGAGATTAGACTGGACCAAGTTCACCGCGTGGGCCCACTGAAAACAGGAGATCCGGGCGTATGCCAAAGGGACGTATTAGTAGCACTTACCTCATTACTCCCAGAAGGAACACATTCTAAGGAAAGCGAGGAGGGCGGGTCAAATCCGAAATTAATGATGAGGAAATACAACTTTATCAAGACCTAGCACACTCCATGCTACAAAAGAGGAGAGGGATGAGCCCAGTGGTGACATTTCTAGCTACGAAACAAGTAAGATATAAATGGACATTCCCATTTGGCTAGCTATTTACATGGGAAGGAAGACAAACTAGAACTACGACATGTGAAGAGGGACTGCAGATTTTGAATATACAAGAAGTGAGTGAGGAATCGGCGGAGAAACAAAGAGGAGACAGCGGGTGTAGAAGATCATGGGAATGGAAAACCACGCACAAAAAGTGAAAAGCAGCTTTAAGAAATGAAACAATGAAACAGCGACACAAGAGGGCGAGCAATACCAGCACACAAGCCAAAGACAGAGGGGAAAACGGACACAAACGACTCCCCAGGAAGGGGGTAAGATGGTAACACGTACTATAAGGCATGCAGCCCACGTGGGTGGGGATGGGGGGAGAATCTTGGAATCCTTAGTGGGATTTAGAATTCCCCACAATGACTTCTCTGGGTGAGGTACCCAGCGACCATAGGAACCTGAGCCCTCCTCGGGGGAAGGGTAGGGATAGGAATCACTGAGTTGGGGGTTGTTGAAGGAAGGGGAGGGGCAACCAAGGGACATGGGGGGAACGCCTGAAGAGAAGAGGAGGGGTAAGGATCCGGAACAAAAGGGGGGAAACACAAATGGAGGAAATTAAAATTCTCACATACAATGTAAGGAGGCTGAATACCCCAGTAAAAAGGAAAAGGCTTGAAAACTTTCTGTGCAGGAAAAAATGTGATATCCTCATGTTGCAGGAAACACATCAGTAAAAAAGATAAGGGGAAAATGCGAATCAGTGGGTACACTCAAGTACATCAGGCAAACGCGGGAGTAAAGAAAGCAGGGGGTACTAATATCATTCCATGAATGACTGGGCATACAAATTCAAGACTCGAAGGTGGATAAAGAGGGAAGGTACATATTTTTGAACGTGACCCTGGAAGACAATTTGCTTACTTTGGTATCAGTATATCCCCTGAATACAGGTCAGGATGCATTTATATGAGGGATGTCATAGCTAAGTTATAGAACTTCACCAAACGAACTCCGCACAGAGATTGTCTCCTTTCTTGAACTCAACCAGGGCTCTGTCTCATCTGCTGGAACATTATGGGAGGCCCTGAAATGCTACATCAGAGGGGACAAAGAACTTGGAATACTGAAACTCATTAGACAAGAACTTACTCTAAGCGCAACCAACTTAAAATATCTTGAAAGGCAACCCTCGACATCAACCGACCCACACACAACCGCTGCATTAAAAAAGGAATTGGACAAATTTAGGGCAGCAGAAGACCGCAAAATAAAATTCCTATCACACGGCCACCGTATCCGGCAATACGGAGAAGGCCAGAAACCGAGTGCCCATCTCGCAAGACTGATTGCAGCAGACAGAAAGCCCCCGGCAATAGAGCAGATACGAGACTCGCAAGGCACACTGGTGCACACAGATAAATAAATCTCGGAAACCTTCTGAACATTCACAAGTCCAACTACACCGCCAGTCCAGAGGAGCTCAACCGACACCTGAATGACATCGAACTCTACTGGGTAAATGCCTCGCTAAGGGAGCCGCTAAACTAACCCATCTCATCAGAGGAAATCCTCCAAGCAATAAAAGATCTACCGAACACTAAGGCTCCTGGCCCAGACGGACTGATTGGTGAGTTTTACAAATCATTCGCCTCCATCCTTGCCCCCATAATGCTGCGGGTATTTGAGGAGGCGCTTGAGACAAGATCTCTACCCCCGAACCTCCGAGAAGCGAACATGATCCTACTGCGCAAAGCTGCTAAACCCCCAGAAGAATGCAGCTCATACAGACCAATCTAACTGATCAATCTCGAACAAGATCCTGGCCAAGATCCTTGCCACTAGATTACTTCCCCTGATGCCTGCACTGGTACTGGCAGACCAGGCCGGATTTATTCCTGGCCGTAATACTTTATTTGGGATAAGGCGCATGTTCGGTGTCATGGAAGCATTAGACCCATCACACCAAGCGATAGCAACCCTCCTAGACGCTGAAAAGGCCTTCGATTCCATTGAGTGGCCCTTCCTGTTCGAAGTCGTAGGGCGAATGGGCTTTGGAAATCACTACATTAGGCTGACCATCCTTGTGTACACACCACATGCAACCCTGGGAAGAACAAGTTACTTTCTTACCTGGTAACGTTCTTTCGATGGGATGGTCCGACGACGTATTCCATATCTATGACATGTAATCACCACAGCTGTGCTGCTTCGGAAACTTTTTTCGGCGTCTGCGTCCTGCATCGATGACGTCGATGCGCCGTCGTGGAGGACCTCCTCGACGTCCGACGTCATCCGATGTGATAAGTAGGACGCACGACGCCCGTAGCCTCAGTTGTAGTTTTTTCCCCCAGAACGTGTGACATTAGTCAACTGCCAGTCAGACACAAAGCCTTGCGGAACGTAAGTTGCAATCGCAAAAGAAATTATGCAGCGGGGAAGGCAGGGCGGGAGCGATATGGAATACGTCGTCGGACCATCCCATCGAAAGAACGTTACCAGGTTAGAAAGTAACTTGTTCTTCGAGGGGATTGGGTCCTCCGACGTATTCCATATCTATGACAGACTCCCAAAGCAGTACCAAGCAAGGAGGAGGGAAAGAATTTAGAATCAAAATTTAGAATAGCCAATCAAATAGCAGAGCAAAGGACCGCCTTGCCAAAGGCCAGATCCTGTCCTCGGATGGAATCGAGGGAATAGTGACGTACAAATGTATGTACTGAAGCCCAGGTGGCTGCATCACAGATGTTGCGAATAGGAACACCCCTCTGCAGGGCAGTAGATGCAGCCACATCCCTGGTAGAATGGGCCCGCAAGCCAGCCGGTGGGTCCTTACCCGCCAAGCGGTAACACTCCGAGATGGCTAAAATAATCCAGCGAGACAAAGTCTGTTTCGTCACAGCTTGCCCCAAACGCTTTCCAGCGTAACCAATAAAGAGTTGATCGTCCACTCTGACCCGGGACATGCGTGAAACATAAAAGCTTAAAGCTCTCCTAGGATCAAGCCTATGGAGCCTCTCCTCTTCCTTACCAGGATGCGGAGGAGGATAGAATGCCGGAAGAACAACCTTCTGGGCCAAATGAAATTCCATCACTACCTTCGGAAGAAAAGAAGGACGAACTCTAAGGACAACCCTGTCCTTGTGAAATACAGTGAAGGGTGGCTTAACTGAAAGTGCCTGTAACTCACTCACTCTGCGAGCGGAAGTAACCGCAACTAAAAACACAGTTTTCAGAGTTAACAGCCTCAAAGGGCAAGAATGTAAAGGCTCAAACGGAGCACCCATAAGAAACTTAAGAACAAGGTTTAAATCCCAACCGGGCACCAGGAAAGGTGACGGAGGGAACACATTAGTGAGCCCTTTCAGAAACTGCGAAATTAAAGGGATTTTAAAGTAAGAACACTCTTCAGACGAGCGCTTAAAGATGGACAGCGCCGCCAGGTAACCTTTAACGGTACCCACTTGCAAGCCCCTGTGGGCCAAAGAAAGTAAAAAGGACAGAACCATGGGGATGTCACATGCAAAAGGATCCACATTCTGAACTCTGCACCAGTCGCAGAACTTACGCCAACGGCAACGGTACAGAGACTTTGTTGCTGGCCTTCGGGCCGAAAGCAACACCTCCATCACGTCTTCAGGGAGGTCCCAATCCTTATACCTCACCCTTTCAGAAGCCAAGCGTGAAGGTTGAGGGATCTGACCTCTGGATGGAGAACCTGACCCCCCTCCCGTGAGAGCAGATCGTCTCGGTAGGGAAGACGACGTGGAGGGCAGATGGACAAGTCGAGAATGTCCGGGTACCACGTCCTCCGAGCCCACGCCGGAGCAATGAGGATCATCCGGGAACCGAACTTTCCGTAACCTCCGCAGCACTTGCGGGATGACGGGGACTGGAGGAAACGCGTACAGCAGCGGGAATGACCACTCCACCACAAAATTTTGGAGGAAATTCCCGCGAGCAAAACCTTTCGCACTTCCGGTTGACACTGGAGGCGAAGAGATCCACTTGAGGGGTCCCCCAAAGGGCGAAGATCTCCAGGAGAATCTCCTGAACCAACTCCCACTCGTGAGAGATCGCGCTCTGCCTGCTCAGAGCGTCCGCCATCACGTTTTCGTCTCCGGCCAGATGAACTGGCGAGATCGAAACTTTCTGCTGGATGGCCCAGAACTCGAGCTGCATCGCCTCCCTGCACAGGGGAAGTGACCCTGCCCCCCCCTTTTTGTTGAGGTAGTGCATGGCCACTGTGTTGTCCGTCAGGCTCAGGACACTCTTTCCTCGCACAGTCGGCAGAAAAGCCTTCAGGGCTAGCCTGACGGCCCTCAGCTCCAACAGATTGATATGGAGCCTGGACTCCGACGGAGACCAACGACCGCTGACTGTCAACCCGTTGGCATGAGCTCCCCATCCCGTGAGGGATGCATCCGTCACGATCGTCACCTCCGGCCAGGGAAGCCATAATGGAGCCCCCTTCATCAAGTTGCCTTCGACGGCCCACCACAGAAGGTCACGGGCGACCGAGGGCGGCACCTGAACCGGGTCCGACATCCTGCCGGAGGACTGCGACCATTGCGTCTTGAGTGCTCACTGCAAAGATCTCATCCGCAGGCGAGCCTCTGGTACCAGAAGAATGCAGGATGCCATGAGGCCGAGCAACCTCAAGAACTCGGACGCTGGGAGCGTCTGGGCATGCTGAAACTTGTGCACCATCTGCTGAATGTGAAGAGCCCTCACCTGGGGATAAAAACACTGCCCCAGGGAAGTGTTGAGCACTGCTCCGATGTACTGGAGCCGCTGTGTTGGCGTCAAATGGGACTTCTTTAAATTGAGGGAGAAGCCCAGCCTGTGAAGGGAGTGGCAGGTGACGGACAGATGATCCAGGACTTGCTCGGGAGAGCTCCCCCTGATCAACCAATCGTCCAGGTAGGGGTAGACGTGAATCCCCCCTTGCCTGAGATGCGCTGCCACCACCACCATGAGCTTGGTGAAAACCCTCGGGGCGGAGGTCAATCCGAACGGCAGGACCCAAAACTGAAAGTGCGAGTCGCCAACCGTGAACCTCTGGTACTTCTTGTGCTTGGGATGGATCGGCACATGGAAGTAAGCATCCTTGAGGTCGAGTGACACCAACCAGTCCTGAAGCTGAAGGGCCTGGAGGACTTGAGAGAGAGTAACCATCTTGAACTTGTCCTTCCTGAGGAGTTTGTTCAAACCGCGCAAGTCCATGATGGGTCTCAATCCCCCGTCTTTCTTCGAAATCAAAAAATAAGGGGAATACGATCCCTTGTTCCTCTCTGCTACAGGCACCAGTTCTATGGCGCCTTTCTCCAGCAGGGCTTGAATTTCCTGCGCAAGGAGCGGATCCGGACTCTGCAAAGAGAGGTTCCCCGGTGGATTGTCGCAAGGCCTGTGCCGAAAGGGAAGACAGTAGCCGTGGGTTATGATCTCCAGAACCCACACATCTGAAGTAATGGCTTGCCACTCTACAAGATGCTGCCCCAGCCTTCCCCCAACCGGCGAACCATGGGACATGGCCTCATGACTGAGAGGGAGCGGCTGCGGCGTTACCTGAGGGCATAGAGGCAACTGCCCGAGCGGCCTTGGCACCACGGGTACCCTGTCGTCCACCTCTGGTACCCCTGCGTTGGCCTCTTTGACTGCCAGCTCCTCTCGCTTTACTGAAGGACGAGTAATAGCGAAAGGAACCACCCCTCCACTGCTGTCCCCTAGGACGAAAAGGCAGAGGTTGGTGAACTGCAGCGCCCAACGACTTCGCTGCAGCTTTTGAGGTCTGCAACCTCTCAAGGCTCTCGTCAGCCTTGCTGCCAAAAAGGGGTTCACCGTCAAAGGGCATGTTCAGGAGCCGGGACTGCACATCAGGAGCAAACCCAGACTTCCCCAACCACGCAAACCTGCGTATCACGATGCTCGCCGCCATGGAGCTACTGACGCATTCAGCTAACTCCAAACCCGACTGAACGGACTCACACATGGCATCCTTACCATCCTGGACCATAGCAAGGAAACCATCCCATTCGTCCCCTTCAGTAATATGTTCAGCCGCTAACGCAACACAGTTCCACAGAGTGTGTGTGAAACTAGACAAGGCACAAATGGAGTTGGCCGCCTGAAGCGCCATACCACCAGAAGAAAACACTTTCATCGCCCAGCCATCAAAACGTTTGTCGTCCCTATCAGGAGGGATGGTAGGGTATGACGCCTGCTTTGCCGGGGCCGTGGCCGCCTGCACCACCAAACTCTCCGGAGTGGGGTGCCTGGTCAAGTAGCAGGGGTCGCTACTGGCTGGACGGTATTTTCGCGACATGGATCTACCCACTGCCGGGAGACTCTCCGGAGCAGTCCAAGCCACCGCCACCCTTCTCTGTAAAGCCATATGGAACGGCAGTACCGGGTCAGTTGGGGGACCAACATCAAGGATGTCCGTCAGATCATCCTGCACAAACTCCCCTGGGGGAGCAGACCATCCCAAGTACTCAGAAACCCTAGCCATAAGGCGCCGGTACGAGGAATCTGCATGAGAGCCAGACTCAGGCCTACAAAACTCCACCTCCGGAGAGGTGTCCAGTCCACTGGCATCATGCAGTGACTGCCTCAAATCGTCAAACTGACTATGGCCCGAGACAATTTCATCTGGAACCTGACTAGGAACCAGGCCATCAGAATCCTCATCCGCCTCTGAAATATATTCCAGGTGGCGAAAAGAAGGCACCCGAGAGTTCTTGCTCTTAACCAGAGCCTTCCTAGGGGGTTCCCCCGTGCCACGGGGTACCTCTGACACGAAAGGCGTCGATGGCGTCAAGCGAATCGGCGCCGACGTCGAGAGAACAGGCATCGGCGCCGAGAGGATCGGCGTCGAGGAAATCGGCGTCGACGTCAGATGCAGCGCCGCCAGCTTCGGCGGCGTCGACAGAGCCCTCAAAGCCGGAGCCCCGAGCGTGTCCCTCGACGACCTCAGCGTCGACGGCTTCGACGGCTTCCTCGGAGCCGGAGCCTCAAGAGAGCCTGTCGACGCCCTCGACGCCTCAGACGTCGATGTCTACCTCGAAGACCTCACAGGTGCACACGGTCTCGAACGCGTCGAGGACCGGGACCTGGAACGGGTACTTCGAGAACCAGTCTCCTTGTCCGAACGGGACCTCTCCCGTGACTCGTGCCGACCACTCTTCCGAGTGGTGTCTCTCGACCTCTCACGACCGACCCCACTCGGGGGCGCGGACGGCTTAGTACCCTGCGACTCAAGAATCGCAAGCATTTTCTTCCCGAAGGAAGCCCATTCCTCCGGCGTCGCACGGCTGGTGGGGTACGCGACGTGCCGGGCAGAGTCCTCCGAAGAGGACCTGGAAGACGACCGGTGTCGGCGCTTCCGAGAATGCCTTGAAGAGGCTGAGGAGTGGCGAGACCGACTCCTAGAAGGAGACCCACAAGACTTCCGACGATGACGCGGAGAGTCACCCCTCGAATCATCCGTCGAAAGCCCCGCAGACTTCGACTTCCGGGGCTTGGACACCCGACCTACCGACTTCTTCTTCTTACGTTCGCGTAAGCCTTTGGACGTGAGCGACTGGCAGTCGATACAGTCATCCGTGTCGTGGGCCTCCCCGAGGCACCAGAGGCAGGCGTCGTGCGAGTCCGTCACCGACATCTTGGACCCACACTCCCCGCACTTCTTGAAACCCGGACGCGGGGTCAAAGACGAAGTAGAAGACATCTTCACACAAAGGATTTTCACAAAACGAACAGGTTTGAAGAACCGAGAAGAACAGAACTCCAAAGAGTCGAGGCGTTAACCGAGATTCACGAAGCAACACGTTCGCGGAAAAAACGGAACTGAGGCTACGGGCGTCGTGCGTCCTACTTATCACATCGATGACGTCGGAGGAGGTCCTCGACGACGGCGCATCGACGTCATCGACGCAGGACGCAGACGCCGAAAAAAGATTCCGAAGCAGCACAGCTGTGGTGATTACATGTCATAGATATGGAATACGTCGGAGGACCCAATCCCCTCGAAAAACCAGATCAGCTCCTATAGACCTGCAGAGAGGGACCAGACAGGGAAGCCCCCTGTCTGCCATCTTGTTTGCGCTAGTGATGGAACCCCTCGCAGCAGACCTCCGTATGTGACATATACACAGAGGCCTCTCCTTCGGCCCATACACAAACTAATATTCTCCTTATATGCAGACGATGTTGCCCTCTACATCTGTGATCCTATCGAGAACCTAAACCCAATGATGCGGGACATCATTAAATTCAGATCCCTACCCGGCTTGTGAATAAACCACATCAAGTCGATAATATTTCCCCTGACCCCAGCAACCCGAGTATTCCCAGACGACTATGGTTTCAAATGGGAGCATACCAACATCGGATACTTAGGCATCAAACTGTCCAGAACCAACTAAAATCTCTTTCAAGAGAACTATGGCAAAGTAACTGCATTACTCCAAGAGAAAATAAGCAGATGGAAAACGCTACCACTCACCCTCTGGGGGCAGGTGTCGCTGGTCAAAATGGTGATCCTCCCCAAACTTCTATATCTCTTTGGGAACCTCCCTCTGCTGTTGTCCCAGACATTCCTCCAACAGTTGCAAAGTCTGGTCCTGGAACTGCTATGGGCTGGAAAACCAGCTAGAATAGCATATAAGGCATTGATCCAACCTAGATCAATACTACTGGGCAGCACAGGCCCAATTCCTTGGCCACTGGTATGCCACTCACTTTGTCTGACCTCATGTCCAGCTCGAGCGGGCTCTCGCATCACCTAATATGCTGAGGGCAGCTATCATCGGCCATACACACATACCGCACGATACTCTAAACACGGTGCTCTCCACCATTGCAATCTGGAAGAAAATAGCACAGAGATGCGACATTGCAGTCAGATTCTCCCCCCCTCCTCCCGATAAGATTTATCCCCGGAATTCCACTGACCTCGGAGAGAGTTTATCTTAACTGGACCAACAAGTTACAGCTCAATATCATGGGCGATCTGTTTAGCGACGAGAACTTCATCACTCCAGAACAGGCCAGGGCCCGTGGAGCCACCACCACCCTAGACACATTCATCTATTTCCGTCTCAGGTTTTCTCTCCAGGCCCTCTTCCCCTTGTTCCCACAACAACCCCCAACTTGGCAACTATTACACGGGGTAATCCAGTCACAAGGGGAGGGTAGACTTGTGTCATCAATCTACAAAACCCTGCTAGCTAACACGACTCTGCAGCCCACAGCGCCAAAAGCAAGATGGTAGAAGACCCTACAATTTGACCATACCAGATGAAGACTGGGACTACATCCTAGCCCAGACACAGAAGGTATCACTAAATACTCGATACAAACTAATTCACCTAAAATACGTACACCAGGTATATCACACCCCGCCAGATTTTTACACTCCCACCACCCCACTAACCCACCGTCTTGTAGCCGCTGCAACGCCCCATCAGCAGACTTTATCCATCTTGCATGGTCGTGCCCGGCAATACACCAATTCTGGAAGACGGTGCTCGAGAAGACAGCAGCAATCATAGATACACCCCTCGAGCCAGACCCCAAGATCACACTTCTAGGACTAACCAAACATCTGCCGCCCTCAGTACGCAAACTGTGCTGGTTGCAATTGTTACTGGCCCGTAGGAGGATCGCAATGACATGGGGGGAAAAGGACCTCTGCCGACAATACAGCAGTGGCTAAACGACATAACATACTGCCAAGATACAGAATCAAACTTCATTAGACTTTTGGCACTGCATGCTTGACCCCCCGATATCTGGGGCCCATATATCGCTTACCTAATGTCCACCTCGAACAATAACTCCTCACGAGACTCATCCCCACGACCCGCCACCAGCGAGTCTGCTCATACCATAGACCAAACCAGCGATGGGAATGACTTCCGACCATGAAGTGCATTGGATCCGGATCATCACCAGGGGGAGGTAGAGCGGGGGCGGGTCCGCGGGCTCTAAGGCACATGTTTCTGTTTTTATCGCTTTTTCTTTTTTATGTTTAATGTTGTATAACCTGTTGGAAATAATGTTTTTTTAAAAAAAAGAGAACTTCACCAAGTGAGAGATAATAATGGCAAGGGATCTTAATATGGCATGGCAGCCCCAACAGGATAGGAGTGGTAACTCGACAAAGGGAATACGAGCCCTATCAAAGTGACTGCGGCGGAAAATAGACACACTGACTCTCCAAGACGTATGGAGAGTAGTAAGGAGCCAAGAGCAGGGCTTCATCCATTATTCTCACGTGCATCTCTCTATATCCAGAATAGATTACATTTGGGCATCAACGGGGCTACTGGGGAAAGTGCGAAATATAGAATTGGGATCAATCTCACTATCAGATCATGCCTCTCTGTGTTTGGGCATCTCCTTGAAAAATAGAAAAACGGGGCTTTGGCAGTGGAAACTCCCCAAAGATCTCTTACACCACCCAATTCAGGTAGCTACTATCAGAGACAAGATCGAACGGTACTTTAGTCAAAACAAGACAGAAGAGGTCTCACAAGAAACAATATGTGAGCCTTCAAGGCAGTTACGAGGGGACATTTGATAGCATTTAAAGCAAGGAGAGATAAACAAAGAGATCAGTCAGAAAAGGAACTAGAGGGAAAACTATGTGATATCCAGGGAGAATTATCTAAGAATCCCAGCATTGTATTGAAAGGGTCATTGAATCACGTCTAGGGAACAATTGGAAGCTATTAGAATGAAACAGGCAGAGATAGGTCTTCTAGATCTAAAACATTGGCACTATGTGAAGGCTAATAAAGCTGATAGACATCTGGCCAGGCAATTGCGGGACAAACAAAGCACACAAACTATTACAACATTACAAAACAAACTAGAGCGGGCACAGACAAGGAATGAGGACGCTGGGGAAATATTTAGGGAGTACTACTAAACCCTATATACATCAGATAACCCATCAGGTCAGGATCAGGAAGATTATCTGATGAGACCATCACTCCCACAGATATGGAGAGAAGAGAAAAATCTCCTAGAAGAAGAAATAAGGGAGGAAGAAGTTAAAAAAGCAATATTAAAATTACTATTCAACTAAGCCTCTGGCCCGGATGGATTTACAGCGATCTTTTATAGAAGTATAGTGACATTTTGGCTCCAATTCTCACAAAACTATTCAATACATTTAAAATCAAAGTGAATAGCACGCCATCAATGAATGAGGCCGAATTGTTGGTTTTCCACAAACAGGGCAAAGACCCGACCTTCCCAGGGTCCTATAGGCCGATAGCGTTAATCAACCTAGATGCGAAATTATATACCACTCACATATTTGCTTCCCAAACTCATAGGATATGATCAATCAGGATTCATTCCATCAAGACAAACATTCAATAATATGCGCAGAATTATCCACTTGATAGAGAAAATTAGGATATCTCAAAGCCCTGCAATATTAGTTTCACTTGATGCAGAAAAAGCATTTGACAGGGTCGAATGGTTCCTTCTGTTTCGCATTCTAGAATACATGGGATTTGGGGAAAAATGTATTCAGATGATGCAGCCAATTTGTAGCACTGGGACGGGGAATTAAACAAGGCTGTCCCACATCACCCCTGCTCTATGCGATTTACCTAGATCCCTAGCTAAAATCTGGGTAAGCGACCAGCTTCGAGGAATAGGCTTGCGGATGACATGCTGATAGCACTGACAGACCCAAAACAATCACTCCGGGCGCTAAATACATGAGTTAGATATTTATGGAGGGATATCGGGTTTAAAAATCAATAGTCAGAAATCAGAAATTTTAAATCTCTCGGAAGACCAGGAAACGATGGATAGGCTAGCCACAAAAATGCAACTAAAACAAGCAGAAAAAAGTATTACATATTGAGGCATTACCCTTACTAAAACGATAGGGCAAAAGTATAGTGCTAATTACCTGCAACTATTAAAAAGAATCAAACTTGATCTTGTAAAATGGAACCCTCTGACAGTATCATTGTGGGAGAGGAGGACATCGGTAAAAATGAAGGTTTTGCCGCAATTATATTACTTCCAGGCATTGCCTATCAGAGTTCCAAAGACATTCTTCCAGTCCCTCAACAAGGCAATATCATCATTTATTTGGAAGAAAAGACCCCTGAGAGTAGCAATGATAACGTTAAGAGCAACAAAAAACAAGGGGGTCATGGCCCTTCCACATCTTTATAAATACTATGAAGGAGCACAGATACGGGTCGTGAGAAAATGGTCAGTGGAAGATTGTTAAAACAGAATGTTCCTCAGGCAGCTCAGGTAAGGCAGTGCTTCATACTTTATTAAGTTACATTAAACAGGTACACAAGTTGACAGAGCAAGTAGAGAAGCAGGGAGGAAGCCTACTGGCTCCCACCACCCAGGCTACATGGTTTCCTACTGCCTATGGTGGAACACTCATACCAGACAACATTCCACTCATCCAACATTCCACACATGACATCACTCAGCCACAGACATCAATCAAGCACTGCACACACTCCGGTCCAGTCAACATAATCAGGTTCAGTCATAACAAAGGCCTACACAAAATTTGGGCTAGAAAGGATAGAAAGTTTGCGGGAACTCCACTCTCGGGCTGAAACGAAATAGCCACCCTAATCTTAGGATCAGTGAAGTAATAGGGGTTGGGGTGGATGCATGGGATTCGGCAGTAGAAAAAGGGGTACTTACGGTGGATCCAGCCCCATTCTGTCCAACGTTCGGGAATCCTGATGTCCAACTGGGGATGGAAAAAGGGGCATACAAGAAGTGGGAGGAAGCAGGATTATTAAGATACAAGACATGTACCAGGGACAAACTAGAAGAGCATTTGAACACTGTATCCAAGAACTGGACCTGACAGGAAAAGATAGGTTTAAATACGAACAACTGAAGCACTGGCTGCCCTCCCCAACCATTAAACAAGCGGCAACAAGACAACCAACACCATTCAAAACATATATAACAGCCCACTCGGGCTCAAGTAATCTGATCTCTAACATCTATGGATTCCTGAATGAACACAAGGAAGAGATTCTATGGAATTATATGAAAATAAGGGGAAAACCCCTTAGGGAAGACAATTTCAAAGAACCACTGGGAATACCTGAGGGGGGCTACCCTAAAACTAACTCATGCCATACAGCTAAGAGAAATGTGGATATAAATCCTCTTACAATGGCACTACACCCTCGAGAGGATACATGTAATGTTCCCACAGGCATCAGAGCAATGCTGGAGAGGATGCACGAAAGTGGGGGCCTGGAAAAACATATGGAGGGAATGCCCAGAGTTACGTACATTCTGGGACACGGTTAAAACTCAAATGCAAGGGATGCTTCAGGGGGTGGATCAGCTAGAAGAAAAATTATGGTTGTGTGGTATGTGGGAACCTAAGACGAAAGTTCCAACTAAACCACAGAAAAGGGTGTTCATGATTTTATATTAATAGTGGCATGGCTGGTGATTGTGCAAAGATGGAAACAACAATCACCACCCACACTCCAAGACTGGATGCAGAAAGTTTGGACTTTCGAATCATTGGGAGGGGTAACATACAAGATCCAAGGAGACCAAGAGGGATTTAAGAAAGACTGGGGTTCTGTACTGAATTACCTACAAAGTGACTACATGGACCAAGAAGATTAGAATATTGGACATTGCGGGATCCTGAGAAAAATACATTTATACGGAAAGAGAGACTATTCTTCTGGTGGGGAGGGATGGAGTGTGTAGGGGGTGTTATCTCTTAAACTGTCATGACGAGGTTTTAAAATATGAAATCCAGCAAAAAATTATTTAAAATAAAATGTAAAGAAATGATGCAGCACAATCTAACTTAACATAGGCCCATCATTTTTGTCTAGAATACCTGCTGTGAGTCTCTTTGCATCCTCAGATTCGGGGGTAAAGGTCTAGCAACATAAAGAATCTTTCATGCAAAGAAACTATCTGTACTATACACAGAAACAAAGTTATGACTACTTCCGCATTTATTCTTTTTTTTATGTGAAGCAGTTATTCATGTTGGCATACATTGGCTTTTTAAATTGACTAACAACCGATGGCAAGTGTAAGGAACTCATGGTGGCAAGAGTAAAGACAGACAAAAGTGATCACAGTTCAAGGGTGTTTATTAAACTGTATAAATGGTTTGGAAAAATGCCTAATCTAAGCCTAAATCTAAAATGGGAGCAAGCTGCAACCATCAAATAATAATAAGGCAGTCCTAGTGACGTCTTGTTAAATAAAAGGGCCAATACTAAAAAAAACGATTGCCAAGCCTTACAGCTAAATTCAAAAAGAGTGTGGGATAGTGTTCACAAGAAAAGAAAAAAGTGTTCACAAGTGATAAGTCAGGATGTTATAGCCAGGGGTCTCCCTTCCCCATGTTTTTAGCACCGGACAAGGCAGAACTCCTGAGCACAGCAGACACTCAGGCTTTTCCAGCACAAGACTACAGTTCCGTTTTCTGGTATCAGGGTCTTCGGTGGTTAAGTCTCTTTTCTACAAAAAAGTCTCTTGCCTCCGAGGACCTGATGGGTTCAAAATAACAAAACAAAAAGTTCCTTTCCGCATGTACATTGGGTGATGACTTTTCACTCCTGGATCCCCCTCTTCAGGGCTCAGACCTTTCTCGAACGTTAGCCTCCCACCGTCGGGTACACTACGGCTTTTATTCTAGATTTCACCTGTTGCATTCACAAGTCCCCATGTCTTTTTAAACAATCCACTGTGGACCTCCCTCAGTCGGGTTCACTCATGTCAACACAATGTTCATTGGGGTTCTGCAAGCATCCCTGAGTCTGGTTCACGTTTGCCAGTTACACAGTTCCCTTTGCTGTATCACAATACAGTATTTATTTCCCTTAGCTCTCCAATTATTTGCGGGTCAAATACTTTCGACTGTACAGGGGTTTTTAATCGACCCTTGACCTTTTCCTTGCAGCGTTTCTAGGGCCTTCTTTTATTGGTAGTTTCAACAAAAGGGGGAAGGGCAGCCAGTCTTTCGAGTGACCACCCACATAGCACTGGAGCACTCTGCAGCTGGCCTTTCCCCTGAAGTTTTAACAGTTCTTTGATTCACCTTATTTTGCCATTTGCAAACTTTGCTCAACACAGTTCGGTTTTTTTACCGGTTCTCCCTCCGACTCACCGGCTATGATGAACCGCTTGGTTTTTCTTTTCTCTGGAGTCAGGATGGTACCACGGTAGCAAGCGTCTCTCCCCATCCTAGTTATCAGTGTAGGAGTTCTCTATGTACCGTTGACGTCTACAGCACACGCTGGCTAATCTTCGCGGTCTTATGAGGTCTCCTTTCACTGAAGCTTTCCAGGTCTTGGTCGAAAAGGGCATTGCCACTTCTCTCCTTGTCGTCCATTCGGTTCTAGCTGCCTTTCTGCTCCTCTTGAACGGCCATCCTGGAATAGCTGTCTCGTTGTGCGGTCTGCCTTGCTCGTAGTGTGCTCTCGTGCTCCACCTTTTATCCCTGTAGGGAAGGGAAAGGGCCGTCAGGTGTGTGTGGTTATTAATTGCCTGACTCTGCCTGACCCTTGTGTTGGGACATGTCAGGTAAACGGCTTTGGTGTTAGTCCGTTGTCTTTCGTGGTGTAAGAAAGGGTTTGTGTCGGAAAAGAGGGGGGTAGAGTTTTTTAGTATCCTACGTGGTAGGATGGGGAAAAGGGACTATAAGAAAGGGGATACCGCGTCTCACCCGTGGGTGTCCTACTTCTACTACCCGAGTACCCCCCATCCAGGTGATCCTCCCGCACCGGTCCACCCCCAGGATCCAATAGCGATGGCAGTGTCCTGGCTGCCTGGATGACAGATCCCTGGGGACTAGTTAGGGAGACACCTTCAGGTTTCTCACACAAGATCCTAGCCTCATATACTTCCTCCTACATCCCGTCACTTTTTCTCCATACTCATGGAAGATTTCAAAGCAACATACTTTAGAGGGTGTATAGAACCACTTATGAGCCAAAAAGGTTGTGCCGGACTACTTGACCAAAATGAGCAGGGAGCCTGCAACTGAGGTCCATGGCATAGTGCTTGCTAAAGACACGCACATTAGCCTAGATACAGTTATCTGGCAGGAGAACATGCCCCTGAAGGCCACTGAGGATTGCTTGGTGCCAACCAGACGCACATGACTGTCCTTAAAGGGCAACAAACTCCTGAGTTTGTATCATTCGACATTGTAGGCCACCTGCCTGTGATGGTATCCATAGATGCTTCAGTGACCCCAACTACGTGATCCAAATATCTGAGGGTCTTGAATATTTCAAGTAAAACGCGAAAGCCCTGGCCATATTCAAGCTGTGACAAATATGTTCCCTCTCCTGGTTGAAGTAAAAGAATAACACCACGTTGGGGATAAAGGAGGGGTGAGCGTGAATGGTCACAACAAAGAAAGGACAAATAAGGTTCCAAAGTGTACAGAGCTTGGAGCTTGTTGGTTGTCCAAAATGACATGACAGTGACCAACCACGGTGTCTCCCAAGTAACAAAGCACAATGTCACCAGTACCAAGGGTTCAAATGGCTTATGTGCTGGTGAGAAAAGAACAATGTCCACGTCTCAGGGATGGTGAGAAGTCCCTGTCAGAGGGTGAAGCCTCAATAGGCCACTTCAAATGTCTCTTGACCACAGGGTTTCCGAACGAAAAGCAGAAACACCTGCTCTGAGACACGAACCAATTGCTGAGAGATAGGTGCAGCATGAACCCAGCCTGTGGTTGCCACGGGCATGAATGACAATATCTAATCCAGTGAAGCAAAAGGGGTTACCACCCTGTCCAGACTCCCATAGCAGAACCAAGATCACTTACATTTTAACAGAGAATGAGTGGCATATGTTCTTGCTACCTTGGATGCCTAGAGTTTCTTAAGGTAGACAGAATGAGGTTGATGGTGCGACTGAGTTTCTCATGTGCAGTCTGGAGTGGGAAACTACCAGGTTGGCGGAGGCCATCAATCCCAGCACTGTCTCAAAGAAGAGGGCAAAAACATAGGAGTAATTGAGAAACAGATTGCACAGCTTGTGGGTGCCCCAGACCTTCTCCGAGGGGTGAGACCAATGAACTGACTGTTTGAGAAGGAGACAGGAAATGCTCCTTGTAATTCACTGACAGGCCCAGCACAGAGCCAAGTCAAAAGTGATCTGCATGGAAAGGAGAGTCTTCTGCTGTGTTGCTGCTCTCTCCAAACAGTTGTCCTATTAGGGATAGCTATCAAAGCCCCTCTGATGCAGAGCAGGCATGACGACTGCCATCATCTCTGTAAAAAACAAAACATGGGCTGAGCTGAGGTTGAAGGGGATATCCTTGAACTAATAATACTGACTGATGGCGTACAGCAAATACTTGCGGTCAGGCAGCCCAATAGGGATGTGCAAGTTAAAGTTCCGGAGATCTAGGGCGCATAGCCACTCCCCCCGTTTCAGGGATCTGCTAGATCTGAACTGAATTTACCATACTGAAACTCTTCTACTAGAAAGAATAGATTACGTTAGGTTAGATGATCTGCCAACCCCCTTGTCTTTCTTCAGTGCTGCAAAAGAGACAGACTTTTGCCTACAGATGAAGTAACTTTTTGATCTTACTATGAAGTTCAGATGGAAGTTGCTACAGTGGAAGGCAGTATCACAATCACAGAAAGGGTAATGACTGCCCCAAACATTAGCAGAAAAAGGTGGCCCTAGGCCTGGAGCTGATCAAATTTTAGGCTTGTCTACGGCCGAAACATGGTACCCATAAGGAACCCTTATTCCACTGCTGTTTCCTCTGAGGGCCCAATGGTGGTTTCCTTCTAATCCCTGTTCTGGGCCTTGACCAGAGTTAGGGAGAATTCTTCAGAATAGCTAATTTCCCTTACCTACTGAGTCCCTCAGCAGCTTTGCTGGATTTCTAGGATTTATTCTCACCTGGTAAGAGTGTGAGCCTTTTTTTCCCACTCTTACATGTGTTTTGCTGTGTGTGTTTTACCTTTTTGTGTGATCTTGGGATATGGAGCCTCACCTACTCCATAGGCATCATCTTTTTAATGTGTGTTACACAGCACCTTCAGTGCAGGGACACAGGGTTGTCTTTCCCACGGACTCAATTTTTCCTGGGACTGACTACTGTCTACCAGAAACATGTAAAGTTGCCATTAACTTTATTTCGTCTCTTTAAACCACAGACCCAGTACACCCATCTTACATGGAGTATTGGAAAGGGTTAATACTTATCCCTTTTTGTCTGTTTCTCTTGGAGCATTGTTTCTCTCCCTTTTCATCAAGACTTGGCTGGTGGCAGTGGTAACTACCCTATTTTTCATACCGTGGTTAACTTAAATAACCATGGTATTGTTTTAGGCTATCTTGGTATCCTCAAACTTAAACCGCTTGACCATATACGTTTTTATACGGCTCTGGCTGGGTTTAATTCACCATTTCTTTTTGTAAAAAAGTCTTTCTCGTGTTTTACTCTGCGCGTCAAACTAGGTTTGGCCCCTTTGTTCACCGTCTTTTCCCAGGCTTCTGCACAGAAGCCCTCCTTAAGGCACCTGAAAGTCTGGGTTGGCAGGATGTGAGGGAGGGATCAGGACCCCTGCCATGGGTTCCCTTGGTAACCCAAGTCACACTCCTGTCTGATTGTCTAGGTGACTGTGCGGCCAGGACCTGCTGTGTGATTGACAGCCAGGCTGTGTGAATGGGGGGGAAACTGCATAAAAAGCAGGTCTCTGGGATTGGAAAGACAAAGTCGCCACTGGCACAAAAGAACCGACGACCCCTACGACTGAACCGCCCGGTGAAGCCCTGCTGCAGGTCAAATCTTCAGAATCCAACGACAGAGAAGATCCTCCAGGAATCTTCTTCCCTTGAGCTGGTGGTACCAACCAGTTCGCCCAAACTGCAAGCCAGGACTCCCTCCTCTGGTCGAATTCGCTGTACAGAGCTACAATGGGCCGGATTGCCAGGAAGGTCGGACCCTGCTTGGGTTTTAAAGGAGCGCACCTTTTATTTGTTGCTGTGCTCTGCTGCTGGTTTCTTCCCTGGGTAGTGCAGGACCCTCCAGTTTTCCTACTTCGTGTCAGTCCGACAGTCGCTTCAGGAAACGTGAGCCTGCAGGAACTACCAGGAACGTCCGCCTCAGCTACAGCTTCTTCTCCATTTAAAAGGTACTGTGCAAATCCAGTTGTTCGTTTCGTTCAGCCGCGGTGAAAGTGTGTGAAGTCTTTCTCCAATCCAAGGGCTTGTCCTTCTCTAATCTTTAAACTAACTTTTCTGCTGACCAACTTTGTCCGGAACTCTTGGCAAAGACTTAACCTCGAACTTCCCTGAGCCGTGTGATCTTGAGCAAAATACTTTTGACCTATTGACTTTGGCCCCAAGCCTATTTGATTTGATCCTATCAGTGGAGTTCCTTTTTCTAGATTGCCCTGCTTACTTACCTGTTGGCGCTGCTCAATTTCTGCCTAACTTTGTCTTTCCCTCCCTTTTAAATTTTTGGAGTGCCATTTTGCTCCCACTTCATTTGTGAGCTTAACTTGTCTGAGTGGTGTGGTGTATTAAGAGGGTGATTTCTGAACTGCTTTACTTTAGTGAAATGTTATACAACTGATGTGTAAATAAATGTATATTCTTTTACTCAGAAACCTTGAGTCAGTGTAGTTTGAATCATAGTAATTGCTGTCCTTTGTATAACTATTTGATACTGCTCACTTACTCTTGAGATAAGTCTGGCTGCTCAGCCATCGCTACCACTTTACTGTGTAGTACAGGCTTGTACCAAATGTGAATTTGTACTGCCACTTGTAGTCTTAATTGCATGTGGTGTTCCCAAAGGGGACTGCATAAATTATGCCTAACAACCTAGAAGCTTCTGAATCCTCCAGAGCCATGCTTTCCATCCCACTTCAGGAACAAAGTTGAAGAGGTAGATTTTGATGACTGTTTCCTAATTGCGGAGAGTGATTTGGCTGTAATGGTATATATATATTTTTTTTTAAAAGGTCTTTGTCCTATGTACAATGTAATAGTGCTTTCCCAACCAACAGCAGAGCCCTAATTTCCCCCTGGGTGCACTGTATGAACTATGTGGTCCTCAGCCAACCTAACCTTGTTGTGTCCAGTCGAAAGCATTTTCTCATGTCCTTGGTAAACGTGACCCAAAGTCACCTCCAGGAAGTCATGGACCACCGACTTGGCCTCAACCAGTCCTGAAAGAAAGTGGTCTCGTACATCTGGGGGCAGATCTGGGGCTTCAGGTTGCAACACCCAATATGGGGTCGGCTTTGGCTTGGCACAGGTGAAGGGCGATGTTATGGTAAAAGGTTTCCCTAGCGAGTTTAAGAATGTATTCTCCATGTGGGATGTAGACAGTACCGAGTGTCCAAAGGATGAGGAGGATGTTTCTTCTGAGATAAGGCAGTTCAAAATAAGGCAGAGTCCAGGGTAGAAGCCGAAATTTGTAGGGGTCACCAAATGCAGAGAAACCCACAAAATCATTACAACCAACCGTATTTCTTGGAAAAAAAATAGATACTTGTAATTATCGGACCTATGGGCCTGGGACCAGAACCTCAGCAAGTACCCCTGACGCTGCTTGCGGTTATGCACAGGAGCTGTAACTGACATGCAAATGAAGAGCAGACCATGCAAAGTCCTAGGTGTGGTCTGCCTTTGGACACTCAAGACATACGTTGTGCAAGCCTACCACAGAAATACACCACTACAAGAAACACTGTTTAAATCCAGGATCATTTGGCAGAAACGCAAGGATCACATTGTAAAAAAGAGCATTTTTGAAAATGTAGGTACTTCAGAGCACAGCTGCCTCGCAGAGCTGTAGAATGAAATGTGGGGCAGTGACCATGTGTATGAAAGTGTCCAAGTGAGGGGCGAGCCCCATTGGTGTACTGGGTGCCCCCGCAGCCCCTGTTATGCGGGGGACCCGTAAGGAAATCATACTGACAATAGTAAAGTGATCACAGTTCAAGGGTGTTTATTGAACTATAAATGCAGGGTGGAAAAACACCTAACCTCAACCTAAATCTAAGATGGGAGCAAGCGTTGACCATCAAATGAAGACTAAGGCAGTCCCATTGTGTCAAAATAAAAAGGCCTATAGTAAGACAAACCTATTGCCAAATCCTTACAACTAATACAGAAAGAGTGTGGGATAGGGTTTCAATAAAGAAAAAGACGGGTTCCAAATAATAAGTCAGGATATGATCGCCAGGGGTCTCCCTTTCCCCACGTTTTCAGTAAAGAACAAGGTGGGGCCTTGGAGCACAGTATACGCTCGAGCTTTCTCAGCATGAGCAGACGGATCTGTTCCACCTAGCACAATACACGCTGAACATGTCTCAGCACAAGCCGACAGTTCCGTTCCAGCTGGCACAGCACACGCTTGAGCTTTCTCAGCACGAGACGACAGTTCTGTTCCAACTATCAATTTCTTCGATGGTACAGTCCCTTTTCAATAAAATCTCTTGCCCTCGAGGGCCTGATGTATTCCACAACAAACAAACACAAAGTTCTGCTTCACGTATACTTTGGGGGATGACTTCACCTCTGGGCCCCCTTCTGGGCGTAAATCCCTTTACGAATTGTATTCAACAAAACAAATGCAAAGTTCCTTTCCAACTGGAGCTTTGGGTTGTTGACTTTCCACCCCTGGATCTCCCTCCTTCGGGTTCGGACCCATTTCATATGTCAGCCTCCCTCATTTGGGTTTGGATGCCTTTCGTACGTCAGCCTCACTCCATCGGGTCCAGTGTGGCTTTTTTTACTTTCACGAATCTCTTTTTGAACAGTTCTTCAGGCTCTGGCCCCTTTTGTCGGCTTCCCTCTGCCAGTTTCAACCTCGCCGACTTTTACAGACAGTTCACTATGGGACTTTAGACTTCGCTCCTTCTCGTTAGCATCCCTCCGCCGGGTTCACTCTTGCCAACTTTTACGGACAGTTCACTGTGGACTACCCACTGCCGGGTTCACTCTATTCTGTGGGACTTTAGACTTTGCCCCTTTCCATCGGCATCTCTCTTTCGAGTTCACTCTTGCCAATTCTTGTCTACACACTGTTCATTCGCAAGTTTCACCAAGTGGGATTAATCTCCCTTTGCTTCTCATGATTCGGTTGGTCAAAGACCCTTGACGGTACAGAGGATTTTACAAGACCCCTGTATGACCACTTTGACCTCTTCTCAAGGGCTTATGGTTACGGCAGTCTTCCCATCATCGGGTAATCGCCCAGAGTTTCCTGCCTGAGCACCCACGTGGTGCTGGCCTCCTCCGTTGCTGGTTTTCCCCCTCTTTAGCTTTTTAAAGTTCAATTTTAGGCATTGGCTATTTATCGTTCAACACAGTTCGGTTTCTTATCAGCTCTCCCCTCGACTCACCAGCTCTGATGAACTGCTTGGCTTTCTTCTCCTTCGAGTCAAGGTTGGTACCACTGAGACAAGCGTCTCTCCCCGGCTTGACAATCAACGGAGGAGGGTCTTGGGTACCATTGACATCAGCTGCAACGCACGCTGGCCTTTGTTTGCAGTCTTATCTTTCCATTTGCGGGGGTTTCACTGGCCTGGCTAGTAAAGGGCAAGGTCACTTCACTCCTTCTCACCCTCTCGGTATTTGCCATCCTTCACCTCCTCTTGAACTGCCATGCTGAGTTAGCTCTCATGTTGTGCGGTCTGCCTTGCTCGTCCTGTGCTTCAGTGCTCCACCTTTATCCTTGTGGGGATGAGAAAGGGCCGCCAGGGGTGTGTGATTCTGGTTAATTGCTCGACTCTGCATGACCCTTGTGTCGGAACATGTCAGGTAAACAGTTTTAACATTCGCCCCTTTTCGGTTACCATGCAAGCAAGTGTTTGTGTTGGAAAAAGAAGGTGGTAGGATTTTTGAGTATCCTACGGAGTAGAATGGGGAAAAGGTATTTTCAGAAGGATGAGAATGGTGGGTTTGTGAAACAGACGAGAATGACTGGAGTTCTTATCGTGGCCTGAATAGGGGGAATTTTTGGAATGGTAGTGTGTTGTCAAAGCGGACAGGGAGTTTGGAAAATAAAAAGGAGAAGAATGATCAGGAGTATTCGGATAGGAAACAGTGATTCTGGGATATATACTTTGTGTGTGCAACCGGGTTTTGGACCTTAGAGGATTGGTTGAGTACGGAGGGGTTGCTGGATCTGGGCAAGAGAGTTTTAATGGGAGGAAGCGAGGCAGATGTAGTATAACCTATAAAAGATCTTCGGAATCTCGTCCTCTCCTTCCTCTTTGGTGCTATACCGTGTCTCACCTGGGGCTTTTCCCCGACCACCCTGAGGGTTGAGATCGGAGAGCGCCAGCCCTTCCCTGGCCACCTGAGTAAGGGACTCCCGAGGTCTACATGAGAGAATACCCTCAGGTTTCTCACAGCCACTGGTGGACCATGTTCTGGGGGAGGCCCTCAGAATTCAAAAGGAAATCATTTCTTTTTTAGCCAAATTATTTCCATTATGTTTTTCCATAACAGAAATAATTTCTTTTGGAAGTCAAGCAGGCCTTGTAAATTTGTACACATCCCACTAGACCTGCAGGGCACGTTCCTTAGTTTACATACTCGACCTAAGAAAATGCACTTGCCCCATGGTGACGGGTGACAAAATATTTACCAGTGTTTTATGCAAAATGGAGCATGTCATCATAAGCACATATCATATAATATCTTACTAGCTTGCGTCACATCTAGACAGGATTATGTATATTGCCAGTGCCACATTTAGATAGAATTGTGAATATTAGCTTGCGTCACATCTAGACAGGATTGTGAATATTAACCAGTACTGCTGCAAGATAGAAATGTGGAGAAAATTACAGAAAGAATTTGGAAAGAATTTGGAAATTATCAAGTATCAAGTATCACATCTAGATAGCGAGACAACTAACCAACCCACCAACAATCCCACCTTTCTGCATACACAAACTCTAACCAAACATAACACATCCCTAAAGCACAGCAAAACACACAAACTTCACTAAACCGCAACAACAAAACAAATCATAAATAGCTCTGTACAACAGAACACACCGGCTTCCAACCAAAAAGCACACCTTAATTTACTTTACTTTATGTTATTTTTAATGCGCACCGTGGACCCAGAGGCATTAGGGCGCGGACAATAAACAGAAACATAAAACATGATAGTGCAGCTGTGAAACCAAATAAACAGTGGCAGGGTATAGAGGGAGTCAATGCATGTATTTAAGAGAATAACAGGGTTTTTAGGTCTTTCCTAAATGCAGTCAAAAAGCTTTGGCTTCTTAAGGTTGCAGGTAACGGATTCCAAAGCATAGGTGCCACTAAAAAGAACACACTATTCTCGGCTTTCTTTGTTCTACTACGAGGGAGAAACAGGTAGTTCTGACCGCAGGACCTGAGCGGCCTTCCGTTAACTTTCTCAATGATGTGAGCCTGTAGGTAGGGAGGCATAAGGCCCAACCTGCGTTTAAAAGGTTATAAACAATAACCTGAACTTGGCTCATGCCTCCACCGGGAACCAATGCAAAGAGCGCCTAGCCTTTGAAACATGATTATGGCGGGACAAACCAACCATGACTCTGACTGCCCTGTTTTTACAATCTGTATTCGGTTTAGACCGACCAAGAGACTTCTACAGTAGTCTATCTTAGCCCCTATTATGGCTCTAGCAATGGTTTCCGAGCTGGCCTGTGTAATAAGGGGTCTGAGGTGCAACAATTTTACATAATAAACTGAGGCTGAAACCACACTGGTGAGATCTCATGGAGAGTGTCTGGTCAAGGACCACCCCCAGGACTTTTATTTTAGATAAGGAGGTGATATTGTCATCCCCCAGCCTAAAAGATCTATATGCCGGGTCCAGCTTGCCTAACAAGGCAGAAGAGCCCACAATCATCAGTTCCGTCTTCCCTTTATTCGATGCTAGATTATTAACCAGCATCCACTTCTCAATGAGAATGAGTTCCAGTTCGTCCTGCAAATGATTGCCTGTGAGAGGGACAACACACTGGGTATAGTCTGCATAGTTCGAGAACATGACCTCTTCTTGCTCTAAGAAAGAGAAGAAAGGAGCCATGAAGATGTTGTAAATGCAGGAGAATGTACTAGCCCCTTGCGTAATCCTAAAAAGGACAGGAATCGGGGTGGCTTCTGCTTCCTCAGAGCACCCTCTGCTACGTCTATGCACCTAAGCTCAGCGAATGATGCTAAGCGAACTGGAGCTGCCAACAACACATCACTGCTCTCTTGCACTTTTCCCGCTCGGTCCCACTAACTCACCCCAGACCCTTTCCTTTTCAGATCCGGCAGAGCGCCAGGGGACCACTCCGGTGGTGATAGTGCACAGTACAAATGTCCTTTAACATTACCATAGTTGGTGCAATGCTGCCACCTAAAAGGCCAGGCATGCACAGTGAACATTTTATTTGCCAGCTACTGGTTTGCCGTAAATGTCAAGTAAAACTTTCAAACATCACCATACTCGCCAGCAAGGTCGAATGGTATTCGTCTCTCATACAATCTACTTGCCAATGCGAGTGGGCTAGTACATTTTAAGTACTAAAGCCTATATGGCACGGCACCTGCATACCTTAAGAATAAATTCAGCTGGTACGAGCCGAGCCGTAGCTTGAGATCTGCAAAACAAGGATTGATCAATCCCAGCCCTCCAGGTAAAGCCACTGGTCTCGGCCGAGCCTTTCCGAACCTGGCGACTTTCCACTGGAACAAACTGCCTTGCAGCCTCAGATTGGAAAACAACCTCCAACGCTTTAGGAAACAATTGAAGACCTTTCTCTTCATATAATTAGACAACCTCCACACCGCTTCTAGTTGCCATCGTTCTGCTTCCTCCCTCTCTATGCTCTCTATGTGTTGTCCCGTTCTTCTTCGTCCTTGTGTCCTTGTCGCGCCCTGATGCTTGCGAGCTTCGGCGCGTTACAAATAAATAAATAAATAAATAAAAATAAGTCCAAGGCTCCCCCAACTACACACCAGGTCAAGGACAGAGGCCTGTTCCTGTCTATGTGGAGCAAGGACCCGAGGCCTGCCAGCAGAGTCCTTTGGAGCGACGGATTCGCTGAAAAAAGGTACTTTAAAAAAAAAAAAAGCCTGTGCATGTATGCATGCAAGGGTGTGGGCTTATGTATATTATGTTATGTGTGTGAATGAGTGGGTGTATTATGTATGGGTGTATGTATGTGCGAGTGTATGGTTAATGGGTGCACATGCAAATGAGTGAATGAATGGTGAGTGAATGTGTCTGTGCTTATGTTTAATGCTGGGCTGAGAAGCTGATTTTGGAAGTTGGGGAAGATGGTGGGAAGAAGAGGTGACGTGTGGGGCGCTTAGGGGGTACGGTAAATCTACTTTTAATGGGCATCAGTGATAAAGCAGGCACGATATGAGTTATTAGTGGCTAGACTGCATTTTGGGTCAGCCAGCCTAGTCAATTCTTATTGTGGCACAACATTTGTACTGCCCATCTATGATAAACCAAACATAATATGTGGTAATACTTGGCTAGACTGGCATTTTGATGCAGCCAGTTTGAACATGTTGTCTTACTGCGGCATGGTATTTTGAATTGCATAGCTAACAAGAGTATGTCCTTACATGGGGTACTCCCATATACTGGCAAAGCCAGCCTAGCCATGTTTTCATATAGTATCATTACTGGTATAATGCACACAGCACACACTGTTCTTATATGGGAATACTGGAATGCATAGGTGTATTCATCATGGACATGAATGGGCACAGACAGCGTGAAAGTGTTTTTGTACTGGCATATCCTGTGGGCAAAGGCATCAAAGAAATGTGTTTGGAAATGCTCGTGTGCACTGTTGGTGAATTGCATTTTTTTTATTAGAGTTAGTCAACAAGACCAATTCTACATTTTCTGGCTTTTTACCCAATTTTTCAAATCAAGTGTTAGGGAGAATTCTCCGTTTAGGCTGAATTTCCTAACCTAGTGAGTCCCCCAGCAGCTTTGCTGGATTTTTGGGGTTTATTTTTTTCTCCTGCCAAGAGTGAGACTCTTTTACCCTCACTCTTGGACAAGATTTGAGTGTGTTTCTTTGAATCTAGAAGTGTTTAATGGGCTATGGGGTCTTTTACTCCATAGGGTTTCATGTGTTTTTGTGATGTGTGTTACACAGCACCCTCAGTGCAGTGACACAGGGGTGTCATAGTGACCCCCCAGTATAGACTCCATACCCTGGGACGGACTACTGTCTCCCAGGGCATGTAAAGTCACCATTGACTTTACTAGTCTTAAATTCTGAACAGAACCAGTACAAACCATCATATTGTGGACGTACTGGCTGGGGCAATTCGATTGCCCCAGGGTCTTTTAGTCGAGGGGGCACGTCTCCATCCCCCCTGATCGAGTTTTGGCTGGTGGCAGTGGATACTACTTTTTATATTCAACCGCAAATATTTTCCTATGGGATTTCCCATTGTTTTAGGCTACTATCTTTATTTAATTATTTACGGTAGCCTCGAACATACTGCCGGTTTATTTAATTAATATTAATACTACGGTTGGTATTTTTTGCCAAAACTTGATTCTAAAATGGCGTTTGTGTTCTCTTCTGTGACTCCAACCCAAGTCGAGCCCTTTGTTGCACTTCTTGGCGGGCTTCTCCACAGAAGCCCTCCAAAGTGGTGCCACTCTGTCTGGGGTACTTAGGAGGGGTGGAGTGAAATTTAGGCACCCTGGACTGAGTTGCCTAGGCAACTCACGTCGCACTCCATCCTGATTGGCCCAAGTGGTGAGCCGGCCGGCTCACCACTTAGCATGTTTGAGTGACAGCTAGGCTGAGTGAATGGGGTTTTGCTGCATAAAAGCAGGGCTTTGGGGACTGAAACTTCAGAAGTCGCCACAGGACCTAAGAATCCAACGAGAGAGAAGCTGAGCCGACCTGCCACGACACCACCACCGGTGGAGCCCTGCTGGACTGCCTCACCACTTTTCCCAACGACAGAGGAGATCTCCCGCCGGAGAGTCTTCTTCCTTTGACTGGTGGGGATAACCAGCTTCACCGTCTTTTCGCTTTTCCGACGTATCTCGTGGCCGCCTTGCCCGTGCCAAGCACCCCGGCAACCGGGATACCACGTTTTACTACGACCGCGAAACAAAGGTACCAGCTTTAACTGGAAAACTCTGCAGCTGGTTTCTTCCCTGGTAGTGCAACGACCTTCATCTTTCCTCCAAGTCGAGATCTTCTCTTCCCCTGGACGATGACGCAACTTGCACCCACTACCCGGAACAACTGCCACCGCTGGAGGATCCTTCCCACTCCATGTCCCGCCTGGCTTCCCTTGCTACCGACTGTACGGGGTAGATTTAGCCCCCGGCTTTCGAACCTGGGTTAGCCTGGGACACCCGGGCTAAACTTTTCTAAGCCTCTCTCAACTCTTTTTGAACCCTCTGCAAGACCTTCTAAGCCTAGTGTAACTGTGTGATCTTGGGCGCATTTGTGCTCTGCTCTCTCTAAGAGTGGGCCCAGCCTTTGGACTTTGGCTCACCAGTGACGTTTTGCTCTCTGCCTTGCTAACAGTGTTCCTGAATCGTAGAGTGGTGTACCTCTTCATATTCTGTCTTTTTCCTTCCCTTTCTCACAAACTTATTAGAGTGCAATCTAGTTAAGCGCTCACCTCTGTATGAACATAAGTGGTGTTTTACTGTGATTTATCTGATAGGGAAAAAGGGGTGTATATATTACAATAGTAACTGTGTTTAGAATATTTTACAATAAAAGTGCTGGAGTGTTTCAACCGTGTGTTTTTAAATAAATAATTATATACTTTGATACCAAAGCTCTGGTCAGTGTTTGCTTGTATTATTGTATCTGAGTGCCTATTGAGTATACTTTGCATACTGCCTAACTCTTCTTGAGGGAAATCTGACTGCTCAGCCACAGCCAGGTAAATCTGGGTGGTACAGACTGCTACCAAGTGGGTTTACTGCCAACACCTGTAGTCTTAAATCTTTTGCAGTGGTCCCTAAGGGAACTGCACAGGTAAAGTATGCTTTATAATGTACCATTTTAACCCATTATTCAAAAATATTTCTCTGGGAGGATGGCACCCCCAGACCTCTGAACCACCTTTGGTTGGTTCGCGATCTCTTGCTAAGTTCTGGCATATTTGGGGGAAATGTGTACACACCCCAGCCACCAACGGGTGAGTGGCTGGGTATGAATGTATGCGTGCAAGACTGGGGCCCAGGCAAGGGGCAATGGAGCATGGATGTTTTTCGTACATGTTTTACTGGTATTTTTGGGCAAAGCCCACTTTATGAATGTTATTACATGGAGGAAGGTTTTGGGTGGGGGTGTATAGCACAACGGGGCCAAGCAGACTAGACATTTTCTTTGGCATGGCATTTTCTTACTTGCATAAGGGGCAACGCCAATATGATGTGTATTCTTACACACAGAGGGCACAGGCACTTGTGCAGTCAGCAAGTAAATGCTTTCTTACTATGGCAATGCATGTTTTACTGGTGTTTAAGGTAAGGTCAGCATAATGAGTGCTCCTACATGTTGGGAAGTGGTATAACCTATATCTAAATAAATAAATGGCTCCTTACTGTAGCACTGTATGTTTTACTGGTATTGAGGGCAAAGTCAACATGAGTATTCAACATGGTGGTGTGGGGGTTGGGCAAGCACTTGTATGACAGCAATAACATGTTTTTGTTCTTGTGGCAGTATAGTTTTACTGGCATTAAGGTCAAAGCAAAAAGAGAATGCTCGTACATGGGGATACTGGCAGATCCAGCATGAAAATGCTTTCTTATGGTATCATTACTGTGCATAATATGACTGGCCACGCAGATAGCTGGCTGGTATATTCAGGGTCAGGACTCAGGAGCCATGCACAGCCACCTTGTTTCTATGCTGGGTGAAAGATTTAAGGCTTGATTAAAACACATACTTCCATCTTTCGCCATTACAGTGCTCAGTGTGTCCCTACAGCAGCATGATCCTCATGGGGGTCCAGGCCTGCCCAAAGTGTGGCGCGGCCTGTGCTTTGTTGTCGGACTTTGAGGGGGGGGCCCTCAGCATGGCTCGCAGGGGACCCCCCCTACATTTTGTGTTACGCCACTGGTGAGTCCACCGGAGGAGCTTTCACCAAAGTGCTTTTCTTTTTTAGTTTGGGCTATTAGTCACGTATAAGCCAAAATGATTGGATTAGCGTACAGGTGGGGAGAAATGACGTTTGAAGAGGGACACACAGTTTGTAGGTGTTGTTTGGTTATTTGCCCACCCATTGACTGCCCATGGCCATGCTAATACCTATGGTCATTCCCACCCAGTTCTTGCCCCTACCCGCCCAAAACAAATCGTCATGGGAGCTCTTTGAGCTCACTTTAATCAAGCCTTACCATCAAACTTTGCACTCAAAGTGTCTGTCAGTGTTTTCAATGCAGTCTTCAGGGACTTCATTTCTTAATTGGCGCCGTCAACCACGGTACTGGTATAATTAAAATGTCTTAACCAGGTCTGCACTCGATCTATAAGCACAATGCAAGTCCTTCTCTGAAATCCTGTTAAAAACAAGAGTTGGCAAAGCAACCATTTAGTGTAGTGACCTGTTCATAAGTAGAGGCATTTGCCAGGCACTGCTATTAGATGCCCAGCTAGTCACGCCAGCACCTGCTACCATCAGTGGCCAGTTAATACCACTATGGCAGTGCCTGGCAAGTGTCTTTCCCAGGCCTAAACAAAACCACAAACTATTGGCATTGCCTATGCTTGTTCAATTAAATGCATCTGTGCATCATGCTCCCGTCTTGTCTTTGTTGCAGAAAATGTCCCAAGAGTAAAACTGGAGTGAAACGTGGGTGTAGGAAGTTATGGCCAATCTCTTTATATGAATCTTCTTTTGACTATTTACCTTCCCATGGATTGACTTCTTAGATGGAAGAAACAAATGCTGAATGCATTTCTCTTATTATAATGGAACCTGCAATTGAGAAGAGCAACATTGTTTCAATCCAATCTAAGAGTGGACCTACCGAAACATGCTTTTGTGATTCCAAGATGGCCGCTGCACTGCGAGGACGTGCATGCGGTCGCTCCGTCTCTCTTTTTGCAGCATTTCTGAAGTGAAGTACTCCGGGACAATATCTCCGGGGCCACATTTGACTGCAGCAATGACGCAAGATGGCCTATAGCAGTGGATAGCAGGGACTGACGCCCAATTTGGTGTGCAGTGAATCATCTAGCTGGCTGCTGCAATCCTCCCCCCTCCAAATGGAATGTGATCAGCCGGGACTCTTTCATAAAGCGCAGGAAGTACCGGTGCTCCCCAGCACAGGGATTGAAAGACCTGGAGTGCCGGGAGTCTCATAGATCAAGGTCAGTCACTGCTAGAGAGCACAACACTTCGAACACTGAGCAGTGTGGGGGGAGACATAACCCCTGTATTTGTCCATTTGCCCTTATTGCCAATTAGTCCTTTGCGCATGTGCATTCGCTGCGCCTTATTTCTTTCCAAGCAATGAATTGGCATGACACAGTATTTTCAAATGGCAAACTTGGCTGCAGTTTTATTTCCATAACAACAGAATTATTGTACTCATTTGTGAACTTCAGTCTGAAGTGTGGCGCTTGCTAAGTGTGGTGCTTGCTCCATGTCGGATCTCACCTGCTTGCCCCTATAACTTTGTATAGTTTTCATAGTAGACCCCCAACTCCTCCGACCCTTTGTACCTGAGCCTATCCTGTCCAGGCAGGTGTCCGTGGGTGGGGAGAGCGCAGTTTCTTTTTGGGGGAAGCAGAGCCTTAGTTGTTACCACTAGACGCCCCCACCGTTAGGCCCCCAAGAGGCGCTGGTCCGGAAGAGCGAAGACCCATTCCGGTTTCCTTCTGGCTCATCCGGAGTCTATCATTTGTGCTTGGTCGCCCAAACACCGCCACGCCACTAGGTGAGTTACCGCCCACCGTGGCTCCCCTTCTTCGTGTCTCCTTCTCACAACTCCAGCAATTTGGTACAAATGTTCCAGAAAAAGAGCTCCATTCCCATTGCAGATAGGTGCACCCCATCCTTTAGAAAGTACTCGGGAGAACATTCCCTTATAGAGGTATGGAGGTTCTGTCATCCAGGAGAGCGAGAATACACATTATTCTGCGGTGCACAGGGGATTCTCCAGGTTGGACATGTTCTTGGTGTCCGATAAATTAATAGCCCAAACAATTGATGTCGATATACTGCCCAAGGCATTGTCAGATCACGCCCCGGTCCTGCTCACGTTGGCTTCTCTTCAGACCCAGCCAAGCCCACCACGATCCTAGCAATTGAATGAATTCTTCCTGGAGGATCCCCAGTTCCGTTCAAGTATTTCAGAGGCAATTAACCTTTACTTTAGTGAGAATGAGACGGAGGCACTGCTGTATACAAAGATATGGGATGCAGCAAAGGCTGTGCCTCGGGGACAGGTAATTGCTTATTCTGCAGAGAAAAGTAGGGCCAGGAAACAAATACAAGCCCAGTTGGAGTAGGAGCTCCGGGAGAGGGAAGAGGCACATAGGTGTAGACCTACTCAGAGTCGGAAACGAGAGATGAGGATAGCCCAGAGAACCCTTGAGACCCATCATATGAGCCGTGCAGCGTATGCCATGATGACAGTTAAGCAATACTACTATTCTAAGGGTAACAAGGCCAATCGCGTATTAGCAGCCAAGTTGAAACAACGGGCGAGTCGCAACAGGTTTGAGGCACTTGTGGATGGGGAAGGAAAGAGGGTCACATCTGAGAGGGAGAAACTTCGGGTAGTGGAGGAGTATTTTAGGGCTCACTCGGCCCCGCAGCAGACAGATATAGGTATGGCGGAGGGGTTTATACGGGAAGCGCATTTGCCACAGCTGCCTCAAGCAACCCGTGAGCTTCTAGAGGAGCCAATTACAAGGGAAGAGATAGAAAACGTGATTCGCTCCCTTCCCCTGGGTAAGGCCCCAGGGCCTGATGGGTTCTCGAATAAATTCTATAAGATTTTCAGGGTTCATAGACATAATTTCGAATACAAAATATTCGAAAGTCAAAAAGTCAAAAAAAAACCGTCGAAATTTTTTTTTTTTTTTAATGACTTTTTTTTCGAAATGGGGGGTTCCCCCCACCCCCCCTTTTTTTTTATTTTTACCTTTTTTTTCACAGAAACTAGAGCCCAAAAAAAAATATTGAAAAAAAAAAACAATTCGACTTTTTTTTTCGACATTTTTGATTCGACTTTTTTGACTTTCGAAATTATGTTTTCGAAATTATGACTGGACACCGATTTTCAGGGCTGAGCTTTCCCCTGATTTGTCAAAACTGTTTAATAACATCTGGGCAACGGGGTTGATCTCGGAGTCTATGGCAGATTCCACTACGACATTGGTTTTGAAACCCGGGAGAAATCCGGTTGAATGTGCTTCCTACCGCCCAATTACTTTACTAAATACGGATGCAAAACTACTAAGTAGGGTGATAGCTGGGCGCCTTGGGGAGATTCTTCAGACGCTAGTGGAGAAAGATCAAACGGGGTTTATACGGAATCGTTCGACACAAGATAATATACGTCGGACGATAGATTCGATAGCTCTGGCCCTTAGACTGCCAGGCAAATTGTTGCTGTTATCATTAGATGCCCACCGGGCATTTGATAGTATGTCTTGGGGTTACTTACAGTTGGTGCTAGAGGGATTCGGGTTTGGCCCCAGATTCTTGAGGTTAATCCTTTCCAGTTATCAGTTTCCCTCCACTAAAGTCAGAGTGAATACGAACATGACCTCAGCGATCCGTTTATATAGGGGCACTAGGCAGGGTTGTCCCCTGTCCCCTTTTGTTTTTGCATTAGCTTTAGAGCCCTTAGCACAACATGTCCGTTTAAGTAGGGAGATCATGGGCTTTGAATTCGCAGGACAATACCATAAGATAGCGATATACGCTGATGACCTGCTATGCTTCTTAAAGGACGCAACTACAGGGCGGGGCAGGTGGCTCCTATGTTAGCCTGGTGTCATGATGCCTACCTCTAAGGAGCCAGGCCGGGCCCAGCAACCCCAGAGGCAGACATCATTTTCCCCAGGGAAGTCTCAGCGGGCCCAAGTCGGGGCCCTTTGGACTCAGTCCTGGCGCCTTAGGCGCCAGGCTCATAGCGGGCGCCAGGCTCATAGAAGAGGATATGTGTTTAAGTGCTTGGGTGCACACTTACCTGATGCAGACCTTGCTGCTTCATCCAGGCCCTCTTGAGGCCTGAATGGGACTACTTAACCTGTAGGACTACTTCACCACCCGGGTGTGGTCGGGGAAGGATACATACCTGATTGGTGGAAGGTTACATACCAGGAACATCTTCCAAGGCTATTAAACCCCACCCGAACAGCCACACATGCTTTGCGTTGTTCTGCACCTAGCAGCTGGATGCTCACCGTGTCAGCTCCTGCATCCTGACTTCAGCCACGCCTGCCAGCACCCTGGAACACCTGCAAGGGGAGAAAGGAAGAGATTAGGAGAAGAAAAGCCCTTACCTGCTAAATCTGCATCCCGGAGTCATTTCTCCAACGGCCCTGAAAAGGAAGACATCATTTTTAAGGCATTTCGTTTCGATTGCTGCAGTGCTGCATTTTACTCACCTTTGCAAAGCGCTTCCATCTTCAGCGGCGATCTTCCGGATTCAGCTACTCCCCGGCGCCTAGAGGAAAAAAACCAAGAACAAAGGTGAGAGGGAGAAAAGGAATAAGGAAAGCTCAGTTTCCTTTTAAGTCTTACCTGTTGGATTATTCCCACTGCATTTCGGGTCCTGCCACTTCCTGGCATCTCCGGACCCCGGCCTCTAGGGGGAAAAAGGCAAAGACATTAAATGAGCGAATGCAAAGACATTACCTGAGCGCTCATCCAGAACTGTTTCACTTCGGGTCGGCGCCACATCTCCGGCACTCCGAACCCCGGCCCCTAAGGGGAAAAAGACATAAGCATTAGCGCTTGCTGCAATTAGACAACGAACATTATTATTAAGCTTGAACTTTTGAACAGAACTTTTACAGCGCCTTACCTGAACAGTCAAGCTTACCTGAACTCCCATCAATCCTCAATCCATGAAGTAACTGGGTTTCAACGCGCCCCTGCATCAGAAGCAGGATGGAGAGCTCATCCTTCCAAACCCTAAGGAGGGTATCCAATGAGCCAGGGAAGCCAGAATAGAGGGGCCCTTCCTGTCCATCTTCAGAGGTCTGCGCCTTCGACGCCGCGCCTCCCTGGGAACCAGGTGAGCGTTACAGAACGCGAAGCCTTACCACAATTTCCCACCTGGGCGCTATGGAGACTTCCGAGACAGATCAGCTGGCCCATCTTTTAGGGGAATTACGGACAGAAGTGCACTCAGCCCGCCAGGAGGCTAATGCTCTCAGAAGGGAACTAATCCTATCCAAGGAAAGAACTGATGATCTGGCCAAAAGATTATTGCAGGGCCAGGCAGAGCACACTCCTTTACCTGTTTCCGAAGATATTTCTAAAACAATGGGTTCGAATAACCCGGTACAAATCAATCTACCTGGACACATGCCTTTGGCCCCGCCGGAACGTTTTGCGGGGGATCCCAAGAAATATGCCGTTTTTATGAACCAATGCCGTTTACACTTTTTATGCATGCCCGGGGCCTTCCCCAACGACCAGACCAAAGTAGCCTTTGTACTATCTTACCTCAGTGGCTGTGCTGCCGATTGGTCTATTCCATTGGTAAATCAGGATGATCCCATTCTCCGGGATTTCCAGGGCTTCCAGGCCAGCATGGAAAGATTGTTCGCTCGACACTCGCAGGGACAGGCCCTTAACAACGAACTGCTATCCTTACGACAAGGTAATCAGGATCTTTTGTCCTATATCGCCACCTTTAATAGACTAGTTGTGGAAACCGGATGGCCTGAAAATAAAAGGATCACATTGTTTCATCGAGGCCTGCGCGGAGAGCTTAAAGATGTTATAGCTCAGATAGTAGATCCACCCCAGGCCTGCGCAGACTACATAGACTTAGTGGTTCAACTTGATCACAGACTTCAAAATAGAAAAGCAGATCGGCTCAAGTATGAAACCAGAGTACCTATCAAGACCCACGTTAACTCCAAGAGTACTGACGTTTCCGAACCTATGCAAATTGGCAGTGTTAAAGGACCATTAACGCAGAAGGAACAAGAGAGAAGGGGACAAATGCAACTTTGTCTGTATTGCAGAACTTCTGGTCACTTTCTGCAAAGTTGTCCAGTTAAACCACCCAAGAAGGTGGTTGGAGCCACTGATAACGAGTTATTGACACCTGGTTCGGGAAACGACCTAGCCCGACAAGCGTAGGGGTCCGCTTGCCGAGCTTGAAAACAAACTCTTTGAACTCGCATTTTGTCATGCCAATGGTGCTTGTGAACCCAAAACAGCCTCAGCAGTTGCATGCTATAAAAGCATACATAGACAGTGGAGCTATTGGAAATTACATAGACCGTGAATTGGCTTCCAGTATTAAGCTTCCTCTCCGCCTGAAAGTAACCCAAGATGTAATTACTACAGTTGATGGAACCGAAATAGCCTCAGGGCCTGTAACGCATTCCACAGTTGGAACCGAAATAGCCTCAGGACCTGTAACGCATTCCACAGTTGAAATCACTCTGGTGGGTCAGGACGGACATCGGGAAGCAATCGTGTTTGATGTGATCAAGGCCCCACAATTTCAAGTACTTCTTGGAATCCCTTGGTTAGAAACACATAATACGAGAATAGACTGGCGAGCAAAGAAGATAACTTTTCCTGATTGTGAACCAACCTGTTACCCAAGGAATCCAGCTATGGGTCTAGCCTCTGTAACTTCCACCCCTGTACAGCTACCATCTGAATACCAAGAATTCCAAGACGTTTTTCAGAAAGAGCAGGCTAACACCTTACCTCCCCATCGATCTTACGATTGCCAAATCGACTTGGTACCCAATGCACAACTACCTTGTAGTAGGATTTATGCTCTTACTGAACCTGAGAACCTGCATTTGCGCCAGTATTTGGATCAATACCTGGCCAATGGTTTCATTCGCCCATCAAAGTCACCAGTCTCTTCCGCTTTGTTCTTCGTACCTAAAAAGGAAGGAGACCTTAGGGCCTGTATTGACTACCGCGCCCTAAATCAGATAACGATTAAGAATCGTTACCCTTTGCCCCTGATACCTGAGCTTATCGACCAAGTAAAAGATGCTCGTGTGTACACCAAGCTAGATCTCCGAGGAGCTTACCACCTGGTACGTATAAAAGAGGGCGACGAGTGGGAGACTGCATTCCGCACCAAATTTGGGCTCTTCGAATATCAAGTAATGCCCTTCGGTTTGTGCAACGCACCTGCCGCCTTTCAGTACTTTATGAATGATGTTCTTCGGGAACTTATCGATGTTTGTGTCATCGTTTATATTGACGACATCCTGGTGTATTCCTCCTCAGAATCTGATCACAGAAACCATGTTAGGGCAGTTCTTGAGAAATTGCGCCAGCACAAATTATTTGCCAAGCTCGAAAAATGCGTTTTTCATACCACAGAAGTGGAGTTTCTCGGATTCATCCTGACACCTCAAGGAATCCGAATGGACTCGCGGAAAGTGGACGCCATTCTCAAATGGCCATCTCCTAGCTCTGTGAAGGGAGTGCAAAGCATGCTTGGCTTTGCCAATTTCTATCGAAGGTTCATCCCGGAATTTTCTCGAACTGTTCAACCCATCACATCTCTCCTAAAGAAAAATAAACGCTTTGAATGGACTCTTGAGGCTGAACAAGCCTTTCAGGACCTGAAGACCAAATTCACCTCTGCACCTGTATTGAAGCACCCGCGCCCAGATCTCCCTTACATCGTGGAAACCGATGCATCCAGTTCGGCCATGGGAGCTGTCCTGTCGCAAAGAGACCCAGAAACTAACCAACTACACCCTGTAGCCTTTTGGTCCAGAAAATTCTCTCCACCTGAACTCAATTACGCAATTACCGACAAAGAACTACTGGCTATTAAATCAGCTTTCAAGGCTTGACGTCACTATCTTCTCGGTGCAAGACACACCATCACCGTAATTACGGACCACAGAAATTTGCAGTATTTAAAGACGGCCAAAGCTCAATCTTCGCGACAACTCCGATGGGCTTTATTCTTTGCGGAATTTGATTTTGTAATTACCTATCGCCCTGGCTGCAAGAATGGTAAGGCAGATGCCTTATCCCGGATAGGCATGGAAGAACCAAATTCGAGTTTAGAACCTGTGCCAATCATACCGGAACAAAGAATCCTGGGCTTGACTTCATTGCAAACCATTGAGGACATCCAAGCTCAAGTAAAACAGCTTTTTGACTCTTCTGCCTTACTGAAATGGAGTCAAAAGGGTCCTCACTACACCGTTAAGGATGATTTACCCTACTTCCAAGAGCGGTTATTTCTGCCAAGTAAAGAATTGCAGGAACTTGTCATTACCCGTCATCATGAATCATTAATGGAAGGACACCCCGGTATTGCGAAAACAGAAGAAAAGGTCAAACGCCACTTCTGGTGGCCTTCTTGGAGAAAAGACATAAAGTCATTTGTGTTGTCTTGCGGAATCTGTGCCCAAAATAAGAGTCAAAAGAAAAGGCCAGCCGGCCTACTTCAACCTTTGGACATTACACCAGCACCTTGGCACACCTTGTCAATGGACTTTATAACTGACCTGCCTCCTTGTGGTGGTTACAACACGATTCTCGTAATAGTGGATCTATTCTCCAAAATGGCCCATTTTATCCCTTTAAAAGGATTGCCGTCAGCTTCCACCTTGGCCAAGGAATTTATGGAAAATATAGTGCGGTTACATGGTTTCCCTTCCATATTAGTCTCAGACCGTGGAAGTCAATTTATCTCCCACTTTTGGAAGAAATGTTGCCAACTAGCACAAATAGACGTGCGGTTATCCACCAGCCACCAGCCACCACCCCCAGACCGACGGACAAACCGAGAGAACCAATCAGACTCTCGAGCAATATCTGCGGTGGATGTTACACCAATCCAAGTTGAATTGGAAGGACATCCTTTGGACTGCAGAATATGCATACAACAATTCAGTGCATTCTGGAACCGGACAGACTCCTTTTTATACCCTGTATGGTCACCATCCTCGGACCTCTGACCTAGATCCACCTCTGACCCTGGAGATGCCTGCAGTAAATCACCTACATTCCACAATAACCCAAGCCTTCAAAGAAGCTACAACCCACTTACAGCAAGCCAAGAAAAAGTATAAAGAAAACGCTGATTTGCACCGAAGTAAAACTCCTCCTTACCAAGTAGGAGATCAGGTATGGCTAGCAACTAAACATCTACCCCTCAAGGGTCAGCGAACTTTTAATCTCAGATTCATTGGGCCTTACCCCATCAAAGCTATTATCAACCCAGTGGCCTTTAAACTCGATTTACCATCCAACATGCGGATTCATCCCGTTTTTCACGCATCTCTTCTAAAACCAGTACAACCTGGAACCAGACTGTCTGAGCCCCCAGGCCCTGTCCAAATTGATGGAGAATTAGAATTCAAAGTGAAAGACATTTTAGATTCCAAGATAGTTAAGTCGAAACTCTTCTATCTTGTTGATTGGAAAGGATATGGACCTCAGGAAAGATCTTGGGAACCCAGTAACTATGTTCACGCACCACGATTAATTCAAAGATTCCATCGAAGATTCCCGCACAAACCAAAACCCCCGGAGGAAAAGACCTTGGGAGGGGCCTTGAGGGGGGGGTACTGTCATGATGCCTACCTCTAAGGAGCCAGGCCGGGCCCAGCAACCCCAGAGGCAGACATCATTTTCCCCAGGGAAGTCTCAGCGGGCCCAAGTCGGGGCCCTTTGGACTCAGTCCTGGCGCCTTAGGCGCCAGGCTCATAGCGGACCCCAGTCCTGGCGCCTTAGGCGCCAGGCTCATAGAGGAGGATATGTGTTTAAGTGCTTGGGTGCACACTTACCTGATGCAGACCTTGCTGCTTCATCCAGGCCCTCTTGAGGCCTGAATGGGACTACTTAACCTGTAGGACTACTTCACCACCCGGGTGTGGTCGGGGAAGGATACATACCTGATTGGTGGAAGGTTACATACCAGGAACATCTTCCAAGGCTATTAAACCCCACCCGAACAGCCACACATGCTTCGAGTTGTTCTGCACCTAGCAGCTGGACGCTCACCGTGTCAGCTCCTGCATCCTGACTTCAGCCACGCCTGCCAGCACCCTGGAACACCTGCAAGGGGAGAAAGGAAGAGAATAGGAGAAGAAAAGCCCTTACCTGCTAAATCTGCATCCCGGAGTCATTTCTCCAACGGCCCTGAAAAGGAATCATTTTAAAGGCATTTCGTTTCGATTGCTGCAGTGCTGCATTTTACTCACCTTTGCAAAGCGCTTCCATCTTCAGCAGCGATCTTCCGGATTCAGCTACGCCCCGGCGCCTAGAGGAAAAAAGACAAGAACAAAGGTGAGAGGGAGAAAAGGAATAAGTAAAGCTCAGTTTCCTTTTAAGTCTTACCTGTTGGATTATTCCCACTGCATTTCGGGTCCTGCCACTTCCTGGCATCTCCGGACCCCGGCCCCTAGGGGGAAAAAGGCAAAGACATTGAATGAGCGAATGCAAAGACATTACCTGAGCGCTCATCCAGAACTGTTTCACTTCGGGTCGGCGCCATATCTCCGGCACTCCGAACCCCGGCCCCTAAGGGGAAAAAGACATAAGCATTAGCGCTTGCTGCAATTAGACAACGAACATTATTATTACAGAACTTTTACAGCGCCTTACCTGAACAGTCAAGCTTACCTGAACTCCCATCAATCCTCAATCCAGTGAAGTAACTGGGTTTCAACGCGCCCCTGCATCAGAAGCAGGATGGAGAGCTCATCCTATCCAACGAGCCAGGGAAGCCAGAATAGAGGGGCCCTTCCTGTCCATCTTCAGAGGTCTGCACCTTCGACGCCGCGCCTCCGTGGGAACCAGGTGCGCGTTACACCTGGGGAAGCTCCACTGAAACTCCTAAATGGCAGGAAATAGAGCAGGAAGCTACTCCATTGCTGTTAGAACATTTCCCTTTCCTGCCCAAAGAGGCGCGAAATTATCAGGGGGAACTCCTGCCCACAACGCTTGCTACGCTTCAAAGCTGGGATAAGGCGAGAGTGCAAAGAGGGATAGCTTTAGGTCTGGGTCCACTGTCCCCTGTGGCACAAAACCAGGCATTTACACCGGGATTGGCTACCAACTCATTCCAAGGGTGGGAATCAAATGGACCACTGAGGCTTAGGGACTTGTCAGCAGAGTGCCCTTTGGGATGGAACTGAGAATTCTTGAGAGACAGAGCTCTCATAGGCTGGCGGCTTGTTATGGCCTTCTAGAAAGTGTCCCTGAGGGTGAAAAGCTCCCCTACATGTTATCGTGGGAAAGGGAGTTGGGGGTTGAAATCCCAGAGGAAGTGTGGCAGCGCATATGGCATAGGGCCCACAAGAGTTCTAGGTGTACATTGGTAAAGGAGAACGCAATTAAGATATGCTTCCGTTGGTACTTCCCGCTGACTAGATTGCATGCCATGAACCCTGAGTATCCGGATACATGTTGGCATGGGTGTGGAGAAAAGGGTGACTTGGGGCATATGTGGTGGCATTGTGCAGTCATCCGGGACTACTGGCTAGAGGTCTGCTCGAAGATCAAGGACATTACGGGCACGCTGCTTCCTATGGACCCGCGTGTACTAATCCTTGGGGATGTGGATGTGCCGGTGGATGGATCCTTCCCGATGACGGGGTCCAGAGCAGCCCTAATTGCGCAGTTGCTTACTGCGGCACGAATCACCAGGGCGTGGATCTGGAAAGCGGTGGAGGGACCACAGGTGGCATATTGGTGGGTGAAGGTGTGGGAATTGATGGGTCTTGAAAAGCTCAGCGCTATATTAGAAGGGAAGCTATCGAGGTTCAGGCGGATCTGGACCCCTTTCTTGAACTATGTGGAGGATATGGAGCAGATGTATTTTAGGTCAGATCTGATGAGGCACTTTATGAACTCCTGACAGACTTGAAACTGCGTACTTTGCACAGAACAGATATTGTTACGGATTGCGCAGCCTCCGATTTACTGTTTTTTTTTTTTTTTCTTTTCCCACTGTTTTTGTTTGTTCACGATTGCATTGTTCTCCAATTGATTGTTGACAAATGAATTGTTAATGACCTAGTTAAAGTTGAATTGATGAACTGATAATGCAACATGTTTTGCTGAATACAGATGGACTCGAGGGAAGGTATTCTGGACTGAAAATTGATGAATTGACATATGTGCTGCTTCTCTTTGCATTATTATTGTTGGATTAATTCTGTTTTCTTGAAAATGTATAAATAAATAAAAAAAATAAAAAAAAGAAAGTACTCAGGAGTTTTCCCGTTGATCAAGCCATGCCTGATTTGATGGAAGCCTCTGCCCCTGCAGAATTTTGCCACGGCCCTATTCAATTTTCTCCTCGATTTTTCGACTGCTGAATGGTTCTCGGCCCCTCTCCATTGCACCCTGGGATTCACCTCAGACCACACAATCTCCGTTTCGCCCCAACTGTGCCGAGATCTCCTGTAATAAGCGCATAATGTCCATCAACAAAACCCCCCCTCCCTAGGCTGGTTAAGTCGCCCCCCCCCCAGTGGATCACCAGCACTTCGGGCTTCTGCTGCCTCCCCAGCAATTTCTGCAACAACCCTTTTAGCTGTACCCATTTCATCCCCGGCACCCCGTGCCACTCAATCCGGAACTCGTCGGCTGTCAGCCCCTTCTACTGCCGAGTCCAGCTCGCCTTGGCCCTTGAGACGAACGGGTGCCCCACTACCCATACAGTGCGCTTCCTCTTTCCCTGTGGCACTGCGAAACGAGAAGTGGAGGGAACGGCATGGTTACTCACAAAAGATATATCAGGCCAGAAAAGATGTAACACCCCGAGGCCCATCTCCCCAACCTCATGATGTCCTCCGCCCCCAAACCCCCGGCTGCCGCGGAGGTGGCGGCTCCTATCCGGAATTAATGTGTCCCAAACCAGGCCCTCGGTTAACCCAATCTTTGCCAGGCCCTGGCCCATCACTTTTTTAAACTGGAAGCGGCTTAATGCTGACTCGTCCCTGTGTAAGAGCAACGGTGCCTCTGCCTCTGATGGCTGCCGTTGCTGGAGGAAGTTGGCCACCGCCGCCACTGGGCATACTCTGCTTGTTTGGATGGCCTGCAGTGTTAATGCCGCCCCTTTCCCCTTCTGATCAGTCTTTGTTTTTTTTTTTACCTTCTCACATAGATGACCACCTTGGAGCTGCTCACCTGTACGTCCCTCAACCGCAAAAACCCGCTCCCCTTGCCGTTTTTATTCTCCGGCACCAGCTCGCTGACCCCGAGAGCTGCAAAGAATGCCACCGTAAAGCCAGCTGTAAACAGTACCCTCTCGCCCTTGTCGTTACACACCGTGTCCAGGCATTTAATTAACCTATGCAGTTTTAAGATATCAATGGGGCGCCTTTCATCCGGTTTTGGTGCCGTTTGTTTAGCCCAGCCTCTCATGGCCAGCGTGATGCAGTGTTCCTTGGTGGGGTCCTTCTCCCCTGTAAGCTTGGCGTAATGTGCTACGGCCGCCAAGTGGTACGACACCCATGCTCGGGTCTTCCCCGTCCTCCAGCACCAGCCCACAAAGGCCCGTACCGGGTTCTCCCCCTGACCGCTTGGCAACACCTCTACTTGAAATAGCGTAAAACGCTCCCAACATGCCCTGTACCTCTTCGCCGTACCTGGCGCCAATGCAGTCTCTACCAGGGAGCTCAGATCACCCCAATCATCCCCCACCACTGGTCCTCGAACGGGGCCATTTCCTTCCTTGCTTCGGGGAACCTGTCCCACTGTAAACGAGACAGAGAATCAGCAGCCGTATTTTTTATACCGGGGATGTGCCGTGCCGTACCCTGACCTCAATGTTCAAAGTTAACATACTTTTGGTGAGTTCCCTGAGTAGCCTTAGCACCCTAAGGTTGCTAGAGGACCCCGTGTTGATAATCTCGACCACTGCCAAGTTGTCTGACCATAAGGCAACCCTTTTGTTCTCTAGGAGTGCCCCCCACAACTTGAATGCCACTACTATGGGGAATAGTTCCAACAGCGTAATGTCCTTTGTGACACCTTCTCTGTGCCATTCAGGTGGCCATGCCTTGCCACACCACCTGTCCTCCAGGATTGCACCAAAACCCAGGGACCCTGAAGAATCGGTAAAAGGTTTGAGCCTCCGACTGCTTGCCCAGTCTGCCCTCCAGATCGCCACCCCATTGGACTCAGTTAGGAAGGTATCCCACATCCTGAGATCCTCCCTTACCTCAGCTCCTTACCGGACGCGCTCCGAGGCGTGTTGCAACCCTACCGTTTTCATCTCCACACTTCTGGCAAACACCCTGCCCACTGGTATTACTCTCCCCGCAAAATTGAGGTTTCCCGCCAGCGACTGCAACTCCTTCAGGGTTGCCTTGCTTTTCCCCCCCAACAGGCCTCGTACCATGACCTATAGTTTCTGTACCTTGTCCTGTGGGAGCCTACACTCGCCTTTTACTGAATCAATCTCGACCCCAGAAATGTCAATGTAGTGGTTGGACCCATGGTCTTCCCTGGCGCCAAAGGCACCCCCAACTGTCCCATCATCCCCTGAAATTCCTCCATTAGAGCCCTGCATTCCTCCGTCCCCCTTCTACCAATGAAGAGGAAATCATCCAAGTAATGCAAAATTCCCCCCTCCTTTGTTTTCTGCCTCACTGTAAATTCCAAGAAGGTGCTGAACGCCTCGAAGTATGCGCATGATATAGCGCAGCCCATTGGTAGACATCTGTCGTAATAGTAGTCATTGCCCACCTTGAAACCCAGCAAATGGTAACTGTCTTTGTGAATTGGCAACAATCGAAATGCTGACTATGTCTGCTCTCCCCAACAGAGCCCCTTTCCCCGCTGCTTTCACCATTTGCACCGCATCCTCCAGCGAGGCGTACTGTACCCTGCACAATTCTTCAGGTATGCCATCATTCACTAACTGACCCTCGGGAAAGGAAAGGTGGTGGATTAGGCGGAACTGGCCCTCTTCCTTCTTTGGTAGCAACCCTAGTGGAGATATCACCAAATTGCCCATGGGTGGCGCAGGGAAAGGGCCTGCCACTCTTCCCAGTCCCCCTTCCTTTTCCACCTTCCTCTGCACCACCTCTGGCTTCTCCAATGCTGACCGTAGGTGGGCCGCCTCTTTCCCCCCCTGGCTACCTGCCCCCAGGATCTGAAAATCCCACCTGAACCCTTGCCACAACAACTTTGCATCAACCTTATTGTGATATACATTCAGAAAGGGAGTCATGGCCAGGAGGTTAACCGGCGTGGGTAAGTTCCATTTAATCACAATTTTGTCAATCACAGTTTCTCCCCCATTGCATTGCTTTGCCGGCACTTCAATCACTATTTGCTTTCTCCTTTGGTTTGCTACTGTCTTTGTTTCTGGCCTCGCCTGGGGTGGGTCTGTGAGGACCAGCGCCCCCTCCCCTCTGGTGCTTGTACTTGCATGCTTTACCATATGAGCAGTACCTCTCTGCAAAGCTCCAGCTGTTCTCTTGCTCCCCCTGGTTTGCTGCTGCCCGATACACCAAGGAGGAGGGCCCGCAAAAGGATCCCCTCCCCCGCTGTGTGTACCCCCCTCTGCCCCTCATGCCCGGGACATCTCCCCTTGTGGCTTGTCCTCCGGCTCCCTGGAGGGTACCACCTTGTCGATGTACCCCCCCACATCCAACTCATCCCATGACATTGCTGGCCATATTTGCATCTTCAGCCTGAAACCCCGGTCATAATCCAACCACCCATCACCCCCATATTTCAGATACAAGTCATGCACATACTGATCATAAGCTATCATTGCTAGTGCATCCTGTGGATACCTTTCCAACATCACTGACATGTACATCCTATACGCTTTGAGCCAATTGTTAATGAGTGCTCCACCTTGGTTCTCTCCATGTCCCTCTTTTCTTTCTCCTTTTCGGACAGCTCTTTCAGACCTCCCCCCACGGGAACAATCCCCAGCAATTCGAAGATTTCTATAAACTCTTTCCTCCACAACCTCTCTTTGACCGCCCATGGGATGTGCCATACCAAAGAATTCACTGTTGCCCACATTGGAGCAAACCCTGGCATTGGTCTACCATACTGGGTGGCCTGCCCCCAGGCTGCCCCTGGTGTAAAGGTGCTCGTGCCTGCTGCTGGAAGCTGAGCTGTGCTCTGAACTCCTAACAGGCCAACCCCGGGCCGCAGCCCCATTCACTCTGGCCTGCTTGCGCACTCGCTGGGGCCGGTACCACCGGCAGCTGTGCCACCCCAGTGGTGTTAGGCGCCCCTGGCCCTTGACTCCACCCCTCTTGTCCCCCTGGTTCCCCTGCTGCGGCGGCCATCTGAGCCTGTTGACTGCCGCCCCCCCCAGGTGGACCCACGCTAGGCAAGCCTACTGATAAAAAATCCCCAGGCGGAATCCCGCTTTTTTGAGGTAGTTGACTTATCATCCCTACTGGGGACCATGCCTGCCCCCCGGTTCCGCCCAGCGACCCCCCCCCCCCCAATGCCCTGGGATGTCCCTTGCTGTGACAACGCTCCCCCATTATTCATCATTCCTCCCATCATACTGGCATTAGTAATTACATTTGGCACTTGCCCATTCTTTCCCCATGCTTGCATGCATTCCATCACCATACCTTTTACCATCTCCAGGGATGTGGTTCCTTCCCTAGCTACGTCCACCGTTCTGGTTGCAGGAGTGCTGGGTGGGCTCACACGGTTCCCTGGAGCCTCAGCAGGTGTAGGTGCCGTTAAGGCCACTTCCTCCTGCGCCCTCCCTTTCTGACGTGGTCTCTTGCTGTTGCTGGCCTGTTCTTTGTTTGCTTTGGCATTTCGCCGTCATTGTCCTTTTCCTTTTCTTCACCTGGACCTCTTCTTCTTCGTCCTCCTCCACGCTGTGCATCTCCACCTCCACCACTGTCACCTCGCTGGCGCTGTCCTGAAACATTAGTGGTGAGATATCTACCACCTGGCTGAGCCCGTTCTGCTCCTGCCCCGGTTGGGCCACGATTGTCTTCATCCAGTCCGGCCCATGTGTGGCTGCTGCCGCCCTGGCCATCTCCAGAAAGGCTGCCAGTTCCATTGCTTGTGGGTATTTTGTTGGACGAACTGCCTGCTCCCTTTCCTCACTGGGTCGCCTGTTGCTGTTCCCCATGGCTGTTTACTGCTCAGTGCCTCTTTCCTACACCCTGGTACCACTTTGCTGGCTGCCTGCTTGTTACCAGCCCTTCAGGTAGTTCTGGTGCGTGGGCGGTTTGGGGCTGTGTGAGGGCGAACCCGGCCCTGCGCGTTGAAAAAAGGGGGCGGGATGATTTGGGATGATGTGCAGGCACCCGCCTGCCTGTTCGCCTCTTCGCTTCAGCTGATCCCCCGCCCTTCGGTGTGCTGATCAATGCGGCCCGCCAGCGGTAGCCCGCTCTGGCTGTCCGTGTTCTCCCGGCGGGCCGTAGCTTGCGCAGGGATGTGCGGGAGCCCGCAGTGCGGTATAAAGGCAGCCCGCTTGTGGCCACCCGCTTGGGTAGTCTGTGTCCTCCTGGCGGGGCCGCAGCTCCAAATGTATGAGCCGGCATCCGCGGGGTGGGCTTGACGCCGCCTGCCCGCGGATATCGGTCCTGGTCCACCGGGCAAGGCCGCGGCTTCAGGCCGTACCTGAGGTTCCCTCGCATGCCTGTGTTCACCTCAGTCGGCTTCCTGGTCCCCGCCTCCAGGTCGCCTCCTCCTTCCGGCCTCGTCAGCTGGGCTCACCCGCGTCGCCGCTGCCGATCCTCAGGTCACCTGAGCACCTGACGCCGAGCTGCCTTCGGGACCGTGTTGTTCACGCTGGTCCCTGGTTGCTTCGCGTTGCTTTCCCCGCGGCAGTAGGGGAGACTTCTGGGCAGCACTCCGTCCCGACAGACCGAAATCCTTCCTCCAGTCATGGCGAGTCAGCAGGGTACCACTGCAGGAGCGAGATGTTTCTGCAGTCGGACCCTGCTGATTTTAAAGAGGCTCACCCAGCCCCTTTCTTTTCTTTTGCCCTTTGCGGGCTTTGGGGAGTTTGGCGCAGTTCCGCCCTGGCACCCTCCCCTTTCCTAGGGGGAGGGGAACAAGTTGTATTGAGGACCCAAGTTGTATTGAGGACCCTGCAGCAGTTACCATGCTGCCTCCTCCATTTTTCTTCGGGTCTTTCCCGTCGTCAGCGGCAGAGTCCAGACCTTTGGAAAATTGGATAGGACGGGAGCACTACCTCGGTAAAGCAATGCGTGGTACCTAGATAGGGTAGACGGTTTCCAGATTTCTGTATTGGGCATAAGCCACTCCACGGCAGGGACAGATTATACTCGAGCTGCATTGCTCGCTGCACACCACAGCGCGTATTCTCTTTTTCAAATGTATCACGATAAGAAAATCTGAAGAAAACATCAAAACCTAGCGTCACTGGGGCATTCCCCTGTGACTTTGAACCTGCTGCTGCATGCCTCATTTTATTGTGGATATATGGACATTATAGGTGATTAGAGGAGTCAAGTACATGACAAGAGGTATGAAGAAGCAGACCCCGGCCAGCCGAACACAACCTCTCCGAAAACCAGCTGCCCCCTTAGAAAAACTCTGGGGGAAAGACAATGATAGAACTGCGACAGCCGACCGCTCTGTTGAATTACTCTCACCAGAACTACACTGAGAAGAAAGCCACATGGCAGCATCTAAGACAGACTTTCCAAAAGCCAAAAGCTTTTAAGACTTCCAGGACAAATTCTAAAATTTCCTTTCAGACACAATTCACTTTGTTTACCTCAGAAATAAGACATTTGCTTGCTGACTTTAGTACAGAAATCTCATTCCTGGGCGAGCGTCTAGATACAAATGAGCGGGCGATACAAGAACTGACAGAACAAGGTAAACAGGCCGAAATGGCTCTGGTGGACTTACCCAGAATTACACGTAACCTCGAAATTCAATGTGAAGATTTAGAAAATCGCTCTAAGCGCTCTAATATTTACATAAGAAACCTCCTGGAAACAGTGTCAGATAGGAACCTCAATGAGGCAGTCACTCAGATTTTGGTGGTTAAAACTCTTTGCACACGTGATATAAAATACAGATGGACATTCCCATTTGGATTGGCTTTTTCACTGGAGGGGAAGCAACATAGGATTAAATCCTGAGAGGTTGGAATTGCGCTTCTTTAAATTGAGAAAGAGGAATCAGATGATATTCCAGAAGGGGCTTCATGAACAATGGTATCTTGCACCAAAAAAGTCTAAACCGTGGGAATGGTCTACAGTAAATCGACGCAGGAGACAGAGAGGAGGTACACGGAATGAGAACTGGAGAGTCTGCCTTACAGGGCCTCACCCTCAAACAGAGGCATAGAGGCCTCTTAAAGGAACACAGAAGAGTACAGTTCAGGCACGGCAGAACTAAGAATACAATCAGAAGAGATGAAGTGTTCCATCCTGGAATTGCATCCATTCAGGTAGCGGATAGGAGTGTCAAGAAATCCTGCACTTTGCCTTGGGATAATAGGTGGTTCACGGCTGGGGCTCATCACTCCAGGATACAATAGGTACTGTGACTAGCCCCAGGGGACTATATGGGGTAGGGGGGGGGGGGGTTTTGGGGCAGAAGGTTGTGAATGTATGTTGGGGGAGGGGAACTGGGAGGTGGAGGAGGGCAACCGCTGTGCTATGAGGGCTTTAGGAGTTTGCAGGGATCAACGCCATGGAAACTATCACAATTTGTTTAATTCAAATGTTTCTCATTGAATATTAGGCGGCTTAACAACCCACCGAAATGCCGGAAACTGGAGGCCTTATTGGGATGCTACCACCCGGACTTGGCAGTGCTCCAAGAAACCCATATTCGGCAAGCGTTTAAGTATAAACTTCGCTTGCAAGATTACCCGACTATTGTACAGACAAATACAGAGGGGAAGGTTGCAGGCATGCTTATTGCAATTAGAGCTGGGGCTTGTATTCAAGTACACCATACTAAGATTCACAAAGAGGGCAGATTTATATTTATGAGCCTTGAATTACCTTCATTCTAGCTAACCATGGCTACTGTCTACACCTCTAATACTGGTCAGGAGGAATTTCTGAAGTCCACCCCGAGTCAGCTGGAAATTTTCAGAGAGGGGGAAATATTGCTTCTGGGAAACTTCAACCTGGCATGGGACCCTGCAATAGATCGTAGTACATTTACACGTTATGCTCAACCTCCCCCTTCTGTTTCACTGAAGCACAAATTTACACAACTATCCTTGGTCAATGTTTGGTTGGCTCACAGAGCAGCAGATAAGGGTTGTACGTTTTATTCACATGTACATCGCTCCTTTTCGCGTACAGGCTATGCATGGGCCTCGATCACATTGTTGGGTAGAATTATCCACATCACTACACATCCTATTACTCTGTTGGATCACGATAGTGACAGAGATAGATGTATCCCAAAGAAGTCAGTGCTTATGGACCTGGAGAATTCCTGGAGAGCAACTGAGAGATCTAGTTATTAGTAATTGCAGAGCAGATACAAGATTTCTTTTAGTTAAATCTGGTAGGCCAAACCGCTATAAATACTACATGGGACGCCTTTAAAGCGACCCTTCAGGGTCTTTTAATAGCAGAAGCGGCCAAATGACACAAGCAGAAATTAGCGTGGAAAATAAAATTGGAGGAAGATCTCAGTAGGGCAATTAAGAATTTTTAAACAAACACGGGTCCAATCATGCAAAAGACATATAGAGTCGCAGCAGGTAGGATCAATGTATACAATACAAAGAAAGCGGAAAAGTCCCTGCTATATCTTAAGCAAAGGTATTATGTCAAGGCTAATAAAATGGACAGATTGCTGGCCAATCAGCTTCGTCGTAAAATGATATCATGAACTATACAACATATTCGGCTACCCTCAGGTGGCATAATTACCGAAACGTCTGTCATACTCACACAATTTCACGCATTTTATTCAGATTTATATCTCTCAGAACATCTAGACTCCCAATTACAGAAGGAATATCGGCAAAAGATTGACCTTCCTTGCTTAACACCATTAGATAGAGAAGCGTTTGAACAGGATATCACACAAGACGAAATTCTTAGGGTTATTACAGATCTCGCTCTGAATAAATGTCCAAGTCTGGATGGATACCCGGCTATATTTTACAAAAGATATTAGAACTTATTAGCCCCCAGGTGAACCCAATTATACAATTCCTTTGCGCATACCAGCCGTATTTCCCTTACTATGGAAGAGGCGAAAATGGTTATATTCCCTAAGCTCGCGTAAGACCAGAGTAGCTGCAGGTCATATTTCCCAATTTCTCTAATAAATTTAGATGCAAAAACGTTTATAAAATACCTCGCCAATAGGATGGGGGATTTGTTACCCTCAATAATACACACACATCAGACAGGTTTTATTAAGCAGCGGCAGACACATGATAATATAATGAGAGTGTGTCACATTATAGAGAAGGTAGAAAAGAAAAAAAGATTCCCACACTGCTTTCTCAATGGACTCTGAAAAAGCTTTTGATCGGGTCGAGTGGTCATTTCTCTTTCTCACCCTGGCAAAAATGGGTTTTGCCCCAAAATATGTAAGTTACATCAAAGCCAACTATATAAAACCCACTGTGAGACTACTACTTAACGGTCAATTATCCCTTCCCATCATATAACAAAGGGGAACCAAACAAGGATACCCATTATCACCACTGTTATACGCACTTCACTTGGAACCATTATTGGCCAGGGACAGACAAATGGAGGAGATTAGGGGGATCGGCTTCGGGGGCTATGCGCCTAGTTATGGCTTACGCTGATGACATGCTTATGTTGGTAAAAACCCAGTAAGCACTTTGCATGCAGCAGCCGAAGAGTTTTGGTGGTTTGGAAAAGTAGCAGGCTTAAAGATAAATTAATCCAAATCCGTGATACGTGTTCCTCTCTCATATTGAAATACTAGAATTAAGCGCACAGACACACGCAATATGGTTGGGCACAGGAGGGGAACTTTTCGGGCTAACTATAACCCCAACATTAACAGGGTTGTACACAGCTAACTACCCTCCCTTGCTAAAAAATATTCAGGGTCAACTGTTGAGGTGGGGTCCAATGTCCGTTTCTCGGCTCGGATGGATTAACTCTGTCAAGATGGTCACACTGCCCAAGATACTCTATGTGTTCCAAGCCCTGCCAATTCGGGTCCCAAACTCCTTACTCAAGCAATTGCATGAAGCAATCTCAATTGCATAAAGCAAAAAGAGAGCATGTATCCAGTGCCCGCAAGGAATTGCACTGGCTTCCTGTTGCATCTAGGATCCGCTTTAAAGCCATCACCATGACTCACAAGTGCATTTCTGGCAACGCCTCTAAATACTTGAAGGAGCACCTAATGCCACACATTACACTGATGCCCCTCCGCTCCAGCACAAACGAGTTGCTTGAGTTACCTAGAGCAAAAACGTGTAGGGGACTGGGAAATACTTTCCCCGTTCTAGCAGCCCAACTTTGGAACAACATTCCACTTGGACTACAGAAAGAAACCCACTTGCAGTGTTTTAGAAAACTTCTAAAATCCCCCTCTTAACCTAGGCTACCCCCAGAGGCCATCTCCCCCACCCCCCCTTGAGTCTTATGTACGTCCTGTTTTTCACAGTCCTTGTGTCTTTTTGGCACTCTGATGCCTACGGGCTTTTGGCACCTGATAAATAAATAAATTAAATAAATAAATGCCACGATCAATGAGGGCTGCTGTCTGTAATTGAACGGCTGACTTAATAGGATCAAGGCTAGGATTGTAAACACAGGCACCAGGATGCAGACCTACTCTAGCGTCTACTCTCTGTCTACCCATCAGGAAACACACATCTATTACTGTCTAATATGAAACTCGAAAGAAACAATGTCAGGTGGCAGCCTTTGCAGTGACAGGACCTGTGTCCTATTAGAACGTCCTCTTGGTCCGAGTGTGAAAATATTGGCATCTTCTCTTTGGATGGTGGGTCCATATTGGGCTAGGTTACTTCCACATGCAATTGGATGATGTTCTCTTCCTAGTGGAAGGTTCCTTCTGGGCTGTGGTGGAACCTTGCTGCTGCCTTTAATCTCTCTTTAGAGCAGTACATGGCTGTCTGCAGTCGTGTTGCAGATTATGTTCTGTTCTGGCTATTCGTGTGTCCCTCTCTAAGTTTCTAATGAGCCCAGGCGCAGACTACTGCTTCTTTCAGCTGCCCCCTCTTAAAGAGCTCTGAGTAAGGCAGATTAATGTTTGATACACTGCCTGCCTATTGGCATCTGGGCAAAAAGTAGGCTCTAGTCTGAGGAATCTTTCACTTTACTTTTCATGCACCTCTACAACTAAAAGGCTCATTTAGATGGCTTCCTAGAGGAGATTGTCCATGGTTTCCGGTTCTCGGACCCTGTTTTTGACTCTCCTCCGAACTCATGGATGGCAAAGTCTTCTAGAGGATTTAGTAGGACCAGACCAACATGGCCAGGAGTAGACCTTTTCTATAGAATCAGTGCCCTTTCTCTGACCTCGACAATCCGTTTCACAGTAAGCAAGCCATTCAGTACCTGAGGATTTAAGGCCTTTGATTCTGCAAATGTGTCCCTGTACAAATTACTCTTGCTTGCCTGGGAGGTACCCTGAAAATGTGCTATCCCAATGTGTAACAAAAGAAGCGAAATTGAGTCAGACTTTAAAAGAAAGAACATGTTTTGATTTCTCTGAGGCAGAAGGCCCTGTCCTATGCAAACAGTCCTAGCGCAACTAGAAATAAATCAGTTGTAACAGTTATTAAGAAATTATGCCCCAAGTTGGGCACCCCAGTGCTTCCCCGTATGAAATGGTGCAGTCTGCCACCCCCAAAAATGTGGTCCTTTTGCATGAGCAGGACTTGCTTCTAGAGGCTAAGATTGTGCCCTTCTTGAGCTTTGACAGGTATATGTTTCTTGCCCAACCAGTCTTCCCAAGGATACCTTGTCCCCATTTCTTTGGATTGACCGCTTGAATGACGCCACTCTAAGGTCAGAGGATGGAGGAGTTTGTATGGATAGGCTGGAAGCATGGAGCATGCATTACAGGTGTATGTACAGTGATCTAATTGATGGCCCCCATTACATACACTAGTTTCACCTACATCTTAAAAACAGCTACTGGTCTGGTATCCTCAGGTATAGCCAGTGCCATATCTGCAAAGACGAGGAGCACACGTACACCTGCCAGCTCCGTTTCTCAGCAGTACTTTTATTCTTAGCAAAAGGTGCACCTACTACGCTACCATAACAGCGATGCGCTTTACCAAAGAATTGACCTTAAAGTAACATTGTTTCATGACTCCCCCACCTTTTCACCCCATGGGTCCTTCTGGACGTCTTTTCTTTGGTAGTAATAGGCCGCTCCAGACACATGCGCCGCCGTCTGGGCCAAGATTCTTGGACGCCGGTTTGGAAGCATCTCATAGTCATAGATCACGTCCAGCTTCTGGTCTGGGAAATTCTGAAAGGAAAGATCAGACAAAACCCAGTTAGACTTTTAATTGCCATAAACATGTAGCCTCTGCAATTAGCTGCTTTGTTTCACTGTCAGAATAGCGCAGTCTGGAGGTAATGTCTGACGGTGAAAGAATGATTGTTCAGGGGCATCTCCCTCTTCAAGAGTGCTGTAAGAGAAAGGAAACTTGAAGCACATATTTTAGGATCCAATGCTGACGTGCACGGGAAACAAGACACTAGATGAGCCAGGATCAAACCTCAGCACCAAAACATGGGGACTGGAGCATACAGCCAGTGGGTTAGCAACCCTGACAGGGGCATGCTGAAGAGGTATAGAGTTTAAAGCCCAGTATTAGGAGTAGCCAATCCGCAACCTGGGATGGCCTCTGTGAGCACAAAGTAGCCTCATCACAAAGAAAATACTTCTTTCAAGTGGGAAGGTAGAACATCACCAGGGTACAAACCGCTATAGCCCTTTCCCGGGTGAAGACACCCACCACTCGGGGAACAAGACTTCACGTAACTTGGCTTGTGGGTGGACAACATTAATTACAAGTGATGGAAATAACACTGAGAAGCTAAACGCAAAGGCTCTAAACACAGCAGGCTGTAACGTCCTGACCGATGCTGTCAATCTATCCGATCACATCAATCAAAGGCACATAATTCAACAAAGCCTTGCACCTTCAGGGTCAGAGCACTGCAGGTTGAAGGGGCAGCAAAGGCCCTTGGCCTCAGTGTTAATGATCACCCACTCCCTCACAAGTGACTGACTTCACATGAGACATTCTAAAAATAATGCAAGCCTGTTTCAGCATTACTGCTTTCATCCTCCCGACTACCCTCATCAACAGTGGAGGCACAGCAGCAGAGGGGGGGAAGCAGAGGTCTCGTGCAGAGGGGATGTGACTAAGCAGGCTGCACTGCCCCTTTTGGGGTGGGACCAAGACTGATTTGCATATGGTCTTTCCCCTTTTGGAATGGCTTGGCAGGCAAAGAACAATGTTCTGGATGGATGCCCAGAGCAATGCCAGAGGTTAAGATTTATTCTAAACCTTCGAGCCATTTATAAGTCATCTGTGCTTGTTGCAGGTTTGAAATGCCAATAAAAACACTTTAGAAATGAACCTTCGAGGGAGCCACCAGGGGGCGCCGAGATGTGCTGACGCTTCTCGGTCTGTCTCTGCCTCGGGTTGCCTAAAAAATCCAAGCGGAGAGGAGGGTGTCATCGGGTGAATCCCGTGTGGGATTGCACTATTCTAAAGATTTAGTGCTGAGGAAGTGCTGGTACGAGATCTGAGCTCCCTCCATCGTGTGACTATCCTTGAGATGGCCGGAGGTGATTTACTCCTCGCCGGCGCAATCGTAGCAGTGCCTGGGGGCGCTGCTCGGCGGTGGATCGGGGGCTGAGATCTTCCGGGGTGCCGTGAAGCAGCGAGGAACTCCACTCTGGGGAGCGCTGGCAGCTCGGCCCATGGAGTCTTGTGTCCTGCGTGGTCCACGTTGGTCGGCACCGGAGTACCTGGCACGGGAGGAGGAAGCCTGGAGAAAGCCTCCCGTTGGTAAGCACCGCCCGCCCCCTGGGGGCGTAAGTGGCCCGTGTGAGACTGTGGTCGGAGTGGCTGGGACTCTACCCCTGGGCATTTTTTTTTTTAAACAGCTCTGGCTTACCTGGTTTTGGGCTTGTTCCATGGATGTAGTCGCCCTACTGTTGCTTGGAAGCCTGCATGCACCGGGGTACTCTGGATGTTCTAATCTCTACTCTTGGTAGCTCATCTCACTGATCCTGAGTGCCCATCTCTGCCTTTGGAAAACCCTGGCCATCCCCTCTGGCAGGCTGCCCAATGCTGTCCTGAAACAACTTGCAGATGCCTGTTGCATCATGAGTGCAAAGTTATAGACCTGCTACATAATTAGAGCCAGACACAGACTCACCATTCAGGCCATCCAGAGACAGGCAGAGCAATAACACCGGCGTCAGCGCCAGAGGAGCCTCGCGCCACGATCGCCCTGTAGTGCACACCCCCTTGGACCCTCTGTGTCCTACAATACTGTAGACCATCAAACCCTCATTATACACCTGGAAGAGGTCAGGGACAGCTCTGGTCGGCGAACATACCTCATACGCTGCAGTTGCGCTCTTGTGTCTTGGGGGAGCTGGCCCGGTGAGGTGTTAGCTGTGCGGGCTAGCGGCCCCCTTTTGATTGGGCTGATCGGGTTCCTCCATTGCGGTGTCTTCCTGTTTGAGAGCTCGTTCCCCCCGGGCCTGGATTCCTGCGGTGGCCTGTGGCGGCCCCTTTCTCGAGTGTGGAGGGGAGAGTCTTTGGGCTCCCTGGTCCCCCCGCTGAAGGTGGTGGGGAAGGGAACGCCTCCAAGGACCAAGGCCACTCGTGTCGGCTTGGCCCGGCGGTCTCCGTGGCTGTGCGGTTGGGAGGTTCTGCCTGGGGGTTGGTGTGGGGGCCCTTGGAGTGCTGGCATTGGGGCGAAGCTGCTGGTCAAGTCGGTCAAGAAATTGGCAACAGTGTCTACCTGGTGGTTGGCCCGCTATTTAGAACTGCTTCTCATCACTGCCTTCTTCCCCTCTTCTGATGGACTGGTCTCAATCTTTACGGAGGTTTCGGCACTCCCCTGAGCAAAGTATGGATAGGAGCGATACACTGCCTGTGTCCCAGATGGATGCTATGGAAGCGCAAACAATGAGTCAGAATATGGCTGCCCTATTGGAGGAGATAAGAGGTTTCAGAGCAAACATCAGCAAGAGACTTGACTCCCTGGACAAGAAGCTAGATGCTGTTGATGATCGAGTCCAAGCCTTGGAGGCCAATCAAACGTCATTAGATCTCTTTAAAACTCAATTTGATATGCACCTAGCGGAGTTGGAGAGAAGGGAGGAGAAGATCTCCCTTAAATCGGACGATAAAAATAGGGAACAATGCTCTAACCTCAGATTTCTAGGCATTCCAGAGCAGGACGGAGAAACACAGGCCGACATCATGAGAGCTGTCAAAGCAATTATAAGTAAACTCTTTGACAGGGGTAATACTAGTGAGCCGACAATTGATAGAGCGCATAGAGCAGGAGGTCGTGCTGGAGCCCCTAGGTCAGTCCTCATCAAGTTTCACTATTTCTCCGAGAAGGTCAAGATCCTGGATTTAGCCCGGAAGAAAGGCCACATTGCCTGGGAGAGTTCTAAAATAATGATCTACAAGGATCTTTCGGCATTTCCTCTGGAGCGTCGGAGGCTTTGTGGCCCCTTGACTAAATGGTTGCAGTCTAAAGGGGTGCGATACAGATGGGGTCATCCCTTTTCTCTCGCTTTCGAAGTTGAAGGTTACAAGTACTCCCTCGTCATGGAAGCCGACATACAGAGGGTGACTGGCGAACTCTTAGGAGACTCAGATGGGGGTACTGGAAACCTAGACGGATCTGGAAAAAGGTTGCTGACCAGCGGAAGCCCTCTCGATTTGTGGAGAGGCGCCGCGTCCGAGGTCATAGGAAATTTAGAAGGGTGACACCACCTTCTCTGAGCAAGCCGGCCTCTTGACCCATCTGGGAGGGTTGTCTCTTATAAGGTGCTCTGAGGTGTCCCCGGGTTCCATTGTTCAATAGAGGGGAGGTCCTGGGGGTTCTTGGGGCTCTCTGGGGTGGGCTACGTCTTGAAGAGGGTAACTTAAGCTAGTGTGGAAATTGTATCCGTGAATGGGGGTCAAGAAGTGAGTTCGAGCACAGTGTGCGGGGGGGGTTCAGAAGGATGTGGTATTTTTTTCTTAATTTTTTACATCTTGGGCGGCCCAGGCGGAGGCGGCCAATGGTGGCCTGGTGTGGCAGCGGTTGGATGTTGCTGTCTCGCCAGGTGCTCAGTGAAGTAAGGGGTGGGGCGAAGGGGGGGGGTATGTTTTTTGTGGGTCATGGAGATCAGTTGGGTTCCATGTGGTTTGGGGTGTTATTGGTTATTGTAGTTGCTTATGCTTGGGGGAATTACTGGAGAGTTTTTTGTCAAGATTTTTTTCTGCGAGTTTACTCTTTCAGGGACCAATGCTTAGACTTTATTTTTTGAATGGGTTAATGTGATTTCCCTTTGGTGCAGGGCTCATTGACCGTGCGAGGCCTCAACTCTCCATATAAATGGTCTCTGGTGGCAAAGGAGCTCAATAGGCTGAAACTTAACATTTTGTTTCTTCAAGAGACTCATTGGGTGAGGGGAGCAGAACCTGTTTTGAAGGGAAGGTCCATACATAAGGTTTTCTATGCGTCTTCCAAGGTCAATAAGAGAGGGGTGGCAATAGTGATCTTCCAGAGGGCTCATTTCTCTCTTCGGGCCCAGGTCAGCGATCCTGAGGACATCTTGAGGGCCGCTTTGTTATGGTCAAGAGCGATTGTAGAGGAACCAAGGCGAGCTTGATCTCCGTTTATGCGCCCAACGAAGCCCAGGATCGCTTCTGGTCTGAGATGAAGCTCAAAATGATTACCTTTACTGAAGGGGCGTTAATGGTGGGGGCGACTTTAACATGGTCCTCGATTACTTGAGTGATAGGTTGCCCAGTCGCCCGGTTATAGATTCCCAGCTGCAAAGGCGCCTTGCGTCATCCTTCCAGAGCACCAATGATGTCTTAGGGCTTTTGGACTCGCACTCGGCCCGGGAAGGTCCTGAACCCCTTTTTTACTTTTTTCTCAAAACCCCACTTGTAATTCTCCAGAATCGATTATATCCTGGTCGATAGGGGGCTTTACGACAGAATTTCGGAGGTTCGAGTGGAGGTGACTCCGTGGTCTGACCACGACTTGGTAAGGGTCCAGTTGGGGATTCCCCTGGCACTCCCAGGGCCGAGGCAGTGGACCTGTAATGACCTCCTGCTGAAAGATAAGGAGCTAGCTCAGACTGGGGAGTTTTCTTTTAGTTTAATGATAATGGGCAGGTGAGCCTGGAGGGGGTCTGGGAAGCCTTCAAGGTAACGATCAGGGGTGTCCTTATCGGGTTGGGGGCGGCAAGGAAGCGAGAGAGAGGGAGAGAGGAAAAGCTTCTTAGGGAAAAGATTGGAGCTATCCAGCCGAGGGGTAAATTGAGATCCCAGATCTTCCCAGGGAAGTTGGCCGAGCTCGAACAGCTTAAGGCGAAGTTAGCGGCTCTCCTGGTGGGACAGCCCGAAAGGAAGCTGTCCTTTCTTAAGCAAAAGTATATGGAGAAGGGTGAAAAAGCTGACAAAATCCTAGCATGGAGACTGCGTGGGCTTAGGGAGAGTAGGCGAGTAGAGGCCCTTACCCTTCCGGATGGTAAGCGCTGCCGAGAGGACCCGGGGATAGCTGACGAATTTCGGAGGTATTATGAAAGCCTATATACGTCTGACTATAAAGGAGATGGGACCGACATAGATGAATTTTTGGAGGCCTTGCCGGTTCCTTCCCTTCCCCACGAGAAAGCCTCCCTCCTGGGAACCCCATTTCGCCCCAGGAGGTGATAGACACTATAGGCGCTATGAAATCGGGTACAGCCCCGGGGGATGATAGGTTCACTGTTTTTTTCTATAAAAGATTTTGTGTTGCCCTGGTCCCTTTCCTGGCCAAATTGTTTAATGGTGTCCTTGACTCGGGTCAACTCCCCCCGTCTATGCTTTCGGCCCGTATTGTAGTAATCCCCAAGGAAGGGAAGGACCCGAGAAGTTGTCAGTCGTACCGTCCCATCTCTTTGCTTAACACAGACGTGAAGATTTTAGCCAAGCTCTTGGCGAACAGGTTAGCGTTTCACCTTCCTGCCTTTGTTCATGGTGACCAGGTGGGTTTTGTCCCAGGGAGGCAAGGAAGCGACAACCTTAGGAAGTCGCTCGGGTTGATGCAGGAGGTGGCTCTGACCAGGGAGGAGGCTTATTTGCTATCTTTGGACTCGGAAAAAGCCTTTGACCGAGTTGAGTGGGCCTACCTGAGCAAGGTTTTGGTGAAAATGTGTCTTGGTCCTAGATTCTGTAGATGGATAGCAACTTTGTATAATGGCCCCTCGGCCAGGGTGGCTGTCAATGGGGTATCCTCGTTTCCTTTCTGTCTCTCGCGTGGCAGGGTTGTCCGATCTCACCTTTGCTTTATGCGTTAGGGATCGAGCCTCTAGCTATAGCGGTCAGAGAACATGGGGGTATATCGTGGTCAGGTGTGGTGAGCTGTCTTTAAGCTTTTGCTTTTTGCTGACGACCTTCTGGTGTATGTGACTAACCTTAGACAGTCGCTCCCGAGTCTCTTCAATCTGATGAGCGCCTTTGGTTCCTTTTACGGGCTGAAAATGTATCATACAAAATCGTGTTTAATGCCTAAGGTGGGGGAGAGGACTACTTGGGAGGGTATCAGGGTCGAGCGGGAGGCAACGCTTGATTTGGGGGTCTGGATCCCGAGAGACCTGACAAAGCTTTTTGAGGTCAATTTCCCTCCGGTTCTGGCGAGGATTTTCGCTGATCTTCCATGACGCTTTCTTGGTTCGGCCATATGGTGTCGATCAAAATGAATGTTCTTCCTCGTCTGCTTTACTTGTTTTCCTCCCTCCCGGTCATTATCCCAGAATCATTTTTTAAGGCTCACCAGTCGGAGGTGGTTCGCTTTATCTGGAGAGGAAAGAAGCCGAGGGTTAGATTTGATACTTTAACTCTCCCTCGTTCGCAAGGGGGCTTTAGCCTGCCTGATTTTCGTCGGTACCATAAGGCGGCTCAGTTAAGGGTGTTACTGGAGCATTTGAGGGATGAGATGAGAACTTACTGATCATACATTGAGGATGTCCATGTCCATCCCAGAAAAGTGAGAGTCTTCCTCTGGGCAGTAGGAACCCCCCTTCCTAGAGCAGTAAAAGTGCATCCCACCTTGTCCGTGTTGTGGTCGCTGTTGAAGAAGAACAAGCGGAATGCATCCCTTTCTTCTTGGCCCTCCCCCCTGTCCTCGGTGTGGGCACCCCCATTCGATTTGGGTAAAAGAAACCTTCAGGGTACTCAGGGATGGTCGGACAGAGGTTTGGAACGTGCAGCCCAGTTATTCAGGCAGGGGGTATTCATAGACTATGATCCCTGGGCTCTCCTTCAATTTCTATGTTTGACTACCTGCGAGTTAAGGGTATTATGACTGATACCCAGTGGGTTGAGGACCTAACCAGCCCCCCTACTCCGTTGGAGAAGGTGATAGTTGATTCCAAAAGTAGGAAAGGCTCCCTCTCTAAGATCTACAAAGCGCTGATCACGGCAGATGTAGAGCCTAGGCAGTCCTTTATGAAACATTGGGGGGGCTGGGTGAAAGGGGAAATAGGAGCGGCTACTTGGTCGGCCATTTTTAAGATCCTTTTTTCGGGATCCCTATACATGGCGGCAGCGGAGCATAACTTCAAGATGCTGCATGCGTGGCACCTTTCACCTGAGAGAATAGCTAAAATGTACTCAGGGTCCTCCCCGCTTTCCCCGAGAGGTCGTGGTCAACAAGGGTCCTGGTTCCACCTTTGGTGGGGATGTCCTTCTGCCCAGTTCTTTTGGTCTGAGCTCCTGAGCTGGATTAAGGAGATTACGGGGGCCGACTTACCCTTGCAGCCCCTTGTGCTTCTCTTTGGTGTGCTGGCCTCGGATGAGGGTAATGAACCTTTGTCATGTGTATGCCATGTTGCGGGCGGGGAGGTTGGCCTTGGCTCAGAAGTGGAAATGCTCTGTGATGCCTTCTAAAGCCGACTGGTTAGCTAAACTCTGGGTGATCTTTACGCATCAGAAACTCTCGGCGATCACTCATGACACCATGAACTCATTTTTGCAAGACTGGATGGTGTTTCTGCTCCATGAAGATTGTGAATCAATGAGACTTTAAATGATAACTTTCATTTGCCTGTAAAAGTTGTGAGGCCACTTGGGTTGCCACTGGCTGTCCTCTGTTTCCATGAATTGAGCCCGTTGTGCCAGTTTTGATTGCATATTTTGTTTTGCTATTGTCACCTCGAGTGTTACGGGTATGCACAGACGTGGATCCTGTGTCTGTTGGGCCAAGTGATCCAAGCTACTCCTTACTGGCGACACCCAATGAGGGCTAAACATGCCTGGGGGTGCTTGCGGTCTTGTGCAGAAGAGATGTGACCATTCTGTGAATTTGTACATTAATCCTAGGCTACAGTAATGGACATTAACATTCCCCTTTACTGTCCTGCATTTTAGGTATCTATGTATGATCATAGCTGAACTGCATAGGGAAGACTACAAGGGCACAGATTGGCAGCTAAAGGCAAACCTGTTGCCTGATCACTGTGTCAGCATAGTTGTCATCTACTATGATTGCCAAGCTCTGCGCTGCAAGTGGAAGACTGCATGTACTACTCTACCTCGCACCACTCTAGCATAGGAAAAAAGAAATCCTTGCAGCAAATTAGTACATTTAACAAAAGGCAGTGTCAGTTTATTACATTACAATGCAATTCAAAGACCAGCATCGTGTCCTCTTCTAAACTTCAGCCAAAAACTTCAGCCCCTGAAGCCACAACTGAACTTCTTATCTTGTCCGTAAAATGCTGACAATGCCCCCTTATTGAGTACATAATTTTGAGGAAAGTGTTGCAGGGGAAGTGCATCACAAAAGTGTAATCTATGAGAGTGACAAAAAGTGATCTTGCTCCCAATCATATTTACATTGAAGTGTATTATAACATTGTGCTGTATATTATCACCACCATGGTGATTGCTGCCCTAAATTTCGCTTGATTTTGCATTTGAATTTAAAAATAAATATTTCATTATTACACACCGGCCTGGTTCATGGTCCATTGCGACACAGGGTGTTTGTCAAGGAGTGCGTGAGACGGGTTGGGTGACTTCTCAAAGCAGAATCCGAAATAAATAAAATTAAAAGCATTTTTATTGTGCGCCACATCCTTTGCCAGTGGAAAGAGTCCTGGTCTGGAGTGTGCCGTGTCTTAAATCCATTACAAATAGGATAATCTGTAATCAGGATTTTCCTCTCCCTTAAGAAGGCGCCCCGTCAGAAGTTTCATTTCTTAAGGATCTTGGGTGTTTTCTCAATTCCCTTTTCCGCAGCCAGGTTGCTAGATCAAACTGGTATTTAAGGCTGAGAATTGTCTTTATTCCTCCCACCTGAGGTTTATCTAATTCCCAGAGGAAATATTTACATTTGTCTGGTTGGCACAGTGCTGTTAATTGTTCCTACGACTTAACCACGAGTGCATTTTTTAGATTTTTGTTTAACTGATCACCTTCTCGTTTAAACGTAACACAATTTCCACCCTTGTTCACCACAAGATTAGTCTTATACCCTCCTTCATAAACATCCTCAAGGTCAACATATTATGATCACTTCTCAGGGTGGATCTAACCTCTTTCCTAGAACTGCAAACAAGTAGATCTCTAGACTGAATTATATAATCAAGAATGGATGTTCCCTGGTTTCCCACCCAATTATAGGCTGGAGATAAGTCTTCATTTAAATTATGGTTACACACAACCAGATCCTAGTCATTGAAAATCCCCAACCATTTCTTGACGTTCACTACAGCTGAACCAATCCCATTCCTCCAGTGTATTTGGTCTAAACAACACACGTTAAGATCTCCCACAATTAAAATGTTCGTACCCTCACCCAAATCCACCACATCAGACATTTCAGATACTTTCTCCAGAAACTCATTCAAAAAGGGAACAAGAGGTGTTATAGTAAAGATTAAGCACCACTACACTCCTTTTACAGTGGTTAACAAAGAGCTCAATTTTTTAGGCTAACTCCATAACAAGAATTTGTTATTTTTACTATCTTCTTTATTTTGGAATTACGAGCAGCGGTTATTAAACCGACTGACGGTCAACCCCCTTTAGAATTGGTCGTAGGTTGCCTCAAAATGGTAAAACCATCCAACTTCAATTCTGTGAGCAACCACGTTTCCTGTAGCAACATCAGGTCAAATGAGCCAAAAATGTTGTGACTTGTTTCCTCCTCAATAAAGCCTTTATAACCCCTCGTGTTCCAACACAAAACATCCAAACTGCTATTCACTAAAGTAACACATTATTTTCATCCAGTTTCTGAAAGATATGGGCCAAAATCTCTGGCACCAAAGTCCAAACTGTACTTCTACTTTTCACCTCTTCGTCATTTGCCTTTGTTTGCATCACACTAGACTTTAGAGAGACTTCAGGGGAACCAACCTAGAGGGTCGTCCCTGAGAAACAGACTAGAATTATACAAAAGACCATTCTGGCATAGAAATTGTGGTTAACCGCAACACACATGCAGGACCTAAATTAATAAAGTTTGCTAACGCCATATTTAGATTAAAAATGCCCCTGAAGATGTTCTCAAAATATTTTCAATTTGTGTAACGAGAACGAAAAAAAGTTGGGTTATATTATCAGCTATATGAAGATAGTAGAATACTAATGAAAAATTCCATATGTGAACTGCAATATAGTGTTAGCCATATAATATTTTTTTTATAATTTAGTTATATCGTGAAATTGATGCACAAGACACTTTTTGGGATGCACTAGTCACATTGGATAAATTTATGTATTTAGAGAACTATATTTGTAATATATAAATCAGGAATATTTATCCTGGTTTGAGAGTGTCCTTTATTACTTTGAGACCTGCCTGTGTGTTGCTGTTAACTACAATTTCTAAGCCAGAGGGGTCTTTTGTTTGCACCACACCTGATTCTCGCTCCCGATTTCTTTTTCCACTTTCATCTAGGTTCAATTCTGGTGTCCTGTTTTCCTTGTCGGGACAAGTGACTAGGTCACGAATTTCCTTTGATGTATTATATTTATTCATGGCAGATTTTTCTCTTGTTACCTTAGGCCGAGCTCCTTTCCCGTGCCAAGTCAACTCCTCATCAGCTCTTATTTCATCGAATTGGTCCATGTTTCTCAGGTACTGTCTTGATCCCTTAACGTTTTTACCTGTTTTGTTGATTTTCTTTTCTTCCTTTTGACACCTGGCGTAGCATCACAATAAACCCTATCCCCTACTTCCAGGGTACCAGCGGAACCATTTGATTCGGGACACTCCTCTGACAGGCAGGATCCAAATTGCCCACAACCAGTTTGGTCACTTGCGAGGCGGCCTCGACACCAGCCGTACCTCTCACCACTTCCATGTTGAGGATCTGCCCCGAGAAAATCTCCTGAGTTTCATCTGCTGCATCTGGTGGGTCTTCTCTTACTATATTTTGTTTTAAATTGCGTCATTTTCAGACAATGATGCAGTTCTATCATGTTGGAGAGTCTTTCTACTTTCTGATTCAAAGCATCGTTTAGAGACACCATTTTTAAATTATGTAAATCATTCTTAGCCTGATATTTTCCCAGCGCTTTTACCATGGCACCAAGCTCATACTTTGGATCTCCTATTTCCGTAGAATTTATCAAGAGAGAGTCTTGTATATTCTCATAGAGATTGACAAAGGAACTTAGCACCAAATTTAGTGCAGATATTGTAGGAGCAGTTATTTATTTTTTCATCCATGCCTCTTAATGATTCATGTAACCCATTGCCAATGGAGTTAGCCCGTGCTTCCATTGAATCAAAGGTTAGATGTTCAGTCAATATTGAAGCCGGGTCACCCACAAAGTCGATGCCAGCCTCATCAGTGGGTTTGATTTGACTCAGGTCAATAGTTGCCACAGCGCCTACTAGTGTCTTACCTTGGAGGGTCCACTGGCGTCTCTGGGACACTCTGCAGCCTCGCCAATATGCCAATCGACCATCACTGTTGGGGGCCGCCATGTTGCACATTGGTCCAGTACCCGGATTCTGCGCATTTGCAGTGAACAGGGCATGGTTTGTTACCACAGCAACCAGCGCATCCGTTTCCAATCTTCATTGGCCTCGCTGCCCCATTTACCCTCGGCAACCACGGCGCTCGGTGCGTCGTAACCTTTTGTTGAGATGCTGCACTCCATTCCGTCCTTCCTTGCTCCTTCTTGTTCGCTGTGCCCTGGCTTGTCCCTTTCCTCCTTGCTGGCTTGGTCTCCCTTGATCTCCTCCCTCTGCAACCTGGGCTCCTGCTTGGCTGCTTGCAGTCTCCTTGCCTTGTCTTGCCTTGGGCGAATTTCTTCTTTCCTCTTCTTTACTCACCTGAGTATTAAGGCCTCCCACTTACAGTGCTTGCACTGCCTGGTACCATGTTCTAGTGGCAAGGTCAATTACCGTGGTGATGTGGAACCGTTCCCGTTTTCAGGCTGGTAGTTTATTTCCAGTCTGGCTCTGAGGATGGGATTCCACACTGCTCTCCCATCAGGACCGGAGGGGTACCCAGACTGGATTCCTCCACTGTATTGAACATACATTACCAGATTGAACATCCTGGATTCTCCACGTCGTTCCACAGGTATTCGGGAATCACGGGGCACAGCTTGACAAGTTTCAAAACTTTATTATTAAATGTTCAGATGGGTGGTCATATTCCGCCTTCTTGGCACTTTGATAACCCAATATCCTCTTTCTCATACATGCACAGTTCAACATAGGCTTCCCTCCGTCAAGCTTGAACCTGTCTTTCTCAATGGCAATTTTTGTGCACTTAAAAATAATGTTTGCTCTCTGTTCACTATAACAACCAGCATGTACTTCTTCCTTTGCCTTTTAACTTCATACTTAGAATGTCCACTTCCAGATCTCTGCCCCTCTTCAGTCACACGCATACCACTGGGTTCCTCTCTTTCTGACTCATCCAGGTAGCACAGCGCTGGCAGGTAGCCCCCTTTGGATCTGTGGGCTGGGGCCAGGGTCCCACCGCCTGCCCCTCAGAAACCCTGGGGACGGCACTGGCCCCAAGGTAACGAGCAACTGTCCGGGACTCGCCAGCAGGGTCCCGTCTGCCTGATTCCAATACTTAGGAGGCATGGCTCCTGTGACATGATGCAGCCCTTTATTCTCACCTGGCCAGCATCGTAGCACACTGTCCTTTGGATCTCATTAGCAGCCCCAGCCTTTTGGCTTCTCCACTCCAGACAACCTTCCCAGCTCGCTTCTGGTGTTTGGGATTTGAGGAGGCATCCTTTGTCAGTCTCAGCCCTGCAGCCTCCCTCCTGCTTTTCCAACTGCATCTGACTTCCCTCCCTCAGCGGCCTCCCTTTGTACACCATGTGATGTTGATTGTCTGCAGGTCTGCAGGTGTGTGGTAAGAGTTTGGCCTGCCTGACCTTGCCTGTCCTCGTTAAGGGGACAGCCTGCTGTCAGAGTGTTGTAATCTGTCCTCTGTGTCTTAGTGGCTTTTAACTGGTAATCTGCATCCCTGCAGGTTGCCTCTACTTCTTCTTAGTATTATGCGAAAATGGGGTCAGCGGGAGATGTTGTGCGTTTGAAAATACCCCAAAAAGACAGAGGGGGTGTGTGATTGTGGATAACAGGAAAAAGGGGGATACTGTGCCTGGCCTAATGTATTCCCATGAGAATGATCCCGGACACCCTTACAGAGGTGATCCCCTCCCCTGGCCACCGGAATAGAGGATTTTCGGGGTCCAAATAGGACAATACCCCCAGGTTTCTCACACCCCTCAAAAGTATCCAGTTGTCTTGTTGCAAAAAGGAGGGCTTCTAAGATACTTCTATCGGACACTTGTAAGGAAAGCATGGCATCAACAGTAAGACAGACACAAGTGACCACAGTTCCAGTTGTACTTCAAAAAGGGTATGACAAACGCCTATCTAATCCTAACTCTACAGATGGGAGCAAGCTACGACTATCAAATAATAATAACCTAGTGGTGTCTTGTAAAAAATAAAAGGTTTTATACTAAAACACCCATTTCCAGTCCTTACCTCTAAATACAAATCGTGTGGTAGATAATGTTTTGAAAAGAAAGAAGTGCTCGAAATGATATGTCAGGATGTTCAGGCTGGTGCCCTCCCTTTCTCACGTTTTTAGCAATGGACAAGGCAGTTCACTCGTGCATAGCACAGTCTCTGGCTTCTTTAGCACAAGGATACAGTTTGATCATTAGCATCAGGATCTCCTGTATGCAAGTCTCTTTACTTCTCAAAGTCTGCTCATTCAGAGGGCCTGATGCAACCAAACAAAAAAAACTGTTGTTTTCTTCTTGGGATTTTCAGACGTATTTACTTTAGGTGATTCACTATTTTCCATGCTCCCCCTCAGCCGGACTCAGATCTCTTTAGTACAATGTTTGTTTCCTTGTGATCCCCCCCACTCGTCTCAGATCCCTTTTTCACAATGTATGCATGATATTTTTTTCAGTTGACTAACAGTTCACCCATGATCTCCCCATAGCCGGGCTCAGATCCCTTTTCCACACAATTAGTCCCCCTAAACCGGGATAGGACCAATTTCAATTTTACATCAAGTTCTGAAGAGTTTCGAATGTGCATGGGGTTTGGCTTGACCCATCACACGACCAATTCGATTTTACAATTCCTTCTCTGTAATCCTATTTTATTTATTTTTTTATTAGAAAATTGTTTTTGGTTGACACATCAACCTTTGCAATACAATGATTTACATTATTCCTAAAACACCATGCTCTCACTAAGATTAACATCAGAAGCGATATTTCAGTCATGTTTCACAAATTGATTATGTAAACAATATTTGGTAAAATACTCTGTTTAGGATTTCATTTAGATGTAATTAACATCCATCAAAATAAACTCAAGATTAATTCCTAAAATAGAATACAATACACATAAAAATCATTCAAGATTTAATACAGAGTTATTTTTCTAAAACTTTGGTCTAAAAGCAGTACAGTATAATACAATTCACTATTTAAAATCATCATTGCATTTATCAATTTACTTCAATAAAATTCAATAAAATTCATAGACAATCTTTTATACATTAAAAGGTTTGAAAAGTTTACAAATGTTAATCCTCTGTAGTCTGTGAGCATTTAGGATCAGTCTACCTTGTTAGTCAGGTTATTCTCTATGTCCTAATTTAGGTCCCTAATGAATTGCACAGTATCTATGATTAACGCTGTTTTGGTAGCATTGAAAACCTCATTCCATAGCTGTTCCTTAGTAAGTAAACCTTTATTTAAAAAATGTTTGTGGAGATATCTGGCTCTCATTTTAATCGTCATTGAGCATTCTGTAATCAGATGTTGTAATGTCTCTTTGTAAATAATGTTTCCACAAAATCTGCAAGTTTGGTCTAAATTACAAGTCTTATTATATTTGGCTGAAACTACTTTTGTCCGAATCAAGTTCATGCACGATCTTAAAAAGTTGTCTGCATATATTCAATCATTCATGGCTTTGTCTAGGAAGGCACCCACCTTGAAAGAGTCATAGGTGTTGCATCTTTCCCTTGTGGTGATCCAATCCCATCGCCATAAATTTAATTTTCGCTTTTTCAGGGTTTTCTAACTAAAGGTCATGACTAATGTCGGCCTTAAGCAGTGTAGTTATGCAGATTTCTTTCCAATGCTGTAGAGGTCCTGGTAGAGGTGTTTCTATAAGCTTTTTCAATATCGGAAAAAGATTTTGGGTATTAGATGTTGCAAGAAGACACTTTCTGTATAAAGACAGCATTGACCATAATATTATTGTAAATAGTGACGTTAAGCCTAATTCACATCTAATTATTGCTATTGGCATACTTTGGGGTATTGGGAGTATGTACTTCCAATATATCCCTTCCACCGAGTCCCAGTTATGTGCATCAGGGCTATCTTTTGTCTGGTTACCATAAGTAATTATTGGGACAACTTTTTGGAGCTAGAAAATTCTTGCTGGCAGAATTGAAAATTTCCCAAATTTCTTTTGTAAGGTGCTCCCTTTAATTGCTAAGAGTCTCATTCTTGAATTGATTTCAATTTTATATGGTAAATCAGTAAGGTGAGAATTAGTATTAACCCCAAGATATTTATATTGCTGAATTTGAGTTAAGGACATTTTTGAAAGTTGCCAATTGAAATTATATTCTATTTTTTTGGCACAGTGTTGGAATATAAGTATATTTGAGTTTTGGATGTTAATGGTAAGATTATTCTTTAGGGCAGATTTGCTCAGAGCTGTTAATTTTCTTTGCAGACCAATGGGAGTTCTGTCCATTACAATCAGGTCGTCCGAATATAATAAGTAAGAGATTTCAGTGTTTCCTAACTTGGGTGGAAATGATCTGAGTTCAAAGCAAGGTGTAGATCATTAATAAAATTAAAAAGGATGGACACGAAGGGGCAGCCCCGTTTCAGGCCAGTATTTGTTAGAATAGATTTTGTTAAAAGTCCCTTCGTAGTCAGTTTTACTTTAATAGAGGTATTGGAGTAAAATTGTTGTATTAAAAAGGAAATGCAAGGAGGGCAGCTGTTTTTTGAACGTTTGGCCCATTAGATTTCACGTGGTACTGAATCAAAGGCTTGCTTGTAATCAATCATTGCCAAGAAAAGTGGTTGTTTTCGTAGGAATGCTTGTTTTTTTAATGCCAATCGAATTGTTTGATTTAGCGCTGTTCCAATGCCTGTTACGAATCCCGATTGATTAGAATCTGCTAGATTTTCCTGTGCTAACCATTTTAAAAAATCTCGGAGCGGGAGTCTTGTAAAAATGTTGCCAAGGGGGTCCAATAGGGCAATAGGTCTATAATGTTTTGTTTGATTTCCATCACCCTTCTTAAGAATGGGAATAATAATGGCTTCTTGACATGATGTTGGGATTTTACCATTAATAAGTTCCAGGGCTGATGACCATGCTTCAGGGTTGGCTTTAAATATATAGTTCGATACATTATCTGGTCCCGGAACTCTCAACATACTTAGTTTTTTATTATTTTATTATTTTTTATTATTATCAGAATGTCTAGGGAATCGAACATACATTTTGACAGATCAGGCGTTTCAGAAAATAATGGAGTTATTTCAACTGTATTGTCCATTAGAAGATATTCGAAGTGCGTCATTCAGTCTTTTTCACTTATGGTGTTTAATAGAATCCATTTGGTCGCACTTCTGGGAGGTGGATTAATTATACTCCATATTGCACCCGCTGATTTCTGCATAAGGGCTTGAAGCATTTTCTCTCCATCTTGTCGTTTTCTGGCTGCTTGAATTTGTTTGATACTATTTTTGTATCGAGTTCTAAGGTTAATTCGAGCTGCCTTTTGTGTTATGGGTGATAGGAGCCTTGTTGCTCTGTGATAATTCGTTTTTAGCTCTTTAATCTGCCAATCGTTGGAATATTTATGGCTATATTTGGGTTGGGTCTTTGATTGTATTGATTCTGTGATAAACTGAATCGAATTGATGTAACTGGTAGAGGAGTTCATCTCCGGCTTGTTTGCTTCTGTTAGATTAATTGTGAGAGATCTGACAAGTCTATAGTTCCAGCGGATTCGATTTCTGGCATTGTTCATTTCTAGGGGGTATGCAAAGAATTCTCCCTCCCGAGTGTCATGCGGAACCCAATGGGTTGCTAATATGTTATGATCACTGGACATAGTAGGTAATACTTCAAATGAGGCAATGTATTTATTAGCATTATTCGAGATAAAGACATAGTCTATCACAGAGGTACTCTTGCCTCTGGACCATGTCGTAGCTGGTGGAGAATCCTTTGATGATGATCCATTTAACATCTTAAAATGTCTTGTTTCCATTAAGGAAAGCCATCTTGCTGCCCGTGTGTTGGACTCAAGATTGATTGGTGTGATGCAATTCATGTTAAAATCTCCTGCAATTAGGGTAGTTTGAATGGAGTTGTCAATAAGTATCAACTCTAAAATGGTTTTTCCCAGAAATTGTAATACAGTTGGCGAGGTCGGATTGCAATAAATATTTAATATTACAGCTGAGGGGAACACAGGGATGACCTTTTATAGGTTTTATTGCCGTTATTGAAACAATTTCACGGTTGCTCCACATGGGGATAGTTGTCATCCATGTTTCTTGTAAAAGCACAAGATGAAAATCATCTAAGTCCGATGGAATATTTTTTAATAAGTGTGAAAACCCTCTTGTATTCCAGGAGGCCATTGTACCAGAGTGAGAAGTAATCTTTTTATCATGCTATTTGTTTTGTAGGTTATTGGTATTCTCTAGCGTTTCGGTGACCCATGACCACCTAGATTTTGGACGAGTTTGACACGTTTGCTGATTTACCTTACAATTGCAAGAGGAATTAGTGTTTGAATTGTTTTTAGGTTAGGTTCACCATTCGTTTGATTTTACGGTCCACTGCACCATTTTGCCTCAGGTTGCTCTGTACAATTTATTGCCTCTAATAGGAGGCCTTTACGGTGAAGCACTGTTCTTTCCTGCCACAGTAGGTTCTTGATGATTCTGGAGGGAATGTTTATTTCTACTGTGTCTTGGATTGCTGGGTTGGGGTAACAAAGCCAGCCAATATCATAGGATCTTATATGTTGTAAGGAAGGAACCGAGTTAAAGATAGTTAATAGGGTCATCCCATTAGGGTAGGTATCATAATAGGTACGTTGTAACATAGTGATCTTTATAGTTTCTTCATGTAAAGTTATTGAAGAACCTGTAATGTGCTTAGATGATGGACAGTTGTGATTGTCTAAGTTGTGCGGAGCAGGAAGGGCTGCAGGTTTGTCCAGTATCGCATCAATGATGATAGGAACTGATCAATCTGCATCTGTTCAACAGATGATGCAGGGCGTGATGGTACTACTTCGGGTCTTTGGTCCAAGGTTTTGAACGATGCCGGCGCACTGTTCAGATTTACAAAAAAAGTTTGGAGGGGTTTGCACTCTGAGTTATTCACATGGAGACTTTGATGGACCGAGTCTATAACTGATATGTCATTGTTAGAATAGACTGAAAGGTTCATAAGATCCTCATTAGAAATGTTATTTGCTTTAAGGTTATTTTCAGTTTCTTTTTTATTCATACGTGACTGTGGAGACAAGGACACTGCCTTACTGGGCTTACCTTGTGGTGGCACCACATTCGAGTCTGAAGGAAGCAGAGCCCTTTTTTCCGATCCAAAACATGACAGTCGTGGGGTTGAAGGACAGGCAAAATCTGTTTCCGGGGACAAGCTAGGATTGGGCTGTTTAACGGGAGAAGTCGAGTCGTTCAGATAGATTACTTTTTTGTTGTTTTTAGATTTTCTTTGAGCCAAAGGCATTTTATCTAATTTTTTGTTATTTTATTTAGTTTTTGGGATTTTTTGCTTTCAGATCAGCTGAGAGCACCGATGTGCGTAGTCTATTTCTTTTTCTTTTATTGCATTGTGCTTTTTGATTGAATACATCATAAAGTGGGATTTCGTCCACTGGAGCCTCCACTAGTGGGGGTTCAGGATCGAGTTCCATATTTATAAGTGAGAGGGGGTTGTTTCAGGCGAATAATTTGCAGTAGATGGAATAGAGGAAGGTTCATGGCAATTTTTTCTTATCTTGTGGCACCACCACTTTGGTATGCCCCATCAAATTGGGATCACAAGTGCTATTTGAAGCCTCTACAGGATTTAGATTCATGAGCGTTGGTAGATTACAAACTAACCAGTCCAATCTTTTAGTAAATATATCAATACCTAGCAACTGCGACATCACCTTTTGGTCAAGGACTTCAAATAACTTAGTGAGTGTGAAGATGCTAGTATTTATTGCTACTAGCGCTGCATCCAGGGCGCGGGATTGGGTTTGGGAAAGAAGCTACCAGAGAAGACTCTGAGTCCACAGAGGAAGTGGCGTTGTTACACTCTGGATAGTTGTTTGAGAAAAGCACCAGTGAGGTAGAAAGTCTAGAGGGAGTATTGCGACCAAGAGACAGGGGTTGACATGGTGAGCATTGAGCTTCATTCAGTGCACTTTGAATCTCGATGGAGGCCGCTTGGGTGGAAGAATGCCCCGGGGGTATCTGCCGCAGTAACGGATTTTAGTGGTGCGATAGTCGGCGACAAATTAAGTGTATGTTGTACCACCTGGGAGTAGAGTGAAGGCAGTGTTAGGGCATCTATAGCATGCAACATTATAGGGCCTTGCATGGAAGGGAGAGATTCCGCGGTGTAAGTTGGGGTGATGAACGCTTCTCCGTCTCCACCAACAGGTGAAGGCATGGTGCAAGCTTGCAATGTGGCGTCAGACAGCAGGGGGCAGTTTTCCTCATCCGAGGCCGGTTGTCTGGGCAATGAAACAGACAATACTGTTGGCCACTGGTGTATTGTGATTGATTTCGAAGGAGAAATTGGGGGTGGCATCAGCATTTTTTCGCTTTCCGCAAGGAACTTCCCGATGTCAGCGTTTGTCGCTCCGAAGTTCAGTGCCGGGCAAGGCCTGAATAAAGCATGTTGAAGTTGGGATTTTGAAGGCAACTTGCGCTGGGGAAGTCGCGGTGAAGGCAGCGGCATGTTGGTGGTAAATCTGTAGGCTGCCATGTTGTATAAGTAATAACAGGTGTAAAAAGAAGAGGGGAGAGAAATTGGAATGCTGCTTACTTGTGTGGTGTGAATGTGTGCGGCTATCCCTCAGATTTTATCAAGTGGCCCGACGCAAGACTGCTACGGTGAAGACAGTGAGAGTAAGAGCCCAACCGAGCACTGCACTGCTGCACACGGCACAGCAGTCAGTACTTGGTTGGTACTTGGGCGCCCTGGTGCGTGCAGCAACTGCCTTTGTGGCGGTCACATGGCATGTGGTGTGTCTAATTGAGGAATACAAAGAAATAGGCGCTTGATAGTGGAAATACTAACAAACATTTTACCAGTGTGTTTAGAGAGGGTATACAATAAATATTGTACCCAAAGAGCCGGAAGAGAGTTCAAACAGTCAATGGTTGTTGGTGCAGGCGTAGAGCGTTGATGCACAGCAGAGGAGCAGGGGATCCGAGCAGTACAGCAGGCAGTACTAGGTTGGTACACTGCCTGGTGCACGCCTATTAACCTTTATTACCTTTCAGTTTTGATACCTAACAGAGACTTTCGAATGAACACCCTTGTGGTGTCGGACCCCTCCGTTTATGGCATGGAATTTAGCTTCAAAGTTCAGTCACTCATCGGTTGCTTTAATTCTATTTCCCACTTACACTTCATGCAATATTCTTTTCAATTTCCTTTATACAATGTTGCCGCTTGCAACCTTGGTTTCCACACAGCCCGAGCTGGTATCAGTCTCCCCAACTCAACGGCTGTGCTGGCTTCACTGGTGTTACTTTGTTGTAGGAGCCAAGGACAGTACCACTGCAGCAAATGATTCTTCCAGCCTTGACTATCGACGCAGGAGTGCCCCGGGTACCTCTGACACACAATATAGGTTTCTTCAGCTTTAATTCCAGGTCTTACTTTTCCCATTCTCGAAGGCTCACGAAAGTTAGGTATTTCGGTGAAAAGGTCAAGGGCTCTTCCCTCCTTGCAATCCTCTTCTGTCTCGCCATATTTCGCCTTGTATTAAACTGCCATCTTGGAACTGCTGCTTCCTCGTGTGCTTTGCCTCGCTCAGCGTTTGTTTTCATGCCCCGCCTTTTATCCATGTGGGGGAAGTCTTCCTTTCCTCTCCTTCCCCCAGAAGCTCACTGTCTCCAGAGCTCTGGTTCCCTCTAGGCTGGACTACTGCAACAACCTCTTTCTAAATCTGCCTGCTTCTACTCTCTGCCCTCTGGAGCTCATCTACAACAGGACTGCAAGACGTGTCCCTGGTCTCAAGCCCAGGGATCGTATCTCTCCAGGACTGTAATCTCTGCACTGGCTCCCAGTGGCTGCGAGGATTAAGTTCATAACCCTCTGCATCGTCCACAAGGCCTTCTGGGGCCTTGGGCCTCAAAACCTTCAACTCTCTCTTCCTAAATATCTTCCTTTTCAAGCTCTTTGCTCATCCCCCTCCAACTCCCTCAGGGTCAGTCGTTACTCCAAGCAACGATTTGGTGGTCGATCTCTTTCTTTGGCGGGGGCCTCCCTCTGGAACAGCCTCCCTGCCTCCCTGAAACTTGAGGAGCACCATCTCCGGGTCCAGAAGCACTTAAAAACCTTCCTCTTTGCTTCTGCTTTCTCTCCTCCTCTCCCCTGCTGAACTCCTGGCAGAAACTGAAACTGCACTGGTCACCTGGCTACCCTCTGATCTCGGGCTCAGGTACCCTCCCGTCAGCTGCAAACCTGCACTGCCTCCCTGGCATCCCCCACACTTGGGGACTGTTTTCTGTATCCCTACAGTCCCCTACCAGCACTTGACACCTGATGTGTGCACTTACCCTTGCACTTCCCACCAGCTGGCCACACTTTTACTTATTACTTTTATTTATTCTATTTATCTTTACCGTCAATCCCATGTACTGCACTGCCCACTCCTCCTCCCCCCTCACTTTTCCCCTTCTCCTGCACTTGCACAATCTCAATGTCATCTGGCCTAGTAAGATCGTTGTCGGTCTTCCCTCTGTTCCCCCTCCCTTACCTCGTCGCACCGTGAAACACTTGTGGATAGGCGCGTTATAAAAGTCATATCATATCAAGTGTGATGGAAGTCAAGTGTGTGTAATGATCAGTAATTGCATGACCCTGCCTGACCATTGTATTGGGACCCGTCAGGTATACAGCACGGGTGTTCGTTTTCCCTCACAATCAGTTGTCCATGAAAACGTGTTTGTGTCGGAACCAGGGGGTGGGGGTGGAGTCTCTAAGGTAATCCTCCTGCACTGGTCCACCCCAGGAACTAGATCTAAAAGCGATGGCCATGTCCTGGCCACCTAGATGACAGATCCCCGGGGACTAGCGGGTGGTACACATTCAAGTTTCTCACACACTCCCAATGGGAAATCCAAGAGTTCTTGTCTCCCCAAGTGCCTGGCCATTATAGACCTACCTCCTCACTTTATAAAAAAAAGTCTTTCATCTTCCTCTGTGATTTACTTACAGATGTAATTGTTTCAACTGAAGCCACTAAAGGGGTGACGGGACGGAGGTTAAGGTTGTTGTGTACGTGCGCTTTAATTTCCGTTGTATGTGTGAGCTTTGATATATTTATATCTGGCAAAGCCTGACGGGCCACAGCCCCCATTTCTACTGTTGAAGCTAAAACTGCAATCGGAATCTAAAAATTCTGGCTTTAGGGGTTGACACTGAGCTAGCTAGGTAAATGTTTTCTGTTGTTCACGGTATTATGGTAAATCCAGCTCCCCTATGCTAGCGGCCAAATCATGGAATGCCCTACCCTTGACTATTAGAGCTGACACATCATTCTGGTCGTTCTGAGCTAAGGTCAAGGATTTACTTTCAACTCAGCACTAGATCCTCTTCTACACGCACTCCTCACTGGCACTCTGATACTCTGTGACATAAAGAGGTAGCTCCAGTTTTGGCAAAAAACCTGTTGTTACTAATACATAATTCTGCACAGACTTTATGTAACCGGGTCCCTCATACTAACTATTGTATTCCCTGTATGTGTGTGCAACCGTCTCTAACAGTGTGGTTCCCAAGAAAATGCGCCCAGCTAGCTGAGGATTCGGCAGCGCATTACTAATAAACATTCTAAACTAAACTAGGTCAGCTTACTTCCAGCTACTTCTTTCACATCCTTTTGTTGCGGTATATGTTGTTGTTTTACTTAAGATGAAAGGACCATCTCCCCCTTCATTTGATCCTTTCGAATCGATGTCAGACATGGCACAGCAATCTCAAGCGCATTCTCGGGTGCCATGCTCTCTCCCCCAGCCTCTGGAGCCAAACTCAAGGAGGCAGTCATTAAAGGGGCCAAGGCTGGGATCTTAGAATCTAAAAGTACAGCCTGAGTACTCAGAAAATTGTCAGTGCTTTTTTGACAATCCCAATGAACTTGTCGTTTGGTGTTTGTCCGTTGTAGTTGGAGGCCGCGTGCCTGCACATTTTTCAATCATTTTACACTGCGGTCCCACTGTTTACCACTTTGTAAATGTGACATGCGACAGTGGCTTCAGACTATATTTAAGCCAAGGTTCAAGAATCAAAAAGTAAAGTATACCAGCAGAGTAATTAGCCACACACATTCTGCCACTCTCCTACCGATGCCTCTCCTCTTCCCCAGACACAAGCACAGCCCTGGCAAAACCATGCTAATTCCAGCGTCCCGTCCTGTTTTTTTTAGTTTTTGTAAATAGAATTTTATTGTAAATCAACAGGTGCACATAACACAACAAAGCGGTACAGAGTGCATACAGCACGTGATTGATTTGGTTTTAATTTTTTCTTTTTCTCCCCCCACCTTTCCCCCTTTGCACTTAACAATCAACCCACAGCAACAACAGGAAGTTAGTGTCACGACCCTCAGCCCTGATCCCCACTGGCAAGCGCATTGGCCAGGTGGAATCAGAGCTCGGATCACTAATAAGGCCTGGCATCCACTTCTCAGGCCCTCTTGGGGCCAGTCCTGGCACCTTTGGCGCCAGGCTTATAAATAAGGAAAGACATCTGCTTGAGGAACTACTTTATTTAGGCTTTCAGGCAACATGGAGGCATCCACATAGCTTGATTCCCAGAAGCAAGCTATGCGGTATAGTGTTTTGGGTGTGGTGTCCTAGGGACTACTTTACCTGGACTACTTTGCAGTGGCTATTTAAACCACACCCGAGCAAGACAACACGCTTCGCGTTACTTTGCTTCTAGCAACTTGACGCTCACCGTGTCCAGCGTTCTCACGAGCCTGGCGAATTCCGGACCTGCAGAAAACAAAGAACATCGTTAGAAGCAGAATCTTACCTGCAATCATCATCCTTCACTGCTCGCAGCTCCTGGGCAGCTAAGTTTGAAGAGTTCGCCGCCCGGATCGAGGGACCTGAGAAAAGGAGAAAGACAACATAAAAAGGAGGTAGTATAGACATTGCAACCACAAAGCGCTTAAAGACTTACCGGGTTGGTTGCTTTTCGGCCGGCATAGCTCCGGAACTCCATCTGCGCTGGGAACTCGCCGCGACCTACGAAAAAGAGAAAAGCACAGGTCAGTGAGGACAAGACATTGTTGCGCTACGTAAAGCGCCTTCTTACCGCATCATAGCGCTATTGCGCGCCATCATCTACCAGTGAGACCCAGCCTACCAAGTTCTCCAACCGGACACTCCGCGCACCTAAGGGAGATGAACAGAGACATTTTAGAACATCGAAAAGGCATGCAAGAATAATAACGTCATCAATTGCAATAAGGCCTACCTGAAAAACACTACAAGGGTCGCAGTCAGTGAAGTAACTGGACCGCCCGCGCCCAGACAATGAGCACAGAAAATTGTTCACTATGCAAAGGATATATAGCTATGATTTGTAGAGCTGTCTATTGGGAAACCGCAATGGCACGTTACTGAGAGTCTGAGGGCTTTTTCATATGGGGCTTTAGGGCGTTAACTTGTTCCTTTCCCAATACTCCAGGAAGCCAAGCAAGTGAGAATCTATGTGTGAGTGGGATTCCAGTAGCGCGGCTGGAAGGCTCTCCATGTCATAGATTTCTTTTGCCTTTTGGAGACAATCTATTTTTCTCTACCGCCCACGCGACCCAAAAAAGGACCAGAAGGGGGTAGCTGCTCTTTCAATTCCTTCTATGTCATGAATCTAGCCCAGGATTTATTTCCAGAATATTTGGATACTGCGCGCACCCAAGGAAGTACAGAAAGTACTGTTGGCTGTTTGGAATCTCTGCTCTCCACGTTTGAAAAGTGAAAGAAAGTCGAGCAGGAGGACGTTTTTGAATGCTGCCCCGCTTTTGGACTAAAAGCCTGCTGGTCCTTTAAGAAAGTAAATACAAACCAACTTTTTAGAAAACTGTTGTGCTAACACAAGCACATTGTTTGGAGTTTTTTTTTTCTTTTTCCTCACTGTAGAATCCTGATCCTTTGATCACGTAACGTCCTTAACCCGCCCTCCAGGAATAGTCACGCGCACCCAAGGAAGTACAGAAAGTACTGTTGGCTGTTCGCTGGTGAGGCTGGGTTGACTCAATTGAAAATGTATGTTTGCTTTGAAGTTTAGCAGGTTGATATGAGTAAGTAAGCAGTTGCTATACCCTGTACTTCGAATTTATTGTGAAGACTTAGCTTCCCGTTGTGTCTAACAGTTGTCACGTGACTATTTGGCTGTGCCTCCCCCAGTTAGCCTTCTCCCAACAACTCTACATTAGGAGTACCACCCGCGCTTTCGTGTGCGTGCATATGTGTTAGGGATTTCAAAAGGGTTGTTTTAGCTGCTAGAGCGGGTGAGTGGCAAGGGGTGAGGCTTGATTACAAGTGTTGACTTGTTTTGTGTACAAATTAATTGTGTAAGTGGCTAGCCGTGGTTGATCCTAGTGAAGTGTTGTGAATTCCTCCACTAAGTTGAGTAAATGTTTACCTTATGCACAGGCATGCCACCAAAAGGCGCTAGAAATGATGATTTTGACACTGTACTGGTTACTCCCAAACGTGCTAATAGCATCCCGAGCGCTCCACGCAGGAACGTATCGCGTTCCAGATTGATATCCAACATGCCGGATATTCGGAAATTCTACCAAGAATGCACGTCTTTAAGTGTTTCAACAAAAGTGGTATCTAATGGCGGGCGGGCAGTTCAAAATCTAACTGATAAGGTGGAGGGTGAGGTAAATACTGCAATAGATTTATGCTCCCCCTCCGATTCCCTGATGATGGCCTTCTCTCTCTGGGACCTTTTGGGTGAATTTGTCGTGCCGGCAAAATCAGGGCCGGTCTTATCGCCCGCATTAAATGAAATAACCACTGTCCAGATTCATATACCGGTAACTGCCTGCCCTCAAGAGGGTTTTAAAGGGGCGAAAGGAGAGACCGTCAAGATTGAGGAATTACAGAATGGATGTGGGGATGTGTGTGTAGAGGAGGCTAATGATTCGAACATGAATATTCAGAATATGCAATCAGGCGAACTGGATGAAGGATATCACCTATCGCAATCCCCAGTGATGTTTCCTGACTCACAACATGAGTCCTCAGTACTTTCAATTTCTTTTACAGATCCTACACCACGACAAGGCAGGTCTAAAGAAATGGATATAAACGAAGGTGGAGGGCAAGCCGCACCATTAGGGACAGAAATTACTTTCAAGGCCATAAATACTGCCCTTTTTACACTGGCCAAACTATATGAATCTTTAGACTCTCGTCTTACAGATCAAAACTTTTTATTGAAAGGATTGGTTGAACCAAGATTGATAAATGATCAACGGGAAGTAAGGAATGTGCTGCTAATACAAGGGCACAATAAACAAAATGAAATCATACAAACTCAAATAGTAGAGGCTGTGCGAGCGATAATGCGTTCTGATAAAGAAGAGCAAGCCAATGAGGTGGAGGCAATAGTTACAAAACCAAAAAATTAAAAAAATGTAAAGGACAAACAAACGGTTGTGCGATCCATCAGGAAAAAGGTGAGGAAATTCTAGAGATAAGTGATCAAAAAGAACAAAATAAGGTAAATATCAATGTTCCGGAGCATAAGGTGGTCACATCAGAAACTCCAGTTTATAACATATTCTCTGCAGTTATATTCTAAAAAAACTGCTCATAGGTCTAAATCATTAACACAAAAAGAAAGAAAAGAATCCGAAAATAACGAAGCTGCAGAAAAGCAAAAACTCCAGGCAATTTATAAAGTTATTAACCTTGCCTGATAAACGAGTACAGGATAAAAGTGCGGAAATTGTGAGAAAATATGCGGCAATAGCTAAAATAAAAGGGCCTTTCAACGCAACACACCCAGGTTGCGATGGAAAAATCGGATACCTCTCAATCTGAACTAAAATAGGCCCCGTTGGATAATTTGGTGCTAGAAATTGGCAAAAGGAACGGGGAACAGGTGGGGGTTAAAAGAATCGAGGTTAGAACTGGCGAGGTTGAACAATCTTCAGAAGTCGGACGACTTGCACTGCTTAGTCAAGAGAAATATCTGACATGAGAGGAAATTGAAAAATCACTGCGGCAATATTTGATACAACCGGTAATGACCCCTAAACACATGGATGAAAACCCCCCAAAGTGGTTGAAAGAGGGGAGAATGAATGTGCCCTTGAAGGCTCAGTCGAGTCATGTGGAATTGAATAGAGGGGGGTGCCGGCAGGCAAGTTGAGGTGAGGTTACCTCAGATCCCCTGTGCCCAGAACACTCCCGGCATTAACAGAACTTTTAATGGGAGATACAGTGAAAAGAATGAGAGAATGAACGGCAGACATGGTAATTGTAATGACTTGACCCATGTAAGTTAGATAATGCAGTGCGGGGGTTGGGGGAGTTTGGGGTGTACGATCTAAATAGATCATCAGTTCTAAACATTCTGGGAAATGTTCCACGGCTACAAAGTGTGAAGTCATCTGATATAGCTCAAATTGAATTCATTCATGAATATGATAGAATGGTGGTTAATATCTGGATGACGTCTAATATGGTAAAGGATGCGATTTGGCAGGAAAGAATGGAAATCTATCAGATGGGATTCACGCTGCTAAATTTGGCTGAGAATACGCAGAGAATTGAACTAACTCAATCGAAATCGTTCAGCATGCCTGAAGGTAAACCTTGGAACCAAAACCCAGTTTCAGTCTCGTATTCTAATATGCCTGTCAAACAATCACGAGTAGTGACCTTTGCAGCTAATGATGTAATGCAGAGGAGATGCTAGCTAAATAACATCACAGAAAACCAACTTGTAAGGGCAGCATCTTGGAATACGAGAGGTAATGCACATTTGTCCTCCTCTTCTTGGGTACAATTGGAACAATATGATTTATTAATGCTCCAAGAAGTATGGTTGGAATTTGTGCCAGTCTGGGAAAATCATCAATTGGAATCGATACCAGCGACTAGTAAAAATCATGGTAGACCAAAGGGGGTCTTTTGGTGGTACTTAAGACTGGAAATGGATGGAAGTTGATGCCGTGGCACTCCCCAAACAAGCATATTCAAGTTGTAAAAATTACTTATGGCAAGAAAAACATAGCCTGTGTGAATATCTACTGGAATCATTTGGATATTAAAGATAGTACCTTTTTAAAAGATATGGGGGACTGTTTAGACTTATTAGCAAGAGATTCCACGATAAACCACACTATTGTGGCGAGTGTTTTGAATATGAACTGTTTGAAGAGTGACAGAGGCAAACTATCGGCAACTGCTAGGCAATGGAACTTGCTAATGAGTGAAAGAGGTCTAAATATGGTAAATGGTGCAATATCTGAAGACATTCCCCCTAAGCATACTTGGCGAAGAGGCAAGTCAACGTCTCTAATTGATTACATCTTTGTCGATAACAATATGTTCAATATGCTGACTGAGCTCAAAGTGTCAGAGCTTAAACAGAGTGATCACAGCATTTTGGCAATGAACTGGCAATGGAATGTTGACATGGTGGGGAAAGTCAGGGAATCATATCCCAACTCCGTAGCCGTTTCTGTGAAGGGCAATCGTTTCAGATGGACTCCGCCTATGTCATCAGACTTACTGAAAATCATCTCATACCCAAAAGATATGTTGGAGCCAAACCTACTATATCAAGAGGGGAACTATCTTCCGGCATTGCATTTACTCAAAAACAAAAGTGTTAATGGGGGGCAGAATGATCATAAAACTCGTAGACATGTGAGTGATAATGAGGTGTCCTTAAGAAAAACGCAACTCAGGAAGGATACGTAGAATTACGACATGGGACCCTGTACTACATAAAGCAGCAACTATTAAATTGAACAACTCTTACAAAAAATGGCTAAAACAACATCGAGCCCATATGATTTCTCAAGATGCAAAAATCATGCTATATTCACTGACAACTAAAAGCTCTGCTTTGATTTGGGGTTTGATAAAAAGTGTATATGTTCCTGTTCAATCGATTAGCCAAGTCAATGCTGTGCCGGAGGAAGTTTGGACAGAGTATTATTCATCTCTATATGCGAGTAGTGTTTGGGCAAAACATTTACCAGGCCAGGTTCCTAGGGGATTAGTACAACTAAAAATCATGGAGGAAGATATATTATACTATATAAAGAAATTGAGCTCTTCAAGAGCAATTGGCCCTGATGGGCTTTCAAATTCCATGCTAAAAGACCATCCGGAAGCATGGGCTTCCATTCTGCATGTAATATTTGAACAAGTAATATATACAAACAAACTACCAGCCTCATGGCAGAAATCGATACTAATCCCTATATATAAAAAAGGGGATAGAAGGAACCCCAGAAATTATAGGCCGGTGGCATTATTGGATGCACCTGGGAAAGTGTTTGCCCGTTTTGTGTTGGAAGAATTTAACCAGTGGACCATCAAATCTGGAATTAATGATCCATTTCAGACGGGCTTTCGCCCCGGGCTAGGAACAGCAGTTAATCTACAGGTCCTTCATGCCATCAAAAAACACGAAATCCAGATTAATCAAAATTTATACATGGCGTTCATAGATTTTTAAACCTTTGACTCTGTGTCTAGGCCCCGGTTATTTAGGAAGTTAGAACTCAGGAGGTGTCCAGAACATGTGAAACATTGGATTCAGGAGTTCCACACGAATACCTCGATTCAAGTGAAATTTCACTTGATGGCACCCTAACTCGCAGCATTCTTACCTTTAGAGGGTTGAAGCAGGGGTGCTGAATGGCTTCATCCTTGTTCAATTTCTATATTGCAAACATAGCTGAGGATTTTAAGACTGTGGTGGCGGACTCTCCACGGCTGGCTTCAAGTGTGATCCCCTGGTTGTTTTAAGCAGATGATTTGGTTCTGCTATCAAAAACAGCCAGGGGGTTACAGAGGCTGTTGGAAGTAGTAGGAACGTTTGTCAAACAAAATGAATTAAGTATAAACTTGGCAAAGTCAAAGACTATGATGATTGAAAATAAGCACAAGATAAAGACTGCTCATCTCTCCTGGTTTTTGTACGGTCAGCGGTTAGAAGATGTCAAGGAATATAAATACCTAGGCCTCAATGTAAATACTACTGAGGCGGACACACCTTATTACACTGAAATCAGACAAAAAATGAAAACAGCCAATGCCCAGGCTACTTTATTGAATCATAAATATGGAATGTTTTCATGGAAACCTATTATCATTTTTTACTGCCAGAAAGCAGTACCTACAGTAATCTATGGTGCTGAAACGAGATCCTGGAGAGATGATAGGTTTTGGTCTGTGTTAGAGGGTACTTATTAGAAAGCGCTATTGAAGCTTCCTAAATCGGTGTCAATATATCTAATTCGATATGAGCTCAGGTTGACATCTCTCTACACAATGTATATGTGGAAACTCTGCTGCATATATCGCAAATGTCTTATCTCAATAGCAGAAAACTCAATCATGTACATATTGTCAACATATATTCTAACGAAAACTGAAGGAAAAAAATGGCCAGTTTAAAAAAGAAATTGTTGAATGAAAGTGTGTCTTATTTAGTAATGTAAAGGGGTTATGTTGTTGGTGATAATACACACATGGGATAGTTTATTTTACAGGTTTGTTTAATTCAGGGCCCAAAATAAGAAAATAAAGATTTTAAAAACACATGGGCTGAATATGCAGGCTCTCAAAAAACAGTTATTCCAGATGGCAGAGATCTCAAAGCTTCCCCCTAAGGAAGGGAGCCACGCCATAAGCTCTCAGCATATGGAAATAACAGTTGGCAGTAGTTTAAGGGAAAAAAAGGATCCAGTGACAAAAGACTGCATTTGTTTCCAAAGACTATTTCATAAATAAACTTTAAAGACTTTTATCTCTGCAGCAAGACTTTGTAAAAATGGGGACAGAAATGGCAAAGGATGGCGGAATTTCAAGGAAAGTATCCATGTTGCAAATGCACTTTTTTTGCATGTACATCCCTTATGATAACCCACACCCATGTATAAAGTTTTAGAATTTTGACTAATATAAATCCCATTGAAAAGTGCGAAAAACTGGTAGAAAGGCAAAACAAGGTCTCACGGACTGGAGGACTGGATTAAAATGTGCTGCACAAAATCTGGAGCCTGTGTATATAATTTGTTAAGAGACTACAATTGTATAAATGTATGTTTGTGGCAAAATCTGATTTTAGTTAAAGTAACTGTGGGAGGTTTTTGCACATTGTAAAACTCGCACCATAAATCTGACATAATTTTCCTGAAATCCAACCAGCTGAGATCGAGGCAGAGACTTTCACCTTCGTCCAATCCCGTTTTTAGATGCGCGTTTAATTCAACCTGCCCCGGTCATATACTTTGATGATGTCACTAGGCATTATAAATAAGAGTCCCTGCCAAGACTCTAGACACACACACTCGTCCTGATTTTCCTGCGCCAGCGTGTCACGCCGCCGCCTTCGGGTGGCCGCTGGCGGCTATGGAACGCTTGCCGTTGGCGGCGCCATTAGGTGGTGCCGGGGTTTTCCTTCTCACTTCCTGGTTTGGCGGTCTAGTCTTTTTGTTTTGGTTGCCCATTTCCGTATTTAGCCTCGCCCCTCTCTGGGCTCTGTGCGTTGCAACTTTGTTTCTTTTGCTCTGCTGCCGTGCTTCTTCGTACTTTCACTCCGCTGCCTTTAATGTTGTTGCTTTTCGCTTCCCCTGTGCGCGTGGATCCCTTTTCCTGTGCCGGTTCTGCCCATTCCTTTTCTCCCCTCTCTCTCTCTCTCTCTCTCTCTCTCTCTCTCTCTCTCTCTCTCTCCTCTTGCGGTTTACGTACCTGCTTGTGGCTTCCCTTCCTTGTCTGTTTCTCTCTCTGGCATCTATCCCTTACCTTTTCTTCCCGATCCTGCCTGCTGCCATCCAGACTGCTTATTTCATTTCTGCTCCTGGTACCCTTGCAATCCGGTACCCGGACCCGGTGTACTTACTACGTAGTGGAACTCGCTCTCCTGTCCTGGACGCTGCTATCCGCTCCTTCTCCGATTCTGCTTCGGATCCGGACCTTGTTTTCCTGCTGCGTTATGGAACTTGTACCTCTGTCCAAGAGGCTGCCTTCTGCTCCTCTGCCTCGGAGCTATTGCCATCTAGTCCTGACTACCTTGACATCCATCACAATCTGGACGAGTCCATCTGCTGCTACATCCATCACGTTCTGGACGAGTTCAGTTGCTGCTACATCCACAGAGGTTTTTTTAAGCGGCTGCTTTTTTCCTCTCCAATTGGTCCCTGCGGGAAGGGGGTCGGCTGCTTCCCTGTTTAGCAGGGAATTGGGGTGGCTTCTTACCGCGGATGACCGTATCTCTTCTCAAAGAAGAAAGAATCAAAGAAGAAGCTTGCCAGGCGAGAAGTGTCCTCAGAAGATACAGGTAAGGCGGAGGGGAGGTGGACATTGATATTGCCGATAACCCATGTATCACGTCTGAGCTTGACACAGCGTCCTGTTCCTGTTGCATCCATCCAGATCCCAACTTCAAGACCAAAGCATTGCTGACCCTACTTCAGGGCCCACTGCAAAACCCAAGCATTGCTGATCCTGCTCCAGCAAGGCCTAAATTCTGAAAACCCACTAAAATTCCCAAATAACCAAAGGGGAAAGATGTGGTGTTTTTGGGAAGCATCCTGCAAACCTGCCTTCCAGCTGATCTTTAGCATCCAGTGACCAGACTTGGCAGTCCAGTGCCCTTCGGTGACCAGAACTGCCCAGCTGTTTGCCAGGCGCCCTGTCGTATAGAGACCAGAACCGTTGACTGTCGAAAATCCAAAACTAAAAAGTGGACTGAGTATTTCGCCAACCCATAGAAACACATAGCATATCTTGCCTTTGTCCTTATCCCACTCTCTAAGTCATCCTATCCATACCCCGATAACTTGTAAAGCTGTCGGAATCATTCTTGCAACCCTGTTCTTGATTTCTAGTGCCAACGCCATCTCTTTAGTAATTTTGTCTTGTGTAATCTTAAGCCATTAGTCCTATTTCGAGTGATCGGAGTAGTTCCGCCAGGGTTGGGTGCTGTGGTGATAGGATTGAACTCACAAATCAACCCTGGAGCTTACTGTGTCCTTCTTTGGTGGCCTAACCTGAATACTCTAGTGTAGAGTAAAACTGTTCTTGTCACAACTGATTTCCTTTCCTTTTTCACCGCTTCCTTTTACTCAAAGCGCACCTTTCTAGATCTTGCATAACTCACCCAATTTACCAGCTAGAGACTTACTTTCACTTCCATATTGTACGTGTGATCTATAGCCATCACCCAACCAAAAAAACTCTCCAAGTCAGTGTATTCCACCCATTTTTATTAAAAACCGTTTGGTTAATTTTAGGCGGGAATAAAAAAATGCAACTTGCACACATGTCATTTTGCTGCAATCTGTGTTAAACCTTCCACTCATTTTCGAACTGTATGCTCTTGGTATCCATTCTTTGTGATTATTAGTGTGTTTGCTTTGTTGCTTTAGTGAGGAATTATATTTGCTTCAGGGTTTTTAACACACATTCGTTATTTATTTGTCCATTTCCGAGTGTCATTTCATAACATTGCTAAGGGTTTAAAATCCGTTTTTCTCTCTTATTTGGGGAGGGAAGGACAGATTTTTAATCCGATTCTTGCCTATTATTTCTGATTACCTGCTGCTTCAGTTTATCCACTCGGAATTGATTATTTGTGGGTTGAGGGAACATTGCAGGGGGAAATTCTAACATGGATGCTATATTTCCCAAATCAAAAAGTGCTCCTATTCCGATGTGCTGTGTATCTGTTCCACTAGAAGGTTAAACCCAGTTTATTGCTCACCTTCTCATTGTAATTATCACCCCATTGGTGATTGTTGCCCCATATTAAAAAGTGTATGATTTCTTTTGAATTTTAAAATAAATAAATATTGTATTTTACCAACCAGCCTGGTTCTATCACGCCAATCAGGACTATAATGGCAATCAGATTTCAATGTATGCCACAAAGAGGGACTCGGAATCACTAACCTGGTCAGCAGATGTCTTTGCGAAGATGAGAATCCCCGTAGGGTCTCTACTGCCCCCAGCCTACCAACGGAGGAACTGGGTACCGTAGAAATCCCAGGGAAACCCTCTGGGGTAGAAAACCCTGGTGCTGCACGTCAGGAGACGGGTGGATTGTCGTCACTGGAATGGTGTGCGTAGAGGAGCCAACTCAGGCGAGACAGGGAGGTAAGGTGATCTTCCCGCGAGTGAAGGCTGGTGTCTAAGAGGTGGATATGAAATAAGGTAAGTGAATGAACACATTAGAGAAAGACAGCTGTTCAAAATGATCAGGAGTGAAGGAACGGATACCTGGGAACGAGTGAAATGCATAGAGCGGGAGAGACCTGATTCTCCTTCCACAGTTCCGGAGAATGGTCTGAATGCTTGAAAAACAACAGGATTTAAGAGGTATGTTTTCCTCCTGCTGATCGGCTCGAGTTTTAAGTCTAAGAGAGATAAAGGAAGGGGTTAGTATTGGATAGCTAGTAAAAGGTATCGAAACCTTCAAATATGTTTCCTACCGTTTCGAATTAAGAGTGATTCTTGGGCTGAAGATGTGCAACCGCAGAGAGGAAGGACCGGCGTCTGAGGAATGTACGCGGGGGGGAGGGCCCTGGTACACGTGCCGAGAAGGGAAGTGTGTTCAAGGGATAGAATCTCTGTGTAGATACAAAGGATTAATAGTAGGCAGAGGTAAGGAGTAGACAGAAATTATGAAGCTTCCAAAGAGGAGTCCTAGAAGCAAACTTACGGAGCGTCTGGCAACAGTGTAGCAACGCATGGAAGTGCGAGTTCCTGATTGAAATACGGTCACCTGACCGTCCGAGGGTGGAGACTCCACTGTGATAGAAACTGTAGAAGGCTGGAGCGGTATAGGTCTGTGAATTGGGTCAAGTATGAGATCTCTTATTGGGGGCGCCCAGATGCAACATAAGGGGAAGGCCAAGTGGTGAGTCCTCTCATGTCCGGTTTCTTTTTCCAGAGGGCCCACAACACCCTAATATCGGGTGTTCCCGGACTCTACGAGGCAATAGTTTATGTGGGACCCATAATCATTCTCCCAGTGTTAATGGTGAAAAAATAACCATTTTCTAATTTGACCCATTGCTTGCTTTCTGATTCTGTGAGGTGGTCAAGCAGTACCCTAAATTGGGCTGCCCTGTAGTACTCATACATTTTACGGGTACGCCATGCCCCCCTTGTTCTTTCAAAGGATCATGATTTTATAAGCGATTCAGGGCCTTTTCCCATCCCAAAGAAATGTTATCAAGACGTGTTTGATTTCAGCATGAAAGAAGTCTGGAACAACGACCAGGAGAAACTGAAAGAGAAAGAGAAGCAGCGGAAGCACATTCATTTTAATAGTTGTGAACCACCCCATGAAAGGTTTGGTTTCGACCGTTTTTGATATCCCTTTTTATTACTGACCAGAGCGGGCGTAATTGGTCTGATATAAATCTCCTAGCTGATTCGTTACCGTCACCCCTAGGTATTGTATAATGCTGTAAGACCGCTTTAGGCCCCATGTTTCTGTGCAAGTATCTAAAGGGGGGCACCATTGTCGAGTGGTAGGACAAGTGTTTTGTCACGATTCACACGGAAACATGAGTGGGTTCCGTACTCCTCCACTACAACTAGAAGTGCAGGAATAGACTAGGAAGGGGGAGTCAGATAAACTAGGACATCGTCCACAAATAACATAAGCTTATATTCCTTTCCGAACTTGGTAATCCCCGTGATTGAGGGATCTTTCCATATAGTTTGGGCTAAAGGCTCCATTACCAGTGCAGGGTGATGAGGGACAGCCCTGTCTGGTCTCCTGGCCTAGGGTAAAGGGGGGAGATACCATCTCGCAGACTATGACTTTTGTGTTGCGATACAAGGCTTGTGCACCAGTAATCCAACAAGTCCCCAGGTTAGCTTTCCTCAGGACCGGATGCATAAACGGCCACTCTGCCGGATCGAAAGCTTTCTCTGCATCGACCGAAACAAGGGTGGGGTCCTTGTCTCCGGGATCAATTGACGCCATCAGGTCTAGGGTCTTGCGGACATTGTCTGCGCCTTGTCGCCCCTTGACATACCAGACCTTGTGGTTATGTATTAGCTTTGGTAACACATCGCTTAGCCTGTTGACTAGGATGCTAGCGTATACTTTGGCATCAACGTTCAACAGGGAGATTGGCCTGTAAGAAGCACAGTCAAGCCTGTCTCTTCCTTCCTCTGGGAGAACAATTATTCTAGCCTCTGTAAAAGGACGCAGGAGCCTGGCCAGTCTCCATAATGTTGTTAAAGAGAAGGGTCAAGAGGGGTGTCATGGTGCCACAAAATATTTTGTAGAAAGCTGGGGTGAAGACGCCTTGTCCCGGTGCTGACCCTGCCTTCAATTTGGAAATGGCAGTGCTAACCTCCTCTGCCGTTATAGGAGCGCTCAGTTTGTCAATGTCTGGGCTCTACAGTGGATCAAATGCAGAGTTTTCTAGGAATGCATCTAAGCTGTCCTGGGTGGAAGCACAGTCAGAGGAAAATAGTTCTTCATATGTTATGTTATGTTAACCAAATTTATTAAGCGCACATATGCCCAAGGGCACCATGGCGCTGGAGCGTGAGCAGGAGTCTAGAACACAAGTGTTTCCAGTGATCCACGAAAGGAGAGGTGGTGGACAGTCTCACGCAAGGTTAGAGGAAGAGCGGTCCATGCCTTGGTGGCAACCACTGAGAAGGCACACCCGCCTATCCGAGACAATCTGAACCGAGGAACCACAGCAAGAGAAGCGGACTGTGAGCAGAGACAATGAGTAGGGGTAAAGTGTGGAAATTTAGCCCAAAGGTATTCTGCCCCCGTGCCATAAAAGGTGCAGTGCACAATACACATGGATTTAAACAAGATCTGACTTGCCACTGGAAGCCAGTGGAGCTGTCTCAACAATGGGATCATGTGGGATCCAAAAGGAGGATGAAGAATGGCCCTGGCAGTAGTGTTCTGCAATAGCTGGAGCCGATTTATCAAGTTACGCGTTCATAAAACTGGGCAAAGCAGGTTATGATCTCAGTGGGATTTTCTAGTATTGTCCCCTCTGGGTCTTTAATTTTGTATACTGCTCTCTCAGCTCTCTACTCCTAAAAGTGAGTATGCTTTATCTCCCTTTTTTGTAAAATGTTTGCTTAACGTAGCAGTGACTGGTCAGTGTTTTACTACTCCACACCTCTTTCAATTCTTGACTGAGCTCTTTAATTTCTGCTAACGCTTTGACTATGTCCCCACCCCACTTGACAGGATGGCCTCTTTGTTTCTCATTTCTCTCTTTAGGTGGTATTCCCGCAGGAGGCTGGCTCTCTTTACAAATGTCCCTCGCGATATCAGGAGCCCTCTTGTCGTGGCTTTGGCCGCTAACTAGATTACAACTCAAGAGAGGTCACCTATGTCATTACTTTAAAAACAATTCCCCGATTTCCTTATCAAGAAATTCTCTAAAGACCCGATCTTTAAAAAGTGTCTCATTACAGATCTCTCTTTTGTCTGTTTTTGTGCTTGAATCTAGGTCAAGATCAAGAGTGCTCATGTTGTAGTCCGACCAGCCCACTAGTTCGATGGCTGCCCCCTCTACATTAAGTTCCAGTGAGGCCTCTGTGAATATGTCATCTATGCGAGTGAATGCTTGGTGTGGGGGTTAATAAAATGTGTATGCTTTTGTTTGCGGATGACGTGCTCGCCACGTTTCTACCAGGAAATACTCACGCAAAAGATTTTGAAAAGCCCCTCTCTCCTGGGGAGGAACGTCCCCCTCCTGTAAGAGACCCAGTCAAGGTCTAGGTCCATCACCCTGTTAAAATCCCCTCCACAAATCAGGGCCCCGGTTCTCCATCCTTCCAGGAAAAGGAAGAGCTCCATACTGAACTCGATTTGATGGCTATTTGGTGCATAATCCAAACCGAATGTAATCGGCCTTGATCGAATAGAGCCGTTCAAGGCTATGAACCTGCTGTCTGTGTTTCTGTGGATCTTCACTATTTACAGCCCTAACGAAGCACGGTGCAAAATGCCAACTCCCCCTTTCTTGACAGGGCCTGATGCCCTTTCAACTCTGAAATGTAGTTTCCTCCACAAAGCGTATGTCTAGTTTAGACTGATTAATCACTGTCAACATATACTGCTTTTGGGGCGAGTTTAGGCCCTTCACATTGAAAGATCCGAAACGAACTGGGTCAATCACCATGGCTTCGAGATGTCTTGAACCTCATTTGTAGCTGTACGTCTGGGTCCAACTGCTGTTTATTCTTGCTCATGATCTCTACAACCGGATATCCTCTGCTTCTCTGTATGTGTGCTGTTAAAGTGCGTGCACTGCGTGTTATTTTGCGGTGTGGTACAGCCTGCTGAATTTCCTTGACATCTATCCCCCCCGCCACTCCTCCACCTGAGCCACCCTCCACGAATAGAGGGGTAAACTCTCCCCCCCCAGGATGGAGACGCCGTGGAAAATAAAAAGTGGATAGGGGGGAGGAATGCCTGCCATTGCAGTGAAGTTCAGAGTCTGTGACACAACCTTCCTCGCCACGGTCTCATGACTCCAGAAGATCAAACTATAAGGTTCCTGAACTCCCTGAGTATCAGAGAGTGTTGTATCTCCTAAAATTTCTTGAAACTTTAGCGCGTCCTCTCTTCGGCCAGGGCCCTATGTTTCCTAGATGGTTCCGAAGACGATGGAAGTTCTTCTCCTCAGCTCGGCTCGCTCCCCTGATAAGCCTTGTAGTACGCGGTTTGCGCCCTCTGCTGAAACTGCTCTGTATTCCTCATTTTCATGCTCGAAGGAAAGTGTAAAGGGAAAGTCCCACCTGTAGCGTAGTTTATGTTTGCACAACCAAGTGGTTAGTGGGTGACAGTCTCTTCTTTTGAAGAGGGTGGATGCTGACAGGTCTTGAAAAATTCGGACCTGCGAGCCTTCAAAGTCAATATGGTCTTGCTCTCTTGCCCGTTGTATGATATCAACTTTGTGTTTGTAGTGGTGGCATTTGGCTAGGATTGATCATGGGCCATTTGGAGGGCCTCCCCCCCCCCCCGGTGCACTCGTTCAAATTCCAAGTCTGGTGGTAAGGGAGAGGAAAAGAGGGAGTTCACCAAGGCTTTTCTCCAGGCTCGATGGCGTTTCATTGGGACATTCTTTCGGGCAGTCAGAGGGAACATCCACACTCTTCTCGTTTTATCCGCTGCTCTCATGCGCTCTGGCCGTCCGGCTGGGCTGCCGGCTCACATGCACACAGGCCTTCTTGTGTCGAGGCTGGGGGCAGGGCTGAGCGCTCATGCCACGTTGTGTTGAGGGGTTTGCCTTCACCGATTTTCCTTGGACCTGCTTGGGCCCGGCAACTTCCCCGACTCAATTCTCTGCCTGCTGGGACTCTAGGGTTGACAATGCTTTGGTGCGCTGCCGTTTTGTTGTGGGCTTTTTCGGGACGACGAAGGCTCAAGCAACCATTTAGTCTGCACTGTCTGGTGGTCTCCCGTCCGCTTTTAATGCAGGGTGCACTTACACTCACTGCACCCCACGGGACGTTGCAGGTCCGTTAATTGATCGGAAAGCTTAATGCTTTAAGCTTAGTGCGTTAATAAGAGGATTCTGGGGAGAGAGTGACGGGGAGAGGGGTGTCCTTAAACCATAAGCCATTACTTGGCCAGTGCGTGGAAAGCCAAACTCGTTCACAGGCTCCTTCAGACTTCCGGCTCACAGGTCAATGGTGCTGCGGGTCTGGCGGGCTGGAGAGAAGCACAATGTACTAGCGAAGACCTGTGACCCAGCACCTCCGTTGCTTCTCGCCTCTGCGTCTGGTCAGCTTTGCTCGCCCCTTCGGAGTAGCTATAGGGAAGAACCTCAAAGCATCCTAGAACGGATCATGTCTGCCAAGCGCACCACAGAGTAGCCGCTTCCCGCAAACCACTGCCAATCATGCAATTAATTATTTAATTTAATAATGATGCATAATGCAGACATAACATTGAAATTAAGACAGGTGAAATATTAAATCCTGCATTAGGTTATATCAAACTTAGCATACTTAATTACTGGTTGAGAATTTCATCAAGGAGCATGTTTCTCTTCCCAGTGAAGAGGAAGGACTGCTGAAACAGCTAGACCTTAAGAGATGGAAGATGCTCAATTTACTGAATGGAAGGGGCCATTAGTTGTGAGATTACCTGTGTAAGAAGAAAGTATAAGTGAAATGGCAATGTTCTCAAACAGTTCAGCTGGTAGCGCTTGCTGCTATACTAAATGGGATCAGAATGTGTCGGTTGAAACAGTATTCAAATTACATACATAGTCATGTTCCCTACATGGCACCTTCCATTTAGACATGTCACAAACTTCAAATACACAGCTATTCCCGGCAGGTGCTCAGAGTCTTACCCCCTTTAGAAGGGATAGGTGATAGGACACACACTCATCGACTGGGTCCCTCACTCGCTGCAACCGCTGCTGCTTCATGAAAGGCTTGAATGCTTTTTCAAACATGGATGGTGTGCTTAGAACAACGTAGGCCAATGCGTCTTCAGAGTATGGGAGATGAAATCCAGGCTGCAGAACACCATTGTACCACCCCACCTAAACAGAGACAAAAGGACATGCACGTTAGGTGGCGTTAGGTTCAGAAGCATGGTCTCCTCTGAAATAGCGACTTGGGCACAGGAGGCCTTCTACGGATAGGAAGTGTACAGAGAGACATGAGGCTGAAACATTCGCAGGCATTCTGATCTGATCATAAGCATTGCTTCACCCGAGACATGGGCAGCAGTAGCATTTTGCAGACAAGCATTGCTCCATCTGTGAGGTTGTCATTTTATTTGCTATACCACACCATCTTAAGTTGCTGCTTTTAAGCTACGGAACACTTTCATATAAATAGTGTTCCTTCTGGGGACGTGCACTAATCACATATTTACGAGTAGTGGGAAAAGAAACCACACAAGCACATAGTCACTTGCGAAGTCCAGCTACGTTTTTAGCTGTTAGCAGCTGATAAGGCAGAAAGCCTGTGTCTTAGAAAGGCTCAGCTTCACCTCACCGATGAGCCACGACTAGGCCAAAACACGTGTCTGGCGTTGATGATGGTACTCTTGCTCAGGGGAGATTTGCCTAGCATTTCGGTGCTGGACTACCCTTGTGGGTGGGACAAAGACTGATATGCAAATGGATTTTCTCCTCTGTGATGGGTGCAGTGAGCTCAAACCTGGCTTTAGACCCTCCCGAATGGAGGAAACGCCATAGAACAGGGTATTTGACCCATATTTGTTCTCAGTAGAGGGGCTCCCACACTCCTTTCTAACAATTATAATTAGGGGCTGAGAACCAAGGTTGCTAACCTTCCTCTTAGATAACAAGGCCACAAACAGAATGACAGATCCATTTTGGTCTTTAAGTTATTTCTAGCTTTTGAAATGTTAAGGGCTTTTTACGAATTACAAGTGTATTTTGGTTTGCCATTGTATATTTCTCTTCTCAGTTTTCAGCTATTCAGCTATGAAAGCTCCTGGAACAATAAGCACACTGCGCATTATACTAACACTGACAGTGTGTGGACCCTGTTTGTTCTACCAGAGTATTTGCATCCTTTCCATAATCTTCCCTACAGACCAGAGACAGCCGGATAATGCAAACCTGACACACCCACACTAAAGATGCAAACGAGGCATGGACATCAGGTGACACTATGTGATCATCCTTACTAGAGTCACACAGAGACATCTGAACAGAGTCACTCAACATGAGCATCATGAAGTATTGTGCAGAGATGCATTGTGTCACATTACTTAAGAAGAGACATGCATTATGGGGCATTCTGAATAGGATGAATGTCACCAGTGTTACTCAGAGCACACATGAACTTAACAACAATCACAGTGACTAATAAATAACCAGCAGCACTCACAAAGCAAATCAATCAATAACCAGTAAGACACATTGTGCATGCAAATCTATAACCAGCTTCACTTGCAGAGCCTATGAATCCATAATTAGGTGCCTCACGTAGCCTATGAATCTATAACCAGAATCACTCATAAAACCTATGAATGTATAACGAGCATAGCCAACATTACTAACAGGGCCTATAAATAAAATACACTTTGTGGCTCTCGTAATGTCTATATTACTCACATAACCCATCAATATATAACCAGCATGCCTCGGTACGGAGACGGACGGACGGACGGACGCACGCACGCACACGCACACACACACACACACACACACACACACACACACACACACACACACCCCCCCCCCCCCCCCCCCCCCAAGTCTATATCCTGTGTGATTCAGTGTCTATGGATCCATAACCAATGTAACACACAGGGTCTATGAATCTATAGTAAGTGTGACTCGCAGAGGCTATATATTATAGCTGCAGGTCATACTTTCATAGGCACCCATGGCGATTATGAAAGTATGGCTTGCAGGAACTCACAGAGAGCAAGAGATGTCTTTGCGAAAGCAGGAAGTGGCAGGAAAGTTTTTTTAGAAAGTGGATGGTGGCAGAATCCAGTTGGGTACATGGCCATGATGAACAATGGCACAGTCTCTGCCCATCTTGTTTGGATGGTCTTCTCATTGAATTCTTAAGCCATTGGGGATGAGGACATCTAGGATGCGGGTGGAGGTGGATGTCATCTATGTCTTGGTAATGAAGATGGCATCCAGGTTATACATGTAGATGAGGGTGGCGACTTTTGCTGCATGGTTGATTGCTAAGGGTACATTGGTGAACATCAGTTTTAGTGTAGTGGTGGATGATGGGGTGTATGGTGATGGGAGTGAAGTTGCTGCAATGCTCCATCCATGATGTTGCTTAGGAGCAGCATGGTTCGCAACAAGTGGCGCTGGTGGTTTGGGTTGTTGGGAGAGAAGGTGAAACACATCTTCGATGCTAAGCAGTTGAGGTGAAATCTGGTATGAAGCGGGGTAGATGAGAACCAGGGTAACTGTGAGGGGTCCGAAATGCAAGGTGGCAAGTAGAGTTTTTTCAAAAGTAGCCATTTTATTAAATATTAAGGGTGAGACAAACGCTTATCTTTCCCTAACCTAACAAGGATTTACCCACCTGCCAAACGAAGGCTATAGGAAAGGGATCTAATATCCAAAGGCACCTGTCCCTCACACTTATACATACAACAAAAATCAGAGAGGTAAAAATCATACAATAAAAATAAAAATAATAGAGGTTATCTGTCTGTTTAAACCTCAGAAAATAACAGTTCTATTCAAAGAGAAAATGTATAAACATGAATCCTTCTAACCAGGGTCGAATCCCCTTTCCCAGGATCAATTCAGGATATTTCAAACCAAAGTCCCAAAATCAAGAAATTTATTTTCAATAGCCAAGTTCTACTCTTTAATGACCCTCACAAGGAGACCAATGTTGCAAGCCTATGGACAGTTGAGCGCGTAGTGTAGACGTAGAATTATTCCCTACAATGCAACTCCCAAAAGTACAGAGGGACTATTTGGAAGGGGGATTGTTTGGAAGAAGGAAATCGCCCCGGGACACAGCTGGCTGCACAGAAAGAACACAATGTCAGGTTTCAATGAAACAAGAGAAAACAACATGAAAAACCAGTCCACTAGAAACTCACGTAATGTGTTTCTTTTTATGCCACTGTATTCAGGTAATAATCGGGCCGTTTCCTGCAGCAAAATAAACCATAAAGGGTATCTTAGCTAAGGCAATATAATGAATGTAATAGGATCACAATGATATCACAGGATCTTACCTAAACTACGTGGTAGATCGGGGATTAGATGAAGAATGAAGATGACCAGTTCTCCGTAAGTAGAAAATCCAAATAGAAGAACAATCCAAATATGGAAGCCAACCTAACCCCGCCGGCACGCGGATGCCTAAGGTGTGCAACGGCAGTCTCTAGTTTACACACCAATGTTCAGAGTTGGTTTGTGTTGTCCATAGATCCTTTAAAGATGAAACATAGGTTGAAAAATCTGTGCAGTTCCAAAAACAACATAGCAAATATCTTGAGGCTGAGGCGTGGTCAAGCAGAATTCCGTGGTTAGCAAGGAACCGGGCAAAAGGATTTCAGACGTGAAGCAAGAGCGGAAATATTTGTAGCGGTCCAAGAGTCGTCAACGTTCCGGGCAGACAAACAACAGGACGTGAGGCAAGAGAAGAGTGGTTTTCAGCGTTCCGCGGTCGAGTATTCCAAAAGTACAACAAGTTGAACAATAGCGAAGGGTGAAGCAGGGGAAATCCGTAGTCAAGAAAAAGGGTCAAGACGCTAAATAACAAGGTCCGTAATTCATAAAGCTCAAGAACAAACATTCAGAAGCAGCGTCCGTTGTCATGAGCGGTGCTTATATGGAAAGCAGCACGTTCATACGGCGGGACGCTGAGAACGATGTAACATTGCGCGTTGGTATTCCGGCAACCATCGTTTCCATTACAACCCCCAGCGTGGTCTGAATGAATGGAAATGTATGGGAACAGTGCGCCTGTGTATCTTCCTTGGTGCAAAGGCAGTAATGGATTTAGATGCGGACAAAGTGGTACGCAAACGAGAGGAAACACAAGCTGCTGGACGAGTGCTTTTCATAGAGGATGAATCATTACCTGATTTCCTGACATACTCCAAGTACAACATTATTTTAATTTTATAAGTCCTTTACTTGGCAATTTGATTTTCTTATTTCCAAACAGGATCTCCCATTCTTCAATACAATTGTTAACGTTTCCGCAAACTTCCAAATGGACTTCATCTTCACACACCAAGTCAATATTCAATGCAAGTATTCTCTTCTTTAAAGACCAATCACGTTTCCTCGCATCACATTTTTTCTTCATAAGCAACAAAGCTTTGTTAGGATGGTTCTACAACAGGTCATTAAAATACATTAGTGGACTTGCCACTTTCTTTCTACCACAACCTTCTACCACACTGCAGTACTTTAACTATCTGCTTCCTGCTCAACTCACCTGCCAGACTGACCACAAAAGTGATGGGTGGAAGGTTTCGAATGAATCTAAACCACTGGCAATTGCTCTGGGCAACCTTCCACACCACCGTTTTTTAGCCCGTCTGCGCCATTGCAAAAGGGGACCAGCCATGTGCAAATTAGTCAGCAGCTGCCGCCACCGAAGGTAGCAGCCCAGCCCGAACTGCTAGGCCAGGTCCCCTCTGCACAGAAAACCAAGCAACCCCAGACATGTTTCGGCTTTGTTGGACCTCCTCAGTGAGGTGCAGCCTGGTTCCCTGTGGCGCAGCGAGCAAGGGACCCACGTCTGGGCATACCCTCTCTCACAAGGAGAAACAAACTGACCACAAAAGTGATGGGTGGAAGGTTCTAACCACCAATTGTCCCTTTCCTGATGTACTCACTTGCCAGGATAAAACTCCTTCTATCACTACTACTACTACTACTAGTAATCTGTGGTAAGGTTTGCTTCAAACTCCCACAATTACATCCTCAATGGGGAAAGTTAAATCAATAACTGCTTCTTGTATAAGTCTTTTGACTTTCAGCTTCACACGCATAGAAATAGCATTTGCTAATTTACACAAGTTTAAATGTCAAAACGGTTTGAAAAACAGGTGAAATAGACAAAATCGGAATGCGGTTTTTATGCTGAGGGACAAATGCACATCACAGGGATAATATGAAGGTGAAAGAGTGACTCTAAATTACTGACAGGAGGAGATTCTCAATGGGAAAGGAAATTCGGCTTTAAAAGTGAAAGCAGTGGACGGAGAAAAATCGGTTTGAAAAGGAAAGGACAAGTCTCACTTAAACTAGATTGTAGTGGCTAGATAAGAGAGACGCCACCCGTGAATAGAAAGGTTAAGCTGCAGTTGTAACCCATCCAAGCTGTGTGCCTCTTTTAGGGAGAATTAATTAAATCAAAATAGTACTAAGGACAAAAATTAGTTGAAAGGATGGCGCTAACAGTTGGAGATCAAGAACAGGATGCACAGAGGATTTTGACAGTTTTAAAGATTTCTGCAAAGGCAGTTATGAGATTTCTATGGGATTGAACCTTATACAAGGTAACAGAGCCAGGATGCAGTTTGTGGTAGTTGGGGGAAGGGAAATACAACAAGCACTTGACCGTGTTTCTGGACACCAAGGCAATATCTGGTCACTGGTCACAGCGGCATGCTCTCCTAGAAAAGAACAGCTGGGCAAAGGTCTGTTCACAGCACAGTGGCACCTCAGCTGGATAAAGCAGGGAGCAAGGCAAGCAGGCAGCACTGGATACTCCTAATGAGGATTCAGCCACCTTTCCCCTTTTTCACTGAGATACCGGGATTTTTAGTGGGGTTTTTCTCGATCAATGGTCCTGCCTGGATAGGGTCAGCTATGCTCTGTTCTGGCAGTGGAATCTGGAACCTTGCAGAATGAACATGGAATGTCTGGATATGCAGGAGCTGGAAAATTCAGAAGAGTGTGCCTTTTGTCTCTGTGAGCCTCTACCTTTTATAAAGGTGGGTGACATCACAGGATTTACTCTGCGGCAGACCTAAGCTACAGCTACCTCTAAGAATCAAATAGGTCAGCCTATGTATGTCGCCTCCTCCCTAGAAGCAGATTGGACTGAAGGAGGGGACTCAGTTTTATGGGGTGTGTTTTTATGAGGTACAGCGCCATCCCACAGTCAATCTTGTCAAAATCAGTTATGACACAAAAATGCACCTTTTACAGTTGTGGCACTTTTGAAAATCACACATTTCACACAGAGCACGGCATTCCAACTCCCAAGTTTACACGGTATCATTTAGCCCTTCTAATAATCTTAATGTTTGGTGGGAAATATTTGACTTGAAATTCTACAATTTTATATATGTGTACCTATTATCATAGAGCATGTTTGCATTAAAGGATAGTTCCGGGACTTTTTTTTTTATTGTCCCTACGGTTCGGCCATGTGTTTTTAAGCATAAATCGGTAGATCGTAGAAAACTTTCCTATGGACCTTACCCGACTTTTCGTCCATTAACGCACTCGAAATCAGCCGCCATTTTCTGATAATCCTATCATTTCCCCCCATCGACCTGGCTCACCTGCTTTTGCGGCACTAAATCAAATCCCCCGCCCCTGAGCCTGACATCAGCAGACGCGTACCGCCCATTTCCCAACGCCAAAGCACATTTCGTGTCAACAATCGCTGCGCCTCAGCTAATGAAGTGTCGCCATGGAAATGGCAGGACGCCTCTTTCCTCAATAAGTATAAAACACACCGTTTCACAACACACAGCAGCAGATTTTCGATTCCATTACTCTCTGTGTGTTACTTTGAGTATTCTGTGACTAGTTTCTGTGCTCTGGTCAGCTACCTCTGCCGCTTCTAGGCCTTGGAAACACCTGTACCATCTCTGTAAATTATTTTACTTTCTTTACCACACAATGGCTACAATAATGCCGTATATGTACGAGCCCGAGTACACCGAGGAAGAACTACTGGAAAGGCAAGCACGCGAAAACGATGGGGATTCGGACGGCAGTTGGGAGGACCAGTCAACGGATGAAGAGCCTGGACCATGTCGCATGGACGGCGTCTCCACCTGGTGCACGTGCAATCGGTGCGAGCTAATGCCAACTGAGGAGGAGAACTGCTGCTGCCGTGAAAATTCCGGGTGCTTGGCCTACATTTCGGAAGGCGAGCCAAGTCCGCAATGCATCACCGAGCTGCCAGAGTTCAGGGAAGCCTGCCTCTCACGGACCGTGTTGAGGATGATGATGGTGCTTATGCACGAACTTCGCGGCACTGTTCGTCCGCGTAATCCGAGTAACGAGTAAGTATACTCTGGTTGTGATGTCAGTGATGCCACTACTATGTCATGGTCGTCTCCCACATATAAAATTACATCTACATATCATTCGAATGCATGTAAATTGGTTCCATATTGTGCATTTTCTAGATAGAATTTTTTTCAAAGCAGAATGACATTTTTTACCTGAATCGACAGTGATAAGAAAGTTTTGTCATTTTAATACAGTTTGCATCTTTCATTTTCACAGGTGGTACAGGCTGGTGGCCTATCGTTGCTTCACTTGGTGGCTTCAAGGGAGGCTCGGACACCGCGTTCGGAGAGTAATACCTGCCTGTGCGGTACTTGCCATTAGACAACATTTCCCCAGCGACAGTGGACAATACCGCGGATTTTCCCTGGATGTGCTGCAACCGGAACTTTACAATGTGTAATGTTTATTATTTATGTTCAATTGAAATTAATATCTAAAATAAAACCCAACATATATTTTAACAATGGTTGTTTTGATTTTTTAAATGAATCTAGTGTGTCTCCATTGAATTGTCTTCCTGTGCCTTGTCTTGTCACACCACATGTCTCCGACCAGCATCCTCCCTCACGCTGGCCGCCCACCTTCAATCCACATAACCGTTGAACCCATATGCAGCAGACATACATATGTTATTTTGCGGGTTGGCATCAAGCCTCCCAGCCTTGCCTCCTCCCCCAAAAATACTTACCACACCACTTTGTTCAAGCGTTGGCAATAAAAGGCCGTTGGATTTTATTGATACAAAACATGGTTATAGGTAAATAATCAATATGGTTGATCATAATAAATCATCCTTTTGGGCACCGGGTACAGAGATGACCCCCTCTGGCCCGTGCCGCCTTGCCACCACAGGCCAGCCTGCTGCTGACTAACTGCCTAGGCATCCAGGGTCTCCAGGGTGAACTGCACCCATATATTCTCCTGGGAGGGTGAGGTATTTATAAACTCACCCCCCTGCCTTCCATGTACTAGATCCTGCAGCCTGCCTCTTACATGCAGTTAGATGGCCTCTCCTTGGTGAGGCCCTGCGGCAAACGAGTCTTGTCTGCACGACCAAAGCACCAATCCACCCCCCCGCCCTATCAAAAGCAGTTCGCACCGGGGTACTTGCGCTGGCAAGTGGAGCTGTCAGGGAGCGATAAAGGCCAAGAGGTGCCAAAGACCATGTACACTTCAAAGTGGTCTATAGAGCATGGGTTGTTGTTCCCATGTCTACCTCCAGACCCCGTGTCTCCTGCCAAGCATCCCCCCTCACGCTGGACGCCCCCCTGCAATCCACATAAGTGTGTCTCCATTCACGAGTCTTCCTGTGTCTTGTCTGCACGACCACCGCCCCAATCCACCCCCCGCCCTATCGAAGGCAGTTCGCACCGGGGTACTTGTGCTGGCAAGTGGAGCTGTCAGGGAGCGATAAAGGCCAAGAGGTGCCAAAGACCATGTACACTTCAAAGTGGTCTATAGAGCATGGGTTGTTGTTCCCATGTCTACCTCCAGACCCCGTGTCTCCTGCCAAGCATCCCCCCTCACGCTGGACGGCCCCCTGCAAACCGCATAATGCCACGACATATACACGTCATTCATTCACAAACACACCCCTGTTTCGAATTCTTTATAACCCACTTCATATTTCTAATGAGAACTTCTTTGCGCTTTGCTAGTCAACCCGTGAAGGTGCTGGTTATCTGCTCTTCGTCTCTGTGAACTTCCGTGACCACTTCGAGGAAACTCGTCAGTTTGCAACCTGTGAACTGCTCCCTGTTCTACGACAAGAAACTGCTCTGATCCCTGCATCTAACTGTTTGTTCGTCAAGGTAAGGCCATGTACCATAATCATTTTGCGTCCAATTTCTTTTCGTTCAAGACAGTACATGCAAGGAACTAGTCACATGTTCTGAGTTTAGTCAAATTATTTTTCTATTTTTTTAAAGTTATTCAAATACTTATCCGCATGTGAATAACGTGTATAGTTACAAGAACCAAAACGAACCTTGCATTGAACCTTTTATGTGTCATTCAATTTTTTAACACATTGGTATTCATAGAGAATTGTTGATCTTTACTTTTCAGAACTTTCCACAATGCCTGCCTGTTCCATTGGCGGTTGCCCTTCGAAGACCCATAATAAATCTGAAGGTACTATAATGCATGTTTTCCCTAAGACAATAGATCAGATACGAGAATGGGTCCGATATTGCGTATATCCACCGTCTGAGCTTGAAAGTAGAGTCCTAGAAGTCTTTGCGGACAAGAGGGGTGATCGATACCGCATCTGCAGCAGGCACTTTACCTCTGACATGTACTCCACATCATTGCTAATAAAGAAGAACACACCGCGAGCGAGGCGAAAATTGCTCTCAACCGCTATTCCCACTCTATTCGTCCACATCCCTCCACTGGTGAGTCAAGTTTACGTATTTATCTCTCGGCCTTGCGGTAGTGTGTAGCATTAGCTAACAATAATTTCCCCATTTATGTATCCACTCAATATGAAGGCGGAAGATTCTCCATCCGTGTCGTTATTGCAGTCATCAGCCACTTCAAGCGCCTATCGGGTAATCTTACTTGGCTATTCTGCCACTGACTGTACTCGTCCTCTAGTCTTTGTTTTCAGTTATAATTATTGTTATCCAAAATAATGCAAGTACTGTCTTTCAGGGAGATGCTGAGGAGTCCAACGTATTGACGACTACCGTTGATGTCACTCAGATGCTCGAGGTACGTTTCCGGACAGTTCCATCGATGGAGATCATCAGATCTTGCATTCTTGTAGCGTGATTGTTACACACAATGTTTCTTTCGTTTTTAGTCATTGATATGTCCTTCTGTCGTCGCCCTCCTATGTCTCTTCTTTTTTCAATATTGAGTTCATTACTAACGAAAGTCCTATGTTTCAGGGAGTCGATGGAGCATTAGTCCAAGAAGAAGCGGGAGCATGCAGTTACGGGTCGGCGCAACAGCTTGCAGAAGTGTGCACCGCAGTTACATCGTCCCTTGATGTTCTTATGCATTTTGAGGTATGGATACTGACAGTTCGATCAAGCGAAATCATATGACGTGATTACATCCGCTATACTTCCTTCTTTATTAACGCAAGTACTATGTTTCAGGGAGATGACGGAGCTTCTTCTACAAGAACATCACCCCTAGTAGTTGATGCAGATCTCTGGGTGGTGACACTTCCAACGATCGAGCAAATCGAATCATATTTACATATTCATTATTTATTTTAGACAACTGATCATTTGTGCAGGTCTATTTAGATGAGCCGTTGACGCCTGCACAAAGTTTATGTTCTTTTTAACAAAATAGAAAACCATACTAATGCAATTACTGTGTTTCAGGGAGTTACTGAAGCATCATCTTCAATAATATCATCAATGGAAGTCTATGAGGAGCCCGAGGTATGGATCTTGACAGTTCCATCTAACTAGAAAAACAATGCGTGAATAATTGTGGTTTGAATGTCTACACAAAGCGTTCATTCGTGTTTTGCTATTGAGATGTACGTGGGTATTGGTCCCCAAGTACATTTTGTGTTTTCGATATTATTATACATACTAATGAAAGTTCTATGTTTCAGGGAGTCGATGGAGTGTCAGTGCGTGATGGATGTGCTTATCATGAAAATATAGTCGTTGCAGCGCAAGAGGAAGTGGAGACATGCACACACGAGTCGGAGCAACAGCGTCCTGATGTTGAAGTTCGAGGCAAGAAAGTTTCAAAGAAAAGAAAGCAAAAGAAGGTTAGTGTCCTGGTCACTATATTATGTTGTTTTTCACTGTTAATAGTTCAATACTGTAAGTTGTGTTTAAACTGAACATCCCTTTTCCAATCTGTCCTCTAGTTGCGAGTGGGTGTACGAACTAGATCTACACAGACAGTGAAGCGAACAAGAGATGTTGCTTGTCAAACCTTTTGGCAGGGACTTGAGACTGGAGATGCATCGTGCCAATGGGAAGAATATGAAGTGATTGACAACGGAGCTATACCACATCCAGCCATTGATAGTGAATGTCCTCCTGGTAGTTCGGATGCAGTCGGAGATCAATTCACAGAATCCACACCCGGAAAAACTAAGACCGCGAGAAAGTTGAAGAAATTGTTTTATTCACCCATCGCCGGAGAAGGAACAGATGTTGCAATGGAAGAGAATGAAGTGGACGACAATGAAACACCATCAATATCACTGAACATAGCGGAAGACGATATCAGAGATTCTATCTTTCATGTGAGTGACATGTCCTCAACGTTACAGGCCGAACCAGCTGGGATGCAGAGTGACAGTATAAGGAAAGAGGCCAAATTCATTGTATTCGATAGTTGTTTGATTGATATTATTATTCGGATGAAATGTGGGCATTCGGTTGGTGGGGAAGTATGTGGGGAGTCATTGATTAATGTGACTCGTGCAATTCGAGGCACTAACCTTAAAATACATGCCACCTGTACAAAATATCATCCTTTCTCATGGTCTGCACAACCCATGCTGGGGCAACTGCCAGCAGGCAATCTACTTTGTGCAGCGGCTGCACTTTTTAGTGGTTCAAGTTTTAAAAAGTTAGAGTCTTTCTTTCAGTTTGTGGGAATCCATTTCATTGCGAAAACTCAGTTCTACAAATACCAAACCGATTATCTATTTCCAGCCATTAGCGAAGCTTGGAGAATGGAAAAAATGTCTATTGATAGTACATTCGCGGGCAAACGGTTCAGGCTAGCCGGTGATGGACAGTGCGACAGCCCAGGATTTTCAGCCAAGTACTGCACCTACCACTTTCAGGACATGGAAAGTAAGAAAATTGTGAGTTCGGTGGTCGTGCAGGTGTCACAAAGTACATCCTCAGTGGCCATGGAGAAAGTTGGCTTTGTAGCATCATTGCAAGAACTACAATCGCGGGGAATGGTGATCGACCTGATAGCCACGGACAGACACGTTTCAATTGCCAAGACAATGAGAGAAGAGTACAAAAATATAAATCACCAATTTGACGTTTGGCATCTTGCAAAAACAATCAATAAAAAAATGTCGGCTGCAGGTAAAAAAAAAAAGATATGCAAGGTATTTCACAGTGGTCCAAGTCAATCAGCAACCATCTTTGGTGGAGCTCAAAAACATGTGGAGGGTCGTTGGAAATTCTACTGGAAAAATGGCGGTCAGTAATGCTATACTGTACCAACGTTCACCGTTGGAACACAAACCAACATTTCCACAATTGTGAACATGGCCATTTGTCCACAGAGGAGGCACGGAAGAAGAAGTGGTTGATTCCTTCATCACCCACTCACAAAGCCATTGAAAAGATTGTATTTGATAAAACTATAACAAGAGATTTGAGGGGACTCACGGAATTCTGCCACACAGGAGATTTGGAGGTGTTCCACAATATGTGCCTAAAGTACAGGCCAAAACGATTGCATTTTGGCATGGAGGGCATGATAAATCGGACTCTTCTAGCGGTCTTGGCACATAACCATAATGTTGGCCGTCAACAAAGTAGGACGACCGGAACTTTAGGGACGCTTCGCTACAATAAGGCCTTCACTAAAAGAAGTAAACAATGGGTGATCAAACCAGTGTTTGAGGATATGCAATATGAGTTTGAGAGACTTATTGTTGATGTCCTAGATAGGCACATACATGGAGTTGTGAATGAACCTGTGCAGGGGACAACTGCATTGCCACCCAACATTGCCTCTGTTCCATGTCCACCTAAAGAAGAGCTCATTGAGAAATACACATCACGGTTTAAATGATTGTAATTTGATTGTCTGTTCTCTCGAGTCTCCTCATGTCGCAGGCCCATTGAATATGTGTATCTATGTAATGTGTAAATAAAAGTGATTGCTCAGTGTACATGCAATGTGTCTCTCCACCCTTGCCCCTCCCTTCACCGTGCAGCAGTGCGAACCACCCGGGTGTCACCTGTGACTTTGCTCTCGAGTCTCCTCATGTCGCAGGCCCATTGAATATGTGTAGCTATGTATTGTGTAAATAAAAGTGATTGCTCAGTGTACATGCAATGTGTCTCTCCAGCCTTGCCCCTCCCTTTACCGTGCAGTAGTGCGAACCACCCGGGTGTCACCTGTGACTTTGCTCTCGAGTCTCCTCATGTCGCAGGCCCATTGAATATGTGTAGCTATGTATTGTGTAAATAAAAGTGATTGCTCAGTGTACATGCAATGTGTCTATCCAACCTTGTTCATTTGCGCATTAAATTAAACCAAACAGTAATATAAATCATTTTTCAAAAAATATAGAATGTCTCCGTATTTATGGTTCTCTGGGGCTGCAAAGCACGCAGACAAAATGCAAAGATGGAGTGTAAATTTCAAGTCCTGTGAGATGGCCTTACACTGAATGTAGCTAACTAGGAATGTGTGCTCGTTCAAAGTGAAGGTCAGCTGCTTTGATTTTTTGCTCGGGTGCCGGAATGGCCCACGACTCAGTATAAGGTTCTATTGTTATTTGACCTTGACAGGCCGGGACCATCCCGAAGAGACTTTTTTTTGGGGGTGTGGTGCAATAACGTAAGAAACGATAATGAATAAAATTTCAGAAACGATAGCCATTTAATGTTCGTTCATTAGAAGAAATAACGTCGGCATAGAAGGAGTGGTATTTCGGGGCTGCCCTACGCACAGAAACAATGGAAAATGCAAATATAATGTAAGTAACTCTTTAGATGAGTTTATACCGCAATTTAAACTTGTTCGTTCTATGTGGCATATTGTTTTGTACCGCGCACTATCTTGAGGAGAACCATCTCCTTTTACGGAAGCACCTCAAAACCTTCCTCTTTGCTTCTGCTTTCTCTCTCCCTCTCCCCTGCTACAACTGGTCCACTGTCTGCGACCTCGGTCCTGGGCCCTTCCACTCTCCACCTGCACTGCCTCCCTGTCAACCCCTGCACTGGGGGACTGTCTCAGTATCCTACAGCCCCCCCTTGACGTATAATACCCAGTTGCACTGTCCTAGCTATGAAATAATTTCCCGACCGAATATATAAAATGAATAATTTTAATAAAGATCTGATGGTGAGACTAATTTCATTTTTTATGTTTTTCAAACAGGTACATCCTTCATTATTGCATGTGTCACGAGTACCAGACACCGGCGGATGGGTTTTTCAACCACCAGTTGCTTCTCCGCGTGAACAACGTTACCACCCTGACCATTTTATGGGACGATCGCCAAGTACAAGTATGCCCTTACGCGGTACTAACGGCTAGATGCAACATACAGACCGTTGTGGTGGCCTAGTGCCTCGTTGTTGGAACAGCCATGCGATTATCAGTGCGACCGAAGAGCTTATTTTATCGTAAACCAACACCCTGTGTACTGCACACGTACATCGCTTGCCTCAAGACGAACTATTTTTGATCGAGAGCAAAGAAAAATGCAAATCGCTGAATATTCTCTAAACATTTGATGTCCAATAAATGTACTTTGCCAAATGTACAATCTTGCCGTTTGCTTTTAAACCACAGTTTCATATTCCGAATTGTGGCGCTGTATTGTGAGATGATCTAAGACCCTGTGTACAGCAAAGGAACATCGCGTGCCTCAAAACGAACTTTTTGGAACGTGAGCAAATAAAAATGCAAATCGCTGAATATTCTCAAAACATTTGATGTCAAATAAATGTACTTTACCAAATTTACAATCTTGCGGTTTAATTTAAAAGTACAGTTTCATATTCCCAATTGTGGCGCGCTGTGTTGTGTGAGCTCATCTGTGTTGATTTCCGGGTTCTGTGTGGAGTCGCGTAGAAAACGCCTGGGCGCGTTTGCCTATGCAGCTCAGTCACGTCACGGATAGAGGCAGGGAATATGAATGTTTTGATAAAGTCTGTTTCAGGGGCGGGGGATTTGATTTAGTGCCGCAAAAGCAGGTGAGCCAGGGCGATGGGGGGGAAATGATAGGATTATCAGAAAATGGCAGCTGATTTCGAGTGCGTTAATGGACGAAAAGTCGGGTAAGGTCCATAGGAAAGTTTTCTACGATCTACCGAGTTATGCTTAAAAACACATGGCCGAACCGTAGGGACAATAAAAAAAAAAGTCCCGGAACTATCCTTTAAATTTCAAAGTTATACCATGTACACTTTTCCCATGAATTACACTTTTCTGTCGTTTGCGTCCCATACATGCTAGGGAGAGCCACAATATCTTGTTTTAATGCCACAAAAAAAAATCACATTTAAACTGTTAAACTTTTGCAATCCTGCGTTTTACGGTTGCAGAAATAAAAGTCTTAAAGTTTATTCATTCAGAACAGTCTTTTTCCCCAAATGGACACGCACTGTCTTCCAAAGAAGGGCTTTTTTTTTTCAACCCACAGCCAACTGTCAGGCACTAGCCCTGTTTTGCCATGGATTTGTCTTTGAAACTCACACCCATGTGTCAAAGAAATCCATTGTACCCGGCTGGAGCACTGCCACAGAGTCTGATTAGGGTGTGAGATGCTTCACCCTTGCATATTCACATGCCCCAGATGCTGGTATACCTGGGGGTTCGGGGGGGGGGTAGATCCTGTAGTCAGTCCTTTGATGAAGCCAGGGCCTAAAAAAAACTGTCCTTCTGGTTTCACAGTAAATGTATTTATTTTTTCTTTCCTGAACCAGAAAGCAAGACTGTTGGACTTAAACATCTTATATATGTTTTAAAACAAGCCCCCGTCTCATTTATATGCAAGCACAGGGCCTTAATTCAACATTTCACTTTTAAACAGATATTTTCTTGTTTGTAAAAACACCAATTTACACGTGGTTCATTTTCCTTGGCTGTCACTTTACAATGCACATTTTCTGAGCATTTCCATGGCCATAGTCAATTTCTACTACACAGGAAAAGCAAGGGTCCAATGAAACTGACATGAGCAAAGAGAGCGAGAGCTTCTCATGAAGGGTTTATCTGTGTCATTTTGTTGCAAAAAGGAAAGCATTTTACGTACAGATTGAAGTAAAGCTCTTTATTATTTCACAGATCTTGCCTGACACAGCCAGTCATTCAATGAGAAATGCTCCCTTTTTGCTGGAGCACAACCTGAATATGGAGGGACCTAGCTGGATCTCATTGGATCAGAACTGTGTACTGTTGAACAAATGAAAAAGAGCATCAGGGCGCAGTCATTTTAAAAATGCAGACTATTTTCTTTCTCAGTGAAAAGGTTTGGAGCTGGCAGCATAGCAGTGCTGCCTTTGAATTATTTTCTTTGGTGCAATTGAAGAAAATACTGGCAGCAATTCTCGGGGTGTTCTGTGTTTCATCTTGCCCCATGTGTGGCTGGTAAAACGGCGCAGCCATCATTTTGGAGACTGCAAAACGCAGTTTTTATGCAAGGCGATAGTGCTCAACAGAGCCAACGCAGCCATTCTGCTGGTGACTGCTGAGATGTAGTTTGGGGAGGTTGGGGAGTTCTGCTGGGCTGGTCAATGTTCCCCACAATATGCTTGAAATATTGGAAATGGTATTGGTACCCACAATTGTAACACAACAAGTACAGCTAACTGAACCCTAAAACGCCCTAACTTTAATACAAATAATAGAGTTGCAAGGATGCACCCACAACTTGAGCAAGAGCTGTGGACTAGGAGAGGGTGCACTTTATCACTCACTGACAATGACCTTGTTTGGAGACAGAGGTCTGTGGTGAAAAGGGGGGTTACAAAAAAAAAAAGACAGGATTTTCAGCAGTTGGATTTCTCGAGGTGACATTTTGGTATGTTTCCGCCGGCCACAGATACCAGAGAAGAGGAAACACCACCAGAAGCATCAGCGCTGCTACCACCACCACAGATTTACCCGGGGGACCGGGTACTGATTAGGATTAGATTTCTAGGTCTGTTCATCACTGAGTATGCTACAACAAAGGTAGTGAAACTCCAGGGTCATAAGAGATGGGTCCATCTTTCTGACGTCAAGAGAGATAAGAGCAACGCCCCTCTTTCCAAAGACAAGGAGGGCGTGAAAGGGAAGTGTTGCGAGATGTAACTGTTTCGTACTGTATGCGTCCACTTATTAACAGTGACTCCGAACATTCTATCACACAGCACAGGAGGTGCAAAGAATGTATGGGAAATGTGCTCTGTGTAGCATTTATTATTATACTGTGGTGCAGAGCAATGGGTTAATAAAATAGAAATATATGAAAATAAAACTGAGTGAATGACCAGGACACAGAGAGAGGTCTTTGACCCTGAAAGATTTGAGGGAGATACAAGTGAGGGATTCTCTACTGAGATTGGAAATATGTGGTATGGCCATATGCAGGTAGTGGGAAAGGAGAGATCAAATGAAACCTGTTACATGTGCTCTCTTTTCCCCCATGCCACAGGCTTCCCCAAACTGTTTATAACGCAGGAAATAAAACCGGAAACTGCACACTGTCTAGCTCATCTTGCCTTATGCAAGACGAGAGGTTTATTTCAGGGACATTAGGCATATGTAAAATGGGAAGACAAGTCTGTATTTGTTGTTGACTTCATGAGGAAAATGGCAGGTATATTGGGACCAAAGGATAATGGAATGCACTATACACTCGAGGGTCCACACCTGGGGTCAGGGGTAGTAGCATTTAGGACTAGGAGATCAAGGAAACGCACAGATGCACAAGGAAAAGTGCTGTCCTGGTGCACAAAGAGACCAAAAGGTGCACATAATAGGGGATGTACTTCATTGAGGGAAATGGAAAAAGGTATAATTGGATGCAGAGCAGAGATTATGGTTGGATTAGCAAAAGAAACAATTACGCACCTGAACAATATATGTCTCACTGAATGGAGGCAATATGTAAAATTGTTAACATGTATGAATGCGAAAAAAGAACCGTTTCACATTAAACGTCTTATGCACCCTTCATTATGTTTCAGATATAACGGAACAGTCAAAGTGGGAACGACTACTGGGTGTAAAAGAATAATGGACATGCCAGCCTTTAAATTGGGGACACCAGTCCGTATGGACCAGTAATGGTCCTGTGGCACACAGGCCTACACGCAGCTCCAACCGAATTGGAGTGGTTCTTACAAGTGTACAACTCTTCATTCACCGGCATTGGTGGTGCACAAAGCCACATTGTTTCAATTGCCGACCACCGTGCCTTAACTGATGCGAACTATCGCAAACATTGAAAAGGAGTATGCAAGAAAATCACATTTCAATTGCTACTAAATAAAGATTATTCAGCAAGGCCGGTGTCGCCTTCTTCACAACGCAATTAGCACCTGGTATTCAAGAAGAAACAGACACGAAAGGGGGCAGATCACTAGATGGGAGCTGCTCCAGCTTGCTAAGACCACACAGAAAGGACTGAATTCAATAAAAGAAGAGCTTAGGGCTGTCAGATCAGCCACTCTCCAAATAAATAGGTCTGTTTTGAACCTCCTTACCACTATGGAAGGAGGTGTATGTGCAAAATCGGCACAAGCCGCTGTACATCCGCACCAGCAAACGATGCACAAAACGGCAGCTTAACAGACGCCATTGCTGCCCTGCACACGTTCCACACTACCATGGAGAAGGAGAGTGGTCCAGATGTTGATGAAGACTGGTATCATGTTATGTTTTCCTGGGTGCTCTCCGGACTGAGCAACATTTTTAAAGTACTGGTTCCAATCTTCATTGCCCTACTCGTAAGCCACTGCATTTTACAAGTGGTTTTAGGGAATTTAAAAGGGGATGGGAAGAACAAAGTACACACGCAAATGTTGTCACTTACATTAGGATCTCATGATGCCACTGTCCTCTAAATACATGCTCATTGTTAGGCAGAATAACATACCCTTGGGGAACACTACACGTTATTAAGATTACAAGTGTCAGTACAATTTCATCTTTGGTATAAAGTATAAGCCTGTACTACACAGTTATGTGGTAGCAGTGGCTGAGCAGCCAGACTTATCTCAAGAGTTGAGTGAGCAGTAGAACAAGTTACACATAGGACTAACAAATACATTGATTCAAACAAACACTTACTCAAGGTTTCCTGGTAAAAGAATATACATTTATTTACACAGTCAGTTTGAAAACATTACACTAGCAAGAGCAGGTCAATATCATCTACTAAAATACTACAAATACACAACCAATAAGTTACTGAACAAGTTCAGCTCCCCTGAAGTGGGAGCAAAATGGCACTTCAGATACTTTAAAAAGGGGTAAAAAGACAAGGTTATAAGAATCAACAGCACAAATACTTTCATAGGCAGGGGAAAGGGTTTCAGTAAACTACAACCAGCAATTCAGTTCATAGGCCTGGGCCAAAGTCAATGGTTCTGAGTCTTTGTATAGGATAGCACAGTTCTGGTAGTAAACGGTTAATTCTTTGCCATGGATCTTAGAATTTGGTCAGGCGAAAAGTTAGACGAATATTTAGGGAAGGGCAAGCCTTCGAAGTCGGGAAAGTTTCACAAACTTTCACCGTGGCCGAAAAGATTTCCAGTCCGCGTTTGCACAGTACCTTTAAAGTGAAGAAGAGAATTAGCTGAGGCAGTTGTTCCTGGCAGTTCGAGCAGATCTCGCTGTTCCTGAGCTTCAGTCGTGGGGACAAGGAGAATGTCGGGAGGTTCCTGCACTGCCCAGGGATGAGGCCACAAGCTTGGCAAACCGTCGGTTTAAGGTGTGAGTGTCTTAAAGTCCACGAGCTGGTTTCCTTCCCCCTGGCTATCCGGTTTTCAACAGCACTCTGAAGAAAATTCAACCAGGAGGGGGACGATGTCCAGGTGGCTTGCGAGTTGGTTGTTCCCACGAAACTCAAGGGAAGAAGTTAACCTTGAAGGGCTTCTCTGTCGATGGAGTTTCAGGCATTTCGGACCTGCAGCAGGGCTTCACCCAGGAGTTGCAGCGGTCCTCTTCCTTCAGCTCGTCTTCGGTTCTTTCATTCCAGTGGTCGACTCTGCTTTCCAAGTCCGAGAGACCTGCTTTTAAACAGTTTTCCACCATTCATTCCAGCTTGGCTGTCACTCACACAGCAGGGTGGCTGTCTTTGCCGGGGGTGTGTAATGCATTTACCCCAACAGATGCCTATGACAGAATGATGGCTGAAGGTTAGGTTTATCGGTTAGTAAACTAACCAGAGGAGGGAATGTAATGGCGCAAATAGGGCAAACATCACATCATGCACTGCACCCTCCGCCAACCCCAAAACATGAATGTAAATATAAGATAAGGGAGCCCATTTAAATGAAAGTTTTAGGCCTTTTATGCACCCAGACTGTTCTCATGAAGCCTGGAAAAAACAAGCAATACACTAACACAAGTAGAATAGGGACACGTGTTTTATTATGTTGCTTTTCAAATATAAACACAAGTAGAATAGAATTGGCCTGTAACGCTATAGGTAGTTGTGCCACATTGAGGGAGTTAAGTTGCAGTATACACAGAGAAGATCATTGAGATATATAGGGTGCCAAATACACTGAGACAATTACCAAGAGTTAAATAAACAAAGAAAGAGTATCACTGATGACCATAAAATGTAGCATTGAGCAGAGGATCCGCCATTTTGCAACAAACGTCCTATTAGAAGCTGCACAACCAGTTACTTTAGAGCTTGCGCTCTGCAGTGCTTAAATGTGTCCAACTTTAGGAAAAGCCCATTCTCGCCTGAAAGTATGAGACAGCCATGGTTACAGTGTAAGGGAGTATAAGATAGTATGTTGTTCCCATTTCTGGCCCAAACAATAATTGAATAAACATGCAGAAGCTTTGATTGCCAGGTGTATGGTGCTCCAAGGAGAAATATTGCCAAATACCCTAAATTACGTTGTGTACACAGTGCCCCCTATGCCAGTCAGTGCCATTACACCATGTATTAAATACAGTACAATGGCAGAAATCATCCGGCAGACAGTGCCTCACTGTTATTTATCCCATGATCCAATTAAAAGAGTATGCACATGCGTCTGCAGTTTATAAGGGACAGTAACATAAGGCAGGTCAAATCAGCATTGTATCATCCCCAAGCCAAAGGGCTTGTGGAAAGAACCAATAGATTTATAAAAGTGGCCATTCAGCTGGCACAGGCATCAGGTAAGGACCCACGTATGACAGTAAAAGCATAAGATGGTAAAGGAGGCAGTAGCCACTCATGGGCTCACTGCCAATGGAACCACCATGGTGTGTCCTTGCACATGCTAAGCAAGCAGCATAAGAGCAGCATTGATGTTACTGACCCAATGACTGTCCAGAGTGAGGGTAGACGATACGATTAACATGGAAGAGGTGGTGTGGAGGATCAGGAAAAGTAAGGACCACATGAAAGAGTGGCATGACAATCGCAGGGCAGTGCAAAGGACTGAGGTAGAGAGGGAGATCTGCTGAAGATCCCACTACTCCACAAGGACTAAGTGATATGGTCCCGCTACAGTCAACCCATCAAGGTCGTGAGGAAAGGCACAAATCATGTGTGCACCCAAATTAGTAAGAGAGAGTAGCAGTGTTTGGAAAGGGGACTGCAGTGCAAATCAGTTCACTGCCTCGCATGCAGGAAATCAAAGGAAGAAGGTCACTCAGGGAATGCGAAGAGAGCTCCGAAAAGAGCAAACAAGGAACAGCGGTAATCCTAAGGCACGAGATGTTCAGTTGAGTGGATTCAGTGACATTTCACATACACGTACATATTCGTGATAAATCCTGCTGACTGCGCATGCGTGTGCATGCTCAGTCATGACTTCTAGTTAAGCAGTGGGGGCAGGGCCGCCGAAATAGCAGAGGAAATCGTTAAAGTTTCATGTCGAGAAAAAAAAAAAAAAAAGAATATGTTTTCTGCATTTTCCACATCCTGAACGGAAGCCTACACCAGCATGAATGGTATTTCACAAGAAATAGTCAACGAAAATAGATTACGATCACCAGGTTCAAGTTATGGGGCACCATCTAATCTATGCATAAAAACAGCAAATGAAGCCTCGTTATAGGGGAGGAGAAGTGTTGAAATTGCACTTTGCAGGTGGAGACATTAATCCTTGCACCACCTTAACAACCATCATATCTGGACCTCTTGTTTGGGAAGGAAGCTCAAGGTACTGCTCCTGAAACGGTGTGATTGATAATGTAAATGCATCTGTCAGATAGCTCAGTGAGTTCAGTGCTCTCTGCTGAGAACTGTGCTCATCCTCAGATCTGTCAAGTCTGGCCAAGCTAAGATCAGTCAGGGTCTTCAAGACAAGCCCCTGCTGGGTTGCTACAAACCAAATGGCCTCACGCTACCCCTGTGAAGGCATGGGGTGGAGTGCGCCGAAAGCTGATGCCTTGCTTTCCCCTGCAAGCAGCGCTTAAAGGACACGCTCACCCTAATAATCATGCCCACCTCACCCTAGCATCTTCCAGCACCCCACCTAAACACCCATCATGCACCTCAGCACAGACCACCACCCACCCTGATTTGCTCCGGATCTACAACCCACACCCTCAAGCTCACCTCAGCAATGAACTATCCAAGCACTCTTGCCACCCACCACAACCCTTACTCACCGCAACAGCTCATGCCAGCCAACCTCTCCACACCACCCACATAACCCACCCACGCTACCTCAGCCCGCTTCCTCACCAACATCACCCCAGCCACCCTTAACCCACCATCTTGCCCACTCCATCCACTAACCAAAGCAAAACTCTCTTACCTAATCCCACACATCCTTACCGCACCACTTTACCCAACATGCACAGATCCTAACTCACTACAGCCCGCCACCCATTCACCTTACCTCACACAAACACACCCACGCCATGTCATCCCAGCATGCTACCCACCCTGGTTTGGTTCAACACACCAACCTGCACACCCAACAAAACTTACCCCAGAACACCTCAAACGACCCCTCCTACCTCATCCCCAGCACGGTATAGTCATTCCATCTCACTGCCTTCCACCGTATCTTGACACAGCATACCTCCCAGCGCTCTATACATCATTGGTATGACATCAAAGTGCTGGTAGGTTGAACGCCCTCAGGAACCGTAGTTCTGGTCAACAACTTAACTGCCTCAGCTTTGCCCTTCCTCCATCCATGTACCCTAGCACATGGCAGCCTAAAGCTCACCACACCCAACTTCACTTCATCCACCTAGCCTGTCCCAACGACCTCACCTCACCCTAAACCCTCACCCAGAAATCTCAGACTGCCCACAATCACCCCACTAATACACCTAATTCCACCCAACCACTGCCTCTCCTCAACCAAACCAACCCCCCCACTACCTCACATCACCCCATCTACAGCACCCACCCAACCATGTCACCTGCTCACCCAACCTCATCACATTTGTTCGCCTCATCCAACATAATATCACCCCACCACCTCACTGACCCCAGGACCCCTCTCACCTAGGCTAACAATAGCACATAAGCTTGAGGACTCTAGCTTACTCTAGCACAATACCCGCCTACCCTACCTCACCCAGGCACAACAACCCATTTTTCATAACTAGCCGCAGAACACCATAGCTCACCCCAACACCCCACTCACACATGCTAGGTCACCTCAAAGTAACACACCACCCACCCAACCCAGCGTGCCCCAGCAACCCAACCAGAGCTCATCCCAGGAGTCCACCCACCCAAGCATCTCAATAGCTCACCCACAGTTTCTACCCCAGGATCACACCTAATCCTCTACCCACTCTTCCTCACCTAGAATCCCCCCTGCTGGTTGCAACATCACACCAACACACACAACCTAAGAACCCACCCAAGCTCACTCCCATACACTAGCCCACCCCATACCCTATGACACCCTGATCACTCCCAGCCCGGCTACATCACTGCAACACATGCGGCTCACCCCAGCACCCCAACCACCCCTGCGCACCCTAGCAAACACTAGCTCACCACAGCAAACCTACCTCACCCCAGCACAACCCTAGCTCAGCCAAGCATTCACCCCAATGCAAATGCAATAAAAACAAGCATAACTCATTCAACATGGCTCATCCCAGGAGCCCACCGCTCGAATCACCATCAAACCCCTCCCCAGAAAACATGAGTTCACCCCAGCGCCCCATTCTCCCCAGTCACACAACCTCCCTCACACCACCAAACTTCAACAACCCACTTTGCCTCATCCTACACAAGCTTACCCAACAACGTCACCCTGCCCTAGCTCCCCAGCATAACACCGACGCACCCTAGCTCTCCGCAGCAAGCCACCCATCTACCCTAACTAATCCCTGCACAATACATATCCACCCTAGCTCCCTCCAGTACATAAACCTCCCGGCCTAGCTTGCCCTGGCACAATACTTATTGTAGCTCACCCAGGGCACCATAAGCTGCCTCAGCAAACCAATCCACACACCAATCCCAGCTTGCATCAGTACACTCCTGACTTTTCCTCTCTCAAGCTCAAGACCCACCCACCCTAGCTCATCACATAGCTCACCACAAAATAAACATTCCACTCACCCACCCTAGCGCACCCGTACAGTACAACCACCCTCCTCTAGCTCTTAGCAACACCCCCTGCACCCTAGATCACTCCAGCACAAGATCACTATAGCACCCAATCTGTCAACTCAAGCTCACCAAAGCATCCAAGTATCCTATCCACCATAAGCTGCCCAACACTGCGCACATGTTAACTCATCTCAGGCCCTAGCCACTCACTCTAGCTCACCACAACACAGCACACACCCACCTAGCTCATCAGGTACAACATCCACCGACCGTAGCTCACACCAGCAAAATGCCGCAGCCTAGCATGACACAGACTAGCACGCCGATCCTAATTCACCCCAGCAAACCATCCATCCTAGTTCACCCTAGCCCCACAGCCACCAGAGCTATTCCCACCAGCCCCACCCACCTACACTAATTCACCTCATGAGCCCACTGGACCTAAGCTCATACCACACCCAGCCCACTTAACCTAGCCACCCAGCATCTGAACAAGCTTACATAGCTTATCACAACACATCACCCACCCACCCTAGGACACTAGAGCAAATAACGACGTCACCGTGGCTCATCCAAGCACCCCACCGTAACTCACCCCAGCACAGCACCCACCCAGTATAGATCACCCCAGCAGCCCACCCACCCACATAAGCTCACCCGAGCTGTATAGCCAAGCACCCAATTACATCCCATACAGGCTCCTCTCAAGACATCACACACCACTCTAGATTGCATCTTCTTGAGGCCCGCCCACACTGCATTAACCGAGCAAACCCTAGCTCACACAAGCATCATATACCTCACACAAGCATCCCCTAGATCATACACGCATCCCATAGCACACACAAGCATCCCATAGCTCGACCGAGCACAACACACACCCAACTGAGCTAAAAGCAGCACACTTTAGCAAGACTAAAGCAATATAGATGTACAGTGCATTCAACTGTTCTGCATGCATGATGCATAGCATAATATGCATGCTGAATAAAGGGTCTCTCTAACCCATGTGTTGAATCACCTTTATCAGGCCACAAGAAGTACCATTTGGCACAACCAGATCATTAAAGTGCTCGGTTTACTGGACACATTCGGTGGGTCCTATGGGTAGGGCAAGAGCTACCAAGATTACCAAACAAACATATGGTCATTTATAGGTTTCTGTCTTTATTCTAGAGGCCCTTAAATTATTTTAGCACTAAAATTGGTTTTGCATACCGTACGTTTATATTTCTTCTTTAAACTCAATATAAAAAGATTATTTATTTATTTAAAACTCTAAAAATGCACTGCCTCACTGACACCAGAAGAAGCCTGACAATGGCTCCTCCCACACACTGAGAGAAGGCATGGAGCTGGAAGAGAGACAATGCACTTCTCCAGGCATGAAAGACAACCTGCATGCGGGCACTGCCTGTCATTAACCGTCTAGTTTTATCACGGGGTGGTCTGCTGCTGCTGCAGTCTCTGCTCTACCTTCAGCGGATAGACCTCAAATCCCAGAGGTGCCAATGAATCCCGAATCGCCTGCTCCAAGGGTGTCGCCATGATTCAGAGCCAAGTATGGCGTGCTACCTGTTGAGTCCAAAGCCCGATGGGAGCGCGAGTTCCACAATGAGAAATCCCCCCGCGCATGCTGATAACCTCACGCGGCGGCAGACCACAAGCCCCACGATGCTATGCGCGAGAGACGTAGAGGGGCGGGATCCTGCGTTGCCTGGAGACAGGAAGCGTTTGAATGCAGCCAGGGGCGTGACGTCACAGCGGCAGAAGGTAAGTCTGCTCTGCTCGGTGTTGTTATTATTTGTGATGCGTCGCAGCTTTATGCTGCACGGGACGGGGTTCTTTAGAAGGAGATGAGGGTAGGGATCGGACTGTTTGTAGTTATTTGCTAGGATAAGTGGCGATATGTGATGTGGGAGCACGTTTAGCATTCTATTAGTGGATGGGAATGGGCTACCCCGAGCCCTACTATCTTGTGTTGCCAGATCGAGAAAAAATAAGCTGAATGCCCTTCCAAAACAAGCCCAAACCAAGCGGCCTCTCCTTAAAATAAGCATCAAAACAAGCGCACACTTAAAACGCAGCGGATAGGTTTCAAAAGAAAAAAACAACACAAAAATAGCATAAATATACATAGAGAAATCCGACATAGTGTGTTAGAACAAAAATATTTGATTATAATTGCTTTTTTCTGACATTTAGTATCTCCATTTCTTCTCTATATGTTATTTAAATGTATCTCATTGGCTTCTCTGGTCCATCGCCCAACTGGTCCTTGGCGAACTGCTCTCTGAGCCCTCTGGTCCTTGGCTCCCTTACATAGTTGTCAGGTAGCCCCAGGTCATGTGTGACAATGTGGGCCAGTCTGGGCATCTCCAGTTGAAGGCTGAACTGCCATTTTTGTGCTTCCCGTGATAGGCATGGCCTGCAAGTACCAGCATGCAAGTGAAAATCAAGGACTGGATTCATACATGAATCGGGCCCACTTGCCAACTGTTCCCTTGTGAGCTGCGTGTTGCTCCTCTGGTCTGTCGTACTTCTGGTCTTTGACTCCCTGGTGTGTCATTCTCTTCTGGTCAGTCACCTTTCTGTTCCTCACACTACCATCCTTGCAAGCTCATACTTTGAAAAGCCTTTCCCTTGCATTGCAAGTTTTTTGACACTGCTAAGTAATCCCAACATACCTAATGTGACTGCACGTTCTGATGTAAACGCAGTGACTGGACAGGGGCTAGATAGGGCAACGTGCTTTGTCTGCAGGATAGTGCACTCGTAAAGCCTATTTACCGGAAAGGTACTGAGGCAGCCAGAGTGAGCAATTCCATAGGTCTTTGAATGTCATCAATAGGGCTGAAGTCCAGAAAAAAGCATGGGGGATCATTAACATTGACACAGGGACTGAACGCATCCTAAAGTGAAATACGCAAATTTAATTCAACTGGCCTTTTTTAATAGAAGAAAATTCAAAATAGAAATGAGCATTGTCTTTCACAAAATCATGCGCTGAAAAATAACAGCTAGAGGATATTTTTCTGGAACACTTCTGGCAAAGTAAAAAAGGTGTGCACCTTTTAACCCAAAATATATATTGAAATATTCTATGGAAAGCAAAATACCGATAGAAGGCGTGTGCTTTGAAGACACTTTCATGTGGTCTTGTGGGTTAGTGGGTTCAAATTCTGGTGGGCGAAAAATTGAACAAACAAGCTTTCTTTGCATGCTGGCCTCAAAACACCCATGGGGGATGGAGTCGGCACTGTGAAAAAAGTGGGCGGACACTGTAATCTCAACTTTTACCCTGAAAATCAGCAGTCCAGCAACCTCTCTTCCCACGTCCATGGACCCGGCAAATCATCCCAACAAATGTGCCCTCTTCACGACGTTTGGCTTTTAACAGCACTCCGTTTTATAAATCGGAATTGAAAAGTACACACATTATAATTGCAGTACTCCGGCAATATAGGAATCCTTATAGAAATATGTTAAGCAAAATATGATGCCAGGGAAAAGTGACATTCTTCCCAAAAAAAAAAAAACATTTATCACACCGAATGTGGACATATAAATACTATTGAAATAGTGCACAACTCTTTTTTTTTGGCAACATATTTTATGGCAATTAGATTTTCGATATGTGGTTTCAGTATCAAATGCGCCTTTTCAAGCACTTGTGCACAACAAAGGTTTTTAAAAGGACCATTACTTTAAAAACAAGAGTGTGAATAAAGAAGTAAACACTGATGCACTGCGATCAATGTGCTGCTGCTTGCTTTTGCTGCGTCCCGTCAGGGCGAGGCCTCATTCATAGAGTAGTTAACTTCCCCCAGCCGTCACTATAAGCTTTCTTATCTTCCCTTCAATGACCCCTGCTGCTAATGACACTTAGCAGCAGGGCTCGGACTTGGCGCTGCAGCAGTGATTTAAGAGGAAAGAAAACGCAGAAAGTGACGGACGGCCGTGGAAGTTAACTCTAGTGCATCCCTGTTTATTAACCAGTGCCGCGACGGTGAAGTCATTGTACTTGTTGCAGTTTTTGTCTGCTTATTACCACTATCAACTGAACAAGCGCAACAATACGTGGTTAATAGAGGTAAAAAGTGGACAAAAACTGCAACAAGCGACCTCTAAATATTATAAGCGACTTGTCGCTCATAATAAGCGGACCTGGCATCACTGCACAGGGACGTCATTTCACCAAGATGCCTGGGGTAGCAGAAGTGACATCAGATGACTCTTGACCGCTGATGACCGCACAGGCAGTAATGTCATGTGACCACAACCCGAAGTGGCATCACAGGGAAACGATAGAACACGACCGTTCACCCCTTGACAAAACAGGAAGTGGCATCACATAGCATTGTTAAGTACACTACGAAAAATATGGTTACGATATCACTGTAATGTGATATACATCTCATACAAAAATGGATCACCATATTTATCGTTAAATCAGTGTGTATAGGCCCATATTACCAAATTACTGTGAATGAAAGCAGACGTCCAAGGCCAAATGATAATGGTGTGTTATCATATAGCACTTATGCTTAAGCGCTTTGTATAGTACAAACATACATAAAATATCACCCAAACTGTATTGGTACTCATTTATCGACCTCAGAGGATGAAAGGCTGAGTTGGCCTTGCCGGGATTCGAACCTGCAACCTGCAGATCACACACACATCACAGTAGCGAGAGCTCAACCCTCTAGTAATGTTCTCAAAGTCAGAAAGCAAATTACATTCTGTAGTGGATACCATTAAACTGTTAATTGAGATTTAACAGCAGGCCAGTTCATCTGCAGGTCTGGTGCAAAGTTGGCCACATGTCAACCCTGCGTGGATCTACTTTTCAGGCTTCAGAGGTTGGCAAAATACATACCATTGGGAGGGTTCATAACACTGTATTAAAGAATTTTTAGATTAGCGTGGAAAATGCAGCGCACTCACCTCACATCCCGTACTCTGGGCCCTCTTTACCTGATACATGCAAACAAACATCCTGAACAGTGTGCCAGGGATATAGGAAAGATTCACACATTACAACAAAGCATTAATTGTGGCACAATGAAATCAAGGGCCACTTTGTGTTTTATGGTCAAATATTTCTACACTGTACACAAGCTTTTAGGCACAATGATTTTGTCAAGTGACTGAGGACACCGAGATGGAATGTCTTGTGATGATCGTAACAGAGACAACGGCAGAAAAAAACATGCCATAACTGCAACTTGCAAAAAGCAAAATACATAGTCCGAAATGGATGCTTATTCTAATATAAATGCTTTTTGGACGTTTTTGTCTGCATTCTGAATGTGAGGTGTTTAAGAACGGACCAAATCAGTGACTCGCCCCCTGAAGTGTGCCTGAAATAAACCTTTAATGAGTCTAGCAATTATTGTGTAGAATTCTAGAAAGACAAATTATTTGTTATTCCTATTCTTTCTGTTTGAGGGTCACTGCTCAAAGTATTACACTTGGGGAACTCCCTGTTTTTTTTAAGAGGCCTGAAAAAGAAAGCCAGCTGCTCCAGAAACAAAGAACCACATGGCGCTGGCCACAGCCCAGGAGCTTCCAGTTTCTTTTTTAACGGGTATAAAGGGAGACCATGGGGTCGTAACTACGACCCCTGCCGACCCCCAAATGACATCCCTGATACTACGATTTTTTAACTTCCACACGCAATGCCCGTTTGCGCTTTCAAACCACGACCAGACCATCTTAAACCACATTCCTGGTATTGTATCACTTGTTTTACATAATCTATAAGGAGAGAACCATGGCTAAAAATTGATGTCACTGTGAGTGACATAAGAAACTTCAGCCTGTGGAAGCACTATATAAATGTTCACTATTATTGTACGACAACGTTTTTATTCCGGAGACATTCGTATCCTTGATACTCACAAGAATTGACTATGCAAACAGCATCTACTTAGGAATGCCTAAAAGACTCACCAAGAAACTCCAAAGGGTGCAAAATACTGCAGCCAGAATCCTATTAAGACTAAACAGAAGAGACCACATCACTCCAGCACTGAAAAGCCTATACTTACTAGTCTAAACATGCATCAAATTTAAAGCACGCTGCATATCCCACAAGGCCTTGCACAACAAGGAGCTGAATTTCTCCAAGACAAGATTAGCTTGTATCGTCCAGGTCGGGACCTAAAATCCAGCAACGAACTACAAATAAAGGCAAAACACTAAAAAAAAAAGAAAATTTGGCAGAACAGCGTTCTTGCATCAATTTGCTAACATCTGGAACACCATGCCCAAAGAAATTAGAACCACAGAAGATCACATCATGTTCAGGAAACGGCTCAAAACCTGGCTATTCTACTGACAATGACAACCTCAAGGGACACCGGCAACAATAACACCAAAGACATAAAACTAGATTGGACACAGGAAGGGCCAAAAAACCACAACCAAGAACTGGGCAAGATATCGTCAAGCGGCAACCAAAGAGCCGCGCCAGAGGCTCCAATCAAACCAACCGACTTACTAATCCATTCTCCGCTTCCTGCTCCTCTAACATAACTGACGCCATACCAGACCTTGGGCCAGCCACACACACATAAACCAAGAATCAATTCTATGTTCACACCGAACGTCTCTCTATGCTGAAGCACACCTAGAGTGACCCACCCACATAGTGCATAAAACCATCAACAACGTGATTACACACCAAGACACCAGATAATATTACAGTTACGGCCACCTGTGACTCTGGATCCCTTATGGACATTATCTAACCAGTGCACACAACCAAACCCACCACAACCCGCCTCCACCCAGTAATACCAACACAAAACACTACCACACACCCGAGGCACCGAATCTCACCCATACGGTTACAACACACAAGGCCTCCCACACGAACTCCCACATGCAAAACAACACTCACAGACGCCAGTTCCTCCTGGTTCTGGGCCTATCCTCACTAATCTCCCCACACCTCGTTCTTGCAGAGATACAGGAGTGGCTGGAGACTGCCCCTGAGTAGTAACGGTGCGCAGTATAAATCAACATAACATAACATTCGTGCAATCCTGGCTTTAACTTTTCAGTCTGTGACTTGTGGTCCTGGCCTCAAACGGGCCAACTACAAGTCCCAGAATTGAAAGCTAACAGCAGGTCAGAGTCAGTGTTGGCATATATGACCTATTGAAGAACTGCAGTCTATTAAACCTGTATGAGTGAGTCGCTGTAGCACATACCTAAATTCACTAAAACCCAATCACAATTTTGACATATCGGGGAAACCTTAAGGCACAGTGATATATGTCTTCCTTTGCCCCCACTAACCCTGGTGAGATACGTGACCTCCTCAGGGCTAATCCTTTATGTACCCCCATCAATTCTTTCCCCACACATAGGTCCTCATTACAAGTATGGCGGTCCCGAATTAAGGGTGCCGGTAGCAACGTACCAGCACCCTTTCCAGACCAACATACTACAGCTGTGCCGGTAGGGGCCACGGATTCCCCGGCAGGCCTGACCTTCCGCGAGTTTAGGCCCCTACCGGCATGGTTGTCATGGAAGCATCGGCACTGTTAGTAACGGTGCAAGTGCTTCTGTGTCTCAATTTTCACGGAGTCCTATGGGACTCCATGGAAATGGGGAGTAACCGTTACTGGCGCCACTTGTGATATCTCAGTGGGTCCAGGCTATCATGTGGCAGTAACAGTGTTACAGGGTTGGTGGCAACCCGCCGGTACTACCAACCTCGTAATGAGGACCATATTGAACCTCATACCTCCAAGTGCTGCACCATATCTTACCTCTTAAACTCATCTCTTGACAGTGCCACTTTTCCATCATCCTACAAGTCGGCTATTGTCATCCATATCCTTAAGAAACCTAGCCTAGATCCAAACGGTCACTTTCACCCTGTCTTTCTTCTTCCTCAGTATTCCAAAATCCTAGAGCGTGTAGTTGTCATCTGAGTTCCTTGGCACACACAACCTCTGGGATCCTTTTCAATCTAGCTTCCGACCTCTGCCCTCCACTGAGTCAGCTCTCTCCAATATCAGCAACTACAGCTATTCCGCTTATCATGCTAACCACTCTTCTATTCTTATTCTTCTCGACCTCTGTTTCCTTGGATGGCATTAACCATTTTGACCATCTCTCGGCATTATCTGTCCTAGGCATCAGGGCAAGACCCTCACTTTGTTTGCTTCATCTCTTGCCCCCAGACACTTCTAGGTGCCCTGGGACATCCTTACCTCCCACTCATTCCCTCTTACTGTTGGTGTTCCCCAAGGGCCAGCCCTGGGTCCAACTCTCTTGACTCTCTATAGCCCCTGCTTTGGCACCTTGATCTCCTCCTATCGCTGACGATACTGAGATCTCCTTCTCCTCCTTACCTGATGAGCTATGGTAAAAAATGATTAACTGTCTCTCTGTCATCAAATAATGGATGGCATCTCACTCGCTCATGCTCCACTAAGACTGAAGTTCTCTACTTCCCATCCAAACAGGTTATTTCTTCCTCCCTATCGTTTCTGACTAAGATATGCCCCTGGCAGTAGTTTATAACCCGGTAGACTGTAATCTATCCCGTGTTTTCTGATTAGCAAAGCGGATTGGACCTAGTAGATGGCAGTTCCTGGCACGTAAATCGATCCCAGGAGTACAATGGCAAAGTGTGTGCACATTATAAACCATCGTTCTTTATTCTCACTGTATGTTTCTGATAGGTTGTATGATTAATTAAAATGATAATTGTTTTCCTAACCTTAGAAGTACGAAACATCATGTTAGATTAACTGACCTATATACGACACTTCTTCTTGAAAAATTGCAACTTCTCCTTGTCTACTTTACATCCCTTGTCTGCTAAAATAGTCATTAGCTGAATCGAATCTTGCCTGCACTCATCTTCTGGCATGCTACAAACAAGAATATCATCTACATACTGCAGCACAACACTTTGTAAATCAATATTGCTTGGGTACATCTGCAGGACCCTACTAAACATCAATGGAGACTCACAGTACCCTTGGGGCAAACGAGTGCTCTTCAGCTTAGTTTGCCAAAACGTAAATGACGTATGGTCTTGGGAGTCCTTATGTAACGGGATTGCGAAAAACACCTTTTTTGAATCAAGCTCTTTGAAATATCGTGCCTCTTCTGGGACACTACATAAAACGTCGCTGGATTCGGAACTAAAGCAAACTCTGACTCTACAATCTGGTATATTGGTGTCATTTCTTGAATAAATCACCACGACCCTCACTTCGATTTTATTTTTTAGAATTTTATTTTTATCGGATACACCGCGGTGTTACACAGTGACTCTGATGTTACTCAAATACCTTGTTCCATCAGGGCTGATATAGTCTTGAAAATACCCTCATCCGCCTCTCGAGACATTGGGTATTGTCTTGCTCGAGGTAAAATTGCTCCTGGCTTCAGTTTAATCTTAACCTCCCCTATCCCCTTCAATAGGCCTACGTCATAGGGGACTGTAGTCCATAAAGAATTTGGCACCTTTTCCAAATCTTCATCAAAAAATGTGGTGCGCTGCCGCACTATCGCCATTCACTGTGGGATTTCTCTCTTCTCTATTCTGATCCAATATGTAATACTCATCTCGAATACTACTTCATCATGTGTGGGATCATCTCTAAACATGTCTTCATCTGTGACATCAGTCAATCTATACCCTTCCCCAATAGCAATCACTGTTCTCCATGGCCTGCCCTCATCATCCGTGCCTGCCCTCGTCATCCGTTCCTTCGAGCATGACCAATTCCCCTTGTACTATGGCTGCATTTAACTCTAGGGGAATAGTCTGTCCCCCCTCTTTGTCCATAGGTATCTGTGACCTGAACAGAAACTCATCAGGTATTCTCCTAATCTTTCCCACTAATCTGGGAAGCCATGTCAACAAAATGCGTACCCCATAAAGAAAGATTTCTGGCTCTAATGGCATTTCTCATAGAGCAATTTGCCCTGTAAACGCCAATATAAATTCACCCACATTCATATAATTTATCCTGGGAGTAGAACACACTATGCCTTCATCGGTAAAAGAAATCGTCATATTTAGCTTTGTCATTAAATCTCGGCCCAGAATATTAAACAGTGTCTGCCTTGAATACAATAATGGAAGAGCCATGTCACACTCTCCTATGGAGACTGATAATTTATCAGTAAAAGGAACTCTGCTATTAGCTCCAGAGAAACCTTGTGCATTCATGGCATTTCCCGACATTGGCTATTTGCCCTCTCGTATACATGAACGACTAGCCCTAGTGTCTATTAGAAAGGAAAAAGACGTGCCTCCTATGGTCACATCAACCCTTGGTTCCTCTTGGGGGTCTGGTGTCACCGATAGTACTGAACACATCAAGTCACCCTGTGAGCTGTCATATTGTGGGTACATGCTTATCCCTGTACCTGTAAAAGGACTTCCTCCCACCACAGTGACACCCACTACTCTAGTTGTCACTAACTGTCCCGTGTTTGCATTCTGCTTTATCTGCATGGATGCGTGCTGTGACTACCATTGAGACAGATTCAATGTTGCTTGCTGTGGTTGCAATGCCTGTTGCATTTGCGGCGCTTTTGCTTGATACACTGTCTGATCTTGGGAAAACCTGTCCCTATTTTGTGAGCTAAATGCTGGAGTATAAGCTGTCCCTCATCTTGAAAATTGCCCATTCTGTACATACCCTTGGATTGTCCAACATACAAGAGGAGCTCTTCTGACTAGCCCCCCCTTGATTAAATCCTCCTTGCACATTTTGATTATCATTCTGCATATTCTGAAACTCACCTTGGTTATTTTAAAAACCACCCCTTCTTATGTAGCCCATTCCTATTCCCTCCTTGGTCCATCTGGCGTTGATTATTCGCCTGCAATGCACCCACTGCTTGCTGCGTTCCCAGCTCCTCTCTGCTTGTCAATACCGCCCCTTCTATGGCATACTTTGACAATTTCTTCTAAACTAACTTGGCTTCCTCAAGGTTTCTAGCATCTTTCTTCTTATTATTTTTCTTTTGTAACAGCCGGCAGTGATGCGCTATAGTCAACTGTATCTCTGCCCATGGCTTCGCTTCCATTCCCACTAATTTCTTGAGCTGTCTCTGCACCTGTTCTGGCAAAATGTGGTAAAATACTGCCACTGATTTCGCCCACGGCTCCCTCATTTCAAGAGTCCAGCGTTCCTGAATACTTTGAATGTAAGCAAGCAGATCCTCGTCATCTTTCATCTTACATGCCATAATTGCACCCATATCTGACGTATCAGGATACTGTACCCTGAGCGCTCTCCAGACATCTGCTCTACAATTATTAAATGGCACTCCATCGTGCACAGTGTTCTGTGCCGTGACACTTGAGTAACCTGCTCTCGTCCAAATGTCATCAGCCCTTTCCCCAAGAATGGCTGCTAGGAGACCCTTAATGTCCCCTATTGCTAGAGTATTTCCTCCGTCCTCTTTTCTAGCTCATAAATCCATTTCCCTGAACCCGCCGTTAAGCTGGGAAGTTTGCATCTTAAATTATCCTTATCCATTTGTGGACAAGGGATATTCTGCGGTCTGGCCCCTCCTTTCTCCAATAAAGGGAACTGCGTGAACCCAAATTCACATTGGCTCCCATCGTCTACCTATCCATAGTGGGGACAATGGTTCCTGGTCGCCTTCTACCTGGCAATGACGTCAGCCTACTCACATATGGTGGCGACTCTCCCTTCTCACTATGTGATCGTCCTTTAGGGTGCTCTGGATATGATATAGGATCTGGCGTCCTATCCTTAGGCAGTTCTAAATCCACCCATCTCACTTCCTTGTCTGTCTAGAGATATACAGTGCTTAATTTGTGCCGGTGTTTGCCGGTAGCCAACACCGGCACTCTTTTGCCGGCACCGGCACTCTTGAGTTGGCAGACTGCTGCAGAGTTGTTGGCATTTTTTTGGGTGGGTGGGGGAATCGGATCTCAGTGCAGGGTCGGACAGGCCCCATCAGCCTTTCCGCCGCCTGTGGCCGGGCTGGATTCACTTGGAGACACGAGGGGCTGGTTTCTAAGCCCACGCCTGGGCCTGTTTGTTACATTGCTCTGCAGGCAGCCCTGAGTCCGCGCGAGACACCATGGTGCCAGCCGCCAGGTCTTAGACAAGTGCAGTGTTACTTTTTTACAAAACACCTGGAGCGGGCGGGCTGGGCGGGGCCGCCTCAGCCCGCCCGCTCCCAGTGAATTGTAACATGAGTCCCTTCAGTTACTCGTGCATTAAGGTTGGGGGTTGGGGGTTGGGGGATGGGGTGGACTGTCTGTCACTGGGCGGGCCGGACTCATGAGAGAAGCTGAGCTGATCCTGTCCATCGACTCCGGTGCTGCAGACAGTGCGTTTCCAATCACGGAACATGCAGCGACAAGGCAGCAACTGCTCTTTGGTGCCCGATCCATGCCAGGAGACCTGGTGGGGGGTCCGCACACGTTCAGGTAGGGAGAGAGTAGATTAGGAATTTGGTTCCGTGTATATAACGGAGGATAGCAGCGATAACGCTTGCATGGAGCAAGGTGGTTAACAAGAACCTGCATACCCGCGATGCTCATTCTAATGGCCAGAATAGAATACACATTCACGAGTTTGTTTGCGAACGTGGTACCACACACCAAAGGGCACCTTGGGTATGATAGTTAGCAGTTACAAATTAGAGTGTAGGACCACAATTACCGTCATGCACCGTAATGGGGTTCACAGTGCGCTGGGGCTGGGGTTAACATCACTCGGGATCAGGAATGGCATCGAGTTTGCCTTGCTTGCTGTGTTTTTCATGTCGTTCCTAGGGGACTTATGCTGCCATTTACATGGTCGCTGGACACCCCTGGAGTTCCGCTATACTTCCCGCTGCATTGCATCCTTACAAGAAAGATAGAGCACCTTCTAACATAGGGCACTCGTAATCGATCCATATCGTCTTAATTTATTTTTATTTTTAAATAATGCCATTCAATTAGCTCCCATAATAGGAAATCTTAACTTGACACAAATATGACAAACAATGTTGCTAATGACAAAAGCCGAAATAACAAATCACGGTTCGCAAGGCGGTGACTGTGCCATTTACCAGGTTTTTTACATTGTTGAAGCAGCGATTAGCCTGAAATGTTCGAATGGACAGTGCACTCACATTTACTGTGGCTATAATGATGCAGTGTTACCGTTGTGTGCCGCCAGGCATACGAATTGCGGTAATATGTTATGGTGGCAGTCATCATATCTAGAATGATCTATCAACTAATAGCACGGCTTGTTTGAGAGGAGCTGGTGTAAATGGAAGCCCCGTGCATACAGATATATAGTTTAATATATTGGCCATGGTTCTGCTGATTACGGATATTTCACTAAGAAGCAAAGCGGCCACTGGGGCATCAGAGGGATATGGGTGCGGTTTGAATGAAGGGGTGATGTAAACCTATTCTCTGACCTCCAGTGGCTATTTTTTTTATTTGATGTTTACAGTTATAGAAAACGTTTACATATAAATTATCATTGCACTTATTACATTGTATCTACATACAAAAAAGCACATCAGTACAAACACAATTCTTATCACAAAATCCAGTGGCTACACGTTGTGCTGTCATTCATAGATGTATAGCTTAAAAGTTGGTTCACGCCTAGAGTCGCAGAGTAGCTATGGTGGGGAACTGCATTTATCGGTGCTGGGGAGCGGGTGAAGATTGCGGGCCCGGTGTCTGCACAAGCAATCATTTACCTGGGGGCTCCAATCACGGTTTGTAGTAGTTGGCTGCCACTTCCTGAGTGCTAATCGGCATTGCGAAGCGATAATTACAAATGACCTAGGGCCCATTCTTAATGAACAAGCACACCAAGACAGGACGTCTCATAGCTCCGAAGCTTCTAAATCCAAGATTAATGAAACAGTAATCAAGGCTGTTTTTTCATCATGTGACGATGGTACTTACTCCCTCGGCATCGGGATGGCCACAACCACAGCCGTAGGGTGTCATGCCTGCTGGACATACCTCTGGACCAGGAACGACCTCTCCATACAAAATGAGTTACGCCCATAGAACCATTAGACCATTCTACTCAAAATGGAGGTTGTTCGATGCATTGCCCGGAAAACGACGTCTGCATTTTTCACGTCGTTAAAATTCACGTGACTTAGGTCCGTCACGTGTATCACGGCAGTGCGTACATAAGCAGCGTGGAAACTCCGATCGCTGATTCTGATTAAGTCAATTTTGCCGTTTTGGTAGCTGAACTCCGGACCTGCGTTCTCGCATTCCCTTCAGCAACTTCTTTGGCCTATTTTGAGCGTGTTTCCCTACACACGCTAATTCCGGAGCTGCGTGAATCCTGTTCGCGTGCCAAATCTCCACGCGGACGCTGTCTGCAAGCGCGGCTGTCCTGTGCTGCGTGAATCCTGTCCGCGTGCCAAATCTCCACGCGGACGCTGTCTGCAAGCGCGGCTGTCCTGAGCTGCGTGAATCCTGTTTGCGTGCCAAATCTCCACGCGGACGCTGTCTGCAAGCGCAGCTGTCCTGAGCTACGTGTATCCTGTTCGCGTGCTAATATCTACATGCGAACGCTGTTTTCAAGCGCGGTTGGTCTGGCTGCGTGCATTCTATCGCTTGTTATCCTGCACGTAGTTTTCTGAACTATTTTTGAACTTTTGGTACCTGTGACAGTTAACAGGTGAAATTCTTATTTCTGTTCATTGTGGGAAAGGAAGTATTTCATGAACTATTGGAAAGCTATTGTGCACAGTACTTTGGACGCTATCCTGTGGTGCACCAACCCGGTATCTAGCGAGAGCCTCATGCCATTCGGGATAAGTCTCCCTTACTAATATTCCCTTCCTTTGTCGTTTGTTCAACTCCTGGTTTTCTTCAAGGAACTTCGTGGATTACTTCAGTTTTTGCCATAAGGTCAGTGTCTGAATTAATGCTAAAACTGTGTTATCTTAATAATTCGATTGGGACAGTTTCTTATGATACTTTATCTATCCTAGGCCTACTTCCTACACAATTCCCACGCCCTTTCCAGTGATCCATCTCTCTGCCTGTTTCATCCAGTCAGAGAGTTGTATCATTTGGAAGGTCTAAATTGACCTACCTACAATCAAGTCGTGTGAAAAAAGGATCCGGAAGAGCCCTACCAATTTGTATCCTTTTTTGGTTACCGTATCCTTTTCAATTGATACATTGGTGATTTATGACAGAATCAGAAGCCATGGAGGGTACGGATCCTTTAACTGTTTTGACAGTTAATCGCTGACTTGAGAAATGAAATGATTACGGCACAGGATGTGCTACGGCATCGAATGGATGTTATGCAAGATGCCATGCATGCCACTCCTCAGGGAGCACAGGTTCCAGTAGCCACGGCATCTGGATCTGGGACTACGGCACCATCATTATCACAGGAAACTCTTAAAGTGGTTATGCCCACACAGTTTCCCTTGGCTCCCCCGGAAAGGTTCACAGGTGATCCTAAAACCTATAGAACTTTTGTTAATCAGTGCCGACTTCATTTCCTTTGCCGACCTAATTCGTTTCCCGATCTAACTACTAAAGCAGCATTCGTGCTTTCCCATTTGGGGGGTACAGCTGCTGCTTGGGCAAATCCTTTATTGGAATCAAATAGCCCTTTGTTGTACGATTGCGATGATCTTCTGGCTGCTATGAACAAAGTCTTTGACATGCGCTATGCTACTCAAGCCACAGATGTGGAGTTGCTGAATTTACAACAAGGCACTCAAACTCTGTTGGCTTACATTGCACGATTTAACCAATTAACAGCCGAAACTCAATGGCCGGAAGACAAGAAGACGGCTGTTTTCTACAAGGGTCTTTCAGAAGAACTCAAAGATGCCTTGTCCACGGTCCCAGTGGTTCCGCAGGTTTTTCAGAATTTCTTGATTTAATCTTACAAATTGATGCCCGAAGAAATGCCCGCAAAGGGGAGAGAAAACCTTTCCTTCATGCACCAGTTCGTTCTGATACACCGGCACCTTCTTCGAATGATCCTGAACCAATGCAAATTGGTGCGGTGAGAGGCCGGTTGTCTAGAACCGAAAGAGAGAACCGAAGAAAAAATAACTTATGTATGTATTGCGGTTCATCTGAGCATTTATTGGCGGCATGTCCTAAAAGACCAAAAAAGCCTTCGGGAAACGCCAAAACTCGACAGTAGCAGGAGTCCCAGTGTCCAGTGTTACATCGGACTCCATTACGTTTCCAGCGCATGCACCAATAGCTGTTGAGATGACTTTACGTTTCAATGATCAAGACTTGGTTTCCAAGGCTATGGTTGACTCTGGAGCCACTAATAATTACATCGATATCACATATGCCAAGAAATGTTCTATACCCCTTATAGACAAGAACAAACCCGAAACTGTTAATACTGTGGATGGATCGGTCTTGATTTCCGGTATGGTAACTCAGGAGACTGTACCTATTCAGATGACTTTATCAAATGGTCATTCGGAGGAAATAGTCTTCGATGTCATTGCGGCTCCTCAATACAAAATATTACTTGGACTTAATTGGTTGACTCTTCATAATCCCGCCATAGACTGGGTTACGGGATTGATCCAATATCCTTCCGTTTTTTGCAACAAACATTGTTTTACCAGCCAGGTGGTGTCAAATAAATCACATATGTTGGCCTCTATTGAGGGAATTTCCACTATTAGTGTGGTACATCAGAGCGGTACACATATACCAAGTGAATATGCAGATTTTGCTGATGTGTTTGACAAAGGTCAGGCAGAACAGCTGCCTCCACATAGGCAGTATGATTGTCCAATTGAATTAATTCCTGGAGCTAAAATTCCTACTGGTCGAGTTTATTCTTTAACTCTCAAAGAAGATGTTGTCTTGAAAGAATACATCGATAAAGCTCTTGATATGGGATTTATACGGCCATCTCAATCGCCGGCTGCTTCTCCTTTATTCTTTGTTCCAAAGAAGGAAGGAGATCTAAGGCCTTGCATTGATTACAGGGCTATTAACGACATCACCATAAGGAATCAGTACCCTTTACCACTGATTAATGTTCTGTTAGATCAATTAGGAACTTCCAAGTATTTCTCTAAATTAGATTTGCGCGGTGCTTACAATCGCGAAGGAGACGAATGGAAGACCGCTTTTAAGACGCGGTACGGCCTTTATGAATATTTAGTGATGCCTTTTGGTCTTTGTAACGCTCCCGCCACATTTCAGTTCTTCATGAACGATATCTTCAAAGATATGATGGACCAATTCGTGGTGATTTACTTGGATGACATTTTGATATATTCATCATATTTTCCAGAACATGTTAAACACGTCTTAGCTGTCTTACAAAGACTGAGAGAGAACAAACTTTTTGTTAAAGCCGAGAAATGTGTCTTTCATACACAAGAAGTGGAATTTCTGGGTTACGACATTACCAATCAAGGTGTTCGAATGAGTCGTTCCAAAGTGAAGGCCATATTGAATTGGCCTGTTCCACACAATGTCAAGTCATTACAGTCATTTCTAGGTTTTGCGAATTTTTATCGCAGATTTATTCGTTCTTTCTCCAAAACAGTGGCCTCATTGACAGCTTTAACTAGTTCTAAAATTCCATTCTGTTGGAACCAGAATGCCCAAGCTTCTTTTGAGAGGTTAAAAGAAGCATTTACCACTGCACCTGTACTTCAACATCCTGATCCGGATGGTCAGTTTATCGTTGAAGCAGACGCCTCCAGTGTCGCTACAGGAGCTGTACTCTCGCAGGTTTGTGCAGAAACTAAGGAGGAGCATCCAGTTGCTTTCTTCTCACGCAAACTTACCCCATATGAACAAAACTATACTGTCACTGAGCGTGAATTACTTGCAATCAAGGATGCTTTCCAAGAATGGCGACATCATCTTCTTGGGGCCAAACATCAGGTGGTGGTGTATTCGGATCATAGAAATCTTCAGTCATTCAAAACTATGAAATGTCTTACAGCTAGACAGGCCAGATGGCATGTTTTTTTTGCTCAATACGATTTTCAAATTACTTATCGCCCTGCCAGACAACATGTCAAGTCGGATGCTTTGTCTCGCATCGGTGAAGAGGTGAAGGAAGAATCATCGCTACAAAATAAGTTGTTGGCAGATCACGTGATATGTAGTTGTTCTGCACAACCTTCCCTAAAAAACGAGTTACAGGAGTGGGTGAAACTAAATCCACAATTGATTCAGGAATTGAATATTGATATATACAATGGTTTGCCTTTTAAACAAGGAGTACTCTATTTACCAACTGGTACCACTCAGAACAAGGCCCTCAGTTGTGGTCATGATTCTTTGATTGCCGCCCATCCTGGACAGAAGACGACTCTGGAGTTACTGAAAAGATGGTGTTGGTGGCCGTCTATAACACAAGATGTTATAAATTATGTTTCAACATGTTCGGTATGCAGTCAATGCAAGAACACTCCTGGCAAACCAGTGGGTTTACTCCAGTCTGTACCTGTTCCCAAAAAACCATGGGACATGATATCAATGGATTTTGTGGTTGAACTTCCAAGAAATAAAGGCTACGATACCATATGGGTGGTCGTGGACTACTTTACAAAATTGGCGCTTTTTATCCCCTGTATTGGCAGCTGCTGGTCTGGCTGATCTATTCATCCGGCATATATTCCGGTTTTTTGGGCTACCTTCAGTGATAATCACTGACAGGGGCTCACAATTTGCGTCACGTTTTTGGAGAGCACTAAATTCGGCATTACTAATTGATGACAGATTGTCTAGTGCTTATCACCCTCAAACGGATGGACAGACTGAGAGAGTCAATAGCACTATGGAACAATATCTGGGATGTTTGTGTCTGCAGTTTCAGTCAGATTGGCTCAATGTTCTGCCGGCAGCGGAGTTCGCCTATAACAATTCCTATCATAGTGCCATAGGTACTTCACCTTTCTATGCTTTGTATGGGCAACACCCACGATCCATTCCTTTGGATTCCAGTTTGTCTCTGGATACTCCTGCAGCAGGACGTAATTTTAGAGATCTTAAGAGTCTACAGAAGAAAGTTAAGCAGCAATTGGAGCAAGCTAAAAAACGAGATAAGACCTATGCCGATGCTCATAGAACCCCTGCACCTATCTACAAAGCAGGTATGAAGGTATGGCTGTCCACAAAAAACTTGAGGATACCCGGTAAAAAGAAATTGTTGCCTAAATACATCGGGCCATATGAAGTGCTCCACGTTATAAATCCGGCTGCTGTCCGTCTGGCTTTGCCACAACGGTGGCGAGTGCATCCTGTATTCCACGTGTCACTCATCAAACCGTGCTCGGATGCTACTAGATTGCGTATACGGCCTGTTGCTATTTCTGTGAAAGGGTCAGACGAATATGAAGTACAAGACATTCTGGACATGAGGTTATGGTCTGGGAAACCATATTATCTGGTGGATTGGAAAGGATATGGTCCCGAGGATAGATCCTGGGAACCTCTGTCTAACATTCATGCTCCAGCTTTATTAAGGCGATTCCACTCGAAAAGGGGAGAGGCTGCTCCTTTGGGGGGTGGCACTGTCATGCCTGCTGGACATACCTCTGGACCAGGAACGACCTCTCCATACAAAATGAGTTACGCCCATAGAACCATTAGACCATTCTACTCAAAATGGAGGTTGTTCGATGCATTGCCCGGAAAACGACGTCTGCATTTTTGACATTGTTAAAATTCACGTGACTTAGGTCCGTCACGTGTATCACGGCAGTGCGTACATAAGCAGCGTGGAAACTCCAATCGCTGCTTCTGATTAAGTCAATTTTGGCGTTTTGGTAGCTGAACTCCAGACCTGCGTTCTCGCATTCCCTTCAGCAACTTCTTTGGCCTATTTTGAGCGTGTTTCCCTACACATGCTAATTCCGGAGCTGCGTGAATCCTGTTCGCGTGCCAAATCTCCACGCGGACGCTGTCTGCAAGCACGGCTGTCCTGAGCTGCGTGTATCCTGTTCGCGTGCCAAATCTCCACGCGGACGCTGTCTGCAAGCGCGGCTGTCCTGAGCTGCGTGAATCCTGTGCGCGTGCCAAATATCCAGGCGGACGCTGTCTGCAAGCGCGGCTGTCCTAAGCTGCGTGAATCCGGTTTGCGTGCCAAATCTCCACGCGGACGCTGACTGCAAGCGCAGCTGTCCTGAGCTGCGTGAATCCTGTTCGCGTGCCAAATCTCCACGCGGACGCTGTCTGCAAGCGCGGCTGTCCTGAGCTACGTGTATCCTGTTCGCGTGCTAATATCTACACGCGAACGCTGTTTTCAAGCGTGGCTGGTCTGGCTGCGTGCATTCTATCGCGTGTTATCCTGCACGTGGTTTTCTGAACTATTTTTGAACTTTTGGTACCTGTGACAGTTAACAGGTGAAATTCTTATTTCTGTTCATCGTGGGAAAGGAAGTATTTCATGAACTATTGGAAAGTTATTGTGCACAGTACTTTGGACGCTATCCTGTGGTGCACCAACCCGGTATCTAGCGAGATCCTCGTGCCGTTCGGGATAAGTCTCCCTTACTAATATTCCCTTCCTTTGTCGTTTGTTCAACTCCTGGTTTTCTTCAAGGAACTTCAGATTACTTCAGTTTTTGCCATAAGGTCAGTGTCTGAATTAATGCTAAAACTGTGTTATCTTAATAATTCGATTGGGACAGTTTCTTATGATACTTTATCTATCCTAGGCCTACTTCCTACACAATTCCCACGCCCTTTCCAGTGATCCATCTCTCTGCCTGTTTCATCCAGTCAGAGAGTTGTATCATTTGGAAGGTCTAAATTGACCTACCTACAATCAAGTCGTGTGAAAAAAGTATCCGGAAGAGCCCTACCAATTTGTATCCTTTTTTGGTTACCGTATCCTTTTCAGTTGATACATTGGTGATTTATGACATAGGGGTCTGGACACAGAGGAGATGAAAAGGCTAGGGAAGTGTCAGGAATAATGATGCTTCTCAAAGTACATTTGCTCTAAAGACCTGTGAAACAAAATAACGCCTACTGCACCCTTTCCACACATCTGAACCTGTGGACTGACAACACGTGGTGTGGATGATTGAGCGCTCCTTGTGTCTAGGGCAGAGAGGAGAACAAATCAGTGACAACAAAGAAAGGCCCCCGTTTCCCACAACGCATTTAGAGACTAGTCAGACAAGCCATATATGAGGTGGGAGGATATGGAAACATGCATGGCCAGCTCCTCAGCTTGCAATACAAGCCAGATACTTTTGGGAGGCCACCTTTGCCAACTTGCCATGACACAGCTTAGAAAAAGATGGCCAGAATAGAAATATTATGGTCAGAAATGATCCCCAGGCTCAAGCAGCATGAAGTGTGTGCCAAACTGCCATGGGCAAATCATGTGAGAAAATGAATATGGCGATGGGCAAACTCTGTAGAGAATTGGGCTTTAGCCCCGTTCCACATGGCCTCATTAATTAAGAGTGCCCGGGCACTATGGGGTACCTTGCATCCATCTCTTAGATGTAGGGCTGGACCTGTTCTTAAGGACTCCTTAGTCTACACAATATCACCTAGTAGGGGGTTAAATTCTCGGTTACCCGAGACCACAATCAGCAGTTTAGCCACTTGACCGTCTGCATAGTAGAGCCTTTCTACTGAAGGACAGAGTGCATTTCACAAGAGGCCAATATTTCATAAAGGCCACTCTTGCTGGGGCACAGTCAGTCACATGTTCTCAAACTTGCCACAGCCATATATGCTTTTGCACATGGTTCAGCCAGTCGCTGCCTGAAAAAGAGATAATCAGTGAGTAAGTGGAATGGCGCACGTTGGCTCAAAATACTCAGTACATAAGTAGGATAGGTCAGCAGGCTGACCTCTTGTTGTTGCCATCTGTGTGTGATATGCAGGTCGGAAGGGTCAAATCCCTCAAGGCCAATTTAGCCTTTCATCCTTCTGAGGTCGGTAAAAGAGTACAAACTTTGGTTGTGTGATAATGTTTTATGTTCTAAGTACAGTACTTTGGTGAACGTGCTATACAAATAACAAATCATCATTATACATGTTAGTATTAGTATATGTTAGCTGGGGTAGCAAGACTATAATACGTGAATGCAACATGCAAAACATGGTTGAAGAGCTCATACAATAATTGTATTTATTCGTAGGGTACACGAAGCAACACAGGCTCTAACATGATGCAGTGTGATTCTATTATTGTTTTATATATTTAACTGTAATACCTATGTACTGTCTTTACGTCAGTTTCTAAGTGTAATTGGTCCCATTGAGATGCACAGCGTTAAGTAGTTTTGTCCACAGTTGCAAAATGTAGTGCAATGTGGGGCGCGGGGGGGGGGATCAGGGTTAGAAAAAACGTCACCCCAACATAGTTTGCACTGCAAACCACATCTCTTGCCAACCATTTCCTTGTGGTACACTGGACTTGTTAACCGGGACCTAATATAAACTGGCCATGCCATGCTAACTGGACCTAATGAACCAGATAACACTGGGCCTAATGCAATACATTCATACTATGTTAACTGGGCATAATGGAATTTGGTCATGCTGCTCTAATTTGGCATATGGATCTCAGCGCTAACTGGGAATTCTGGAATGTTGACATTTTAAACTATTGCAGCTCATTGTGACATGGAGCAAGCAGCAGTATGATGCGCTGGTGGTGGGCCGATCTAGCACCGAGCTGGGCTGCCGGCGCCGCCGGGCTGGCATTAGTGAGCATGGCTTTCATCCCCATCACCCTTGTTTAAAGTCAGCCTGTCTAAGGACAAAGCTTTATGCTCAAGACTGAACGGGTCTCTTTTCCTCGCCTCGTGATTGAACGGCCAGGGATTGCTCTCCCTTCCCTCGGCTTCCCATTCTGCAAATTTCCCTTAAGTCTTGATAGGCTTTTTCGATTCTCTCCCCGATGCCCCCTATGTCAAAATTCTCTGTTAGGGTTATCCTAGATGGTCCTGCCGTTGCTTCCTGCGACGGGAGGAACTTCTCTATATGGCTCCATGATATTACTGGACTTGATTCCATTAACTCTTTCTGAATGTGATCAATATTGCATTCCCCTTGTCTTCTTTTTTGCTCCACAGCTTTGTCTAATTCTCTTTGCGTTCTTGCTTCACGTCTAACCCTATCTTCTTCTTGTCTCTTCCATTTTTTTCATTCTCTCTAGTCTCTTCTTCTTCTTCCCTTCGTCTTTGTATTCTTTTATCCCATAATTTCTGTGCTTCCTCCTCTTCTCTCTTCTTTTCTTGCCTATCTCGTTCTTCGATTGCTCTCTGTTGTCATACCTCCCTGTTCTTCCTGATACATCTGTTCTCGTCTCTGCCTATTATTTCTCTTGTGCTCATCTTCTTTCAATCTTTTCCCTCATTCCCTGTCTTTTCTATCCTTTTCATCTTGATCTTCCTTTTGCCAAACTACCTCGATACTTTTCCCATCGAGCTAGAGCAATATCTGTCCACCCATCCATTCGATCTGTACGAACGTTACCTCGTCAGCTTTATCCTTTTCTCCTTTCCATCTCTTAATCTCTCATTCTATGTCTGCTGATATATTTGTTCACTTTTTTCCTCCTTGTCCTGTAAGACCTTAAAGATCTCCTCCTTTCTTTTAGTCTTTTCTGGACTATCGTCACTGCAGTAGGCAGGCAGTTCATATATCGGATTACTATATCCTGTTGCCTTTTTTAGTTCCTTTAACGGATACAAACCTACGTCGTCTGTACTATTGCTGTTTACCTCGGGCGAGGTAAGGGGAGCAGAAGGCTCAACCCCTTCCTACCTACACTGATTAAGCATCCAGTCCTCCATTTTCCAAAGCTCAAAACCTCTATTACGCACTCTGCAGTGCAAGTTAAGTAAATTCTGCCTGCCATTTATGGATGACAGGCAGCATTTACAAAGGATTTGTACAGAATCTGCCTGTTTTTGCTGGTGTAAAAAGCAGGCAGATTCCATAGGAATCCAAAGCATTTGCACAAGCATGAAAATGTTTGGGCCAAATGCTAGTTTATTAGTTTGGGCTATTAGGTGGCGCTTGCCAGAAACTATTGCATTAGAGTACATATAGGGTGAAATGGCATATGAGGAGAGACACAAAGTTTGTAGGTGTCGTTTGGTTATCTGCTCACCCATTGACTGCCCATGGCCATGCTAATCCCTATGGCCATTCCCAACCAGTTCCTGCCCCTCATCTCCCAAAACCCCTCCTCATGGGAGCTCTTTGTGTTTGCTTTAATCAAGCCTTACCATCAAACTTTACACTCTAAGTGCCTGCCGGTATTCTTTCAAAGCAGTCTTTTCAGATTTAATGACTTAATTGGAGCTGTAAACCCGCTACTGGTGTAAATAAAATGTCTTAACTAAATCTGCCTTCAGCCACTCGATTCTGCCTTCAGCCACTCGATTCATAAGCACTAAGCATATTTTTCACTGAAGTCCTGTTAACAACAAGCATCGACAAAGCCAACAGTTTTGGCATGTGTATATGTATTAGGCATTTGCCAGGCACTGCTATTAGATGCCCAGACACTTCCACCATTTTGCACCAGCTACCATCAATGGCTAGTTAATACCACTACGGCAGTGCCTTGCAAGTGCCTACACAAGCCAAAACTATCAGCATTGCCAATGCTTGTTTATATTGCATAGAGGAAGGAAGAGGCAGAATCACAAATTATGATCTATGTCCCCTTCTCCGCCAATAAAATGAATGAACATGTGACGTGGCATCAAATGCATGCGAAACATTTTTACATATGCCTTTTGCGGTACTCATTGTGCATGTGCCCCACTCTGTTATAATATTGGACTCTTTACAAAGGGAAGAGCTTTTGTGCAAATAAAGCAACCGTCGTCATGCAAGAAGTTGTAAATAGTCACCTGAATATGGAGACTCAGTTGTATCAGAGTGTGAACTTAATAGTGTGAGCAATGGTGAAAATGTGATTGCTCTGTTCATATAATACTAGTGCCGGGCACCAAAGCACTATTGGGGATTTTTATGTCTGATCCTATCTTTGGAGGAGGGGGTACTGAAATTGAAGAAGGACAAATACAAGTGTATTTACCTATCTTTGAATATTTCAGTGACCTTTTACTTGTCCGTTTAAGCTTCCCTCAGAACGTTCTTAAAAGTTCCTATCGCCCTCCTGAAGGCTTTGACCCACTGCAATCCTGTCGGGCCATGAACTGGGACACACAGATCAACTCCATTTTGACTGCGACAGATAGCAATGTGGCCTCTATTAAGGTAAGTCCAATCTCTGGTCACTTCTATGGGAGAAACTTCATTTTTAAAAGACCTTTTACCTAGTTGCAACCTCCTAATGGTGTCCTTCAGTGATCGAACACGAGAGGAAACTTCAACTCCTTGAAGGAACCACCCGAGTACGATAACGCTTCAAAAAGATGAGTGATCCCCCCAGCCATCCTTTCGAGTAGGGAATGATTGGGAGACCCCAAGTATAACTTGGATTGCCCAAGATATGTCCTCCACATCACCTTTACTAATAACGTGGATCAAATGAGTCCTTCAATTTACATGCAAAGGCAACCTGTGTACCGTAAACCAAACTGTTCATATGTAAGACTTTTAAAACTACTGTCACACAAATACTGACACCGGTAATTGTTAAAGGGTTTTTATCACGCAACAGTAATACATAAAACTGTTGCATGGAAATTGGTTCAGTATGGCTGTAACTTAAAGCTCAGCAGGAAATGTGAACGTTAAACTTAGATTCAGATATGAATGACAGCAAACAGTGGTAAACAGACATTTCCATATAAGAAGATGTCCTGCTTAGTTTGTTTTAGAACTCGGTGCTTATCTCTTCTTCAGAGGACTACAAGGCACTGCTTCTGTTGTGATATTTTGGGGCTTCCTCCCCCTTGGCAAGTGTCTCAAAGGTCCTCCCCTTCACTGGTGCTTTACCTCTCTCTGTTACTTACTCGCCACTGCCAGGAACAAGTGCTGTCTCCCTCTTTTGCATGTTCACCCTTCCTGAATCACACCCACTCCCTCTCTCTCTTCACTGGAGCACCCCTATTCTGGGCCTCTCCTCTCCCTCCTTGGATCACATTTCTTTTCTGGGGTTGAAAGGGTGTACTTCGCTCTGTTATATATCCCCTCTCCCGGTTATCAAAATCAATCACTCTCTTGCTACATTTAATTTCCCCTCACCTCTCTTTGGTCACAGGTCTCTGGGGTATCTCATTCTTCTGGCCTCAAGGGGCACCCCTCCCTGTCACTGGAGCAGACACCCCTTCTGGGCTTAAAGGGGCTCTCTTCAAGATGCACAGTGCTCTCCTCCCCCTCCGCAGCACACCCCTCTTCTGGGGTTCATTGGACCTATCCTCTTCCTCACAAGAGCACATCCCTTTTCTAGGCTCAGTAGGTTCCGCTCCCCCTAAACTGGAGAACACCCCTCTTCCTGGGTCCCATTGGCTCCCCCCATACTCACTGACAAACACCCTCTTCAGGGGTCCAAGTGTTCACATCTTCTGCACTGATGCAGACCACTCTTCTGGGCTCAACAAAGGGTTCCCCTTCTCTGGTGCTCTCCAGCTTCATCGGTAAAATCTCCCCCCTCCCCCCCCCGTGCCCAGCCTACAGACAGTGTCCCTGATTTTTAGCCTCAGTTTTAAGACCCTTCCAATCTCTCATTGGCTGAGGCACACTTTCAAATTGAGTGGATAATTAGTTTCCTAAGTCCGGGGAAGGAAGTCTTTAAAAGGCAGCCATTTTGTATTTATTTCACTCCAAGGCGACTCCTGCTGGCCCCTCGACAGAGCCAGAGAAGACGTACATCCCACCATGTCCTCTAAGACCAGCAGGCAATCGGTTAAGGCTCTGACCCGCAGTCCTAAAAACCTGAGTATAAAGGCCTCTGAGATGTCTATTCGACTGGTGTTGACACCGCTGAGTCAGCATCACATCCTCTTCAAAGGAAGTTGAAGGTACCTTTGACGTCGGCCTCAGATTCGACATCCAGATATAACCCGCAATCAAAGACGGATTTCTTTAAATCCTTCAGTTCCATTTTGAAAGAGGAAGAAGTGGATGATGTTATTCACTTTAGGTATGAATGTTTTGGTACTCCGAATGTTCTGGAGGAATTAATTTCGGAAGGTTCAAGGCTGGAAGACCTAGTCTAATGCCTAAAAGATACAAGTGGTCTAGATACTTCCCCTGAGATTAAGCTTGAAACTTCAGATGTGCATGTGCATTCTCATCCAAATTGAGCCTATAGAACTGTAATGAACAGAGTCCTAGGGTATTTGGGATGGGGTAGTCCTGCGAAGGGCATTACCCACTGTGGCCTAACCGACGTCTTAGATAAGAGCCCTCGTAAAGAGCCTGTGCTACCCTTTCATACAGCACTAAAGAATCCACTTGTGGACCTCTGGAAGAAAACAGAAACTACTCTTGCTGTGAATAAGGAGTTGGTAAAAAAATACAAACCTCCAGTTGACCCTAATTTCTTATCTAATCAACCTACACCAGAAAGCTTGGTGGTACATACTGGTACTTCAACATTCAAAGCCGCAGCTTATCCTACCATCCCTCGAGATTGGGACAATGCACGTTATGATGCCCTTGCACAAAGGTTTTTTTTTCAGCTGGAAGTATTGCGTTAAAAGCCATCAACGCGGGGGCAGATTGGGGCACTGTTGCATGATGAACGAGTGAAGACATGACCTGCGGCGAGCCACCAATATCCTGCTGAAAATCCTGTTCTTTTTCCCAGGGTTGGCGTACAACCTTGCTGGTACTATGCGTAAAGGATCTGCAGGCACTGCAATGTTGTGTTTTCCTTGAAAATCGGAAAACAAAAAGCCCAGCAAATCTGTGCTGAATGTACCGACCCACGCCCAACGCCATCTTGTGAAAAACCAGCAGAAGCACAGATAGCTTGAGATTGGCTGCAAACCATCATCTTGAGGCAGGCTAGGAATGCTATACCTGCCGAGGATCCAGAGGTGCAAGTTATGGAAGGCGGTGCAGTCCGACGTGATAATCGGAGGCCCAGATGGGGTCAGAAGGAAGATCTGTTCTGCTCACCAACCGCAGTTGGACCAGTCGAGGGGAGTCAGTGGTTTCGGTGGCAGCCCGGCTGCCAGGATGAGTCCTTGAGCGAGCCTTCAAGTATCCGCTCCTCGCTGCAGGCCGATCCAGCCCACTGAGAGCACTGCGATTTACACCGGGATTTACACCGGGTCTGCATTGCACCGATAAAGGAAAGGAAAGTACAAGGACAGAAGGTATTTACCGAGCTGCAAATACTGCACAATCAAAGTGTTTTACAAATATGGGGCCCCATCCGACTTGAACAATAGTTAAATAACGGTCTGTGGAAGGGAGGAGCCATAGCTGTAGGAAGGACAAACTGGGTGACGGCCGGGGAATTCAAAACAATAAAGGAAAAACCGATCCACCATTTTGGAAGATACGATGGGGGAACCGAATCATGCTGGCGTTGCTGCTATTAAATGTCTTCCTTTGAACACTGTGTGCAGCAAATAAACTCCCTCCCCCCCCCCAACCTACCCCTGTCAAAACCTCCTCTTAACACTGCCAAGCACACAAATCGTTAATAACAAGGCGACTAGCGGTGCTTACTGGTTTCGAGTGGTATAAGATCTCCCACTATTGGAGAAGCTCCAAATATGACAGCAACACCATTCTGATGGGGTGATACAGTGACAGTGTTTTGGATCTGAATCATCCCCAACTTGAAGATGGACTGTGTGCTACCCATGAGGTGCAGGTGAGGAGGACAATTCCCGACTGGGTGGTGCTACTTTATGATAACCCGTTACCTTCTGATTTGACATTAAAGTACTGTAAAACAAGCTTGGATCAACGTCTTGTGCTGAGGTTGTGCTGGATACCTCACCCTTATAACATCCCCAGCCCAAATTGAAACGTTGGAAGTTGGCTTCCGAATACATTTCGTTGACCAGACGGCACTCCCCGGAGTCCCATGCATTAACACTGCGTCCTAACCCTCATCATCTTTGCGATTCATGGGCAATCAAGCAACATCCTCTGAGGCCAACAAACTACATCACGGTCAAAGGCAAATCTAAAAAAGTCTCCACCCAAAGTAAAATGGAACAGTATGCATCATGTATGGTCGGCATTCCCAATGAGCTGGCCGTGCACAGGGGAGTCACACCGATGGAAGAGAACATTTCTCTTAATATCATGATGGCAGCCTTTGGAAACACTCGGTCGTCCATGGAGGAGAAGATAGACGGCCTTATCTCATTGTATCTTTCTTACTGCATGACTTGCAGAAATTGGAGAGGCCGAACATCGCATTTCTGATACAGAGGATTCTGTTAGGGCTATGGAATGCCAAATGTCGACAGTGGTGCAACGGCTCAAACTGATGGAAAGTCGAGTTGATTAGGGAAAATGCAAATCTAGCGGAACAACATTCGCATTCTGCATCTCCCTGAGAAAACAGAGGGTCCTAATATGGAGCTATTCTTCGAACAATGGCTGGTAGGCCTGGTGGCACATTTTCAAATTTCTTCTCCACAGAAAGGGCCCACCGAATGCCGTCAGGACTACTAATGATCTCTGCCTCAATGCCAGTAAAACGGAGATCCTCCTCGTCGGAACACCAGCTCCCTCCTTCCCTCTCACTCTCTGGCTGCTCATTTAGTGTCCTCTTCCTTCTCCTACCTGTGAGGCAAACTATGGGGTCATCTTCGCCTCTTCCCTCTCCTTCTCTCCTCACATTTCTGACGTCTCTAAGAAGTCAAACTATCAGCTGCACCTCCTCAGAGGTATTCTTCCTTTCCTCACTTTCCCCCAGAAGCTCACTGTCTCCTGAGCTCTGGTCCTCTCAAGGCTGGACTACTGCAACAGCTTCTTTCTAAATATTCCTTCCTCTACTCTCCGTCCTCTACAGCTTATCCAGAATAGGACTGCAAGACTTGTCCTTGGCCTCAAGCCCAGGGATCGTATCTCTCCAGCTCTGAAATCTCTTTATTATCTCCCATTGGTGGCAAGGATCAAGTTCAAGACCCTATGCATTGTCCACAAGACTTTCTGGAGCCTGGGTCCACACTACCTCCAACTCTCTCTTCCTAAGTATCTCCCTTCTCTCGCTAACCGCTCATCCACCTTCAACTCTCTGAGGGTCAGCCGCTTTTCCAAGCAGAGAGTTGGGGGCAGATCTATTTCTTCGGCTGGGGCCTCCCTCTGTAACAGCCTCCCTCACTCTCTTAAACTTGAACAGCACTAGCTTTGGTTCCGGAAGCAACTCAAGACCTTTCACTTCGCTTCCGCTTCCTCTCTTCCTCTCCCCTGCTGATGACCTGTCTGTTCCATGCACTGGTCACCTGGCCACCCTCAGAATTTGGACACAGGTCCCTGCCTGTCCAGTTGCACATCACACTGCCTTTTGGCCCCCCAGCACTTGTGGTCTGTATCTGTAATCCTACAGCCCCCTCTCTATGCACTTATGAGCCACCTGTTGGCTACACCATCTGATTACCAGCACTTAGCCCCACGCTGGCTGCACCCTGTTACCTACACTTCTCCACGCCCCCCTCCCTTTTGCACTTCTCCACCCCCCTTTTGCACTTCTCCCTTCCCCCCTTCCTGCGCTTGCACAATCTGAATGACACAAGGCCTAGTAAGGTAATATTTTTGTCCTGCCTTTGTTTCCCCCTCCTTATCTTGCTGCGCCCAGAAAAACTTGTATACAGGTGCGTCATAAATGCCATATTATATCATGCATGTCGTAGCATCAAGGACTGCATGGACGTAACGTGAAAAGCTTGACCAGGGAAAGATTTTATGAAGGGGTCTACACTGGAAGTAACCGTTCTTGGTTATGCTTGGTATTTCATTGGAGAAGCAGGGGGTTGCATCAGAATGAAAGCCAGTTGCCTCACGTGTTGAATCAGCTGTGTTGGCGTCCTGAAGGCTGTCGATCTGACTGTCTTGTTATCCTAATTATGTTTCCTTTTGTTTGGGGAATTCCCCCATTTCCTTTCAGTTGGCCCCTGTGTTGAGTTAGAGAAATTCCCCATCCTTTTGTAGGAGAAGGACGAGTCACAGGGGACTGGGTTGCTCTGCTGTTTCCCGATGTGCCTGCCAGAGTAAATAGTGTTAGATTCTGTGGGCGTGTCTTCCCATCAGAGACGTGCTATCTCTTTGAAGTTGAAAGAATCAACTTGCTCTATAAAGAGGATTCGGAACTACATGTTTCAGCATGGCCTGGCAGAGTCAAAATCCAATTATTTAGACCGTGGCATATGTAACTGCAACATGGATAATATCAGAATGCCCACAATGAAAACAACAGAGGTTATAAAACACATCCCAGGGGTGGACGTGCCTATAGGGGACTCAAAGGAAAAGGGTTGGGCTTACTGAAAATGTGTAATTTGGGGCCACTGTGAAAAAAAATTCCAGGGCCTCTTTTGGTTCCCAGTATACCCGTGATCCCAGCAAGGATGCATAGGACTGCAGCTCCCATCCAGTAGTCCCAAAGACCCCTGCTATCCTAGTATTGTAACCGGCCTGCAACTCAAAGAAAGAATGAAGGCAGAGCTTCATTGCAGCGTGGAAAGAAACCAAACCATGTCGAACTCATTCAAATAGCTTGCCCTCTGAGTAAACTCTTTATACTCTCGCAATCGCATTGCTTTGATGTTTTTCTACCCTCCCCCCTCTGAAAAAATTTGAATCAGCACAAAACAGCCAAAGGGAAATGTATACGATCATCCAAAAATGTAAAAACGACAGCCTGCAACACAACACCTAATCTAGCATAAGAACTCTGCACATTTCTTTTTTTTTTAGAACTTTATTTTTAATATTTTCTGTATGTAACAAAAAGCGAAATCAAACATTGCACCAACAGGGTGCATATTAAACAATATCCCTCATACCCATCTCTTCCCAGTTACCCCCCCTCCCCCTCGCATCTCCCGTATTCTGTGCAGATGCCTTGTCAACACTGTGTTTGATGCTTTCACTCCTGAGTGATCTTCTCTAAAGGACCAATTATCCCGGTCTGTCCTATTTGAGAGTTTGGGGTTTCTGAGTCTGAGGATTCTATGCTGTTCGTCAGGTATGACACATATGGACCCCAGATATCAGGGGGACGCGCATGTAATGGAAGCGTTCTAATGAATTCTGTGTCTAGGTCTTGACAATATATGATATCTTTTTCCCAGTCTTCAATCTTGGGGAGCGGGCCTTTGCCCCATGTCATTGCTACTCTTCTCCGGGCCAGGACCATGAGGAGTGCCGTCAGTCTGCGTGATGCTGGTTGCATGTGTCTGGTAAGTCCCAGGAGGGCACCCAGAGGGAGCAGGGTTACCTGCTCTCCCACAATTTTGGAAGTTTTCTGAATGACGGCGGACAGAAGTGGTGCACGCATGGGCAGCTCCATGCCAGGTGGAAGAAATCTGCGTTATCGGATGAGCATCTTTCGCATTGGGCCGAAGTCTCTGGGTGGTGATACTTTTTCTTGGCTGGAGTATAGTACGTTTGGTAAATGAAGTTAAAGTGGATTAATTTATATCTTGTATTTAGTGCGATTTTTTGGGTTTGTCGGAGGATGTATGCCCAGTCTTCTGTGGGTATTGGCTCCAGAATGGCTGTTTCCCACTTCCGCTGGGCTCGGGGGTTGGGCTTTCGAGTGTCTTGTGTAAGGGATTTGTACAAGGTTGACACCAATCTTCCCTCTCCCTGAGCTTGGATCACACTGTGTAGCAGGGTCCACGTGGGAGGCTGCTGAGGGAACGTGGGGAATACCCCTTGGAGGGTGTGTCGTAGTCTAAAATAAAGGAATACATCTAGGGATGAATTAGCTCCTCTGTCCTTGGCCATTTGTGGGGTTAGAAAGGTGCCCTACGGGAACAGATCTCCCAGAGATTGAAGGTTCAGTTTGTCTACCCATATGAGAAACACTTTTTCATTTGTGAGGGGTATTCCGGGGATGAATTTAATGGGAAGTAGGGGGGAATACCGTATGGTTATGCCATATTCTTTGGCCATCTTTTTCCAGATAGCATATGTGGATAGTACTGTGTTTAGTGTCTTGTGTGGGACGGGGAGATTGCTAATAATGACCGCGCTGAGCAGGTCAGGGGACGCTAGGGCTCTTTCCACTTGCACATGCGGGCGGATGTAGTGAGCTGAATACCAATGACTCAGAAATTTTGCCTGGGCCGCCCAATAGTATTTTTCAACGTCTGGGAGGGCCAAGCCTCCCTTCGCTGTTGGCAAGGTTAGGGTGTTGTAGGCCACTCGTGCCGGTTTCCCGGCCCAGAGTAGTTCTAGAATCAAACTCTTAACCTTTTGAAAGAAGGATTTGGGTACGAGTAGTGGGATACTCGTAAAGAGATAGAGCAATTTGGGGAGGATAACTATTTTCGTCAGGGAAGTCTTGCCCCAGAGCGTCAGCAGAAGAGACTTCCATCTCTGGACACGTTCTTGTATGGAATGTAACACTGTTTGGTAGTTATCTCTAAATACCTCGTGATGATTGCGGGATATATAAATGCCCAGGTAGCGCACTTTGGACTTTTCCCATTTGAACCCATGGTCATCCCTGAATTCTGTCGTGTGAGGGGTTAAAGGAAACACTATTGATTTAGAATGATTTGTTTTGAGGCCTGACATTCTCCTGAATTTTATCACTTCCCTCATTACAGGGTTCAGATTGTTTTGGGGATCGCCGACGAATAGCATGACGTCGTCGGCGTAGAGGGAAACTATCAATTTATGGGGCCCTAGTTTCAATCCGCAGTGACGATGTTCGGCCCGTAGCCACGACGCCAAGGGCTCCATCACCAGGGCGAAGATGAGGGCTGAAAGCGGGCAGCCCTGTCTTGTTCCGCGTTCCGGTGTGATGCCTGGGGACCTAGCGTTACCTACTGTGATGTAAGAGCGTGGCTTGTTGTACAACAATGTACTAGTTTAAGGAAGAAGTTGCCTAGACCCATCTGCCTGAGCGTTGCAAACATAAAGGGCCACTCGACGGAATCAAGCGCTTTTTCGGCGTCCAAGAGGACTGCAATTGCCTGTTGTGACGGGTCAAGAGCCTCAATAACGCCGAACAGCCTCCTGATGCCATAGGTTGTGCTACGACCTGGGATGAAGCTGGCCTGGTCGCCGAGCACCAGGGCGGCATCAGAGGGAGCAACCTTGTTGCTAGAATCTTTGCCAGGATTTTATTGTCTAGATTTATTAAAGAGATCGGCCTGTATGAGGCACAATCCTCTGCAGGTTTGCCGGTCTTATATATTACCATCACATTGGCTTCGCACATCGTGGGTGGGAGTGAACCTCGTTCTATCGACTCCTCGAAGACCTGACCCAGAAGGGGAGCCACAATTGAAGCGTGTGCTTTGTAAAATTCTCCAGTAAGGCCACCTGGACCCGGAGCTTTCGTGTTTGGGAGGGCCTTTATTGCATCCTGGATCTCTTCCAGTGAGATCGGAGCGTTCAGGGGTTCTCGTAGTTCTGCGCTGACCCAGTAAAGTTCAGTGTCATTAAGAAACCCTTGTATTGCTCCTGGATCTGCAGCACCCTTTGAGCTGTACAAGGTGCGGTAGAAGTCGCAGAATGCCTCGCAGATGTTTTCTTCCGTATATACCAGTTGGCCTTGTGCATTCTTTATACGTTCGATGCGAGGCGGAGCTTTATCGATCGAGAGTAGGCGGGCCAGCAAGGCTCCAGGCTTTAGACCCTCTCCATGTTGCCTAATCTGATGTCTGCGGCCCAAGAATTTTAGTTCTCTTTCGGCTGTTTCTCCAAAGTTCTTGAGTTCCACTTTCATTTTAGCTTGGAGTCATGGGTCTGGGGAGACAGAGGATTTGAGCTCTAGGTCCTTTAATCGATGCTCACTATCCGTGAGTTCTCTGCTTTAGCATGCTGTTTTCTTTTGCCAGGCATATTCCTCTCACATAGCATTTGAGTGTTTCCCACACTGTACTGGCTGAGTCGACTGAGTCTTTGTTCGTATCAAGGAAGGAGATTATTTCCTGGCTTAGTTCTGCTGCGAAGACGGTGTCAGTTAATGAACCTGTTTTAAATCTCCAATGAAGACCAGGGATTGTGGAGCCTGCTAGGGTGGTTTCAAGTATGACCATGGAGTGGTCTGAAAAGGACCTTGGCATGATTTGGCTTTTCCCCCATTCAAACGGGCTGTGGGCTGAGGCTAGGATATAGTCGATTCGTGAACTAGAGTGGTGAACTGCCGAGTAGAATGTGTATTCTTTGGTGTTCTGGTTATGGTTCCTCCATGTGTCTGTTAGACCAAATGCGTGGCAGATCTCTTTGACTTGGGCACTGGCTTTCGAGGGCGACCCTGACGTATTGTGTGATTTGTCAAGCTTGGGGTCGAGTGGGGTATTGAGGTCTGCTCCCCGTATAATGCTTGTTGCGTTCATCTCTCCCAGTCTGGACAGCACCCAATTGAAGTTATCTGGTCCGTCTGTGTTGGGAGCGTAGGAGTTAACCAGGACCACCTCTTTCCCTGGTAGTATTCCTCTCACCAGCAGAGCTCTCCCATCGGTATTTCTCCTTGAGTCGATCAGACTGAAGTTCGTTCTCCTATCTATCAGTATCGCGACTCTCCTGGCATATGACAAGTAGGATGAGAAGTACCGGTGGCAGCCCAATGAGATTCCGAGGACTTCGTAAAATGTGTTTCTTGTAGAATGGCAATGTTAATTTTGTGTCTTCGCAAGTATTGGAGGATCTTTCTCGTTTTCGCCGGGTGGTTGCCTCCACGAATATTCCATGTGGCAATCTTATATGTCGTCATTGTCTCGTGAGGGAGATTTCATGGACATGCTGGGCCGAGATTCAACGGTAGGCGTGGAGTCAAGGCATTCGGGAGGGATCTGAGGTCTTGGCTTCTGCTTGCTTGATTTCCGTGGTGAGGTTAGCGGGAGATGAGGGTGCGAGATACTTGGTGACTTCTTGGAACTGGGATCTCTCCCTTGTGTGGCCAACCCCCAACTGGCCCATACTGAACTAACTCTGGTTGGCAAAACAGCCAACTTTGCTGTGCGTGGGGCGCTGGTGGCCCTCCAAGAGGGGCTGGTTCCCCACGTCTGTTACTAGATTTGTTCCGTGGTGGTGAACGTAGTTGCGCTTGGGTGATACTTTGCCTTAATAATGTGTAACCGTCTGGCGAAAGTTACGGAGGGTCTCTTCTGGGTCCATTGCCTCTTTGTGATCTGCCGTTATTTGTGACAGGTCTGCATTCGGAGCGGTCCAGATAGTCACTTGTTTCTTCTGGTGTATTAAAAAATTGGGTTCTGCCCTCGTGTTGGATGCAGAGATTGGCTGGGAACCGCATCGAGTATTGAATTTGATTTTCCTGCAGCCTGCATTTCACTGTTGTGAACGACCGTCTTTGCGCCTGTACCGCTTGAGAGAAGTCTGGGAAAAACTGAATTTTGTCCCCCTCGAATTGGAGGTCACCTTTGTCTCTGGCAGCTCTCAGAATTGTGTCGCGATCTTTGTAATTAAGCAACTTTGCTATGATTGGACGAGGGTTCGCTCCTGGGATTGGCCTTGTATTGGGTATTCTGTGGGCTCTTTCCACGACGAACATCTTGGAAAGGACCTCTTCTCCAAACAGCTCGATGCAGATTTTTTCTACATGATCTTCCATCCTGGTAGCCAATTGGTGCTCTCTAACGCCCACTATCCTGATGTTATTACGCCTAGAGCGGCCTTCCAAGTCTTCATTTTTGGCACACAGCGCTTTCATTTGCGATTCTAGTGTGGTCACTCTGGATGTTAGGGAGGTCGAGCCGTCTTCGAGGTCAGATACCCTTTGCTCCACTGTGTCCAATCTGTCTGCGTGCTTGTCTAGTCTATGCTGGAGCATGTCTACTTTGGATGAGAGGGTGTCGAGTTTGCTCCCAAGGCTGCCTATACCGGCTTTCAGGTCGAGTAGGATTTCTCTAATATCAAGATCCTGCGCCACAGCCTCATCTTGGATAGTGCTGTGAGTAGGGGACTGAGAGCGACTACTAGCCGCAGGTGCCTTGGTTGAAGAGCTGCCCTCGAAGTTGAGTTTTTTCTGAAGCCTGTCTGTCTTCCCCATAGTTGCTGTTGTTATGGAACCTCCTGTACCACCTTTGGTGAGCAGTGCGGGTCTAGGACCTACTGGTGGAAGTTCGGGAGGGGCTGTGGGAGCGTGCCGACTGGAAGCAGGAGCGTTGGCTAAGGCGTCTGCGTTCTCAAACTAATGTTAGTTCCACTGCTGGGACCGCTGTTCCTGGACCCCCACGGAGGGAAGCGTCGACTTGTTGCCTCGCAGGTTAGGTAAGGATTTGGCGTGTCTATGATGGCTTTTGAGAAGCTGGGTTGTTTAAGGTTGTGGTGGTCTTTTTCATTGGGGAGAGAAGGTGCAGTGCCGCCGGTGTCTGCCGCTTTACGGACCGCGGCCCCGTCTCCGCTGCCGCTCGCGTGTGCCCCTCCTCGCTCCTCGGGTTTTTGCAGCTGCCTGGGCCTCCTATGTTGCCCAGCGTCGCCTCCTGAGACCGCGCGACAGCGCTCCTGGAGCTCCACTCCAGGAGCTCCCGGGCTGGGAGCCGTCTAATGCTCCGATGGCCTCCGATCATATGATTGTCACTCGGGCAGACCCAGGGATTTGTGCGACGGCTGCTGCGGCCACGGGGACGTACCTGTCCGCCCGGGCCGGGCGTCTGCCTTCTTCTTTTTCTCTCCTGTCAGCTCGTCCAGGCTCCACTGGTTCCGTGTTGGCTCAGCGGCCGTCAGACCTCTTGCCGCTCGGAGCACCAGCTGGATGACGCTGACTCCCTCTGGGTCGAGTCAGCGCACGGCGGGCCGCTCCTTCGCTGGCCGCGCGGACGCCCGCGCAGGCCGCACCTTGCGTCCGCGGAGAAGGGGGGGCGGCACCTTCTTGTGGGAGATTCGCCACCCACGTCCACAGGATCGATGAAATGAATATATCCCCCTGCAAGGAATCGCTTTCTCTACAAGGGGGAGGCAGCGACTGTCGGAATACACCCCACGGAAGCAGCGATTTTTCAGGATATTCGTGGGAGCTACACCGAGCTCACAGGGAGGCCGCCATCTTGGACGGCTCTCTAGCGCCCTTGAACTCTGCACATTTCAACAAAAAGATCCTTGCCATCCAAGATCACATTGACATCAAAAGAAGCTCTCACACTCATATATCACAAACCACACTCCACTGGCTCCTTTCTTGACCTCCTCTCAAACTTCTCTATCCTCTTTCTAGACTTACTTACTACCATTAACTCATGTAACCCAACCAGATTGCCAGAAGATGTGTGTCCACCCCTACACTTTACATATCCGCCATGAAATATCCAGCACCTACGCCTATTTTCCCTTGCTTCCTCAATGACTCCATCAGTACCGGAAGTGTCCAGACTCAGTTGGAATCTGTATACATCAGACATCTGCTCAAAAATCTCGCAACATACACAAATCACCCAGCTAGCTACCGTCCAATATTAAACACTATTTTTATTGGGAAGCTACTGGAAACATAAATATACCGTCAACTGTAGGACTTCATCGAAACAAACAACTTCCTGCATGAGGCACAGCATGGTTTCACACAAACTGATCGGGGACACACTTAAAAACAATGCAGATGAAAATTCAGGACGCCCTCATCCTGCTGGACATCTGTGCTGCTTTTGACACCATCAGTCACAAAGTCTTCTCAAAAATGCTGGAAAACATTAGTATCCAATGAACAGCTCTATGCTAGATCACCTCCTTATGGGTAAAACCAAAACCACTATCATGGGCCCTTACAAACACCAGCCTCGCCTAATTACCTGTGGCGTACCCAAAGGTTCCATGCTCTTAACTCTTATATTCGACATTTTCAGGACACCCCTAGTGAACATCATCAGCAGATCTGGCCTAACCTGCTACAACTGGGTGGATTGCACACAAATAATCTACAAACTTAACAACAAACGCTCCAGATATTAAAACATGACTTGCAAACATGGAGGCATGAATGACAGCAAATAGATGAAAACTCAACCATACCAAAACAGAGCTGATGCTCTGCAATCCAGCAACCTCTAAAACCTCTACAAACCTTTTGCCTGATGAGATGGGCCCATTCCCAGTACCAAACACCGCAGTAAGAAATCTTGGAACCACAATGGACAACACCATCACTCATAAACCGCTGCTTTTTCCTACTCCACACTCTATGCCACATCTTCCCTTAATTAGCGTTCACTCACAGAGCCCTGGCCATGGTTTCACTAATACTATCCAGACTAGATTATGCTAACGGCCTCTATCTCAAACGTGCGGTTGAGGGAACTACAAAGAGTCCAAAATGCTGTGGCCAGATTACTCCTCGGAAGGAAGATATTTGAACATATGACACCATCACAATGTATTCTTCACTGTCTGCCCATCAAGAAAATGAAACCTTGTGCGTCACCCATCACTTATACCATCAAATTGGCCCTCTCCTTCAGAAGAAAGTTCCAGCACTGCACACTTTCCAGAACACCAAGGCCCAGGAATGCTGCACTAGTCCTAGTCCCCAGCTTCAATAAGAAATGACAAGCGGACCCCAATTCTCCATTTTGGCTATGAAACCCTGGAGCACCCGACCTAAATATCTTCACCTGGACGTGAACCACCTGATGTGCAGGAAACAGCTTAAGACTTGGCTCTTCAACCAACCATTGTGAAAGAAATGAATGAAAACAGCGACCAACCAAGCACCATGCAACAGATATCCCCTTGACCCTGGCACCATGCCAAGTAAATGGACAAAGGGGCCAGCACGTCACGCAAACACATCATGTTGTGAGAGCAACCTCCTTTTAAATCCTGTTAGGGAAGAGCGTAGACTCCCAGCACTTGCTACTTCATACGGATAGGCGTTATCTGGACTAATAACACCTCAATAACATATTCACATTCATATTCAAATCAACATTTTCTGATCCTTTTGAATCATGGTGATTATGTGTTAAGCGACACAAACCTCTCCAGGCTACCTTTCATGAGATATCCCATCGAATTGTTGATGCCTTGCTGGATGACAATGGACAGCACCTGCATCTTTCAAAGAAACCTACAACCAAGAGCCAGGAAGCAACAATATCTTAACCCCACCCCACCCACCAATCACTCCCATCCTTCAACTAACTCTGTACTTAAATCTTGCAACCTGACATATCACTCACCGTCTTCAGACGATCCACCAGGTCAAGTGTTACTCAAAAGATGTCTACCCTTTCATCTTTGATCAACAGCCACTCTCAATCGGTGCTTCACACTCTGGGGCAGTTGTGGCTAACCTGCACCTGTCTATACCCCTTACAGTTTTCATCTCAGCACACATGTAATGTGTACTTTAAATCTGCACCAATCAACACCAGGTTTTCCACATCTACCTTCCCGCTTCTAACAACACCCATCCGCTTTTCCTACAGAGCCTTGCGGAGCAGGGCCAACAATAGTGGCAGAAGTGTGCAATATAAGAACACTTAAATTACATTACATTACATCTTTTCTCAAATTGGCACCCCCTCAACTATGGACCTTTGATATTATATTCTTCCTTTGTATTGTCACAAAGTTCCCCATTTCACTTATTCCTTGTTTTGGGGACATTCATTCTTCAACCCTAATCATATGCCTCTTCTGTGGGTTGGCCTCCTATGTCTTAGTTGCTAAGCGGCCAGTTTTGGGCATAGTCAGTTGGACTGTGCTATCGACCTCTGCCGTTTCTTATTTTGAAACGTTTACCTCATAACAGTCTATTTTTGAATAGGCCAAACTTAGTCTTCAGACTTGGCAGTCCCTGAATTAATATTCTGGAATTCGACCTGTGGTATGAGGAAGTTATGCACAACCAAATAAATCACTGAAACCCAAAGGCCTGCCCATGGCCATCTCATGCCCCTCATGGAGCCAGATATTTCATAATGTACTAATTTCCTGTTCTATACATGTGCTTTGTATCACATTCCAATCATCCCCTACACTTTAGGACATTAGTCATAATTTCTTCATCATAAATCTATGGTCCAGATAACAAGAGTGACACGCACCCATGACATCACAAAACATTCTTCCCTGCTGCACCACTCCCTCCTTTATATCTGCGGCACCTGTTTCCTCTTTCCCATCCTCTTATCTTTACCCTGGCCCTCTCCCTTCTGCAGACTAAACAACATGTCAAGTTACAGACAAGCCTGGGCACTCTGAGGCTACTACATTGATGACCTGGCACAGTCTAAGAGCCTAACAACATAAGATAAACAACACAGCAACCCCTCTCCAAGATGTCATTTCTTCTCTGGTCACTGCTGTCAGCAATGGCTGTGGTGGCTCTGGCAAGTGTGCCCCTGGCAATGCAGATATCTTGAAGGAGGGAGCGATGCTGTTGTTTCTGGTTAATAGTAGAGTGAGAGCAGCAGTGACAGAGGCATCCCCCGTGGTGGTGACTGGCCTGGTATTTGCAGATGTACATTGTATTGCGTGTGTCCTGCAGGTAGGGTGCATTGTATATGGGAGGAATGTAAAGGCGGTTAAGCTCTGCGGGTACGTTTTTGATGGATCTTTTAAGGGAGCAGAGGACATGCAACTGCATTTGGTGGTTTCAATTATTTTAGAATTATTTGTTTCTGTACATATTGTAACAAATGTGCAGGCTCATTTGCACTACCAACCAATCATTAAAAACTGTGCATGCTTGAATCACTATTACCATCTCCAACAACTGACTCATCGCCAAATTACTAGACTGCACAGCCTATTCCCAGCTCAGCCTATTCTCTGAGGCCTGTGGCCTTCTCGACCCTGTCCAGTCTGACTTCAGACCTCTCCACGGAACTGAGTCATCCCTTGTCTCTATCTGGGACGACTTGAAAAGAACAGCAGATTCTGAGACTGCACTGCTCTCATCCTTCTTGACCTCTCAGCAGCCTTCCACACAATTGGTAACCACTCCATCCGCATGAACAGACACTTTGATTTTGGCATAAAGGACTCCACCCTCAGATGGACCCCCTCTTTCCTCTCTGACTGTTCCCAAATGGTCTATCTCGGTCCTTTCTCATCCGCCCTCTGCCCAGTCCACCACAGAGTCCCCCAGGGAGCCTCCCTCTACCCCCTTCTTTTCTACCTCTACCTCTCCGCCCTCCCCAAGCTCATCCGCTCCCACAATCTCACCTGTTACAACTATGTGGATGACACCAGGATTCTCCTCGAGATCCCCAACTCCACCTCCTCGCCCCTCCCAGACCTTGCATCCTGTCTTCAGACATTGACCTCTGGATGACGAAGAATCACCTGCTCCTCCACCCGGAAAAACAGAAATCATAATCTGTGTCAAAACAGCTCTCCTTCTCCAACCAATCCCTGGGCCGCATTCTGTCAAAAACCTAGGATGCACTCTTAGCTCTGACCTGTCCCTTTCCCGTCAAATCAATGCAGTCTCTAGATCATGCACATTCCAACTCGCCATCCTCAAGCAGATTTTTCCCTTACCCCATAGAGTATCCGCAGTCATGGCTATCATACTCTTGTGCCTCGATTACTCTAATTCCCTCTACCTGGATACGCCCACATACCAACTGAGAAAGATCCAATAGATCCAAAACTCTGCAGCAAGCGTCCTCCTCACACTCTACCCCAGATAACACATCTCCCTTGCACTCAGGACAACTCTACTGGCTGCCGATCAGTTGATAGACCTTTCTCAAGGCAATGTGCATTACCCACCGCACTATCCACAAGAAAGTCCCGGAATTGCTCCAAAACAAGCTCTCTCACTACCACCCCACCAGAAACCTCAGATCATGCTCTGCACACCTCCTGGTAGTCTCTCCTTTCAAGTTCGGCAGACTAGGAGGCGTCTCTGTCCTTGCACCCACATTCTGGAACTCCTTCCCACTCACGCTCCACCTCCTAGAAGATCACCTGGCCTTCAGGAAAGCCCTCAAAACCTGTCTGTCTCCCCCCCCAGCCTCATGACCTCCCCTCCCCTCCGCCCATTGCACACCGCCTGCCTAAGCCAGCAGACCCCTTCACACACCACCTGACCCACACCCTCCCCACCTGCCTACCTCAGCCACTTCTTCGTTTAAACACCCAGTTCTGGTATCCTACCACCTGGTGGAACGCCAAGCACACATGGAGGACGCAGGTAGTCACTCCAGCAACTTGCACCTGGACGACCCCTGACAGTGGGCCAGGTATTGCACCCATATCAGCTTGGAGGGTGGCAATGCATCGCACTTCAAATGCGCATCTCGGCCATCTCACTCATGGTTGGCACGGCATGTAACTCTAAAGCACAGGATGACGAGCCATCCTGCCACACGTAATCAGGAAACAGGCTTAGAAGGAACTAAGGATGACAATCTCTCCCTATAAGAACCCAGCAGCAGGAGAATATTGTGCATTTTCAAAGCACTTAAATCACCTGTGATATGCAGCAAAGCTCCTTGTATATAGATTGAACCCAGGAATTATTAATTGTTGTTTGTACAGATAGCCCATTTCTCCCCTTGCACGCTGCACTTTTGCAACTTAGTGGAAGGCACAGCTCCACTCCACACACCCTGCACACACATACAACGCAAACACAACGCACCTCACCTCTGCCATAAGAAGGAAGCTACTTTTATTATTATATATTTATTTATTTGTATTTGGTTCATTACAAGCTACTTTTAACAAAATAAAACAGAACTGTAGCTTCCCACATATTCTTCTATCGCCTTAAACACAATCCCCCCTTAGTCCATAGTATTCCTCCGCTTCGTCCATACACACGCCTTTTGGATATGGGTGACTACCAGAGTCATGGCCACCCTTTATCAACAATAATGGCTGAAATGCACACACTCCCCAACTTTCCCAACATTGTTTGGACTCCGATGCCTCTGAGGGCGTTCAACCAAAAGTGCGTTGTGACCATAATTATGGGAAAAAGCACTATAACAAATGATAGAATGAATGAATGAAGTACATAATGCACACTGGTCTTGGTGCTCATTTCATTTTTCACAACACTAACCCTTATATTAAAGTGTTTTTAGCTATGAACAATATATACTCATTCGGAAAGACTCCAGATATGGATGCGAGGATCGCATGGCTGTGTGCCTGGCTTACACTGAAACAGACGGTGCAGTTGTGCAGAAGTTTTAAAGAAGAGGGCAATCAGGCCCTCGGGCTAAGGAAATACCAGAGGAAGTTAGATGAATGATTTTGTAATGTCAGTATTTTCCTCAGAATCCCACACTCACATCTCAACACCCTTGAATTCCACAACACTAACACCTAGTTCCTCACGCTGATATGGCTGTGTTGGAAACATTGGAGTACAAATGCTGAGCTGGTTAGTGGAAGGGGTTTTCTTAATGACCTGGACTTAAAAAGTACCCAGTGATGTCCCTGTCCGAGAGGTGATACCATGAGTCATATTGGGGTCTGAGAAAGCAGGACCCAACTTATTCTTGCAAACCCTCAATTTTGCTTCCATTAATATTTTTATATTAATGTTAAAATCCATACTGTTGTGATGCCATGTTCTTTCTAGAGAGGAGCGCCTGCTACCTTTTTTGTACACTTTGCCTCATCGGTTTCATACCACCCAGCCGAAAACTATTCACACCATCTGCTGTATAATTCAAGTGCTGGACATCAGTGCACAGCCACATCCATATTTCAAAGGTGTGTCCTGCGCAGGTGATTATGACACATGGGCTATGTGCCATAGTTACCTTCACAGGACACACCTTTCAAATATGGATGTGACATATATGCACATAGCCTCAGACCATTATCTTTAGAACTAATTGGATGTAGAACAAACGTTTCTGGACAGAGAGGTGTTTTGCTTCTTAACTGCTCATTTTTGTCCAAGGATTCTAAAGCATTCATGTTTTGGTGAAATATTATTGTAATGTGAAGGTCCAAAGACAATAATCTAAGATGGCTGTTTTTCTTTCTTCTGTAGCAGAGACTGAACCCAGTACGCAACCTTACTAACGGTAAGTCTCTCTATCCGTCCTGTCAAGTTGCAATTTTTCTGTGTTTGTGGCTTATTCTGTCCATTCCCCTGGGCACAGCCGTAAACCATTGTAGCCGTGATGCATAATGAAGTCACCAATGAGATCTACTCCAGTTCTAGATTTGTCCATTATTAGGTGATGCAGTACTCTCTTGTTATGCAAGCTTTGACAGGTTGAAATTTGATGCCTAGTGATAGCTGTGTGAAACCTGAAAGTGTCTCACGGGGATCTGTTGTCCAGGTGGCCAGGACACGGCCATCGCTATTGGATCCAGTTCCTGGGGGTGGACCAGTGTGGGAGGATCACCTGGATGAGGGGTAATCAGGGGGTGGAAGTAGGACACCGAAGGGTGAGAAGCGGTACCCCTTCCCTATGACACCTTTTCCCCATCCTGCCAGGTAGAATATTTAGTAACTCAACCCCTTTCTCCCTTCCCGATACTTTCTCACGGACGACCCACCAAGAATGACAAGACTACCCCCCCCTTTCTCGAGAGTATTTCTCTGGATTTTCCTACACTTACTAGTCAAAACTACAATCCCCCTAATTCCTCATCTCTGTTCTTTTCTAAAGTCACTGAGACGAGGAGGAGAGAGATTGGGAGGATGAAGATTACCAACAGGGAACCACAGACACAGAAAACAGACTCTCCCCTTTTTACAGCAGTCTGTCCCATTAATGAGACCAGGCTAAGTCAGACCTCCTTCTTTAATTACTTGCACCTGACTCCACTTGTCTCTCCTCGACAGCATAAAAGGTGGAGCAGGAAAGCACACTTTGAGCGAGTCGGGGATGCTGGAAGTTGCTGGAAAGAAGGAGAAATCCAGAGTGATCTGCAGAAGCCCTGAAAGACCTGGAGGAGGAGAAAACCATCCAAACACTGGCCCTGCTATTTGAGAGGAGGCTGTAGTGTGGAGGAGGTAGTTGTACTTCCAGAAGGCAAGACCAGGGGCAGCTGGGATTGCATGGTGGTACCTGTAGCAGAACTCCTCCCCTGGGGCCAGACATACAAATCGAGGTACATGAGGGGCAGGAGGTAAAACACTGACATTATTGATACATCCTCATTGTGGCTCCTACAGCTCCCAGAACATTGAATTCCATTTTGGGGAGCTGTGAAGTGGGAGCAAAATTATCACAAGGGCATTCTGGGACTGGGGGTCCAGAAACTTTTGAAGATTGTGAACTTTTTGAGAGGAGTCCAAGCCTGGTAGAAGGAGACCTTGTGAACATTTGTTAGAGAAACTGGCACCAGTGATAGAGTGGTGCAGTGCCACGTGGGTGCTCATTCAAAGGTCTCTGGCTAGTGCCCCCTCTCCCGGACCAGGAGAAACAACAAGTACCAAGAGGCCTTAGGGGAGGATGGCGTGAGGTGTCAAGGTGGTCATACGGGGGTCTAACCAAACCCCTTGTACAGTCGGAAGTCTTTGACACGTTGTGGAGACAAACATGAACCCGACTGAGGGATGCCTGCGAATTGGGGTGAACCCTAACGCACCATATAACATTGTGATGAATGAACTGTGCGAAGCCTGATGGCGGCTTTAGAGAAAACCTGACTGGGGCTTTAGAGCAAGACTGACTTGTGGCTTAAGGGAAACACTGAATGGTGGCTGAGACCCGGACTCTGGTAAAAGGAAGAACCTAAGGAGTCTAGAAATGTGAACTTTGGAAAGTGTGAACCCGACTGAGGAAATTCTGAAACTGGCGTTTGCGTCCAGCTGAGGGGAACGCTGTGCGAACTGTGATATTGTGAAGCATGCACTTGCCATAGATTGAATAACAGAGTGACCCTGTGAGACATAGTTGCCCTTTTAAATTGGCAATTGCTTTGAGAGGCTAATGCTGAAAGAAGAATCGGAGCTCAGCTGAGGGGGATCCTAGGGGTGAAGAGTAATCACTCAACATGAAGGTTACCCGAAGGAACTGTTTGTTTTATTGTTTTTCGCATATCATGCCCTCTGAAGCAACTGACTTTGCATGAGAAGAGACTTGGGCACAAAAGGCCCTGATTTAGATAAAAGGGACTATAAACTTGTGCCAGAGAAGCCCAGAAATGTACTGTGCTCGAGTCCTGCCTTGTCCATGCTAAAAACGTGGGGAAGTGAGACCCCAGCCATAAAATCCTGGTTTATCATTTTGTGAACACTTTTCTTTTCTTGTGAACATTATCCCACACTATTTTTTAGCATAGCGGTAAGGATTGGCAATAGATTTGTTTTTGTCTAGGCCCTTTTATTTGACTACACTCCACTTGGACTACATTATTTTTATTTGATGGTCGTAGCCTGCTCCCATCTTAGATTTAGATCAGGCATTTATCTCACACATTTTTACAGTTTAATAAACACCCTTGAACTGTGATCACTTGTGTCTGTCTTGCTTTGATACCAAGCCTTCCTACATAGCCGTGATACATAATGAAGTCACCAATGAGATCTACACCAGTTCTAGGTGATCATTAGGTGATGCGACCGCTAGATATTCCTAGGAACCGAAGGAATCTCCTGTTATACAAGCGTGGCAAGTCGAGGTTCGATGCATAGTGATAGCTGTGATGCATGATGAAGTCACCAATGAGTTCTGCACCAGTTCCTAGACTCGTCTGTCATTAGGTGATGCTACTGCTAGATATTTCTGGGAACCGAAGAAATCTCCTGTTATACCAGCTTGTCAGGTCGAGGTTTGATGCATAGTGACAGCTGTGATGCATAATGAAGTCACCAATGAGATCTACCCCAGTTCCTAGTCTCGTCCATCATTATGTAACGTGACAGCTATGTCTTACTGGGAACAGCAGGACTCTCCTGTTATGCAAGCTTTGGCAGGTGGAGGTTTGATGCATAATGATAGCTGTGATGCATAATGAAGTCGCCAATGAGATCTATACCATTTCCTAGACTTGTCCATCATTAGATGATGCAACCGCTATATCTTCCTGGGAACCGCAGGACTCTCCTGTTATGCAAGCTTTGGGAGGTCGAGGTTTCACACCCACAGCTGCCAGGTTGCACAAGGCAGTAAGTGACATTAAGCATTGAGTCATTCGGCAGGAGGGTGGCAAGGGAAGTGGCTAGAAGATGAGTGCATCACCCATGTGCAACGGTCTTGTCATCTTCACAGTAACCTCCTGTGGTGTGTTGCGTACATCAATTTCATATGGGGTTAACATCCACACGTTTTTTGTATTTTCGGGACAGGAAATCAATCTCATTCCTGGATCTGATCAGGCTCAGGTAATATTCAGCAGGACTTCAGTTCCTTTTTCTCTCAAGTACACAGTACCAGGCCACCAGATCCTTTCCCTTTGGGCCTTCTCCAGCCCTGCAGCTTCAAGGACTTTGGGCTCTTTACTGCATACCCAGAGGTAACACTGTGGATTTTTATCTTCCACACATGGTTTGCTAAGATGGCTTCCATCCATGCCTGCCAGAAAGGGAAGGTCCAGTGAAATGTATCACAGAGGGGATACTGTAGCAAGGGCATAGGTTTAGGAGACTAGCCGATGGGCCTTTGACAGGCCAGTCAGTTGTATGGAAATTGGCGCGGAGGGATAGTGCGATGGATTACAGCAGGGTTGTTCATGGAAATAGATCCTGTAGAGAATGTTCAATGCAGTACATTCTCAGGGGACACACCTTGGACTCGATCAGAGATGAGCAGCAGATGGAGCTACAGTAAATAAGGCATTGTGGATGTTGAAGGGTATCAATCCAGGTATTGAAATTGTGAACACTGATGACAGCCGGTATCCACGACTGTCCCCACAGGCATCCCGAATGCACTGTGGGAACAGTAAGTGACAGCTGAGGAGGTGTGGGAAGTAGCTAGCAAAAGCCAGACTATGGTCTATTATGGGGGACACATAGATAGGCTAGGACAACTCAGTGAGTTTGAGTTCTAGCTATAGTAACAGGCACACTTTCTGCTGGTGATGGGGGTAGCATATGGGTGATTAAGGGTTGTAGAAGGACACATTGGGCGATGGCCAAGGGGCTTTGGCTACCAGCTGCAGTAACAGTTAATCTCTGGGCTAGTAATGGAGATGGTCTAGGTGAGTGAAAGGATCCAAGGACCCAGTGGTAGCTGATGGCGTGTTGGTACTGTCCATAATGGCAGTCTTTGGAGTAGTAATGGGAGGGTTCGGGGGTGTGAAGGGATCCAAGGACCCAGTAGGTGATAGCTGAGGGTGTGTTGGTACTATCTATAATGGCAGTCTTTGGACTAGTAATGGGCAGGGTTCGGGGGAGTAAAGGGATCCAAGTACCCAGTAGGTGACAGCTGAGGGTGTGTTGGTTCTATCTATAATGGCAGTCTCTGGGCTAGTAATGGGGATGGTTCAGGGAAGTGAAAGGATCCAAGGACCCAGAAGTTGATAGCTGAGGGTGTGTTGGTACTGTCTATAATGGCAGTCTTTGGGCTAGTAATGGGGAGGGTTCATGGGAGTGAAAGGATCCAAGGACCCAGTGGTAGCTGATGGTGTGTTGGTACTGTCCATAATGGCATTCTCTGGGGTTCGGGGGAGTGAAGGGATCCAAGGACCCAGTAGGTGATAGCTGAGGGTGTGTTGGTTCTATCTATAATGGCAGTCTCTGGGCTAGTAATGGGGCGGTTCAGGGGAGTGAAAGGATCCAAGGACCCAGTGGTAGCTGATGGTGTGTTTGTACTGTCCATAATGGCAGTCTTTGGGGTAGTAATGGGGAGGGTTCGGGGGTGTGAAGGGATCCAAGGACCCAGTAGGTGATAGCTGAGGTTTGTTTTTGAACCTTGTAGATAAAAAGATTCTCACGCTGGTTGCTGTGTCTCAGAATGTGTTTCTTTTATTGTTCATAGTATAGACATATTATCTAAAAAGGTGAACAGCCGACACGTGTTTCGACCCCGGAGGGTCCTTCTCAAGGCAAGTTAGGAATGGTTGGTCTGGGTGAAGTTAACCCATAGAAATCAAGGGATGCCGTGTGGCAAAGAGTTCAGGTGCAAAAGCGGTCGGTTTTCCTGGCTGTTGCTGTGTTCCTTCAGGTATGCTGTGTGGGAAAGATACGTGTTGGCTGACCACCTTTTTAGACTATGTCTATACTATGAACAATAAAAGAAACACATTTTGATACACAGCAACCAACCGCCCGCTGCAAGGCAGCCAGGACTTTCTGCAAATTCTCAGTTATTTTTAGCATCACAACATCAGAAATTTGAAATTGGGTACTTTTCAAAGGGGAAAGGGAAATTATAAGCACATGCGTTGTTTGATTTTTGCCACACATTATATTAAAGTATTATTGTTAGAATACCTTTAATTCGTATGTACGAATAATGGATTTCTTTCAGTAGAACCGTGGGATTGCATGGTGTACTGACCACTTTTGATTTGAAGTTCTTTCACATTTGAACATATTTATTTTGGTCAAAATATGTACACACATAAGCCTTATTTAAATACATCTTTTAAACCAGAATGTTTGCCCTTTGATTGCACATATGTAAACTCGATAGGCTCTGTTAGGTCACTCCTTTAATTACACAGGCCTCTCTTCTTATTAGCTACTTGGGATTGGAGGCTGCACAGACCCTTTTTTAGGAATCGCCCCCCAAATATTGCATCACAACGCATAAGAGTCCTCCCTCAGTTTCTTATCCCACTTTAATAGCCTGGCAGTTATAAAGCACTGGTTTTCTTGCACTGTGGTTCTTCTATTGAGTACTTTGGGGCCACTGCAGCTGTGTGGCATCAGTACGGTAATGGTGACTTTTCACAGATCCTAGTGCTAGGGAGTGTCAGCCAGCCCACATCGTTGTATGGGTGGACCGTCGTTGCTGTCCGCGCGTACACAACGCTACGCTATGCTGGGGCGTGGGAAGGGGCGTGATCCGGGGTTTGGCAGTTGCCGCCTAATGTTAAATAAAGAAGGTTCTGTTACACATCTCAGCTCCCGCGTATCATTGGGAGTGGGCCCTCCAGGTATGGCGCACGAGAGGTGCCGATCCAACAGGGAGCAGCGTAGGTCCAAGACGTAACTTTTTTTGGCACCATTTTGAATTCTCGTGCCACCAGAGTATTTTGCCCCATAGTATTTTGCCCCTTGTCCTCCCGAGGCGCCTTATGAAGGAGCCAGCTCTCACAAGGGCCGGGAACGTGACGAGCTGCGTTCCAATCGCAATTGCAATTGAAAAGGGACAGCATGCAGCAGTGGAACCATCATTCTGTCACTGCCGCGGAGCTGCTAGTCGCTATGCCCCAGGGCTCGGAGGAAAAGCTAGCCCTTGTGTTTGGGAGGAATAGCTTCGAAAGGTTAACAGCAATCTTGCATTGTTTTGTTTGCCTTTCTGCATAGTAATGTTGCACACAGGGTTGCGCAGCGCATTTGGAGATATTTCTTTAATTTCAAATGTCAAGTTGCAGCCTGAGCCTTATGAGGCCTGTCATACTATGGGCCTTGGTGCCCTGGTTTGGTAATCTCAGTTGATTAGCTTCATAAATTTATATTGTTTTCCCATATAGGTGGCAGTAGTACCAGAACATAGAAAATACCAAGGCCCTGATTCACAGAGTGTTTTCCAATGGAGTTTTGCCATTATAAAATGCTTCTGTAAATTAGGCCCTAAGTGTGAGAACCATCAGGTGGGAGCTGTTAATCACAGTGACAACCACTTAGTACAAATATGGGGAAGTAACCCGTTTATGTACAAGTTGGTAAAGTGATTATACTATGTGAATGATGCATCACAAGTGGAATGTTTTCCATCAGCCACCTTAACAATTACAGTGCCTGGTATGTGATAGGGCCATGAGGCTTGACCCCATGAGGGGGGACAGGGACCTCTCCCAGCCTCAGCCAGGAGGCCTGTCAGATTTTTATAAAACCAGGTCCTGCCCCAAAGGAGGGGTGAGTGAGTTTGGAGTCTCTGTCTCCCTGGCATGTACCGTGTTGAATGAATATGGTGCCGCTGTCAATCATTCAATACCTTCCATTTTGATGCTAAAGTTGTATTTGTATTTGAGGAATTTAGAAAGTGCAACATACTCCCAAAGGGCACCTTGGTACTAGGCAGCAAGCAGAGAGAACTATCATGACCCACCTCAAAACAGGTTAAATGACAGGTGGTCTCTGATGGAACTAAGTGGCAGAGGAAGCAAGTTCCACAGTTTGGCAGCAGCAACAGAGAATTCTAGTCCAGCAATACACACAAACTTGACACGAAGGACCAAGAAAAGACAGGCATGGGCTAAGCGCAATGCACGAGCTGGAATATAAGGGCGAAATTTCAATCGCAAATACTCCATGCTCAGCACAATGCACCAGAGGGAATTTGAAATGAATCTGCTTGCCCATAGGGAGACAGTGGAGGCGGCAGAGTACTAACATAGTATGAGAATAAGGAGGGGCGGAGATAGCCCCTCTGGCTGCAAAGCTCTGCAAAACTTGAAGTCAGTGTATGAGGTAGGCAGTTGTCCCAAACAACCCAGCATGAAGGAGGTGGTTGTTAGCAAAGATTTCGTAATTGTGGGTAATTTTCCTTCCATGTGGCAACCCCTAAACTTTTTGCTGTTGTTTTCACCAGGATCTAGGCTTTGCCAGAGAAGTGCAGCCTTCTGCCGCACTCCTCTGGGCTTTTGCTCCATTCTTACGGGGAAACTGTCATGCCCTTAAGACAGTCAGTACCGGGAAACGTTGTTTTCCGTAGTTTCTTTATCATGTTGCAGCTTTCGTGCAACATGACACAAGAGGGCACTGTAAGCTAAGTTACTGCTCTCTTGGGTCTCTAGTCTTCTACAGGCCCTAGATACTCTTTTTGGATTGTAAATGATCGGTGCAAGTGCATCACGGACGGGACTGGTGGCAGCGATCGTTTCTTGTGTTTTTGAGCTCCTTTTGGTGTTTTAAGCGCGTTTCTCGCGCTTAGCCCAAAATGGTGGCCTGGCTCCCAAAATGGCCAGATCACGAGGCTCTTTGTCCTGTCCGCTGACCGTCTTGCCCCCTTCACCTCCCCCAGCTCGAGCCGACCCGGGGCCTTCCTTATTTGGGCATGTACTTTCCCACGAAACACAGATGCTTTCGCGGGCTTCTACAGGCCTTGTGTGTGCCTCCAGGATGTGGGCTGGGATGAATGCCTGGGACCACTGTGGTCCGTGATAGGTCCACGTATGGTGTGAGTGTTTTGTGAGCAGATCTCCCATTGGGTCCCCTCCGTTTTGGCGCAAAGGGAACCGTGGATAAGAGGAGGCTGGAAACACCACTACCATGTCGATCTCCTGAGTTCTCACAAACAAAGGAATACAGGAGCCTAGTATCCTGCAACAACGAGGCTGAACCGAGGAATCACTGGTGACCCGCTGAAGGACTGCTCCTCTGCACTGCTGTCGCTTGGTGAAACCCTTTCTACCTCTGATCGAACGAGAAGGCCTGTACTGGTACTTCGACCCTTGGAATAGCGGGAACAGCTATTCTCGGCACCTTCACCATCTCCTGCACCTATGCCTTCGGAAGTGTCTCTGGGCCATCCAGTGGACTGACCAGCCTACACAGGAGCCTTGCTCTGTTACCGCCGTCAGGTTGCGTTGTATTCCGAGTCCCCGACACTCTCACCCGCTTCGTACACTTGGCGTTCCCAGGTCTGAAGTGAGAGTGTGCACCGGGCTGAAATACACACGGCTGCATCGTTGCCCTGCTGAGGTAACAATCTGTGCGGGTTCACTTCGTTTGGGACATCTTTAACTCAACTTCTGCTGCTGCGGAATCTACACGACGCCGAGAGTCCCCTGCTCGCATCTGAACCTGCCAGCACTGAAACGGACGCGGAGAAGCCTGGGTCTGTTTGCATTGGGGACCGGTGAGTAGCATAGCTAGGAACTGGTCGCCCTCCTGCAGGAGCCCATAGCTTTTCCCCGCTGTGTCAAAAAGCACACCTTTCCGCACTCGCGCTCTGCTTCTGCCCACAGTGGAGGCTGCGCTTGAGTCGCTGATCTTTGTCCTTCATTTGTTCACCGATCTGAACTGCCTGACGTCCTCGCAGAGACTTCCTTTTGCCCATTGGCACCCGTGTGTGCAGGTACTTTTGAGCACAAGGCTCCACTCTTCGTAGGGCTCGGACTTCCTTCTAGTTAGGTGCCTCTGAAGGCGGACTGGGTCTAACCTGTATTCGCACTGCCTGTTTTCCTCCCCATCTAGGTGGTCTGCATATTTCGTGCGTCTCTCTCGTTAGACTCTTTGGTATTGTGTATATATTGTATTGAGTGTGATGTATTGGTTTACTGGAGTTTTATTGTGATTTCTCGCTACGGTCAATGTTACAAAGGCCTTGTAATAAATGTGTCTATTTTTAATATAACACCTATTTGGAGTAATTTGTAAGTGTCCTTGCTTTGTGTGCTCATTGCAGGCTTTCAGTCACCCTCACCCCTCTTGAGACCTAGTCTTGACTGCCGCGATCGCTACCCTGATTGGTCTGGCTTGTCCAGAGGTTACCCTGTTCCAAGAAACTAGGCTGGCCTTCTGAACCTCTGCGCCTCCAGGACAGAGTTCAGAAATCCGTTTTAACAGTGGTCTCACAGAGAGTCGTATGGACCAGCAAGGACAGAGGGCCCACAGCCCTTCGGCCGGGACAGGCACAGAGAGGCTTAGCCTTGTACTCCGGGTGCCTTAGACGGATACTTTATGTTGTGTTCAATAAAAACCCTTGAACCACACCTTTGAGTATAGGATTTTGTAAAGCCATCCATGACGGATACAGCTTACGTCATATATCTTTTGATAGTTTTAGCACTGGGTATTATTTGCAACGGTCAGTATGATTAGGATCACTGTATTGCTCGGTGCAAATATGGTTATCCGCTTGACCGCATATCTGCATAAGAAAACCTCCCCAGATGAGGTTTCTAGACCAGTCCAATCCATGAAAGTCTTGTCAAAACAGGTTATCCCCCTTCCTCCAAAACCATCAAGGACCACATTGACACCCTGGCTCCTGCTCTGGCTGACTTCTGCAACCACTTGAGTCTTCCCTTCCCCCCTCAAGCAATCTCTTGTGCACCCTCTTCTTAAGAAACCCTCAGCCAACCCCTCCTGCCCGGCTAATTATCGCCCTATATCCATCACTCCTTTCCTGGACAAACTCTTGGAAAAGCTGGCCATCTCCCAACTTAATCTTCACACTGAATCTGTTGGTTGCCTCCATAACCATCAGTCTGGCCCCAGAGCTGCCAGAAACACGGAAACTGCTCTCCTGAACATCCGTGAATACCTGCTCTCCAACCTCGATTCTAATACACCCTGTTGCCTCATCTTACTTGACCTCTCTTTTGCCTTTGATACAGTCAACCATGCCATGCTGCTCAACCGTCTCCGTAATAACCTCGGTATCACCAATCAGGCCCTACCCTGGCTGAACTATTTCTCTCTGATCGACCCTCCCAGGTCCAACTTGGTTCCTTCCTCTCCTCTATCTCTCTCCTTACCTGTGGTGTTCCCCAGGGGTCTAACCTCTCTCCCTGGGTGTTCAACCAATACATGGCACTTTTTGTCCATGCAGCGCCCCTCTCTGCCTCAACCTTCAGTGCTATGTGGATGACACTCAGCTCATTGTCAGGCTCCACTCTGCCACCTCTTCTCCATCCCTCATTTCTGACTGACTGTCTGCTATCCAGGAGTGGTGGGCCGCCAATGATCTCTGCCTTAATGCCAGTAAGACTGAGATTCTCCTCATCTGCACACCTGCTCCCTCCTTTCCTGTCACTCTCTGGCTGGCCTCTCTAGGCCCTCTTCCTGCACCCACCTGTAAGTCTAAAAACCTCGGGCTCGTCTTTGACTCCACACTGTGCTTCTTTCCTCACATCTCTGACGTCTCTAAGAAGTCACACTACCACTGCACCTCCTCAGAGGTAGTCTTCCTTTCCTTTTCTTTCCCCCTAGATGCTCACTGTCTCCAGAGCTCTGGTTCTCTCTAGGCTGGACTACTGCAACAGCCTCTTTCTAAATCTGCCTGCTTCTACTCTCCACCCTCTGCAACTCATCCAAAACAGGACTGTGAGACTTGTCCTTGGCCTCAAGCCCAGGGATTGTATCTGTCCAGGACTGAAATCTCTTCCGGGCTCCCAGTGGCTGCAAGGATTAAGTTGAAAACCCTCTGCATTGTCCACAAGGCCTTCTGGGGCCTGGGGCCTCAATACCTTCAACTCCCTTTTCTTAAATATCTTCCTTATCGAGCCCTTCGCTCCTCCGCCTCCAACTCCCTCAGTGTCAGTCGCTTCTCCATGCAACAAGTTGGTCGTAGATCTCTTTCCTCGGCTGGGGTCTCTCTCTGGAACAGCCTCCCTGCCTCTCTGAAACTTGAGGAGAACCATCTCTGATTCCGGAAGCATCTCAAGACCTTCCTCTTCTGCTTTCTCGTCTCCTCTCCCCTGCTGAACTCCTGGCTGAAATTGAAACTGCACTGGTCATCTGGGTACCCTCTGATCTCGGGCCCAGGTCCCCTCCCCGCCAGTTGCACTCCTGCACTGGTTGCCCCCCTGGCAACCTTTGCACTCGGGGTCTGTTTCTGTATCCCTACAGTCCCTTACCAGCACTTGACATCTGCACTTACCCTTGTACCTCCCCTCTACACACCACTACTTCCCATTGCCACATTACTACTACTATTGCCTTCTTTGCACTACTCCACCCCTTTCATACAACTACTCCCCTCTCCACACTACTACTACTCCCCTCTCCACACCACTGCTACCCATCGCCTCATTACTACTACTATTGCCCTCTCTGCACTACTCCACCCCTCTCACATGGCAACTACTCCCCTCACGACTACTGCTCCCCTCTCCACACCACTACTACCCCTCCTCATTACTACTACTCCCTCTCCACACCACTACTAGCCCCCTCTCCACACTACTACTGCTCCCCTCTTCATACTACTCTCCTCCCATACCTTCTCTCACAGACGCCCTCTTTTCAATCTTCCAGTCACCTTACAAATCACTCCCTACTCTATCACTCTCACTCCTTTCATGCAGACTTATAAGAAAGTACCACTTTCACTCACCAGCCACTACCTCACCTTGCACACTCCTTCAGCAATTCCCTGCTACACTCTTCTCCACCGTCCTTCTTCTGTCTGGTCTCTGGGTCCACTTCTCCCACCCGAAATAGCCCACAACTTGCTGTTTCCTGTCCCCATCTTATCTCCCCCACCCCATTTTCCCTTTCTAATGGCTCTCTGTTTCGCCTGGTTCCCCCGGGCCAACCGCTTACTTTCCTTTCTCCAGTAAATGGATTGACAGCAGGACCGCTCTGCTTTGGATGAGCGCGTTGAAATGCTGGCTGGAGCGCTCTGTGGTATTGTGTTAGGTGAAAATGTTGTTAGAGTCTGGGGCGCGTGGGGCACTGGGGCTACCTGACTGGTGTATTGGTAATTCTTCAGTCTGGATCTTTCTTGCACTATCTTTCCCAGTCTGGCTGCTCGCTCGCTCGCTTGCTCGCTCTTCCACTGCTGGGTCTTCTGGGAGCTTTAGTTTCCTAGGGGAAACAGATGCATCTGCATCAGGAGGTACAGGCATGGGACAAGAGAATGTGCTACTCATTGCTTGCATGTATGCATTTGAGAGGTCTCGGAGACTGGGGTCCCACATTCCCTCCTGACAGGCTCATAACCCTGACCCACTTCTTATTGAGAAGGTAGTCTCTTCTTTCCCTTGGACGCGACAGGCATAAAACAGTCCTAGGCCAGGCGGCCACTTACCATCTGACAGGACCACTTGGGTGCAGAGGTCTCTCCCAGCTATTGTCCCCTCATGCCCTTTAAGCATTTTGGTGGGCTGAATCTTATAAACTAGACATGGGGCTCAGCCACTCGCCCCAGAGGGATGACAGGTTTCATTTACAGTTTACCCGATGTAAGGAACATGGTTCCACCTGGTGCGACACACAATAACAGCCATTATGGGGCTTTGTTTACATTTTTTCAAAACACAGATTCAGAGTATAATAAAGCAAACAAGTAATGTATTGCAGTTTAAGGGGAGCTACAATAAAACAACAAAGTGAAATTACAATAACATTTGCCTTTCCACGCTCCCATTTTTTCCATACAATATAATGTTTTACAATCATCCTTGAGTGTTTGTTTGTTTGTGACTTTCCACGAAGCACAGTGCTGACAATCGGCGGTGGTAACACTATTACTGCCGCATTTAAGAGTCTGTCCAATCTCGGGTTGGCAGCATTTACCTCCAGCTCTAAGCTCAGCCCAGCCGCGGACCATACCTGTACTTAATACTCACCAAGCCAATCCCGATCATAAACCCTTCTCCTTCTCCCCGCTCACCACCCTTGAAGTAGAAGGAATCATAAACAACCTCAAACCATCCAATTGCCAAGGCGACCCATGCCCGGCACCCATCATCAAGGAAGCACCTCATGACTTAGCCCCTTTCATCACAGCATTCATAAATGCCTCTTTTAAGACGGGTATAGTCCCAGATAACCTAAAGGATGCGTGGGTTATACCACTTCTCAAAAAACCCTCCCTTGACCCCAACATCCCAACCAATTTTAGACCAACCACCACGGTCCCGTTCCTTCTCAAGATCTTGGATCGTGCAGCCTACCTGCAGATTCAAGAATACCTCGAATCCAACAATCTTCTAGGGTTAAGACAATCTGGATTCCGTCCTAAACATGGCACGGAATCAGCCCTGATTGATCTAAAAACTCAGATGGACACACTAAAGGGCAATGGGAAGTTAGCCCTACTCCTTCTCCTTGACCTCTCTGCGGTCTTCGATTTGGTCAACCACCAAATACTATGCCAACATCTTAAATCTGCAGCCCACTTCTCTGACTCTGCTAATGCTTGGATCCACTCATTCCTGAGTAACAGATCCATGAGGGTCTTCTCACCTACAGCATCGGCAGAGCCCTCTCCCATTCATTGTGGCATTCCTCAAGGCTCTTGTGTGTCCCCTACGTTGTACAACGTATTTACCAAGCCATTCTTTGATGTGCTTGACTATCTGGGTGTATCCTACACCAACTACGCGGACGACACCCAGATACTCATTCATATCACAGGTGACTACACAGCCGACACTAAAGCCCTGAATGATGTCTACCTGGTCATCCAGGCCTGGATGGCACATCACGAACTTTGTCTTAACGACGATAAGACCGAGCTCTTACTACTAGGATCAAGCCACCGCCTTAACAAATTAGATCAAATCTACAAGTCTTTCACCATAGACGGCAATGTTATCAAGGTTTCCAAAGACACGAAAACCTTAGGCGTCTATCTCGACTCCACGCTTTCCTTGAACAGACAAACAAATGCAGTAAGGGCTGCCTCAGCTTACACCTGTAAGCTCATCACCGCCTGTAGACCATTTCTAAACACCATCAACTGCAGTAGTGCTCTCTACCTAGGGACTAGTCAATCCAACCTCAATAAATTACAAACTGTACAAAATAATGCCATAAGGTCAGCCTTAAACATCCCAAGACGATCTCATATCTCCACCGTCAGATCTGACTTACGATGGCTCCCGGTAAAACAAAGAATTGCCTTGAAAACACTAGCCTTAACCCACAAATGTCTGAATAACAACGCCCCACCCTACCTCTCCTCCCGCCTTACACTTCACTCCTCCACTTGACCTACTAGATCAGCACTAACTCATAGCCTCATCTTGCCCAAAAATGTAAGCTCCAAAAAGCGGGTGGCGTAAGATTCCCTGTCCTTGCCTCCAAACTGTGGAACACGTTGCCTACCCCTATTGGAACTGAACCGTCGTTCCTAACCTTCAAGAACAACACTAAAACCTGGCTGCTCTCACATGATTTATGAATCCCCTCACTCTGGCCTTGCTCCTAGTTTAATACTGATTCTGTGTATATACACTCTTATTGCACTTGTATTTTCGATTTGCCAATGTTACTTCTCTGTACTTTTTCTGTATATTTGTGAAAAGATTTTGCATATGTACTGATTATTGTAACCTGTTGTCAAGATTATGTGCCCGGTTGCCCCTGGGCCTGGTTGGCGTTTTATACATAAACTAAACTTCAAACTTCAAACTTCAACCCATGATCCGACGGGAATACAGTTGGGCGGAATCCCAGTGGGGATTCCGCCCAACTCGTGATGAGGCTCAATTAATGTCACTTGCGACAGAGCGACCCCTACTTTTATGTGAGGTTACAGCAGGAGCACAGACGTGGCTATTTAAGGAGTCCGCGAGGATTAGCTGTGGGACATTGAGGATCAGAGAGGATCTCTCCTGAGTGGGATCTGTCTGGCATCTGGTACTCATGACCAGGGGTCTTCTTCAGACCCTCTGTTCTGCGGCAAGGGTACCTGACACTGCTTGGACTGTATGTTATTCTTGAATCTGAACACACGCTGGTGTAATGCAGTCTTTCTCAGGGGTCTGCTCTTCCCCTTTGCATGTAATCTTTAAACAAAGACTTTCCACAATCTTTTTCAATGCATAAAGGTGATATACCACTGTTATCAGACGATTGGCAGCTATTTTGCCAAGGGTCATGACTTTGGACAACCTTCGCCTAAACAAGCTATTTGCTGATATAAAAAGCTGGCTGCTGCGAAATTGCACTAGCCTAAATGGTTGTCTAACCGAGCTTGCTGTTATCAACACTCTACGCAAAACGAAGAGAACAAAGGCCCTCACACATGATCTTGGACCAACACTTTGAAATGTCTATTCGTGTAAGTGTCTTAGGTAGCAGTAGTTGTCTAAACATTTTTATTTTTATGTTCAAGCAAATACACCCGTATCTGTGTGAAATACATCTTTGTAATATCACTAGAGCGAATGTTTCCACAAACCAGGATTTTGGAAACTCTCTTAATATTGGTGCAACCAAACATCTTAGCCAGAAAAAACAAATTGTGCAAAGTCATTTGGCCAGAACTGTCCCTAAATCTCATTTAACACCCATATCATGCCAATTGTACTTCATCCTAACTGGCTGCCTATATAATCAACAGTCAAACCTAGCACAGCCACTGTAGTCCATTAGTCACCATTGCACTGCCTCCAGGCCTACCACGCACTTAGGGGCTGCACCTGTAATCCTACAGTCCCTTGTTCTCCTTGCACTACCCAGAGCCGCGCTGCCCTGGCTGCACTTACTCAGAGCATTGCTGCCCTGTTTTCCCCTCCCCTCTCCTTGCACTTCCTCCTTCCCCTTTCCCCTTGCACTTCTCGCTCTCACACTTGCGCGATCTGAAAGACACAAGGCCTAGTAAGATTGTTTGTCTTGTTCGCCCTCTGTTTCCCCTCCTTGTCTTATTGCGCCTAGAAACACTTGTGTACAGGCGCATTATAAATGACATATCATATCATATAGCATCTGTGGATAGGCTGCCGATGAAGTGCCTAAGCAATTTAAACTCTACCTACCAATGGGCTCTTTAACCGCTCCTCCGCGGGAAGTAAGTGTATAGTTGTAAAGGATGCAAAGCTACAGAAGACATTTCCTAAGCATTTAAGAAAAGATTCCGATTTAAGAAGCTTTAAGAAACCATTAAAAATTCAATTGATTTGCTTACATCTACATTCTTAATACCTTAACTTGTCTCATGTCTGTATTATTTTAGCAACATTAAGATCTCTGTTTGCGCTATAATTTAGCAGTTTATAAATAAATATAGCAACAATAATATGTAATATTTTCTATAGGTTGCCCCGGGTCTATGTGATTTGGTTGAGTATTTTTCAACGATGTAGAATTCGATGATTTTTTTTTCTTTTCCTGGTTGATTTTGCCACAGATAAATGTGGGGGGGGGGGAGACCCCACAAAGCCCCTCCACATTAATTATTCACCTAACCCAAACCCCCACATATATTTGTGGCAATATCTGCTATAAATAATTCGATGAATTCTACTTCAATTAAACATACTGGGGAAAATCTCCCATTCCCGGTTGTCCTACCATCCCATATAGAAAGCTATATAGCTGGGCTATTACACAGAGAGCAGCATCGAATCCTTACCAAGCTAATATTAGTGTTCCTGTCAATCTCTGTAGTACCATTAGAATAAGGGTGCATTCCCCGACTTCACCTTCACAGGCTATAAGATATTCCTCCCACCTTTACTTTTGAGGAAGCTCCTACCCGCCTGTGTCTGGCCTTGTGAGTGAGGAGGACACCGCGGCTAAGAGCAGTACCTGGATCACAATACCTAGTCAGATCTGTGGAACTTAATATTACGTTATCCTGGGATAGATTAAGTAACATGCAAACAGTCCTGCTCTATTCTGTCCAGTTTCCGGGGCCCACAACAGTAAGCCAGTGTCACAATTGCTACTATCGTTGACTGTTCTGTCTGGAGGTCAAGTTTCTAATGTGCACTGCAGTGCCTATGATATTAGGCTGCAGATTCAACAATGTGCCCACCTGCCTGGGGATAGTAACACCCCGTTAAACAACCAGGTGTGCTGAGAAATTGCCCTCCAGCAAAATCCTTACAGACCAACAAAACATGGCAGCTAAAACCTGCCTTCAAGTCACCCAGCCAAAGACCTTTACCATGCAAACTAACACACATACTGATAGCACCCCCCCCCCCAAAGTCCAAACTAAGAGTAAAATGCTGCCGCACTACGCTGTGTAGGACTACATGTGAAACTAGGGAAACCTCACTTGCTACCAAAACCAACTGCAGCAACATAAACCTAAAACAAAGGCGGAAGCCACAATGGAGTCCGGGATATCCCGGGCAAGCTAGAAATCTTCACAGATCAGCCTACAGCCAACATGCACCTGCCCACCACAGAGCCTCCATAGTGCCCTGCTCTGTGCACAGGTGTCGGTTGAACACTTAACAGTCCAAGCCAAACAATGTGGGTTTAATAAGATTTCTGCTCCCGTCATGTTCTGGACATATGGCCACATTAGATAAGAACTTGGGTCCGGAGGGAAGACAGCACAGCGAGGCTGGCACTGCCTCTCCACCTGCTGTGGCTGCATGGGTTACTTTCAGCACTCACAATCTTTCACCTTTGATGTTCAGCAAATTTACACACAAGAAAAGGAAATGAGCACCAGGTGTAGCACCCTGTTGGACTGTCTAAAATCTATTTCATTTTGTATCTAATGTGAATAATTAACTTTGTTCCTGTTCTCTTTTTCCTCTTGATAGAGTCACTGTTTGATAAACTAGATGTCAACAAAAGCTGGATTGGTGACTCATTGGACAGACCGTGGGACTTTTGTGACACCTGTGCTGAAAAGGCACACCCGATAATGCCCTCGGAAGACTTGGCCGCCATGAGCAGCCAGCTCCAGTCCCAAGCCAAGGTACAGGCCCCGGATGCAAACATAAAAATACAAAAGCATTGATGTGAAAGTGTAGTTCAATGATTGTTTTCTGATATGGTTATTGTTTCTTAAATAGGTATCCTTTGATGGAGATCTGTGTAACTTCCTGAAATCCTGATACATTTAGACACCTGTTAATAAGAATATATGAGAACATTGGTGCTTTCATTGCTTGGCTCCTGTTTCTGGAGAAAGAGTTGACTTCTTGGGCCGAATGTATCCTCTGCATGCTACTTAGTGTGAGAAACCTAAGGGTATTGTCACTCCTACTCCCCTTGGATCCTCTAAGCAGGTGGCCAGAGAAAGGCCATTGCTTTTGGATCCTGACCCTGAGAGTGAAGGAGAAGCGAGGGAGGGTCACCTGGGTGGAGGGTCCTTGAGGATTGGGAGTGGATGCCCATGGGCGAGACATGGTATGCCGCTTTTTCCAGTGACAGTCAACCCCGGGGAGAGTTTGCACTCTCCCCCAACTTTCATAGGCTGTTTCTGGCCAGTTCCCCCTCCTTATTCCACACACAACACCTGACATAACTGAGACGAAGAAGAGTGATGAAGATTACCCCTCATCACCACTTGGGTACTGGGATGAGGAAGCTACATCCCGAACACTGGGAAGGTCAGGCATGTCTGCCTAACTATGGTCGGGCAGTTCCAAATGACCAGGCACACCTGCAGCTTGTTAGAAGGCTGCAGGTATATAAAATGAGAGGTGAGGGGCAGGGAAAAAGGAGTGATCCCGCCAGAGATCCTGCAAAGGAACCCGCAAGAGAGCCCACAAGGAGAAGCATGAAGAAGAAGCAGGGAGGCCAGCGTGACAGAGGCCAGTAGAAGACCCGGTCTTCGTGGGAGCAGCCATGGTGGGACTGGATGCCAAACCAGGCTCCCAGCAGACCCGGACCACAGAAGACATTGCCCGTGTCTGCGAGAGAGCTGAAGTGTGAGCAGGGTTTGCATTGGCGGTATTCCCCGCCCCAGAAACAGAGCGGAGATAGCAGCAAAAGCTGCTGGGAGGAGGGGCAGAGCACTGGTGAGTGTCAGAGGGACACGTAGTCACCGGGGAGCTCCAAAAAGGACTGCAGGCAAGTGCCCATCCATATATTGAATACCGAACTATATGAAAAGTTAACATTGCAAGAAACCAAGGTATACTGAATACCGACCTATATGAAACTTTTACACTGAAATGAAACCCATACCTATTGAACACCCCATTATAGGGAAAATTCCCATTGAAGTAACTGAGCACATTGAAGAGCAAACTTTAAAATGCTTTAACTTTGAGACAACGTGAGCGTGCAGTGAAACTTGAATTTAATTAAGCAACATAGGAACACTTTTTAACTCTGAACGGAAATCCAAATCATAGTAAACCTATGTTGCACAAGTTTCATCTAACCTTACAGTTGACTACATTACTGGCTATAGAAACATGAAAAATGAACTTTTAATGAGTGTATGCAGTGTGGCAACGCAATAACTTGGCAAAGGGTGTGTGATGGGTGGACTGCGTGGTCTGACATATGCGCCTAGACCAGAGGACCCTGAATGGTGATAGCTGAGGACACCATGAAACAAGCTCAACAAAACCACTGCAACACTTTTAAAAAGACTAAAGTGAGTGAAGTCTTGGGGAAGGGAATCCTGAGACTTCAAGAACTGTACTTGTTGTCTTGGGAACAGAGTCATGAGACCCTTTTTGTTTTGGATTATTCAACTTAAAACTTGGGGCAGGGAACCCCAAGGATTTGTCATGAACTATATTGCCTTGAACTGGAGAAGGTAACCTTTGAGACTTTTCTTTCATGGAACTTTCTTATGCTTGGGCAAGGGGAGCGGAATGAAACTTGTGAGCTGAAAGAAGCTCACAATTTTGAGTTGAACACTGTTTCTTTTGAGTGTGACATCCCTACACATTGGTTTATTATAGTTGTGAAGGCAAGGATAGGTTTTGGACATGGACAGACTTTTAAGTTGAACTCTTTGACACAGAGTTTCATTAGTTTCGTTCAGGTAGGGAAACCCCACCTTAGCATAGGGCAAGTTAGGCCTTCAACCATCCTCACATTTCAGTTCAATACCTTTTGTGTAAACATGAAATCTGTTTTCTGAGTCGTACTTCATGATACCTTCACAGTAGAAAGATCTGACTGGGTGTCTGTGATCAGACTTCACGTGTGTCTATTACCTCTAGAGATCTCTCTGACTGCATGTTACTTGTAGTGCTCCGTCTGATACCTGTCGAACATTGATTTCAAGTTCAGCTTGGACCAACCTGCTTTGAAAAACGAAGTATAGAATTTAGCACTGTAAACCAAGTAGCAATTTGCTGTGTTTGCGAATAGGCGTAATCAGTAAAATTCACCAGCAGCTAGTAACTAACTACATTATAAGTCATAATGAGTCATCCCAATACAGCACATGGACCAACTGGTAAGCTAGGTACAAAAAAGGGATTGTTGGGATCAGGTCACCCAGGTAAATGTATCAATTGGAGTCAACCAAGAAAGAAAAAGCTATGGGAGTGACTGCATTAGGCTAGCTGTGTTCTATTTAGTAGGCCCAACACTACCCAAAGCACACTGGCCATAGAACATGGGCATTCTAGAGTGTGTCATGTACTGGGGAGACTCTTGTCATTTTGAAGGGGTTCGATATTTGGTCTGAGTAACTTGACATGGCTAGAAAAAGTGAATATAAGGATTAAGAGGAGGATGAAAAAGTTCGCAGACCCCTGGTAAAGGGGTGTCCAATGGGACAGGAGCAATCAACGCTTACGTTTGCGTACACAATCGCATACACTCATGAAGTCATTGTAATTGGTTATTTATAACGCGCTTAATACCCAGAGGTTTCAAAGCGTGGACCCGTGGAACGAACCTGTGTTTCTCTGCATCGTTGGTTCCCAGCAGCGATGGCACCATAAAAAATCCTGAGATCTGTAGTAGGACTTGCCGACGTGGCGTCGGTGTGTCAACCTAACGCTGCAACCTCACTCTACTTTGAAATCTGGACTTCCAAAACACTCCTCCATAACTATGGGTACATTCCCTACTCGGGACAGGCTTGTCCCCTCTTTTGCCTCAGCCCCCTTCTCTGCTTGTCCCCCATGTTTGCACTTCTGATTACACTGCGTGTTCAAACCCACTGCTAACTTCTGTATCTGGGTGCTTCTCAAATTTGGCTGTGTTTTCTCATGCATTTAGCTAAATTCAAATATGGCTGTGTTTTCATGCATTTAGTTTAGTACATGTTTTGGCTGTGTTTTTATGCATTTAGCTAAGTTCAAGTTTGGCTGTGTTTTCATGCATTTAGTTTAGTACATGTTTTGGCTGTGTTTTATGCATTTCGCTTAGTTCAAGTTTGGCTGTGTTTTCATGCAACTTTGCACTCCTCCTGTTGGTTCAGAGTCAGATCAGAAGAAAGATTAACTCCTTCTATTTTTCCATCTAAAGGCTGTCCCCTGAGAAGGTCAGTTAGAGGCCCTCCTCTTGATCAGATGCTAATAGCAAAGCTCCCATTTCTGGTCTGGATACATATGCCTTTAGGCGGTTGGTGTGAAAGACCTTGGGGGCCTCCTTGGGATTGCCCAAGTTCACCAAATAATTGACCTCTCCAAGTTTGTCCCCAACCTTGAAGGGTCCAATCCATTTGTCCTGTAGGGCCCTCTGCCTTGTTGGTACCATAACTAGAACTAGCTGGTCCTGAGTAAACTCAACTATGTTGGCCTTCTGGTCATGCCAATGTTTAACCTGCTTTCAAGTTATCAGATGCTTCTGTCATCATGTGTGTCATTCTCCTTCGGATACCTAACACATAGTCAGTGACTCTCACTGGCTTGTGGGAAGGAACACACTCCAACCCTTCCTTGATTAGGGCCAATGGACCTCTTACGGGATGACCATAGAGAAGCTCAAAGGGGCTAAAGCCAACCCCTTCCTGAGGGACATTTCTATAAACAAAGAGAAGGCATGGCAGTAGAAGGTACCACTTTCTTCTAAAGGGTTCTTCTAAAGCATCTATCATGCTCTTCATAGTTTTATTAAACCTCTCCACCAACTCATTGGTTTGGGGATGGTAGGCTGTTGAGAACTTGTAGGTCACGCCACAGTTTTTCCACATGGCTTGCATGTAGTGGGACATAAAATTGCCCCTCCTGTCTGCGATAACCTCCTTAGGAAAACCAACCCTGGTAAAAATACCAAGGAGGGCCTTAGCTACTGCCTGATCAGTAACAATTCTCATAGGTATAGCTTCAGGATACCTGGTAGCATGGTCTACCACAACCAATATAAATCGGTTGCCTGAAGATGTGGGAGGGTCTAGGCGACCAACAATGTCAATCCCTACCCTCTAAAAGGACACTCCCCCCACTAGTAGAAGCACCAAAGGTGCCACATTCTTGGCCTAACTCCCTAACAAGGCTTCTGCGAGATGCTGTGTCTGTTTACAGTTTAGCCCGAGTGATGTACAATAGTCTAGGTTGTTTTGTTGGACGTCTGCTTACATTCAAAGTAATTTGGGCCTATACACACTGATATTAGCTCTACATATGGTGACCCATTCTTGTTTGAAATGTATATCATATTACAGTGATATTATGACTATATTATTGTGAGTGTACTGAGGAACAATGCTATGTGATGCCACTTACTGTTTTGTCAAGGGGTTAAAGGTTGTGTGTCACCACTTACCATGATGTCACTTGGGGTTGGGTCAAATGACACCACTTCCTGTGATGTCATCAGAGGTCAAGGGCCATGAGATGTCACTTCCGCTACCCCTGGCATTTTGGTGAAATGACGTCCCTGCTGATGGTTCTCATGGCACTTGGGAAATATTGACCCTAAAACAAGAGAAAAAAGAAGACCGAGAATAAATCGACTTTCTGCTCTAAGGTTAGTGTGCTACAAATGTGTGTGAGTTCACAGTTAAACAACTGCAGACCCAGGACTGTAGAACAGTTCAACAACATATTAGAAACCGGAGCTGAGTCCCTGATCGAATAACAGCTGTGAAAGCACTGCCCAGGAGAAGGTGGCCACTCTGGGAAGAAGTAACAGTCTTGAACCCGCTGCATATGTCCAACAAAGGTTGAGTGACAATTATATAGTCTAGTGTAGGGGTTGATTTATCTCTTTTCCATGTGAATTTGGGGGCATTAGTGTTCGATAACGCCAGATTTAGACAATGTAAATCCCACTCAGACATGAGATTCTCCCATCTTCACGTGCTAGCAGCTAGTATGGGGTCCTCACCGTATTGGTGTGGGCGTTTCGACTCATGATTTCTCCATAGTTACAATTTAGATCGCCCACAATGAGCAGGTTCTCCGAATTGCCACCACTGAACCATTTCACCAGTATCGGTAGTATAGGAGGCCTGATAATTTCAATATAAATTAATGATAAGGAGATTTCCCTCTGGACCATGCTCAATTAAAGTACTTGTTTATACCACTGCACAAATCCCTTGCAGGGATATAATCAATTGACTGCCGAGCACACTTAAATCATTCTTAATGGTGGTGAGTAATCCATCATTTAGGTACCTCCTGTAATGCAGGTTGAATGAATTTTTCTTATCTGTCTGTTAGCGGGGCCTCCTTTAGCCAGACGACCTAATGGTTAATAATATGATGATATAGGAGGGCACAGTGCTTTCCAGCGCTTAACAAATTACTATGGCCTTGCATGTTCCACAAGGCTATATACATAATATGCTTTACACCTAATCGCACCCTCAGTTATATCTGCAGCTAAGAACTTTGGGACCCATGTTCAGTCAATACCATGTGGAACTTTATTCACTATGCCATCCTCTGTGAATATCATTCTGCAGGGACTGTGTACTTTCCCGGGCTCCTCCCACTGCTCTAGGGGCATCCATCACAGGTATGTTCTGCGATTTTACATATATCATTCATAATCCATTGTTAAAAGGGCTTCTATTTCGGCGAGCATTAGATCCAACACAAGTTTAGACAGAATGTATAATAATAAAAGGTCAATTCATTTGTGGTCAGGAAACTTATCAGTGCTAGATCATTGGAATATAGATTTCTAAGAGTGGGAATGTTCGAGAAGAGATCCAAAACATTTTACCTGTTTAAAACAATATTGTGGTTCACCCTCAGAATATGTTCCAGCCCAGAATACTGTAGACACCGTTGTGATTCATAGCTTTCTCTGCACGTCCAGATCATATTCACTTTGCTGGATGCAAACTGGCCGATCTTGTGAAGGAGCCGAAGTTCTGTGTATAACAAATGGTTTTGATAGAATTACCGCCAACTCTTGGCCTTCATCCAGTAGGTTAGAGGTGTCAGTCTCTACCGTATTGGGAGGTTCGATAGAAGTCTGATTGGCTGGAATCTTCATCCTCATGAGTAGAGAGGTATTCTATGTCCAAAAGAGGATCTTGGATATGTGAGGGGTCCGAAATGTGAGGGGGACCACATGGTGAAGTTTTCTCAACAAATGCCATTTTATTTTAGTATAAGGTTGGATGACGACTCACAATCCCTACCCTGACGAGGATTTCCCTGCCTAACACAAAGTAATATCCTTTTGCTTAACAAAGGATATATGTCCCTCACACTTGTACATACAACAATTAAGCAAGGAAAACATATACGGCAGTTAAAAACAATAATGGTTGAATTCAAAATATGAACACAGTCTCTTTTCATAACCTGGGCGGACTCCTCTTCCCTAGGTTCCTACGTACTTCAGCTTCAAAGTTCAAGAAAGATCACAGTCTTGATTCGCAACAACACAGTTCAATATTGATTCAACTTAACATAAAAATCCCACAAAGAAGATACAAGTCTTTTCTTCTTTTTTGAATACGTTTTCAAATCCTCAATGGCAACAATGATAGTCTCTGTCAGGATGATTTACCCGTTTAACAACTCAAGAAATATAATATCTCTAAAAGCCTTGCTTGGCTCTTTCTTTGACTCCACGCACAACATAAAGTGACCACCTTGTAGCACTCTCTCCCTTGGCCTGCTCCGGCCACTCTTAAAGGTTGACCATCTGCATACACTCCACTGCCCGAACAGTTTTTCAACTGATAAGAATTCATAACAGCTTCACAGCATTTAACAAATTACAGCTTCAAAACATTCACCAACCTTTCAGGTTAACCCAGATTCACATTAATGCTCTTCAATGCGTTTCTGCAAATGATGCGCCTTTCCTTCTGGCTAACTGTTCCTAGAAGGGCAGTACTTTGGCCTCTGTACAAGCAACCAAAGAATGATAGGGATAGAGTCTCTTCCTGTCCCTCCCCTGGGTTTGGCAAGGTGTGGGTATCTCAGTTTGTACCAGATGTTGCATATAATACGAGCAACACGTTTTAGAATTTATATTTCTGATGTTTGTTAATCTGCTTAGAATCACATGCTGTGCATAGGTCCGACATCCAGTGGTCACTGCGGAGTATTGCATTTTGTTTTTCATAGTCGAAAAGGGGACGTCGACAAGGCGTGTCTGTAACACTATCCCTATAGTGACGTGCGTTGTACCCATAATCCCTCACGCGTCGAGGTCCCTCAGATTGTTTTTTTCCGCCCAGCTTCTGGTCGCCTTACGCGGAGCTCCTAGAGAGACATTGCAAATACTTACTACGGACCTCGGTCCTTAATTATACTTATTATATTGTTAAAGATCCCTCCCCTCGACGTTAGCTGTGAAGCTGTTTCTCCGCCGAGCAAGTTTTCGACGGAGGGGAAGAGACGGAGGAGATCCTTCGGCGCTGCCGAACACGTGGCCTGGCCTCGCCGGCCAACATACAGTAGGGAGAGTGGGGGTTCAAACTTTTATCTTCTCTTTGAGAATGTCTTTCTTTCTCCCCTATCTTTCCCTTGGGGTTGTTATCACCAGTTATTATTGCCTCAGCTATGGAGAGGACACCTTTTAAGTTTTGCCCACGGTGTAGGGGCAAATACACTTGGAAGGACAAACACAAGCTCTGTAATTGTTGCTTGCCCCTCAATCATAAGGAGGACAGCTGTGCGGCCTGTAAGCTCTTGAAACCAAGAACTCTTAAAGAACGCAAAGTTAAGAGGTGGGCGGACTACGCTATGTCGAAGTCAGTTTCCTCACCCGCCGCCGCTGTTACAGAAAGTGACGAGGAGGGTGATAACTCGACATCCGTTACGGAAGTCATTAACCCCCAGAAGGAGCGCTCGCGCTCCTCGACGTCCGTCCCCGGCCCCGACGGGCTCGGCTCACGCCCTGCTTATGGGGATGAACACCCCGGCGACAAGGACGCACACAGACCCCATAGGCCTAAGCACACAACCCACGGCTCTTCTTCGTCGAAGACGAAGGATCCATCAGCGCCGAAGGGGACGCAGGGCACTCCGGCGTCTACCTCAGACCGTAAGGGTCTCAAGCCCCACCCGCAAATGCAGCCGCGACCAGCGATTGGGCTTTCATCAAACACAGGCGCTACCCCAAAATCATCCGACGTAACGCTCCATAGAGCGGCTGTCGAGGAACAACGCGGAACGCAGGCTACGTCGACACCAGAGTCCTCTACTGACAAACTCGTTGTCGAGAGCCTGGCGAGAATTTTTTCCGAAGACAAACGTAAGCGGACGACGAAACAAACGTCGAATACCGCACAAAAAGCTATGGAAACGCCGAAAAAGCACAAGAGTAGCCAGGAACTGCCCCCTTCATCTAAGGGCACTTCTGAACTACCGGAGGGCTTTTCAGAGGGCGACGGAAACCTTTCTTCGACGTTGTGGGAGCGTTCTAAGCGTTTTGAAGGTGACAACACTGATTTCCCCCCTCTAGACTATTCAGGGGTCCCCCATGAGACCCTTGAAAGACTCCATTCTTGTATGGAGAAAATGGAAAGGTTTTTGGGAAACCAAAACCCACCCACACCCAAAAGACCAAGAGAATGGCCCCAGGATGACCCTAGGGTCAAGATTCCTAGGCTGTTTCCCCCATCTACAGACGTATATGACCTCACTGAAGAGGAGCAATACCTCCAGGAAGATGAGGAGTGTTTGGGTGGAGAGGAAGAACATGAGGAAGAGGGGTTTGAAGAAGATCCTTACACTAGTGCAGGAGTTTTCGAAGAAGATACAGCTACCTCGCAGCCCTGGCAATCCCCATCAGTGCAGCCTTGGCAATCCCCATCAGTGTACTCAGACCCTGATGTCTTTCACCCTTCTCCTCCCAAGGATTCACCTATTGGAAACACCTCTCCCATAGATGACCAACCTTCACTTAATGCACTATTGCGCAAGGCAGCAGCGCATTTTGAAATAGACAAATGGGAGACTCTTCCTGACATAGACTTTGTAGAGAAAGTTATTAAAGAAAAAGCCCCTTTTAGTCAGTCTATTCCGCTCCTGGCTTCTATAAAGAGAAGAATAACTCCTTGCCTTTCCAATCCTGCCTTAGTCAGAGGGGTCAACCCTCGGATAGAAAAGCTCTTCAGCCCTTCGTCCTCTGACCCCTTGTACATCAGAGGCCATTCTATTCCGGACTCCCTCGTAGTTACTAATACAAGGAAAAGAGCAGGGGTACCACTATCCACTAGTGAGGCACCACCTGACAAAGAGGGCAAAAAGCTCTATGCACTTGGGAAGAGAATCACGACGTCCGCCGCCTTTTCAACTAGGATTGCAAATAACAATTCCCTACTAGCTAGCTACGCAGATGCACAGTGGAGCAAGCTGCGCAGCGAAGCAGAGGACGCACCAGAACCCCTGCGTTCACGCCTGTTAGCTACAATCTCAGAGGGAACTCTTGTAAACCAGGGCATCGTAAAGAACTCCTTAGATGCCGCAGAGACGGCTGGCCGTTCCCTGGTTCAGGGAATACTTCTCAAACGCCATGTCTGGCTGCGCAATTCGGGATTTAAGCCGGAAACCCAGGCTTCCATGATAAATAAGCCCATAGAACAAACACATCTGTTTGGGAAAGCAGTTGATGAGGCCCTAGAACATGCGAAGAAAGAGTTTGATACCATCAAGACTCTTGACCAAATTTCTAGGCCCCCTAACGGACGCGGCTATGGCAATAGACGCTCCTTTCGTGGTAAACGCCAGCAGCAAAACCAACAGCAATTTTACTCTGCTACCAACTGGCCCTCTAACCAGGGTAACAACACCCAGTTCAGTCAAAGAGGCCAACGCCGTGGCAGAGGAAGAGGTCGCGGCTCCAGCCCCAAAGGTTCCACGCCCAATACCAACAAATGACCCGAAGATTCGGGTCCCTTCCCATGCATCACCGGTCGGGGGCCGGCTAACATCGTTCCTTTCAGCATGGGAGGGAATATCGTCAGACCGCTGGGTATTATACACCATAGCCCACGGATACTGCATCGAGTTCAACGGTTCCCCGAAGTACAGACCCCACGGAACCGACGCATGACACCGGAACACCTCACCATTCTTCAAGAAGTAGAAGAGCTACTGAAAAAAGAAGCTATAGAGGCTGTCCCCCTATCTCAGGTAACAGAAGGTATTTATTCAGTGTACTTCCTTGTACCCAAAAAGGACTTAACCATGCGCCCTGTATTAGATCTGCGCCCAGCGAACAAGTTTGTCAAACCCCAAAAGTTTCGTATGGTGACCTTGCAGGAAGTAATCCCACTGTTATCACAAGGGGATTACATGACAACACTAGACATGAAAGATGCATACTTTCATATTTTAATGTTGCCAGTGCACAGAAAATACCTCAGGTTCAAGATAGAGAACAAACACTACCAGTTCAGAGTACTACCCTTCGGGATAGCATCTGCACCAAGGGTATTCACGAAAGTACTGGCAGTGGCAGCGGCCCACCTGCGCAGGTTATCCATCCCGGTATACCCTTACCTCGACGACTGGCTCATAACTGGGGATTCTTACGAAACATGCTTCTCCAATACCCAAAAGACTGTAGACCTTTTGTTCCAACTGGGCTTCTCCATCAACGAAAAGAAGTCCAGCTTAGACCCCAGCCAAATCAAACAATTCCTAGGGGCTCTAATTCGAACAAAGGACGGCCTCGTCTTCCCCTCCAACGAGAGGGTCCAAAACATGCTGTTTCAGATCCCCCATTATGTGGCAGGTCGAGAGGTGACGGTACGCAAAGCAATGCGCTTGCTAGGGATGATGGCGTCATGTATTTATTTGGTACCTCACGCGCGCCTGCGCATGCGCCCAATGCAAGAGTGGCTCAACAGCCAGTGGTGTCAGGCCAGCGGACAATGGGATGATCTAGTGGTGGTCTCGCAGGCCTTGGTTCTCTCGCTACGGTGGTGGACAAAAGAAAACCTGTTATTAGGGAAAACTTTTGCCACACCCGCAGTGGAAGCCACTCTAACCACAGACGCATCCCTTACAGGATGGGGGGGCTCACCTATCCCATCAGACTGCTCACGGAGCGTGGACTCCGAGCTTAGCATCCAAGCATATAAACCTGCTGGAACTACTAGCGGTGTTCAAAGCACTGAAAGCCTTTCAGGAACACCTACAAGGAAAGACAGTGATGGTCCTCACAGACAGCACCACAGCCATGTACTACCTCAACAAGCAAGGGGGCACTCACTCTCCAGGACTGTTCAAGCTGTCCCAGAACATCTGGAAGTGGGCTCTCAAACACAACATGTTCCTACTATCACAACATGTACCAGGGGAACTCAATCTGCTAGCAGACAAACTCAGCAGAGACTTCCCCCTGCCCGTAGAGTACGAATGGCGGTTACAAGAAGACATCGTCTTTGACGTCTTCACACAATGGGGTTTCCCAGAAATAGACCTGTTCGCAACTCTGGAAAACTCTCAATGCCAAGATTACGCCTCCAGGTACCCCCAGAACCAGTCCAAGGGGAACGGTCTATCGATTCCATGGTCAGGGAAATTTGTTTACGCTTTTCCCCCGACTCCCCTTCTCAACAAGATAGTGCACAAGATGCACCAGGAACAAGTTACCATGATACTGGTGGGCCCGACAGCCATGGTTCGCTCACTTGTTGAAGATGTCTCTATCTCCTCCAGTGAGACTGCTCTGCCCGTACAACATGCTGTCACAAGACAAGGGCAGGACACTGCACCCATGCCCTCAGACCTTGAACTTAGCAGCCTGGCTCCTGAGGTCATAGAATTTGGACATTTACAACTTCCACAGAGGTGCATGGACATCCTCAGAGAGGCCAGAAAGCCTAACACTTGTCACTGCTATTCTAGCAAATGGAAAAGATTTGTCATCTGGTGTAGAGGGAAGAGTATCAACCCCGTTGACTGCTCTCCCACACAAATTATGCTGTACCTGACCCATTTACTGGACTCGGGTCTAGTATTCAATTCTATTAAAGTACACCTGGCAGCGCTTTCGGCTTACACCACTTCACAACACAAACTATCGTGGTGGAAGATCCCAGTAATCAAAGCCTTCATGGAAGGGGTAAAGAAAATACACCCTCCAATAGCAAACCCAGCTCCTGGCTGGGATCTAAATGTGGTACTCAATAGGCTCATGGGGTCACCCTTTGAACCCATGCACAAGGCAACTCTTAAAGATCTCACTCTTAAAACTGCTTTCCTAATCGCTATTACCTCCATTAGGAGAGTAAGTGAACTACAGGCCCTTTCGGTTTTAGACCCCTTTGTAACAGTTCACAAGGATAAAGTGGTTCTACGCACACACCCAAGGTTCGCACCGAAATTCATCTCCAAATTTCATGTCAACCAGTCTATAGAACTACCAACGTTCTTTCAAAATCCTTCAAATCTAGGAGAAAAAAGCCTGCATACACTTGATGTGCGCAGAGCTGTCATGTTTTACATGGAAAGAACTAGTCCACTGAGAAAGACTAATCAGTTCTTTGTCTTGGTGGCAGCAGGAAGAGAAGGAGATGCAGTTTCAAAATCCACTATATCTAGATGGATTGTACAATGCATCACTCTCTGTTACACTCTTGCTAAGAGAGAACTACCCTTCAAGCCAAGAGCACACTCTACTCGAGGCACTGGGGCATCCATAGCATTCATTGCAAATGTTCCCCTTGAGTCCATCTGCAAAGCGGCAACCTGGAGTTCTGTACACACCTTTACAAAACACTACTGTCTAGATGCCCACTCTAGATCTGATTCCCAGGTGGGACAAGCCGTATTAAGACATCTTTTCTCTACTGTTCCTTCTCACAACCCACCTCCAACTCCGGGTACTGCTCGCTAGTCTATGCACAGCATGTGATTCTAAGCAGATTAACAAACATCAGAAGACAATGCATTACTTACCGTAAAAGCATTTCTGATGGTTGTATCTGCTTAGATTCACATGCGCCCACCCTTCCTCCCCGCTCGGATGGAAGGAACATAGACATCCTTTTCTATATCTCTCTCTTTTCTGTACTCACTCACGTCTAGAAGGCTCCCTCAGGGCAGAAAAATACAAACAGAGGGACCTCGACGCGTGAGGGATTATGGGTACAACGCACGTCACTATAGGGATAGTGTTACAGACACGCCTTGTCGACGTCCCCTTTTCGACTACGAAAAACAAAATGCAATACTCCACAGTGACCACTGGATGTCGGACCTATGCACAGCATGTGAATCTAAGCAGATACAACCATCAGAAATGCTTTTACGATAAGTAATGCATTGTCATTTGGCATTAACCCCCTTCTGCTGTTGGCAATATTGTTTAAATTGTGTTTTTCTTGGCTATGGTAATGCTTGCCAACTCTTAATAAAGTCGCCCCCACAGTTGCTTGGGTTCTCCACAGCCTTGTACTTTCAGAATTACAATCACTTGACTTTGATTTGCGATAGTTTTACTGCTTTGACCTGGTTTGCTGTTTATATGAACTTGGGAATCACTTCCATTTGCAAAGGAATACTGCTGCTGCTGTTTTACAATAGTGCGATATGTATTAGTAACGTTTGATTCGCTTTCAGTCACACGCGCCTTCTGATACTGCTTCTTTCTATCAATACTGCTTCTACACGAGTGCAATTTACTTGCCAGGTCCCTGCTTTCACCACGTTGCTGGGTACAGAGCGCTCCCGGGTCACTAACAAGCAGCGGACTCACAGGAAGAGACGCTCACCTCTGTTTCCCTTGCTGATCACTGGACTTCAGCTGTTGTGGCTCCACTCAAACCAGCAAACCACTTTGGTAAGTCTGCCTTTGTCCACACCACTTCCAGATAGAGCGTCCCCTGCTCCCGATGCACTCTGGTGCACACCAGCTACCGGAGACAGCCTCCTACATGCTTCCTGCATTCTTCCTGCTCTGCCACATCTGCAGATCAGGGCACAAGGGGGAAAGCTTTCCTCCGATACACCTTCCGTTGCGCAAACTCTCCATTTCAGATTTCTGGAGGCACAGACCCTCTCAGAACCTGCAGTTGTTATCTGCCCAGAAAGGGTCCCAGTGTCGTCTTGCTCCTGCAGCTTCTGCCTGGGCTGCCAGCACAGACGACGCTGCTTCTTCTGCTGACTTCTTCTACTCTCCACCAAAATGCCAACTCTATGGCCTGCACCTGAGGGGGCCTTTTAAGCCTCTGTCTCCCTCGGGTGCGAGCCATCTGCTCTAATGAACGACCACTCCTACAACATTGTGCCTCTTCCTCCCTCTTCTTTGTCCCAGTACGTAGGGAATTATGGGACTTGAGCCCCAACAATAAAATAAGAGTTTTGCATTTCTGTTTTTACTTTTGAACCTCAATTTATTTTGTATACATTTTTTAAAATGGACATCAGTAGAGTTAGTCATTGGCTTTAGTTGTACAGGGGAAGGCAATTATTTTACGCTGATGTTCAAATTTCCTTTCACTGACCCTTTTGGTGTTAAGGAGTGTTTCAGTTTTAGAAATCTCCTGACCTTTAGAAGGATTTTGATTTCTCAGTCCCAGGAGTGTATGATTGAGTTCACCCCTATTTATATGGATACGTTGTGGACCAGCAAGATGGTAATTACAACAAGCCATTATATACTTGGGTATTGTAGAGCCATCCTCCTCAGAGGAAGACGCATACCCTGTCTCATCCCCCGGATTCCACTCTCTCTCCCTGGGCCTTTTCTCCTCACAGGTGTTCCTCCTGCAGAATACCGCCACCAAGGTCAGGATCAGAAAGTGTCTGCCTTTCCCTGGACACCTGGGAGGAGATTTTAGGCAGGGGTTTAGTGAGGGATCCATAGGATTCATCACAGATATCAACCCTTTGCAAAAAAGTTCAAATATTCCCCTCTGCTGATTTGGAGAAGAAGTCCTATCTCTGTTTGTGACAAGGATCCTTTTTTCACCTACTTTTTTTGTTATTTGTTGTAGAACACTGATTCAGTTTCTCCACATTGCCATCCACAGAATAGGTGTTTGTGAGCTGTTTCCATAAATTTCGCAAACATTTCCCAGAACCACGATTTTCTGGGAGTTTATTTGGTATGGGGAAAGCCATTGTGGGCGGTGAGGAGGCTTTGGTACGAGTCACCACTTCATTATCAAACCCTGTCTTAGCGCCATTCATTTCAAGGCTCATAGACCCATGGGTCAATACGTCATCTTCCGAATGGAACCTGATCAGGGACGAATTCAGGGCCGTCCGGAGGTCAGTTGTTTGGTAGGTCATCGACACATGTCGAATTTCATGACCAGAAATGTAAATTCCTGAGTTAACATGTGGAGTTGGGCAGGACATTTAGGTCCAGGGCTAGGATCCAGTCCAGACTGATGTTTTGTGCTCCATGTCTCAGATGTTTGTGCATTGATTAAGCTTTTCATGAATCTCATTTGGCGCTTATGGTTTTCAACTGTGTTTTGACGTCCCTCATGTCATAGTTGATATTCTCGTACACCCTTACCAGCCCAACACAAGGTTTAAGGCAGATATGGGTGACCCAGCGGCTATGTCAGGGGGAATGTTATAAGTTGAGTTCCTTAAATTAAGGTCCTCCTTGTTGGTTATGGACTCTTTTAAAGAGTGTGATAGTCTGAAAAGGTCAGGGATTTTTCAATTGAGTTAGGTGAGAGAGTAGTGTGCAATCGAGGAGGTCAGTGATAAAGGGACATTGTTGTCAGATTTGGTATCCGCTTTTAGAATACTGTCTGTTAGATTTGCCATGAAAAACTGGACCGTTTTAACAGGAATCTGCATGGCTACGGATGTAAAGATCCAGTGCAGCCGGGTAAGCCGTAGTGGTCAATTCCGATATCAAGCATGCCCCGGTGGGCGAAATACGGTCCAGGTAATTGAGAGTAGATGGGTCCCCGCCTGCGAACGTGCCCTCGACCAAGACAGCACCTGTACCTGAGGGAACAGTCATACTGACCGCCCCTGATGGCTACAAGTAGCTTTAGAGAAGTTGTTTGTAATTTTAAGAGCTCCCCGAGTTTTGGTGCATATTGATTTACTGCGGCTCAGTCTGCGGACTGTCTAATCCAACCGAGATATTTCTTCAGAAGCTGATAACACACCCGGTAGGTTCTCCCTCTTTTGCAATACTGCCTTTCTTCTGAGAGTATAAGATGACATTTTCGGGTTGGAACGTACTCCACTGCTAGGTCCAGGCCCCCTGCGTCAACTGTAACAACTGCACTTGGAGTTCACTTAGCGGACACTTTGCAACACTGGTTCCTTTTTATATCCTGCTCCTCTTCAGGAAATGGTGGGGTACAGAGAGAAAGGACTTCCAGTAGTTTGTACAACTACTCCTCAATACTTTAGTCCTATGGCACAACAGGATTCCAAGCAGAATCACGGGACACTAGAATAAGGCTCTGTTTCACTGCAACAACTGTGCTTGGAGTGCACTTCGTGGGCGAACAACCTGAAAGCATTCAAGAGTGTCATGTATAAAAATGTACAGGTAAAGCCTTTTATATGCCCTTGCAATGATTCCTCTCACACTTCCTCTGTGCTTTGATGGATCCACTTATCCTGGCCAAAGAAGTACAACGGGCAGCATAAGTTATCTTCATGCACTTTGCAGAAACTCAGTACCACTATAAGCTCAGTGTTTTACCAGCACAGGGAAAGGTGAAAGGCTTACCTAACAAAACTACATCATGGTGCCTCTTAATGGTTTAACCATGTAAAAGATAAATGTATCTTGCAAAAATGTGTTAACAATGGCATATTTCAGCCTGAAAATATTGAAACAATCAAATAACAAGAATTTGGAAAAACTGGCCAAGTTATGCCCTTGAGCAGTTTACTATCTCAAGGTGAAGGCAAATGGGAGCCTTTTGCTTCTTGTTTCCAAAGCTCTGTAATTTAGTTTTGCCTCTACATTACTGAAGCAAGCATTCAAAATCAGAAATTGGTATATTTGGCAAAATGCTAATCTTAGGCCATACACTAGAACTACAGACATGGCCCCACGATTACAGTTGCTGCTTACCCAGCAGTCAAATCCTGTGGGATAACCTGGGTCCTCCAAACTCTGCCCCCATCTGGACCTTGAATGCTTTTGTGAAGTGTGCCCTTGTGTTCTTGTACAGCTGGTTTAGAAAGGCTTATGACCGCCCCTTCAGCTCATCTGGTCTACCCCTATTTTCTTGTTAGGCAAGCCCCCTGGGCTCAACGGTACAGGTGTTTGCGCTCGCAGTATGCCGGCTGCATTTACTTTTCACCTGTGCTGGGGCTGACACCTGTTGTCATTTTAGGCATGCAGTGCCTTTCCCTACATAACCCACTCCATCAACCCGCAGTGGTGAAACCCGCTGTGGTCAAGGGCGTGGGTATTTGCACTGGCAGGGTGTTCGCGCTTTGGGTGTCCCAAGCTTTCTGGTCTGTTTATACTGTCCCTGGTGCAGCGGTTCTGCTGAGTTGTTCGGGACATTGGCTGCAGGCTAATCAGGTGAAAATCGACTTTATTCCTGGTGTTGCTGGACTCATTTAAAGATTTATGTATACTGAAGCCCAGCTGTGCAGGAGTTTCCAAGTAACTCTTGCACCCAATTGTATACAACTGCAGTGAACAGGGTTGGATTTCCAACAATGGTTACAAGCGGGGATAGGGAGACGGACAACATTCCCCAAGGTTTTGCTTTATGCTAACAGTGGGCCCCAACTGGCATTCTTTGCCGTTTGCGCATTATTAGTGAATAGTTGTTAGCTGTGTGGTTATTTATTTTATTCTTTTCACACGATTTTGTCCAGCTACGGGGAATTGATTGAATCTTTTAATCTGCCAATTTCTGTGTTGTTTTGTTTTGTTAGCCAATATTTTTCTCCAAGTTGCCCGCTGTGAGAATGGCCAAGACGAATGCTTCCATGTCCATCTCCTCGAGGAAAGGTCCGAATGAAGGTTTTCAAGATCTTTGAGTCGGATTGAAATGAATGTGCTCATCACTGAGGTTAAGGAGCTCTTAATATGGCATCGAAGTTGTGGGCTAAGGCAAGAACAGAAATAGGGGCAAGGATTATAGGGGGACCAAGTCCAATTGCACATCCAGTGCATTAGAAACTGATTTAATAATAATAATTGTTGTGTTGGTACTCATTAATCGACCTCAGAAGGGTGAAAGGCTGAGTTGAGGTGTTTTAAGAACAGGCTAAATCAGTGACTCACCACCTGAAGTGTGCCTGGAAATAAACCTCTATGAGTCTAGCAATTATTGGATAGAATTCCAGAAAGACAAATGATGTGCTATTCCTATTCTTTCTTATTTCGCGTCACTGCTCAAAGTCATTCACTTGTGGAACCCTGTTTTTTTTAAGAGGCCCGACCAAAAAGTCAGCCTCTCCAAAAATAAAGAGCCACATGACACTGGCCACAGCCCATGAGTTTACATAAAAAAAAAAAAAGAAGTTTAAAAAAAAAAAGATTGGAAATCTTTTTTTTTTTTTAGGGTTAGCAGGGTAGCAAGGGAGAACTCAGGGGTCGCAACTGACATCCCTGCCTGACAGCCAGAAAGAAAGCTCCACGGGTGTCAGAATGCCTGGGGAGTCAGCTGTATGAAATTGAAAGGTGGCGGAGCTCCCACGGAGGAGTTATGAAAGGAACAGTGGGAGCACAGCGGACCCCTGCCAAGATGGCGGACAGGACTGGTGTCAGAGTCGTGGGAGACGTTGGACTGCCCTTGGATAAATATAAATAAATATAAATATATAAATATGAAGAGAGCCGAGGAGTGGGCAATCTGACGTGGCCCTGAAGTCGAGGGAAGTGCCCCGCTGCGAGCTACCAATTGTCGGCTGCGGAGTGCCTCGTCTCGCAGAACGCAGGCAAAGTCGTTGCGACATGAAGCCCTTCTCCCGGCCGTGAGGGCAGGAAGCCTCAGGACAAGAAACCGGAGACCAGACCGCAGTCGGAACTCGCACATGACGAGCCCAGTAAGGAGGTGCTTATGGCGGCAGGGATAAAATAATACGCAGCAGCAAAGCTAAACATCTGAAAAGCAGACTGTTAAGATCACCCGTGCCCCAGCCGGTATGCCGCGAAGGATGTGCGGGGAAGGGCTGAGCTAGCGAGGGCAGCTCTGAGCTACCCTGGAATCACCCAGCAAATTAAAACTGTACACATTAAGTCTGCGAAAGTGGCTGGGGAACACGAGATAAGCAGCAAATGAAAAGCTCACAGATCACAACATGTTCTCAAGTGCCCTAGGTGGGGAAGAAATACCAGGGCATGCCACTGAGCAATGGAACTCTCCTAAGGGAGCTAAAAATAATCAAGGGCAACCCCGAGGCCCTTTAGCGGTGGCTAGGCAAACGCTCTCACTGTCACGGCAAGGTAGACAGGGAGCTCTGGCAGACACCTGCTAGCTAGCAAACTAAGGCATCCCCCAGAAGGTCCATAAACATGGTTGGGGACCATGTCATACCAAGACAAGCAGTAAAGGAAGGGCTCACTGATCGCCACATGAGCTCAAGCACCCAATGTGGCGAGGAAATATCATGGCATGCTCCTGAGCAATTGAACACTCCTTAGAGGACAAAACTAGCAAAGGCAACCCCCGAAGCCCGGCAGAGGTGGCTAGGCAAATATTACCACGATCACGGCAAGACGGACAGGGAGCTCTTGCAGATGTCCGCTACCCTGCAGGACAGTACCTATAGAGAATCAGTGTTGAGCAATAGGCAGGGCTCAATTGAAGGCCAGCAGTTCCTGGATCACACACGCTTGTCTCTAGGAGCGTACATAACACAGAAGTAACACCACATTGGAACAAGGGCGACATCATCATTAGTGCAGACTGGCAGAGGACCCACAACATCCAGGGTGCAGCCAGCTCAGCATAGGCAATAAAGGGACAATAATGGCGCTGCCCAATACTGGAATAGCAATCGGGAGCACTCCATGTCCCCTGCACAGACAAAATGGCCAAACGGGCAACAAAAGCGAAAAGTTCAGCGTCTGGGGATATTAAAGCCCTGATTCAATCTGCAGAGACCCACAAACGCAACCAGCTGCAGTTGACGGTCCAAATACACTCCCCTCCTCCAGAGGGGTCAAGAGAGTCTGATGGCCCACTTATACGAAAGTCGGACCTGCTGGGAATGCTGCAGGAGCTGAAAAGGGATTAAAGACAGCGCCTCCGACCTAGCTAAATCCATCGCGGACCTTAACAAAGGGGTCATGGCTGTAGAGAAAAAGGTCGACGAGGTGGAGACCACGATAGCAGAACAAGGGCAGGAGCAAGATGAAATGGCCAGAAGGGTACAAGAACTCGAACGACAAATGGACCGTGTCCAGAGCAAACAGGAAGACGCCGAGAACAGATCTAGGTGAAAGAACATACGGATCCGGGGGATCCCGAAGTCTGTGGCAGACACTGACCTGCAACAATATGTAGTAGACCTGTTCCTGCAGATCCTGGGCACGGCGGATGGAAGAGACATTGTATTGGACCGGACGCACAGGGTTTACTCCACATTTCAGCTCAACAAAAATCTGACCCCGGACGTGCTGACCCAGATACACTTATTCCAACTGAAGGAAGACATTATGCAGGCTGCTCGTGAAAAAGGAACCCATAAGCTTCCGATCTACACCCATCAAGCTATGACAAGATTTAACCCAAGCTACCCTCACAAAGATGAAATGTCTGAGGGTCATTACGAACTAGCTGAGAAAGGACAGCGATACACAATCACTAAGGAAGAGGACATTGACGACGACATGAGGGAGGACGATAGGATCGAAGGCAACGACAAAGAAAGAATCCCACCTGGATGCACCGAAAGAGAAGACAGACCGGAGAGGGAGCAATGGAAGCCAGTGCGGCCCCATCTGAGAGGTTGCAACAAAGGGCCCAAAACTATTGATCCCACATGAATAGTAGATCTGAAAGCAAGAGGGGATCCGCTTGGGAATCTGGAGGGCTAGGGACCGAGGGGGTTACTCACTCTCATAGTGCAAGCCACCACGGCGGATGGTAGAAATGTAACCGCTTCAGAAGATACGAGTGGGAGGGGTGGGTGCCGGCGGGGGCGATCAGTTCCTAAAATTCCCGGGGGGAAAACAAACCCGGTGATTCACTGTGGTGTAGCCATGGTGAGAGTTATTGGTGAAGTTCAAGGGGTTGTTGTAAGTTGGGGAGTTGGGGGGTGCACAAAGGAACATAGCATTTGGATTGATGTTCTGCACAACATAGGCGGGACAATCAGGTGGGCGGACTACATCCCACCAATGGCTGACCTAACATTTGTGACACTAACTGTCCAGGGGCTTCATTCTCCAATAAAAAGGAAATCAATCATGAAAAGGCTCTCTGATCTTCAGGCCTCAGTGGAGTGGGTACAAGAAACACACTTGATCCCTGAGGACGAGCACAGACTAATGCATAGAGCCTCACAATACCTAGCCTCAAGCGGGACCAAAAAAAGGGGAGTGTGCATACTGCTGGCCAAAGGAATTCGCTTTGAGAAGCAGTTCATAAAAAGGGACCCAGAGGGCCGTTACCTGGTGTTGGGGGGTTACTGATGGTCCAACAGGTCACCCTGGTGGCAAGTTACTCCCCCAATGAAATACAAGACTGGTTCTTGCTAGGGCTGCTGCCCAAAATCGCAGATTGGGTGGTGGGGCAGGTCATGATAGGAGGCGATTTCAATGGTGTAATGGATGCCTCAATGGACAAAACCCTCCCAGCCACCCCTAATAACAACATATACAGACAAGGCCTGGCCCGATTCCTTAGGTAACTACAGCTAATAGAAACTTGGTGGTTCTTTCTGCTCACACGAAAGATCCTATACTCATTATTCAGCCGCACACAAGGGCTTCTCACGGATCGACATGATACTTATCTCAGAGTCCATGGTCCCACAAATCACAGGGTTGGATACCGGGGTTCGTTGTTTATCAGACCATGCACAGGTCTCTCTAAAGATGGAGCCGATAACCCAACTGCCGCAGACTCGAAAGCCATGGTGTCTAAACTAAATAATCCCAAAAGACCAAGCTCTTAGAGCGGACATAGATTCGGCCCTGAGAAATTACTTTCAAGAAATTGTCACACAGGGGATCGACTGGGGAACTATCTGGGATGCTAGCAAAGCAGGGGTACGGGGCGAGTTCATTGCACACACATCAAACTACGTGAAAAGTATAGCGAAAGTGAGGCGGGAACTGGAGGCCGAAATAGGGACGGCTGAGGCACACTATAAAGATAAAGGATCATAGAAGGCTTGGCGGGAACTTAAAAAAGCTAGGGCGGCCCTAGAGACACATCTGGCTGATGAAGCCGCACAACTCCTCCTACAAACGAAACAATCCTACTATATAAATGGGGACATAGCTAACCGATTCCTTGCGGCCAAATTAAGAAAGCAGAAAACCAGCAACCACATCACCCAACTTAGAAATCAGGGAGGCGACATAATGAGGGGGGAAAAAGAGATAGCCGAAATCATGTATTCATGCTACACAAGTAACCTGAAGGGGGAGGACCTAGAGAGGGAAGCACAGGTAGTGTTTTTGGGACAAGTGGCCTTACCACAAATCACAGAATCAGACAGACAATTGTTAGAAGTGCCCGTATAGGAGGAAGAGGTAGGGGAGGTTATAAGCACTCTGAAAGGACACAAATCCCCAGGCTCAGACAAACTATGTAATGCATATTCTAAAACATTTAAGACCATCTTGGTGGGACCCTTAACAAACCCTTTTAATCACATACGAGACACGGGTGAACCTCTGGGGACATGGGCCCAGCCACCACTGCTCTTCTGCTAAAGCCGGATAGAGATCCATCAGAATGCACAAGTTACCGCCCTATCTCATTACTGAATGGGGATGCTAAAATCTATTCCACTATCTTGGCCCAGAGGTTAGCAAACATCCACCCGGATCAGGCAGGTTTTGTGAAAGGGCGGCACACTTACGACAACAATCGTGGAGCCATAGATGCCATCGAATGGGGGCGGATGACAGGCCAGCGGTTCTCGGTGCTGGCTCTGGACGCTTCTAGAGCCTTTGATAGCCTAAATTGGGTCTTCCTGCAACTGACACTTGAAAAATGTGGGTGGGGGCCGATCTTCACCCGTATGACCTTAGCTAATTATGGGAACCCAACCACACGGCTAATGATTAATGGGCAACTCACAAACAGTATCCCGATCCGCAAGTGTACGAGGCAGGGGTGTCCACTGTCACCACTGATCTTCGCCATGGCTATGGAACCCCCTGGCGCAGAGGGCTTGTGATGAACAGGGAATCCGAGGGGTGGAAGCAGGCACCAGCGGGTCCCAGAAAATAGCCCTCTATGCAGATGACATCCTCATGTTTTTGAAGGACACCTCACACTCACCCCCTGCTGCTGGATAGGTTTGCAAAGGTCTCCGGGTTCCATATTAACTACCCTAAATCCAAGGCACTCAACATTACTGAGGACCCAGAGCAAGTGTCAGAATGGGAAAGATGCTACCCACTGAAATGGGAATGAAGATCTATAAAATACCTAGGAATACACATAACATCCACGTATGGGAGGCTATATGGGGCAAACGCTCCAGACCCGCTGAAAACTCTGATAGAGGATCTTAAAAGATGGGATAGGCAGGAGCTATCCTGGCTCGCATGCATAACAGCAGTCAAGACGTCCCTCCTCCCCAGGTTCCTATACGTGATGGGAGCTCTCCCAATACGTATTCCAGGCCCAGCAATTAGAAACGTACAAAAGGAAGTTATGTCCTTCATCTGGAAAAAGCCCGGGGTACCAGGAAAGTTCTGTTATGGCCACAAGCACTAGGGGGTTGGGGTTAACAGAATTCTGCAGCTATCTATGGGCAGCTCAGATGGCGCTGATGTTGCAATGGGTGCCCAGAGAAAACCAAAACCGATGGGCAACCCTCGAAAGGGAGGCAACTAAGACCCCCCCCCTAGATAGTCTGGGATTCCTAACAGCAAGGTACAGAGGTAAAGGAGGTACACTATTGGAAACAGCTAAGGCCACCCTATGGTACTGGGATAAGACGCTATGGGGAAAAGGGACAAAAATAGGGGGAGGCCCTCTCACACCAATGGCCCATAACTCTGACTTCGCACCGGGAAATCAAACATAACTTTTGGACATATTGGGGAGGAGGGCAACCACTGACACTCAGGGAATTTTACATAGAGGGGATACCCTTAACATTCGAAGGATGCAAGGATAAATTCCAAGCGCCCGAAAGGGAACGCTTCCGCTACATCCAAATTAGACATTGGATCATGAACACAAAGGTACGGGAGGGGGCAACTCGGGGCCCAATAGGGCTGGAACTCACAGTAAAAGAGGGGATACCGTAGAAAGGGGTGTCTAGACTACCGGCTGATGTGTGGGGCGGATCCGGAAGAAACTCTATCATACATGCAGAAAGGGGAGCTAGATGTAGGGAAACCAATATCGGGGGAAACAAGGATCCAAATATGGCGCCGAGCCACAAAAAGCTCATAATGTGTCTCATTTAAAGAGGCGGCTTCGAAAATCTGTCTGGGGTGGTACATGACACCACAACGAATGCACTCCATCAATCCAAAATACCCCCCAACATGCTGGAGGGACTGTGGGCAACCCGGTGACTTAATCCATATGTGGTGGGCCTGCCCAGTGGCGGGGACGTACTGGAAGGAAATTCTGAGCCATATCAAAGAGCTGGTGGGTGTACAGCTGACTCTCGACCCAACAGGGGTTTTGCTGGGGGAGGCAGTGGAAGGAAGTTCTGCAAATACAGGGAATAGGGCTAGCCTCATCACCCACATGCTGAGTGTGGCCAGAATTTATCTGGCACAGGCGTGGAAAAATAAACAAGGACCGGTGATGGCCATGTGGTGGGTGAGACTGTGGGGAGGGATGGCTATGGAAAAGGTGACTGCACTGGCATACGGCTATTATTCGAAATACCTGAACACTTGGATGCTGTTTTATGAATTTATGGAGGACAGGGAACAAATGTACTTTAAACCCAGGCTTCTCCGCAAGTTCTCAATTCTATAACAATGTAAGCCCCGGGAGGATGGTCTGGTCCGCAGTACATTCAAATGTGTTGAGCAAAGACACTTGGCTTTATCCAAATGCTGTAAAGTTACAATGGTGAAAGGGGGGTAGGGGGGGAGAGAGAGAGTTATAACTGGTGAACTCATGTGCCTTTATAAACAGGGATGGGAACTGACAGAAAGAACGAGGACAAGGATATTGTATACTGCTCCCATATGTATGTCTGTAACTTGAGCTCTTGAGAAATAAAGTTTGTAAAAAAATAAAAATATTAACCACCTGGTATCCCTGCTAGACTAGTATGTATTAGTTGTAGGGAAAATGGCGGGTTGGGGGGGGGAGGAATTTTAAGATCCCTGTGCCTATAGCGGGGACAAGGAGGTGTGGTGGGTCATAAGCACGCAGGGTCATCAAAGTACATATCCCTTAGGATAGTTTTTTGTCTAGTTTATCTAAGTCATTAGATCTCCGTGATCTGACGCAAACTGTGGCCAAACTGCGAGAAGGTGGCGTACTAACCTCTTCAACCAACTCTGCTCACCCGCCTAATCTTATTTCTATTGCCCATTCTATTGTTGCCCCTGATATTGCTTTGTCCAACCGGTTTGCCATTTTAGAGGATGAAGCCGATTCAAATGGAGTAGATTCACAGGGGGTGGCGAACTACTGACATCCCCACCTCCTGTGCTTAAAGATGATACCTCACTTTACGTTCCTATGACAAGTGCATCCTATGTCCCCAGAGGAAGTACAATGTTGTCCATTACTAGGGAGGAACCCCAGTGCAAGGGGGTGAGTGGTTTGTTTGCATGCACAACAAGACTGGCTAGGGGCTGCTTTGAGAAGAGGAGGCACTGACCAACAAGTGGGTTATAGGTCAAAGGTTCGAATGAAAAGGATTGAATGACAAAAGGGTCGAATCAAAAGGACCGAAAACAAAAGGGTCGATTTTTTGGGCGGGGCCCCCCTCCAAGCCCCCTTTTTTGTGGTAAGAAAAACATTTTTTTCCTATACGGAAACCCCCCCCAAAAAAAAGAAATTAAAAAAAAAATGTGACCCTTTTGTTTTAGGTCCTATTGACTCGACCCTATGGCATTCGATCCTTTTGGATTCAAACCTTTGACCGGACACCCAACATGTGCATACATCGGATTCATCACACAAGGGAGTATTTCCTTTATACATGATGGCATTCTTCTGTATTGTGTGCGAGGGGCAATGCCTAATAGTAATAGTGATTTTAAAAATTGTGTTGAAGAATGCTTATCTTGTGGATGGGCTATTAACAATTGAGTGTCGGTCTTATCCACCCCGTGGTTCGAAGACCTCCATGAGACCCCATATGCAAACTTTCATGGGTATCCCTAGGGTACAAAACTATCTAACCCTAGTGCGATTGAGGTCAGAAGACTATCGGATGAGGACTTGGATGAGGTGGATTGACTCCTGATTCCTCCTGAGATTTCCCACGTGGGCAACCACCCAGCATGTATTATGCTGGTGTGCAATATTGGTGGGGTAGGGAAACGCGTAATCGACACAGATTGTTGCAGCTTTGTTCAGGGTTTCGATCTGGTATGTTTCCAAGAGTCTTGGTCCTTGGATTTGGTTGAGTACCAGAGATACAGAGTGTTAGTGGAGTCCCACTCGGAGGTAAGACTTTATTAAGCTATCGCAATGGTTGGTAGATCCCCAAAGCAAAACATCCCAAAACACAACCCTAGCTAAAGGCAGTTTGGAGAGGGCTTAATGTCTTAACAAGTATCCTGTGGATACTTTATAATCTCTAGTCTTTAGAATGTAACGAGATTAAACCAATGTCAGAGAGCCTGTTAAAGAATCGCTAAAGGGGCACAAGCAGTGGCTTGAGTTGAAGGTAAGAGGGGGTACCCTGGACACCTCTACGTTGACTCCAACGCTCTGGGGCGACTGCATGGATCAATGTAAGCACTACCTTTCTCCCCACAGTACCTTAGGTTAGAAGAAAAGATTGTGACTGGATTCTACTCGATGTGTCGGCGCTGGACCCGAACTCTGGCATCCTTAGTCTGATAATGAAAGGCGGGACAATGGAAGGGATCTCTCAGCAGCAGTCTCGAAGGAGGCTTTTATCAATTTCCCTGGTCACTCTGCGGTTTTATTGCCTTTTATGCAGCACCAACAAAGGGCACAATTCTCCCGGTCAATCTTCTTCAGTTCCTGCAGTCCCACCCTCTGCTGAAGGGGTCTGGACGAGTTGAATTGTGTCCTTGAGGGCTTAGCAAAGACTTGGACGAATTCGACCTCTCCACAACGACGCACTCGAAATGGGCAGCAGTTCTCTGGGTATTGGGGTTCCGCAGAGCTGGAAACTCAAAGGGCCTCGGGAGATGGCTCAAATCAAAGTTCGTTTTGGAACTGGTTGTTCCCACCAGTCAAAGGGAAGGTGTCCTCTTCGGAGCATCTCTGTCGCACAAAAAACCGGGTCAGGATCGCAGTGGTCGCTTCACTGTGTTTCAAAGGGTCTGCAGGCGTCTCTGGTCATCTTCTTCTCTGGTTACTTACTTATTCAGGATTAAAGAAAAAGGTCAAGAAGTCCAGCAAAAAGTGCTGTGGGTCTCACTAGGAGAGGGGGATGAAGCATACAAATGATAAATCTCCCTAAGCCAGAGCTTCTGGCGAACCAGCCCAGAAGGGCCCAAAGGGTAGCCCAAAAGGAGGATTGCTCACATGGGTCAACTCAAGCCTTAACTACTGGGATATACAAGCCGACGAGACTGGTTACTTGAGCTCCAACATCTAATTGTGAAAACCAAGCAAAGCAATATCTTAGTTAATTCAACGCTGGGCGCATCAGCATCATGTACACCATCACATTTTGGTTGAATTTTAGCCTCTGAGAATGCTAAATGAGGTACGGGACAACCACGATTGTGCTTGGAAGATCCCATCTCTTGTGGCTGACCAACTCCATCAAACTCATAAAAATGCTGTTGATACAGCTCAGATTTTATATGATTTAAATTCGAAGGGCCTGCAATGGCCGTATAACTCCTGATCTACCGGCTAAGAAAACTTATGCTGGCGATTATGGCTCATCCCTTATTGATTATGTCCTAATCCTTGCCAAGATTGCGGCCTAGTTGAAGCTTTTGAAGTCTTAGACTTAAAAACATGCAGGAGTTTGCAAAGCGCAAGGCTGCGGCACTTAAATCTTGCGATAGCGTGGTTTCAGGCCATGCCCAACTTACGGTCCAGTGGGCCAAGATTGATTTCTTAGAAGTGATTTGTTAAAGAAAAGGTAACTAATTTACAAAGTTGAGGTTTCTAATATCGAGACTATATGTGGCACATCAAGCTCTGATTGGCTTATATTAAGTATGTTCAATAGTTTGGTCGATTCTTTTTCCCCCTTTCTGACCAGTACGATCAGCAAAAAGAAGAACTCAGTGATCTGAAAAGAAGGTTGGTTTAATGCAGATTGTAGGGTGTCTAAAAGGGAATGAATGGCCTGCCTTGCGGATGGTACAGCCGTTGAAAAGCTGTGGCTGTGGGTACTTCAAGCTAATTATAAGTCAATGATTAGGAACAATGAAAGGTCCTTTGAACAAGCAAACTGGGATAAATTATTGGATGCTGCGAAAAGGGGTGACTCCTCCACATTCTGGAAAATCGTGTCTGGGTAGGAAGTGAATGGTGCTTAAACACTGCATTGTAGCATTGGACCTGACTTATGGTGGGACCATTTTAGCGGTTTGTATAAGGCCCCCCAGGCTATAGCCATCGATCACTCCCTTTCTGTCCTAAATGGCGAAGATGGTTTGGTAGTGACCCTGGGGATTTCCCCCTCTCATTAACCAAAGTTATAGAGGGTTTGCTAAGGCCACAGAAAGCCCCAGTCTCCGCTGACGTACATAAGGATGAGCCTTTAGTGTGGGCTCCAGTTTTATGTCGACGCTTCAATGCTGTGCTAAGATCTAATATTATCCCCTCCTCCTGCCGCCAGGTGATTATCATTGCAATTCATAAAAAGGGGGTGCAGGGATTTGCCAAGCAATTACTGCCCGATTCCCTTACTGGCCACAGCAGGCAAACCTTTTGCCAAAGTTATATTGAACCACTTCCAGTCGTGGGTTGACTCAAATTGTATAATCATTCACCTACAACCAGGGTTCCAGTCAGGAATGAGTACCATCGACCAGAGTTTTCGGCTCTCCCTAATTCCCCAAAGTTACGCTGACCTGAAAAAAGTAAATTTTTATGCAGTCTTCATAGCTCTGAAGACTGCGTTTGATAGTGTCCCCGTGATCTACTGTGTCAGGCACTTAGGAAGTTGGGCTTTGCGGGTCCTTTGCTGTCTGTTGTCTGCCAGCTGTATACCGACAACAAGGCGGTTGTGCGCTGGTAATTGGGTGGGGGGGGTGAGATGACAGATGAGTTCAAGGTTGTAAGAGGAGTGAGGAAGGGATATAACCTTGCTCCGCTCCTCTTCAATATTTTATTATTAATATTAATGAGATAATCAAGGAGCTCATTTTGAATTACCTCAAGCCTCCTAGGTTGGGTATGGACAGGTACCTGGGGCTATTCTTTGCCGATTATGCTGTTCTGCTCACCACCACCCCAATGGGATTGAAGCACACACTGGGTCGCTTTGTTGTTAAGTGCATTCCGCTAGGGTTCGAGCTAAATGGAAACAAAGTAACGGTCTTTAAAAAGAAATTGTCGCAAACTCATAGTCTGATTGTAGAGGTGGATAGCCAAAGATTGGAGCAAGTCAGCCATTCTAATTACTTAGGGATCCAACGCTAAGAGAATGGTCTTTGGCAAGCGCAGCTAACTAAAGCATGCGTCTCTTTGGAGAAAAACAGTAGAGGAGTACGGAGGTTTGCTGCAGAGCCGTGACTCCAGCCTTTGAGATTTATAATATGCAGGCCATATCGTCCGCTCTTTACAGTGCTGAAATGTTGGGCTATGTAAATTGCCAAACCTGGCCAGTAATTGAGAATACATTCTGGAAGTCGACTACCTAATAGCTCTCCAAATGCCCCTCTTCATCTGGAGTGTGGAATTTGTCTAATATTGGACCTAGAATAGCTCTCCAAATGCCCCTCTTAATCTGGAGTGTGGAATTTGTCTAATATTGGACCTAGAATAGCTCTCCAAATGCCCCTCTTCACCTGGAGTGTGGAATTTGTCTAATATTGGACCTAGAATAGCTCTCCCAATGCCCCTCTTCATCTGGAGTCTGGAGTTTGTCTAATATTGGACCTAAAATAGCTCTCTAAATGCCCCTCTTCATCTGGAGTGTGGAATTTGTCTAATATTGGACCTAGCCCTGTTTAAGCCTGCGTTGCTCTGGGTAAGAATGTGGGCAGCTCCTGAATTAGGCAACTTATATTAATGTGCTGAAGGCTAAAAGTCAAATAAAGCTGGAATGAACTGCACTGTTGGGCAATGCAATCCTAACAAATGGGGGTCATTTATTAATCAGCTGCACTGGTCGTCCTGTTTGTTTCCATTGAAGTCAATTTTACACTGTTAGCTGCGCATATTTAATCTCACACTCTGCCCAGAAAACTGGGCAGGATTGTGTTCAAACTGGGAATCCGAAGATTAGTGCTGCCCCTTCCTCACATACTTTCAGCTTATCTAATAAATTGTCCTTGCTTCACTTCTGTTTCTCATTGTATACCACGTAGTCCCCAAATGTTTACCTAACCAACTTTTCATGACATGTGCCGCATGCTATTAGTATCTGCTTCTTATGACTAACAGTTCATTAGTAAACATTTCTTCTGCTTTTCTTTTTTTAAAACATATTTTATTATATTTTTAACATGAATGACAGAAATAAGAACACATTGTACTTTTAAAAAACATTAAAAAAATTAATAAGAAAAAATCCAAACAGAAATTTCACATGAAAAGATAACATCCAGAATCTGAGGAAAAATATACGAAAAGCAACATATTTACAGAGAATTAAGAGGGTAAATGGGTAGAGAACAAGAGGTGAGAAAGAAGCAGGTGAAGAAAAGGAAGAAAGAAGAAAGAATACAAATCAAAGATGGAAGTGGAGGAGGGGGATGAAGCTAGGGAACCTAAGGAATATCAAACATATAAGTCATTAAAGGCATTCCAAATCGCAAGATAGTTTTCCATTCTTTTTATTCGTTGATAATTGGTTTTCTCTCTGTTTGATAGAATGGACAGATCATGTAACCAGCAGTGGTCGAAGTGTACGAAAAGAAGTAGTGGAACTATGTTCCCTACTGGCCTGCAACGCTCACCACAGACACCATCGCCGCGCCCCCTCCCATGCACAATAAAACCCCCAAAACACATGTGCCTGCTCTTTAAGGAAACGTCCTATGCAATACACTGGAAGTGCAAGTTTTAACTTCTTCCTAGACTTTTATTTTAAAACGAAACCATTCCGGAACAATTTCTTTTTAAAATAAAAGTATAGGAACGGTAAAACTTAATTAAAAGAAGTAGAGGAGCACTGCTCCCGACCGCTCCCACCCACTTCGACCACTGGTAACCAGCTATCAATCGTTGGACGAGTAGCACTTTTCCAATACTTCAAAATCTGTTTTTTAGCTATTAAAAGGGCTCTGTAAGCCCAGTAAGATTGATCAGACATAAGTTGGAGACTCAGTGGAAATAACCCTAACACACACATACGGTGTGAGCAAGGAAGTGACCGCCCAACCCCTGCTCCATTCGCTGCAAGATCCCCTCCCAAAAACTCACTACCTTTTGTACAGGACCAAAACATGTGTAAATAGTTTCCAACCTCCTTCTTACAATTCCAACATGTATCTATCTGCATCAGCTTACAGTTTCAACCTTGAAGGTGTCCAATAGATACCATGATTAACTCCCTTTTGAGTGAACCGCAGGTTCAAGTCAACCTTGCACTTAGAGGGCCCTGCGCATATTCGACTCCAATCTCTATCCAAAATTTCAAACCTCATGTCTCTTCTGCTTTTCGATCCACACAGTGAGCGTTAACGCATATTCGACTCCAATCTCTATCCAAAATTTCAAACCTCATGTCTCTTCTGCTTTTCGATCCACACAGTGAGCGTTAACGCCTGGTCCTGGCTCACCGCTGTTTGTGTCTTTGTAGGGACGAATAAGTTGGCCAGGAAACAAATCTAGCTATGGCATTTAAAGACGCCGGCAAAGCACCTGTCAAACAGGAAGTAGCAATCCACCGTATCAGAATCACACTGACCAGTCGCAATGTAAGTCACTCGAAAAAGTGTGTGCTGACCTAATTAGAGGTGCCAAGGAGAAGTACCTGAAAGTTAAGGGACCAGTATGTATGCCCACTAAGACTGTGCAAATCACTACCAGAAAAATACCCTCTGGTGAAGGTTCCAAGACATGGGATCATTCCAGAGCGAATTCACAAGCGCCTGATTGACCATCCTAGTCCTCCTGAGATTGTGAAGCAAAGCACATCATATCAGTATTACGCCTGGTGTAGAAGTGGAAGTAACAATTGCTGATGCATAAATGACATACTAAATTTCAATAAAATCTATTAACTTACACATAAAAAATAAAATGAAAAAGTCAACATTTCTTCTTAGCATGACATCACATTAAAATATGACAGATTTTTCAGATTTTCTGACTTGAATCTGGTAAAGCGAGAATGAATCTGACCACTTTCCAATTTACAAAGTGGTGCTATTGGACAGAATGAAAACACACTGCTCTTGCAGTTCTGTAATACATATTTCCAAAACAACACGTGTTTAACAAACAGTCGTGTTCTTCTGTGTGTTCATAATGAAGCAAGAGAAATTACACATAAGTCACTATGCACGCTAATTTTGGCAAAGCATGATGCAATTCTCTGACAAAAGGAGTTCTTTGCAAATAGAACATAGAATGACCCCTTTAGTCGTTCCTCTACCTCTTATGCTTTTTGCATACATCATTCTTCTGGTTTTAATTCAGAACCATCGCATGCCAATTGCAGTGGACTTTTGTTTTCTTATCACGCATTGGAATGGGTTTATAATAGTTTGTCTAGTTTACCTTGCTGAAAGGAAAAGCTGTGAAAGCAAATAGTTCTACATCTGTGTATGGGAATATGCACCTCTGTGTGTTTTACGCAACCCTGCCAGTCAATAGGCAGGTTCCAGGAATATGTGGCTTACATGAACCCTACACCCCCAGCAACAGTAAAACATGTCCTATACCTGTGCAAATCGAGAATAGAGCGAGAAACTGCAGCAGGTTCTCTCTTTCAGCCTCCTTACAGGAGTGTCTGGGTAACAGCTATGCAGGAGTATCTCTCTTTATTGTCCTTGCAGGAGTGTCTGGGTAACAGCTATGCAGGAGTATCTCTCTTTATTGTCCTTGCAGGAGTGTCTGGGTAACAGCTATGCAGGAGTATCTCTCTTTATTGTCCTTGCAGGAGTGTCTGGGTAACAGCTATGCAGGAGTATCTCTCTTTATTGTCCTTGCGGGAGTGTCTGGGTAACAGCTATGCAGGAGTATCTCTCTTTATTGTCCTTGCGGGAGTGTCTGGGTAACAGCTATGCAGGAGTATCTCTCTTTATTGTCCTTGCAGGAGTGTCTGGGTAACAGCTATGCAGGAGTATCTCTCTTTATTGTCCTTGCAGGAGTGTCTGGGTAACAGCTATGCAGGAGTATCTCTCTTTATTGTCCTTGCAGGAGTGTCTGGGTAACAGCTATGCAGGAGTATCTCTCTTTATTGTCCTTGCAGGAGTGTCTGGGTAACAGCTATGCAGGAGTATCTCTCTTTATTGTCCTTGCAGGAGTGTCTGGGTAACAGCTATGCAGGAGTATCTCTCTTTATTGTCCTTGCAGGAGTGTCTGGCGGTGTAATCCTTGCGAAAGAAGATCATGAAAAAAGTACTGGGTTTTAAGAGTGTGGCAAGTAGAGCTCACAATTGGTCACCGCTTGGCACCAATACAATGTGAGCTTTCCTATAAACCCAATGTCTAACGAGCCTATAGCTCATCGTCAAATTAATTATACAGTGAGCCTCCCCAATTGACAATGGTTTCTATACCTATAGGTACAATTCTAAAGGATTTGCATTAAACTAACATACTTATGCTCGAATGCAGGACTATACAGGATGCTACAGCAGGATATCTGGTCTCTAAGCCGAATTAAGCAGTTGTTCAAGTTTCTGTCTGTTACATCAGTTTACTCTGGCCAGCAGGTCCAACATTCTATTGTGCACCATATAGAACCAAAATGGAGCATGAACAGAGAAGGTTTGCATTGCTGGCTTTGGGCAATGACATTTCGCACAGACTCCAATCATTCTGTCTTGTGCTACGATCGGACTAAGATGTAATTGCCTGCTTCAACCCCAGATCACTTGTTTCTCTATCTTCTGGCTAACAGCGACCATCAGATCTATGTAAATATAGATTATATTACCAAGAAAATACAGCTAAGATGCCTCTGCAGCAGATGTGCAAATGTGCTAGTTGAATTGTATTGTGTGCTTTCTTAAGATATGCTAAATAATGTGTGTCCACATAGTCTGTTCGACTTAATGTAAAAGTTTAGACTGGTTTATGTGCTGTTAATGGACAGGTATGAGAAATAGTCCTGGAGACAAGGTGCATCTGGCTATGTTCGGTATATTGGTTTGTCTCAAGTATTATTGATATTTCTCACTCAAACTGAGTATTTCGCCCACAGACCATCATGTCCCTGAACCAGGCAGTCAAGAGGTTGGAGAAGGAGCGTGAATTCCAACACCAGAGGATCCAGAGTCTGGAAGGTGGGTGGGTCAGTACATTCATTCTGCACAGGCAAATTCACCATGCCACTCAGGTTGAACACAAACCCAGAAGTCCCAGACCAATCCATTCATTCTGCACAGGCAGATTCACCATGCCACTCAGGTTGAACACAAACTCAGAAGTCCCAGACGGATCCATTCATTCTGCACAGGCAGGTTCACCATGCCACAGAGGTTGAACACAAACCCAAATGTCCCAGACAGATGCTTTCATTCTGCACAGGCAGATTCACGATGCCACTGAGGTTGAACACAACCCAGAAGTCCCAGACCGATGCTTTCATTCTGCACAGGCAGATTCACGATGCCGCTGAGGTTGAACACAACCCAGAAATCCCAGACCGATGCTTTCATTCTGCACAGGCAGATTTACCATGCCACTGAGATTGAACACAAACCCAAATGTCCCAGACCGATGCTTTCATTCTGCACAGGCAGATTCACAATGCCACTGAGGGTGAACACAACCCAGAAGTCCAAGACCGATGCTTTCATTCTGCACAGGCAGATTCACTGTGACTCTGTGGTTGAACACAAACCCTGAAGACCCAGACTGATCCAAGCATTCTGCACAGGCAGATTCACCATGCCAGTGAGGTTGCACACACACCCAGAAGTCTCAGACCGATCCATTTATTCTTCACAGGCAGATTCACCATGCCACAGAGGCTGAACACAAACCCAAATGTCCCAGACCAATTCTTTTATTCTGCACAGGCAGATTCACCATGCCACTGAGGTTGAACACAAACCCAGAAGTCCCAGACCGATGCTTTCATTCTGCACAGGCAGATTCACCATGCCATGGAGGTTGAACACAAACCCAAATGTCCCATACAAATGCTTTTATTCTGCACAGGCAGATTCACCAGGCCACTGAGATTGAACACAAACCCAGAAGTCCCAGACCGATGCTTTCATTCTGCACGGGCAGATTCACCATGCCACTGAGGTTGAACACAAACCCAGAAGTCCCAGACGGGCGCTTTCATTCTGCACAGGCAGATCTACCATGCCACAGAGGTTGAAGACAAACCCAAATGTCCCAGACTGATGCTTTCTTTCTGCACAGGCAGATTCACGATGCCACTGAGGTTGAAGACAAACCCAGAAGTCCAAGACCGATGCTTTCATTCTGCACAGGCAGATTCACCATGCCACTGAGGTTGAACACAAACCCTGAAGACCCAGACCGATCCAAGCATTCTGCACAGGCAGATTCACCATGCCACTGAGGTTGAACACAAACCCAGAAGTCCCAGACCGATGCTTTCATCCTGTACAGGCAGATTCACAATGCCACTGAGGTTGAACACAAACCCAGAAGTCCCAGACCAATGCTTTCATTCTGCACAGGCAGATTCACCATGCCACTGAGGTTGAACACAAACCCAGAAGTCCCAGACGGGCGCTTTCATTCTGCACAGGCAGATCTACCATGCCACAGAGGTTGAAGACAAACCCAAATGTCCCAGACCGATGCTTTCATTCTGCACAGCAGATTCACGATGCCACTGAGGTTGAACACAAACCCAGAAGTGAAGTCCCAGACCGATGCTTTCATTCTGCACAGGCAGATTCACCATGCCACTGAGGTTGAACACAAACCCAGAAGTCCCAGACCAATGCTTTCATCCTGCACAGGCAGATTCACAATGGCACTGAGGTTGAACACAAACCCAGAAGTCCCAGACCGATGCTTTCATTCTGCACAGGCAGATTCACCATGCCACTGAGGTTGAACACAAACCCAGAAGTCCCAGACCGATGCTTTCATCCTGCACAGGGAGATTCACAATGCCACTGAGGTTGAACACAAACCCTGAAGACCCAGACCGATCCAAGCATTCTGCACAGGCAGATTCACCATGCCACTGAGGTTGAACACAAACCCAGAAGTCCCAGACCGATGCTTTCATCCTGCACAGGCAGATTCACAATGCCACTGAGGTTGAACACAAACCCGGAAGTCCCAGACCGATGCTTTCATCCTGCACAGGCAGATTCACAATGCCACTGAGGTTGAACACAAACCCGGAAGTCCAAGACCGATGCTTTCATTCTGCACAGGCAGATTCACCATGCCACTCAGGTTGAACACAAACCCAGAAGTCCCAGACCGATGCTTTCATCCTGCACAGGCAGATTCACAATGCCACTGAGGTTGAACACAAACCCAGAAGTCCAAGACCGATGCTTTCATCCTGCACAGGCAGATTCACAATGCCACTGAGGTTGACACAAACCCAGAAGTCCCAGACCGATGCTTTCATCCTGCACAGGCAGATTCACAATGCCACTCAGGTTGAACACAAACCCAGAAGTCCCAGACCGATGCTTTCATCCTGCACAGGCAGATTCACCATGCCACTCAGGTTGAACACAAACCCAAATGTCCCAGACGATGCTTTCATTCTGCACAGGCAGATTCACCATGCCACTCAGGTTGAACACAAACCCAGAAGTCCCAGACCGATGCTTTCATTCTGCACAGGCAGATTCACCATGCCACTCAGGTTGAACACAAACCCAGAAGTCCCAGACCGATGCTTTCATCCTGCACAGGCAGATTCACCATGCCACTCAGGTTGAACACAAACCCAAATGTCCCAGACGATGCTTTCATTCTGCAATGGCAGATTCACCATGCCACTCAGGTTGAACACAAACCCAGAAGTCCCAGACCGATGCTTTCATTCTGCACAGGCAGATTCACCATGCCACTCAGGTTGAACACAAACCCAGAAGTCCCAGACCGATGCTTTCATCCTGCACAGGCAGATTCACAATGCCACTCAGGTTGAACACAAACCCAGAAGTCCCAGACCGATGCTTTCATCCTGCACAGGCAGATTCACCATGCCACTCAGGTTGAACACAAACCCAAATGTCCCAGACGATGCTTTCATTCTGCACAGGCAGATTCACCATGCCACTCAGGTTGAACACAAGCCCAGAAGTCCCAGACCGATGCTTTCATCCTGCACAGGCAGATTCACCATGCCACTCAGGTTGAACACAAACCCAGACGTCCCAGACCGATGCTTTCATCCTGCACAGGCAGATTCACCATGCCACTCAGGTTGAACACAAACCCAAATGTCCCAGACGATGCTTTCATTCTGCACAGGCAGATTCACCATGCCACTCAGGTTGAACACAAACCCAGAAGTCCCAGACCGATGCTTTCATCCTGCACAGGCAGATTCACCATGCCACTCAGGTTGAACACAAACCCAGACGTCCCAGACCGATGCTTTCATCCTGCACAGGCAGATTCACCATGCCACTCAGGTTGAACACAAACCCAGAAGTCCCAGACCGATGCTTTCATCCTGCACAGGCAGATTCACCATGCCACTCAGGTTGAACACAAACCCAAATGTCCCAGACGATGCTTTCATTCTGCACAGGCAGATTCACCATGCCACTCAGGTTGAACACAAACCCAGAAGTCCCAGACCGATGCTTTCATCCTGCACAGGCAGATTCACCATGCCACTCAGGTTGAACACAAACCCAGAAGTCCCAGACCGATGCTTTCATCCTGCACAGGCAGATTCACAATGCCACTCAGGTTGAACACAAACCCAAATGTCTCAGACTGATGCTTTTATTCTGCACAGGCAGATTTTTGAATGCAAACTGAAAAGTCCCAGACCGATGCTTTCAGTAAAGGCAGTGATCTTTCTAGGGCTCCTAAGCAGGGTACAGTTTGCTGCCCTATTGAGTTCAGTTTTGTTACTCTTGGTGTATTTGCCCCCGACAGTACTTAAAATGGAAACGCCTATCTATCCTAAAGTCCTGGTAGATCATGTGTTTGTTTTACACGTCAAAACTTATGACTTGTGATCGTTGACATAATGCAAGTTTTTCCTGTGATCGTTTACACATTGTAAGTTTTCCACACAATGTAAGTTTTCCAACTTTGAATTAGTAAACGTTATGGCTATACAGGTCCCCATGCAGTCTCAAGCCTAATATTTGGTTGCTCGGTACGATGGCTTCTTCTTTTAAATGTTTTATTTCCGCTCTCAAAGCATTAACTGCATGTTGAGTTGTCTGACGTTTGCAGCACTTTTCGATCTAGACCAGAAAGCCAGTGAAATGTATTGCCCAAATGTGCTAAAGGTTTTGAGCCTGTGTTTTGGGTACCAATATTTCGGTCTTATTTTTGTAATTGTTTTTTTTTAATGTGCAACTGTTCTGCTAGCTGTAGTGTTCATGGGGCCGATAATAGTCAGTCCATCCTTCACCTGGAAGGAACACACACATCCTGGTTGCTTAAAAAGTACAATTGATACGTCACTGTGAAGTCGTTTCACTGTAAACACTGGCGTAAGTCCCTTTGTTAAAGGTGGGAATAAGCACTGAGGGGGTGAGGGTGTTCACACTAGAACTCACATTACATACTTAAATACCAGCTTACTTTGTTACAGATGCAGACTGTTTTGTATGTGCATCAGGTGAGATGCAGCCTGTTTTGTATGTGCATCATGTGAGATGCAGCCCTGTTTTGTATGTGCATCAGGTGAGATGCAGCCTGTTTTGTATGTGCATCATGTGAGATGCAGCCCTGTTTTGTATGTGCATCAGGTGGGATGCAGCCTGTTTTGTATGTGCATCATGTGAGATGCAGCCTATTTTGTATGTGCATCAGGTGAGATGCAGTCCTGTTTTGTATGTGCATCAGGTGAGATTCAGCCCTGTTTTGTCTGCATCAGGTGAGATGCAGCCTGTTTTGTCTGTGCATCAGGTGAGATTCATTCTGGTTTGTCTGTGCATCAGGTGAGATGCAGCCCTGTTTTGTCTGCATCAGGTGAGATGCGGCCTGTTTTGTCTGTGCATCAGGTGAGATGCAGCCCTGTTTTGTCTGCATCAGGTGAGATTCATTCTGGTTTGTCTGCATCAGGTGAGATGCAGCCCTGTTTTGTCTGTGCATCAGGTGAGATGCTGCCCTGTTTTGTCTGCATCAGGTGAGATGCAGTCCTGTTTTGTATGTGCATCAGGTGAGATGCAGCCCTGTTTTGTCTGTGCCTCTGGTGAGACCCATCCAGGTTTTGTTGAGCATCAGGTGAGACCCATCCCGGTTTTCATCCCGGTTTATTCTGTGCACCAGGTGAGACCCAGCCCGGTTTTGTCTGCATCAGGTGAGATCCACCCTGTTTTGTCTGCATCAGGTGAGAACCACCCTGTTTTGTCTGCATCAGGTGAGATGCAGCCCTGTTTTGTCTGCATCAGGTGAGATGCAGCCTGTTTTGTCTGTGCATCAGGTGAGATTCATTCTGGTTTGTCTGTGCATCAGGTGAGATGCAGCCCTGTTTTGCTGCATCAGGTGAGATGCGGCCTGTTTTGTCTGTGCATCAGGTGAGATGCAGCCCTGTTTTGTCTGCATCAGGTGAGATTCATTCTGGTTTGTCTGCATCAGGTGAGATGCAGCCCTGGTTTGTCTGCATCAGGTGAGATGCTGCCCTGGTTTGTCTGCATCAGGTGAGATGCTGCCCTGTTTTGTCTGCATCAGGTGAGATGCTGCCCTGTTTTGTCTGCATCAGGTGAGATGCTGCCCTGTTTTGTCTGTGCATCAGGTGAGATGCTGCCCTGTTTTGTCTGTGCATCAGGTGAGATGCTGCCCTGTTTTGTCTGTGCATCAGGTGAGATGCTGCCCTGTTTTGTCTGTGCATCAGGTGAGATGCTGCCCTGTTTTGTCTGTGCATCAGGTGAGATGCTGCCCTGTTTTGTCTGTGCATCAGGTGAGATGCAGCCTAGTTTATCTTTTGCATCAGGTGAGATGCAGCCTAGTTTATCTTATGCATCAGGTGAGATACAGCCTAGTTTTTCTTATGCATCAAGCGAGATTCAACCAGTTTTGTTTCTGGATCAGGTGAGATTTAGCCAGTTTTGTTGTGCATCAGGTGAGATTCATTCTGTTTTGTCTGCATCAGGTGAGATGCTGCTCTGTTTTGTCTGTGCATTAGGTGAGCTGTGCATCAGGTGAGATGCTGCCCTGTTTTGTCTGCATCAGGTGAGATGCTGCCCTGTTTTGTCTGCATCAGGTGAGATGCTGCCTTGTTTTGTCTGCATCAGGTGAGATGCTGCCGTGTTTTGTCTGTGTCTCTGGTGAGACCCATCCCGGTTTTTTCTGTGCACCAGGTGAGACCCAGCCCGGTTTTGTCTGCATCAGTTGAGATCCACCCTGTTTTGTCTGCATCAGGTGAGAACCACCCTGTTTTGTCTGCATCAGGTGAGATGCAGCCCTGTTTTGTCTGCATCAGGTGAGATGCAGCCTGTTTTGTATGTGCATCAGGTGAGATTCATTCTGTTTTGTCTGTGTATCAGGTGAGATGCAGCCCTGTTTTGTCTGCATCAGGTGAGATGCAGCCCTGTTTTGTCTGTGCATCAGGTGAGATGCTGTCCTGTTTTGTCTGCATCAGGTGAGATGCTGCCCTGTTTTGTCTGCATCAGGTGAGATGCTGCCCTGTTTTGTCTGCATCAGGTGAAGTGCATCCCTGTTTTGTCTGTGCCTCTGGTGAGACACAGCCAGGTTTTGTTGTGCATCAGGGGAGATGCAGCCTATTTTGTCTGTGCCTCTGGTGAGATCCAGCCCGGTTTTGTTGTGCATCAGGTGAGATTCAGCCGGTTTTATCTGTGCATCAGGTGAGATTCAGCCGGTTTTATCTGTGCATCATGCGAGATTCAGCCAGTTTTGTTGTGCATCAGGTGAGATGCAGCCTTTTTTGTCTGTGCATCAGGTGAGATGCAGCCTGTTTTGTTGTGCATCAGGGGAGATGCAGCCTATTTTGTCTGTGCCTCTGGTGAGACCCAGCCCGGTTTTGTTGTGCATCAGGTGAGATTCAGCCCGGTTTTATCTGTGCATCAGGTGAGATGCAGTCTGTTTTGTCTGTGCATCAGGTGAGATGCAGCCCTGTTTTGACTGCATCATGTGAGATTCAGCCCTGTTTTGTCTGTGCCCCAGGTGAGATTCAGCCTGTTTTGTCTGTGCATCAGGTGAGATGCAGCCTGTTTTGTCTGTGCATCAGGTGAGATGCAGCCCAGTTTTGTCTGTGGGTCAGGTAAGTGCAGCCCTGTTTTGTCTGCATCAGGTGAGATGCAGCCCAGTTTTTCTTATGCATCAAGCGAGATTCAACCAGTTTTGCTTCTGGATCAGGTGAGATTTAGCCAGTTTTGTTGTGCATCAAGTGAGATTCAGCCTGTTTTGTCTGTGCATCAGGTGAGTGCAGCCCTGTTTTGTCTGCATCATGTGAGATTCAGCCCTGTTTTGTCTGTGCATCAGGTGAGATGCAGCCTGTTTTGTCTGTGCATCAGGTGAGATGCAGCCCTGTTTTGACTGCATCATGTGAGATTCAGCCCTGTTTTGTCTGTGCCCCAGGTGAGATTCAGCCTGTTTTGTCTGTGCATCAGGTGAGATGCAGCCTGTTTTGTCTGCATCAGGTGAGATGCAGCCCTGTTTTGACTGCATCATGTGAGATTCAGCCCTGTTTTCTCTGTGCATCAGGTGAGCTGCAGCCTGTTTTGTCTGTGCCTCAGGCAAGATGCAGCCCTGTTTTGTCTGTTTCTTAGGTGAGATGCAGCCCTGTTTTGTCTGTGCCTCAGGTGAGATGCAGCCCTGTTTTGCCGAATGCATCAAGCAAGATTCAGCCAGTTTTGCTGTGCATTAGGCGAGATTCATCTTGTTTCGTTTGTCCATCAGGTGAGATGCAGCCTGTTTTGTCTGTGCATCATGCGAGATTCAGCCATGTTTTGTCTGCATCATGTGAGATTCAGCCCTGTTTTGTCTGCATCATGTGAGATTCAGTCCTGTTTTGTCTGTGCATCAGGTGAGCTGCATCCTATTTTGTCTGTGCCTCAGGTGAGATGCAGCCCTGTTTTATCTGTGGGTCAGGTAAGTGCAGCCCTGTTTTGTCTGTATCAGGTGAGATGCAGCCCAGTTTTTCTTATGCATCAAGCGAGATTCAACCAGTTTTGTTTCTGGATTAGGTGAGATTCAGCCTGTTTTGTCTGTGCATCAGGTGAGTGCAGCCCTGTTTTGTCTGCATCAGGTGAGATGCAGCCCAGTTTTTCCTATGCATCAAGCGAGATTCCTCTGGTTTTGTTTCTGCATTAGGTGAGATGCAGCTCTGTTTTGTTTGTGCATCAGTTGAGATTCAGCCAGTTTTGTCTGTGCATCAGGAGAGATGCAGCCTGTTTTGTCTGTGCATCAGGTGAGATGCAGCTCTGTTTTGTTTGCATCAGGTGAGATGCAGCCTTGTTTTGTCTGTGCATCATGTGAGAATCAGCAATGTTTTGGTTGTGCATCAGGTGAGAATCAGCCCTGTTTTGTCTATGCATCAAGTGAGATGCATCATGTTTTGTCTGTGCCTCAGGTGAGATGCAGCCTGTTTTGTCTGTGCATCAGGTGAGATGCAGCCTGTTTTGTCTGTGCATCAGGTGAGATGCAGCCTGTTTTGTCTGTGCATCAGGTGAGATGCAGCCCTGTTTTGACTGCATCATGTGAGATTCAGCCCTGTTTTGTCTGTGCATCAGGTGAGCTGCAGCCTGTTTTGTCTGTGCCTCAGGCGAGATGCAGCCCTGCTTTGTCTGTGTCTCAGGTGAGATGCAGCCCTGTTTTGTCTGTGCCTCAGGCGAGATGCAGCCCTGTTTTGTCTGTGCCTCAGGCGAGATGCAGCCCTGTTTTGTCTGTGTCTCAGGTGAGATGCAGCCCTGTTTTGTCTGTGCCTCAGGTGAGATGCAGCCCTGTTTTGCCGAATGCATCAAGCAAGATTCAGCCAGTTTTGCTGTGCATTAGGCGAGATTCATCTTGTTTTGTTTGTCCATCAGGTGAGATGCAGCCTGTTTTGTCTATGCATCATGTGAGATTCAGTCATGTTTTGTCTGTGCATCAGGTGATATTCAGCCATGTTTTGTCTGTGCATCAGGTGATATTCAGCTGCATCAGGTGATATTCAGGCGGTTTTGTCACTGCGTCAGATTAGACGCATCCTGTTTTGCATGTCCATTAGGTGAGATGCCCTCTGTTTTGTCTGTGCATCGGGTGAGATGCAGGTGTTCAGTCTGTGTCGTTGGTGGATTGTTGCTAATGTGTCTTTTCTCTCTCTTTATTGTGGGCTCTCAGAGGATGTTCAGCGGTTGCAGAGTTCTGCTCGTGGTGCCTCGGATGCTGCGCTGGAGAGGAAGATGGAAGACTTGAGGCGCGAGCTCTCCAGCCAGCTGTGGAGTCTGAGGGAGCAGGTGCTGGAGATTCCTGATCGAGGAATGACTCGAGGGCAGTCCTCGGTCACCACTCTGATAGAGGAAGTGAACCAGAGGTAAACGCAGAGTGAATATGTGTAAGATTACTAGAGAACTCTAAAACTGGGATGTATATGTATGTATATTTAATAAGGACGTAGTGTTTAGATCATACACACAGTACTCTAGGCAGTCCTGCAGAGAAGTGCCTCTCAACATTTTTTCCAACTGGGATCAGTTGGCACATAACCAGTTGCGGGTGAAGGTTAAGAGACCAGCAAACTGGGACAAAAAGAACGTAACATATATTTGATGGGTCTGAGGGGGATATTCACATGTAGATGTGATACGGAGACCGGCTACAAGGGATATTATATTTTCTTATGAAAAGTGGGCTCTTTCGAGGCACATTACATTGACCTTTGGGACTGAATTGAATCAGTGAATGTTGGTTGGATTTTTGATGTCAGCAGAAAGGGTCTTCCAGCGGAGGGGCTCAAGGAGTGAGAAGAAGTAGACAAGCGAGGCTGCACACGGCTGGAGGAGGATTGACAGATTGAAGAGGGTGTGAGATGAAAGGTTGTGAGGAAGACTGTAGTGGGAGATGACACAGACAGTCATGAAGATGGCAGGTGGGAGCGGAATGGGTAAGGTTTTACACGCTGTCTGTGGTGAAGTTGGGTGTTTTTCCAAGTAGAGTAAATGATTGGGGAGGGATGCCTAGAACGAGACATGAGCAGTAGTCATAACGACCGAGTACAGAGTAGAGGTTCGGTAGAATGGTAGGTTTAGATAGGACAGTTCTTCTGGGTGTTGTGAAGATTGATTCTAGCAACAGTGGCTGTAGAGGTGATGACCTGTTCGAGCTTTTGGTTGTTGTTAAAGAGAACCCCAATGCTTGTGTTCCTTGGAGGACAAGTGCGAGCATGACAGGGGGTAAAATCATTTGGAAATGTGGAAAAATGAGAGGCATTTAGGGCTGGGAGATAGATGACTTTGGTCTTCCAGGAGTTGAGCATAAGACAATGAAGTGCCATCTAGTGACGGGTGGTGGAGAGGCATTCGGTCTTCCTCAGGGAGAGGTCATGGTGGGAAAGGATAAAAGATTTGGTTCATAAGCAAACCCAAAAGGTGAAGGTGTTAAGCCTCAAAAGAAGTGTTTTCAGGGCAGAGCTTTTGGAGACACTCCCCTCCATATAAGATGGAAACAAAAGGCACATCCAGAATTTCAGCCTAAGTTTCATCTTTACTGCCCTTTCTTTATTTTCAATGTATCTAAGAGAACAGACTCAAGACAGCTTCTTGCCTCTTAGAGTGTGTACCTAATATAATCCATTGAGTATCCATTACTCAATGGGTTGTGTCTTCTGTCATATTGTTCGATCAGAAGGCAAACGGGCATGCCCGGCTGGTCTAGTGCTTGCTCCTTTCATCCAGAGCACAAGTGTCAGCCTTGCTATGGGCTGTTCCTCTAGTAAAACCTTTGAAGCTGACAAATGGAAATCCGTTCACACTTTCTGCAAGCATTACTCCTCCAACTGTAATGCTAGAATGGACTTGCAAGTCGACCGAGCATATTTCCTAGTAATCCATCTTGGCGAACAATGCCTCCACCTGACCTGCATTCTACACACACACTATTCAAGAGGTAATGAATAGAGGGAGGATTCCTGGCTGGAAAAGCAAATGGTATGGTTCCGTAACAATAGCTTTTCGGGGCGGATACCTGTGCCAGATTCCTTTTTGGACCTGCCATTCCTCTGCACCTCTTTGAAAGATACATTGAGGATGGGTAAATCTTGTGCAATGAGGCAAGCCCAACAGTCTTTAATAAAATGTCTAAAAATGCAACCTCTCTCTACCAGGTGCAGGCTGTAACAAAAAAATGTGTACTCCAGTTTATTAAGGAGAAGGAAAACATTGTTTTGAGTCTTATATTTTCAAGTATGAAAGTGTGCTGAGTCCAAATGGAAAGCCGGGAATGGTTTAAGATCTTATGATATTGGGTAGAAAGCAAATGCCTGAGAACTATTATTACAGGAAGTAGCTTTCCTTTTTCCTGATAACTCACATGACTTTTATGTTTTCTTTATTTACTATGTTAAATCTTCCTGATAGACTTAACTCAACCTGATCTATCATAATCTGTTTTGTAATATAGTGTAGACTTTTTCTCAATACATACTCATAGATTGCCTGTGACTTCTGTACAACAATTTGCCCATAACATGCTACTCAGACAGCGTAAAGTTAACCAAATTGCTCTACATAGACGTTGCTTCATAGGTAATTAACATGTACTGTAAATAGGCGAATGGCCAAATATTAAGGAAGATGGCAGAACCCTTCTAGGCTTCATGATGGCTCCCTCGTTCAGTGCCTAGTGTGTAAAGAAAACATTTATTCCTGCCAGAGCAGGAGCCGGCAAGCAGTGTGTGGAATGCAGTGGACCCGTTGTTTGACAATGAATGAGAAGGAGTGCACGGCTAAGTCGTATACCAAAGCGAATCGTTTTGTGGTAATTCACTTTGATGTAATTACTTTGTGTGGAGGTAATTTAAATATCTATCTTTGGGGGCAAGGGCGATAAGGGGTTGAGAATGGTATGGGGTGGGTGGGAGTTGGGTCAGGGGGCATGGGTGAAGAGCACTTCCGTTATATATAAAAAAAAAAAAAACTAAATAAAAGCTGAAGTAATTGCAATGAAGTCAATTACCACTAAGTAATTCTCTACAATGTATCAACTTAGAACCATAATTCACTACAATGTAACAACGTAGAACCGTGCAGAAGATCACTTCTGACCAAGAAAACTAGCCTTGGGATGGCATCCTCGCAATAAGATGGCATTTCTGCCCAAAGCGAGGAGGCCCCATGGCTGTACCTAGTAGAAATGGTAACAGGATCAGCAGCTGCTATACACCTGGGGGACCGGTTGCTGCAGTGGCGTTGACTGGGGAATCCAGTCACATGAGAACAAAAGGAGCTGACCCCCATGACAACTTTGAGTAGGTGATGCGGTTGCTGGTGAGCGGCCCATCTTGGCAGAAGAGAAGTTAAAACAAATTTTGGAAAGCGATGAACTGTGGAATTAGTGTAATTTCTTTGATATGATTAGCTACAGGAGATTTTGACTAAGATGGGCCGATCATGGCTTGTAAGAGAAAGGGAAGAGGTTCAGGCACGGACTTGACAACAGTGCAGCTATTACGCTATTAGTACAGAAGAAGAGGGCATCCCCAGATAAAGGGGCCACAAATGGTGAAATGGCAGGCCTGTCCATAGGTGACAGAGCACCTATGTATAGCCTCCATGCACTGTGATGAATCCAATGATGTCAACACGGATTCCCCCTCGGTTACCTCCTCCCATGTGGCCAAGGGACGGCACTCGCTACCTGATGCTGACCTGGGGCGGTTTTATGAGGGAGGCTCACATGGGAGTAGACAACTACCGGGGAGTTGTTTTGACTCCATTGGTCAAGATGCTGTATCCCTCCCCTCCCCCTTTCCCGTGAGGAAGACCCTTTGATACCTGAGTTCTTAATGGCCTATTGTCATTCTAGTCAGGCCCCCACCTTTGGCCCGAACACCCACATCACCTTCTGTTTTTAATATGCCTTAAGCTTATGTAAGGCAAAAGATTTGTCTTACTGTTGAACCAAATAAAGCCTTTATAATAATAATAATAATAAATAATAATAATATAAAAATATGCCTTATTGTAAAAATCCTGGGAAAACCATTTTGAGAGTTAAAAGCCCAATGACATTCATGGATTCCAACTCCCAAATCACCATGCAGGCTAGTTGTTTTTCAAAGCCTTCAATACGTTGGACATTTAAAAATGGTAACCACGCTGTCAAGTCGAGCAGTGTAGGAGAGGACGGTGAACTCCAGGCGACAGCTCGCGAAGGCGTGGCTCACAGAGAAGGCTACCGGGACAAAAGGAAAGACTCAACAGACTAGCAGTAAAGGCGGTGGGAACGCTGGGAGCTGCGCAGGAACTCCTGGTTGTTGGGCCGCTCAAGGAAGCAGTGTTCGTCAGTCCAGGCTGAGAAGGAAAGCTGGCATGTGATCACAGATGCACAGAAAGCTGGGGAGATTTCTGCTGACTCCAGAGTGGTAAGCGGGTAAAGTGGCTACTCCACAAAGGTGCAAGCAGAGTCGGATATGCTGGAAGAGATCAGTGAGTCTGCCAAAATCAGCTGGAAACCATGTGGCGTCCCGACGAGCGCACATGCAAGTGTTTGATTAATATGAGATTGTTAATACTGAAAAGAACAGAAGAAGGCTGTTTGAATGAAGTCAAGGCAAAGTCAAATTCAACATCCAATAAGAAGAATGTTTGAATGCAGTCAAGGCACAGTACAAAAACATATATGCCCAATCAAAACATAATCCAATCCAGTACAGATGCATTAGATGCCATTGTGGGGCAGAAGTTTGGGAAAGTGTTACCATAGGCAAATATACCAAGTACTTCACAGTATATGCTATTGCGGTGTAACTAAGAAACTGTGAAACGATGGAGAAGTCCTGGCATGCGAGCACACCCGGCGGTTGAAATTATATAAAGATTCCTGGCAGGAGAGTATACCAGGTGATCTGAAAAGAACTATGAAAGAAATCCCGGCAGGTGAGTACACCAGGTGGTTGAGATTGAATAAAGATTCGTGGCTGGGGAGTACACAGGTCAATCTGCAGAGTTAAATCCTACAGAAAAACTGTTACCGAAAGTATTGTTTAAACACAAACTTTGTGAGTCCAGTGAAGACACAAAGGAACTATTAAAGTGGAACCTTTGCCATCCTATTTAAGATTCCAGGGGAACAGGACCACTCTTTTGATCCAAGTGTCTCTAGCCTGGAGAACATTTTTGTTGAGTCATTATTATGTTTTAGTTTTGAAAACCTTTGCTAACATCAAGAAAAAGACATTTCCTTGCACCCCTTTGTTGTTTTGTTTTAGTGTGGGGGTCAGGATAGGATGTTTTGGACACAAGGACGGCTTTTCAGTTACTAAATTCCTGACACAGACTAATCCTTAGTTTTGATTACTAGGTAGGGAATTACCTCTTTAGAATAGGGCCAGTTATCCAACCCATTTTTATTTTAATAAATGTCTTTATTTGAGAATATGAATACCTTGTGTTCCCTCACAGCAGGCAATGCATAAGGCACTAAACAAGGTACGTTTGAACATGGCCATGGTGGAATCTAGAGTAGAGGCGACGGATGAGTGGCTAAATAGATTTGAAACCAGGCTGAAGTAATTGGAGAAATCCAGTACTTCAGTCTTAGGCGAGTAGGGGCGTTTCCAAGAGCACCAAGTATGACATACAGTGTTTAAGTATTGTGTGGCCCCTCCATCATCCAACTGGGACGCAAGGTGGATTGGCTAGAACATGAGAACTAAGCTGCGGATATTCGACTGGTTAAACTGCCAAGACTCTGAATGTTTCCATTTTATTTCTAAGGAGGTGAATCAGCGTTATGAAGGAGCTCCTATTGTTTTATCTAGAGCATTGGCGTGGCTAACGAGGAAACTGATTACGAGATGGAAGGTTCTGGGAACTGCCATTGCTACATCAGTCATTAGAGATAAGATTTTGCCTACTGCTGCAATTAGAAAAAGTGGGGAATTCAGGAGTTCCTGAATTCTGTTCTTCTCTCATTTATGCCCTGTAATTTTGACCAATCTGCTGCAAAACCTTTGGAAGGACAATAGAATGTCGTGGGAACAATCCACATTGTGACGTGCCAGCTAAACTGAGGGTGACGCATACAGGGAAAAACTTTGAAGTGAAAGGTTAAGAAAATCTTTTGGGGATATTATCTCGTCACCCCTTGAAGACTCCTGAATGGACTGTTTATATATAATGTTGCTTGCTTGTCCCTAACTTTCTTTTCCAGGGAGCTAATCTGTCAATGCTGTTATGATGTTTTATCATCTAAAATGTATATTTTTGTATGACTTGTATTTTTGATGCATTGAGTGGAAAGATATGGTATACTATTTGATGTGTTTGTCCGTCTCAAAAAAGATTTTTCAAAAATGCAGTAAATATTTCCTAATTGAAGGATCTACTTTCTGTTTAATTCCACACATTAAATATGTACAACATCCGACTCTAGCCTTTAATTATGTTTATAGTCCTTCCCTGGATTTGCTAATTTTCTATTTTTTGGTGTTTTTTTAAATTGTACTAATGCAACCAAAGTTATTATTGTCAAATACTGGGTAAAGTATGATTTACACATTTGCGTTACTCGTTATAACACTTGTAATACTAGCCATTGTTGCCTTTTGGATACCTGTGACCGGACAGATCATATCTAAGCTGTTGATCATGGTTTGTGCCCATATCCGGTACAGTTGCTGTAAGCTGGTCTTGTACAGCACATCTCTTACCTATAAGTTCAATTTTTAATTGTACAATAGCTCTGCTTGTCAAGAACCTGCCTCAGACTACTGTGTTGTCTTTGTCCCTCTTAGTTTTGTATACAATGTAGCCGGTTCTCAATCCACTCGTTGTATAAGTCCTACATCTCTTTTCTTGATATGAGTGCAGGGCCACTGTGTACCAGTACTTGTGTGGCAAGTGATCTTCATGTTTCATACACTCTTCCTCGTCATAGTACTTTCAGGTTTCCTATAGTTCTTTACCTGATAACAATACACAGATTTACTCTCCAGGAAGACGTTATTTAAGTAAAGGGAGGTAAGACTTTGTGGGGGTGTGTTTACACTGCAAGGGCTGTACCCGATAGGGTTGTGCTCATCCCTAGAGAGGTAGACCCTCCCCACGAGATCCTCCCACATTACACCACCCACAGGCGGACTGTTGGGTAGAAGCCTCACCTTCTTGGCCTCGTTGGAAGGGGCTCCCCCTTGGGGAGAAGTGACACCTTATTAAATAGTCACACAATGATTGTAGATTCCGATTCATATTGTTTTCAGAAATTGAAAAGGTTTCAGATGTGGTGTCCTTATAATGGTATATTCCAAGCCAAGCTGATGTTCTGTAGGGCATTTTGGGTATTTTGTTGAAATATCTGTAGCGTTCCACTTCTCTGAACTACGTTTGAAACTATGTTCCTCACAAGGCTCTACAACGCTCCTGTGGGCGTTGCTATTTAAACGTGCATGCGCGCGCACGCGTGGTGTCCTGGAGAGTCCTGCTTTTCCGCTTCCTCGCGAGATGCGGTGACCGGACAGGAAACGCGTTGGTTTGCTTTCTCGTGCCTATTTGTGTCACTGTTTGAACGTCTGTCAATTTTATCCTGTTTTTTAACGTGCATTGCACGTCGCATTTGGTTCAAGCAGTGTGATTGTGTGCCGGTGTTTAGTGTTCAGTGTTCAAGTTTGATTTAGCTGTTCTTACAAATCATGCATACCTTAAAATCTGGCATGCCTAGTGTGCCAGACCAAGTTCTTGAGAAATCAATTCTTGTGTAACCCCTACAACTCCTCTGTAACTCCAGTAAATGGCTCTGTACTAAAATCCAATGATAAAACTAAACGTGCCACTCGCACTTCTAAAAAAAAATATCACTCTCACGCCAGCCAATAAAACCCCCTCACATAACCGGGATATTCGTAATTTTTACGAATTTACGAATAAATAAGTGACACTCCCATTCTAAGTCAAGTGGCTCAACACATTGAAACTACCACACCTCAATTGGCTTATCATAATTCTGGCCCAATGGTTCCTGATCCCGTAAGGCCGGTTTTACCATTGTTTCCTATGATCATTCGCCCTGTGGAGTGTGTGGATCATACAACTGAAAAAAAGAATGATTCTTGGGTTAGTTGTTCCTCAAAAAATGAATTATTGTGAAGAGGTCCCTCAGCAAACACAAAAAAAAGGCAAGAAAGCGTTGATCACTAATAAAGCTAAAATACTGGCAAATAAATGGTCAGCTGTAGGTAAGGCTAATAAAATCAGTTCTAAAAATTCACATGAACCAAATCCTCCCTTAGCGGTGTCTTCTATTTCTGGTCATGATATAGCTGCATCTATACAAGCGACCCGAGGTAGCACTGCTCACCTCAAGATCCATACCCTTTCCGTTCCTAAAGTGCCTAAAGGCGTTACTTCCCTGTCTGTGCCACTGCCCTGTGTGGCAACACAGGTGCAGATTCTGCCTGCTTCGTATATTCCTCTGAATGAGCTGGTGGAATTACTTGATAATAACTCGCACATAGCGCCTCCCGCTCATCATAGAAGTCCTGCTGAGATTTTGCCATACATTCCTACTCGAACGGTTGCCACAAGCGTTGATGAATCTCATACGCCTGCACTTGCTTCTGATTCAGGCTTTGAAGATCGCTTGTCTAAACCAAAATCTGCGGTTGATGTATACCTACTCAGAATGTTAACAGAGGTGCTACCAGAGGCCACTCCGGTGAATGACAATCGTTTGACTATACAAAAAGATTCCTTAAGCAGCCAACTGACAGCCCTCCCATGTAAGGAAACTGCTATGGCATGCCTAAAAAAAACAGCTTAAGCCAATCATGGCAATATTTGTAATGCGACCCCACAAAATAATCTATTGACTAACGAGAATCGTAATTTAAACTCTAAACTTCATACCAATAAGCAGAAGGATTCCAATACACAGAGATTTAAGTCCTTCTACACTTTGATTCCGAAAGGTTGTGATGGTTTGTTCCCAAAATATGATCTATGTCGCTCAAGTGTACTAAACATCTTTGGAGATATTCAGGCACTAGAAGATTTATCCTCAAGTGACTTTTACCAAATTGAATTCCTGTGTGACAGAAACTTATCAATTGTCCGATTGTGGATCAAATCAGGTTTGGTACGTAACACCTTATGGAAGGCGAAAATTGATCTGTTTAATATGGGCTTTTTGTTAGCCCAAAATCCAGCCCGTCAGAACCAACAGGAGGTTGACTGCATGGTGGCGAATGTAGTTCCCTCAGCAGCACCTGTTTGTGCTTGCCCATTTTGTAGTACAGAGAACAGCACGCAGTTAGTGTTAGCCTGAAATAATCAATCGTAACCACTAACTAGCGATAAAAGTGTCGGAATTTCACTGGCAAGTTGGAATGCGCGAGGCTTTTCACATCTCCAATGGACCTTAAATGACCAGTTGAATTGTTTTAACATTGTGGCACTTCAAGAAACTGGATGCTACAATCCCCCATATGGGATGACCATGATCTCACCTTACTTCCTGCAGTGACCTCTGGTAAAGGCAGACCTACTTCAGGCTTGCTAGTAGCGGTGAAATCCAGTAGTGGCTTTTTGGCCTGGCTGTCACCAAACAGGTTTATGCAATTGGTCAAGGTCACTTTTGGATTACATACGTATGCACTGATCAATCTTTATCGCAACCCAGCTGGTATCACTGATGATGCTTTCTATCGTGCTTTGTCCCGTCTCTTTGAAACAATTGCTCAACACGAGAAGATCGCTGGTATTTTGTTGGTGGGTGATCTGAACCTAACATGTTTTCAGACAAACAATAAGGGCATTAGTAGTGCTAGTCTGAGATGGAATCTGTTTGTTAAAGATCTCAATCTAAAGATGGCTAATGGAGCTATTCAGGGTGACATTCCTCCTATGAACACGTGGGAGAGAGGAGACTCTAAATCCACATTTGATTATATTTTCTTGAGCAACAGCATTTTTGTGAACACCAACAAATTTGTTATTGTTAAGCAAACTCGAAGTGATCATCACTTGCTCTCTTTACTAAACATTGGACCATTTTAGACCAAACTTGTACAACATCCCAGAAATGGCCTAAACAAACCCTGATAATCAATAATGGTAAAAATCGATTTAGATGGTCTTCTGATAAGTTAACATTACTGAACTCCGCCATCCTGAACAATCAGAGGATGAATGGCGTCGATTCTTATGTGGATGTGCTAGACACATTTAGGAATATCTTTCCACCTCATAATAGATTGTCTAACACTCACACTCATGGTTTTGATCTCGCACTTTTTAAACAGAAAAAAACCTATAAAAGAGAGATATGAACAGTACGCAAATTGCCCTTGATTGACAAGATTTAAGCCATCAAAGCGGCCAGTTGCTCTTATCGCAACTGGACCCGATCTAGAAAAGCCCACCTTTTTCAAATTGATGGTGAAAACTTCATGTCAGCTTGCTATAAGAAAAATTCTGCCCAGGTGTGGGAACTATTAAACAAATGTAATTCTGCCTCACAAGTTGACTTTCAACTCAATGGGGTTACGGAAGCACAATGGTTTACCCATTTCACCAAACTCTATGCCGACGATGGGATGAAGAGCTTTATCTATAAAAACAGATCCTTTTTGTGCTGGCATTTAGCATGCTCGGAAGATATTGTGAAATATTTTATAAATAAATCTTCCTCATCAAGAGCAGCAGGTCCCGACGGCCTCACGAATCACGTGTTTAAGCAAAACCGCCATGAGTGGGCAACTGTCCTAAATAACACCTTTCAGCATATCTTGCAAAATAAAGCAATACCAAATTCCTGGCGCACATCATTAATAGTGCCTATATACAAAAATGGTGATCGTAAGGACCTTAAAAGCTTTCGCCCAATTGCATTGTTGGACGCCCCGGCGAAAATCTTCTCTCGGTTGGTCTCAAAAGGCATTCAATACATGGACGACTAAGGTTAAGCAGCGTGATCCAGCACAGACCGGTTTTGTAGCGGCATTGTGAACCTGATCACTTTAAATGCTATTAAACAGCGTGCACACATTATGAAACCACCAATCTATTTTGCATTCGTGGACTTGCACTCTGCTTTTGATTCAGTTTTGAGACCGAAACTTACGGACAAACTAAACAAAGCGGATTGCCCCTCCATATTGAGTGACATTATCTTTGCACTCCAATCACACACAGAGGTGTTTATAAGATTGAAGGCAGAAGGTTTGTTGTCAAAGGCTGTTGCAACTGAACGAGGATTAAAACAGGGATGCATTCTCGCCTCGGCTCTATTCAATTTCTTTATCAACGCTGTCAGATGGATCTTTACTAAGGTCCTTGCTGATGCTCCAAAATTGAATGGTGTGGAAGTGAAAGCCCTTTGGTACGCTGATGACCTTGTGTTGATTTCAAAAACGCCAATTGGCTTACAAAATCTATTGACTGCGCTCTGTTCCTATTTTAGAGCCAATGAGTTGGTAGTAAATATTTAAAAAACTCAAATTGTTTGGTATGCACCCAAAGGCTCCCGCCGACACAAATTGGAGTGGAAAATTGAAAACACGACACTTGAGGTAGTTTCAAATTATATATATCTAGGCCTCATATTTGATGGGTTCCCATCGTTCAACTCCCAATTGTGCAAAATTTAACAGAAATTAACTGCTGCTATACATCAAACAAGACTAATAGTGTTCAAATTTGGTAAATTTTCTATAAAGTCTGCTATTATATACTGGACACAGAATGTAGTAGCCACCATTCTATATGGTCTAGAAACGTACAAAGTCATTCAATCGACTTATTTGAATCTATTAGAAGCAAGGTTTTGGTGCACCACTCTTCATCTTCCTCATTGCATCCCTGGGGTTTTGATTCGATATGAACTAGGGCTAACGTCCTTAACTGCCATGTATAACTGGCGCTTGTGTACTTTATTCCGGAAATGCCTATTGTCTACTTGGAACAATTCCACACTAGCTACAGTATCAAGCTATCTACTTTCATCATCTGAAGAGTTCCCCAAGCAATGGTCTAAAAATATCTTGTCTATATTGGCAAATGCAGACATTTCCCTTGATAATCTTGTGTGCAACCCTGACCGAGCTAAGAAAAAACTCTACATGATGGATTGGATTGACACAAGAGCTATCTGTTTAAAGTACAAAGATTTCGATACCTCTGTGTTTGGCCCAAAGCGATACAGAGAAATAGCATCTTACCTCTGCATCGCACCTTCTCTCGTTGTCAGAAACGCAATATTGCGCTATCGATTCAATATATGGCCGACCTGTGAAGTTAAAGCACGAAGAAAACAGATTGACCCGGACTCCAAGTGGTGCCGCTATTGTAAAAACGTTGCCATTGTAGAAACATTGGAACACGTAATTGTAAATTGTCCAGATTTTATGTATTTGAGACAAATTCACTTTGGTAAACATTTGGCATACTTTGTACAAATTCAACCAGAAAACCGTTGGGTCGCAATAGCAGCCACCAATTGTATGAGCATTAGATTAGCAACAGTACATTTTTTAAAATCACTGAAAATGGAATACATTTTTTTAAAACAGTGAAGAATACATAATGACTATGTTAGGAACAACAATGGCAATATCATAGCAACTTGTATGACTTTGAGAAACATCAAAAGTAATATCATCGTCAAGCTTTAAGTACAAACTTTTAATCGCATCTGATCAATCAGCTCCTATGTTATTACTTTGGGAGAATTGCTTCTGTGAAGTATATTGAATTGTAATTTGTAGTTGTGATATATTATCTTGTATTTAGCTTTGCTGTTCCTTAGTTATTTTTGTCTAAGTTTAAAATATTTTAGGTAATTGGATTTTACTTGTTTTCCTTAACATTTGTGTTAAATTGATGTAATTGTGATTTGATCCTTGTTTCATGTCTTTGTATACTGTTTAATAATTTGATTGTTGAATTCTTATTTTGTAATATTTGAAAAAGTTGATATATTTCAGCTATATTCAATAAAAAGAATAAAAAAAAATATTTGCTGTCTCTTTATACGTAGTGGCAGCAGAAATAAATACTATTTGGCGTATCCTTAAAAGAATGTATCTGGGGCCATGGCTTGAAGCGCCGGCAATGTGGTCACTTCCCTGAGAGCCTCTGTGGGATGCCCTGGTTCCCGTTCAAATTCTGCTGCAATTGAGCTCTGTAAGAGGAATTGAGATTCACTGCAGGTGGCGTAGTACCAGCAAAATAAAGGGGCACAATCGTAATGTGCAGCACTGTGTAAACTGTGCAGCAATGAGGCGCCCACTATCCAACAGTCCAAAATGGTGCCTGCCAAAGCGCATGGGGTCCCTCGACCACCCCCAACCTGGTGCTCCCTCATCTGCAGCAACGCCAAATCGCCCAGTTGAGGGAAACACAGCACCCACTAGCAGCCTGACACCCCCCTCCCCCGAAACAGAGGGGCGAGCCAGGCAATACCCAGACATCAAGGGCGGTGTACCCCGGTGGGAGGGAGGCCACTGGGTCCCGAAGCCAAGGGGAGGAAAGGCTGCAACTTCCCAGCAGCAGAGGTCGGGCCCCTGCGGACGCTGAGAGAGCCGCTCGCAGCAGCATCATTCCAGCAACAGGAGACAGGCTCTTGAAGGCGCCGGGAGAGCCGCCAGCACGGGACTAGGGGCCGGGAAAATTCCAAGATGGAAGCGGCTGTGGGCAGAGGAGACATGCCACGGACCTCTCACCACACATAGCAGCCCCAGCAGCATCCACAATTGTAAGTCACCCCCAACAGCCCTGGAGGACAAGCTTGCAAAGTCGGCTCTGCCACACAAAGACAAGCCCCATCCTCATCTCCTGCCGGACTCGCGCACTGCAATACCAAAGAGAAGTGCAGCGGCAACCGTACACAGAGCTACTCTCTGGCTCCAGCTAACCTGGTAAGGCCAGCAGCTAGCCAACAGTAATGCCCCATAGAGGAGAAAAAAGGGACGCATTCCCCCCCCCACACCCCTGCAACACTTGACAGTGTGTCCAGGCCGGGGACAGAGCCCCCCCCCCCAACTCAGCGACACCCGATCTGGTCAACTACATCAGACTAAGAGACAATGGGGAGACTCGGGCCCGAAACGCATGGGCCGCAAGCCCCAAGACATAGACGATCCATTCCAATGGACCCACCAACTTCTGTCTCATCACATCACTCGCTTCCCCCCTGACCACCCCCTCGCCACATACAGCCACTAGGTAGGCGCAGGTACATACCCACAAACAGCCGGGGTGGCGGGGGACCCAGAAACTAACAAGACTCAAGCCGAAAACCTAGAGTGACTCTAGGCCCAAGCACCTCAGCCTCGCCCCAACAGCCATACTCGAGATGGCTAAATACCAGAAGCCTCATAAAGCAGGGGATATCACCAGCATGTTACAACGACTGGGAAAGAATAAGAAATCCGACCCTGAGAGCACCCAGGTCCAATCCCCCGAGAGATCTCCAGGCCAATGGGCCACATAGGACGATATACAAGCACTCCTATCGGACATCAAGTCGGAATTGCATGACTGAAGTTTCAGCCAAGATAGAAAGCCTGGACAACCAAATGGAGGAAATGGAGTGTAGGGTCAGCGAAACAGAGGCCCAATCCCTGGATCATGTGACACAACCCACAGACTTGCGGAGAAAGCTCCAGGCCCTGGAGGAAAAGAAAGAAGGGATGCAGCTCAAACAAGAAGACCTCGAGAAAAAGGGCCAACAGGAATAACATTCGGATTAGAGGAGTGCCGACCTCAATCTCGGACCAGGTAATTCCAGTATACATTGGCAACCTTTTTCAAACCCTCCTCCCTGACTGTGACAAAACGTTGCTTCTGCTGGACTGCACTCACAGACTGCAGAGTCGTAGGGGCTCCCCGGCAACAGACCCACCTGAAGTGATCACCCGGGTCCACTTCATTTTTACCAAGCAGGAAATCATGATGGCAAGTCACGCCGAAGGAGACCTAGCTTTTCAAGGTGCCCCACTACAAATCTACCAGGAACTAGTGGCCACAGCGGTCCAGAGGCGTAGAGCCCTTAAACCCCTCTCAACCTTCCTCCAGGACCGGAAAATTAAATATTGTTTGCTCTTCCCGGCATCTCTCCAATTCTCATTTGAAGAACAAGCTTGCATAATTCACTCATTGGAGGAGGCAGGTGGTATTCTCGGAGGGTAAGCTGCGACCCCGTACGAAGACCTAATGAGCCCTTCTCTGGCAAAAGGAACGGGAGATACGCTGAAACCGCAACAAAATGCCTGGATAAAGATTCCCAAAGAAGGTAAACCACCACAACATCTGAAACGCGTATGAACTGTCTACCCGCGCCCGGCGAGACTTTCTCCGCCAATACGGAGTCTGCATAGATCAACCCACACCTCTTGCAAGAACATATCGATGGAACTCGGATTTCCCACGGCCTGCCCCAGCCGAGTACATGGACATATACTACAGCCCAAGGCCCCAAGGGCCTAGTTTGGATTTATTTTTTTCTTGGTTTTCCTCATTTTCTGGTCAAGGTCGTTACCAGGTTGCAAAGTTAAAACCCTGGTCGCAGCAGAAATGGATGAACATCAATACTTGAGAAGGCAGAAGCTAGTCGATAACCCTCTTCCACTACCCCATCGATAGCTGAGATGGGCCGTCAGAAGCCGCCCCACCACGATATGTCTCTCTAAACGCCAGGGGCCTAAAATCGCCCAAGAAATGCAAATCAACCCTCCGACGCTTGGGTGACCTCCACAGCTCAGTAGTCTTCCTCCAGCAGGCACATTTACTCCCAGCATCTGCCCCGATTACGAGACAGAGCTTATCCCAAACAATACCTGGCATCCAGTGGCTATAGGAGGAGCAGCACAGCAATCCTGTTGGTAAGAGGAACACTGTTCACAGAACGTGAGGCCGTACAGAATCCAGAGGGAAGAAACATTGCGGTAAAAGGGGAGCTATTGGGCCTATTGCATACCCTTGTCTCAGTGTATGCTCACAGTGAAGGCCAGGAAACGTTCTTCACTGAACTAGAGTCCAAGCCGCTCCCCTTCCTGGAGGGCCAAGTGGTCATAGGAGGAGACTTTAATGGTATCCCAAAACCCTTAACAGATAAATCAAACCAGCTCATGCCCAGAGACCTCAAAATTACCTTGGGTCTATGCCACCTGTTCAGATCTCAGGGGGCAGTGGACACGTGGGGGGTCCTTCACCCGGAAGCAAACGGCTTTTTGTTTTTCTCTCACATCCACTGCCCCTCCTCTCGGATTGACATGCTACTGGCCAACCCCCAACTTCTCTCTCTTACTGAGTGAGACATTTTATACGTCCTCAGGGCCCCCTCCCTCAACATAGGAGGGCCACAGCTATCGGGAGGGTTCCTGAGCCTTGTTCTGGAGGGGAGAGGGTGGATGGAGGGGTGCAGTCTACATAATGTGATATCTGCCTCTCGTGGTAAATCTGTATGTAATGTGTTGCAACCAGACCTTTTAAACTTGTTAAAAAAAAAAATACTAAAAAAAAGAATGTAGCTATGTAATGGGAAACCGACAGCTTCATTCTTTGAATTAATTTGTTTGTTAACACTTTCTTCATCACTGACCTTTATATGTTGCTTTAATACCCTTTGAGGCTTTTTAGCTTTTAGTCTGATGGTGCCCCAAGATGATCTGTAAAGGATCAGCTACAGGTGGCAGCGCCTGCCTCTCATGATATGGAAACTGAAGTCACTGCAGCAGAGGACCCTTCACTCTGCTTTACCCTGTTCTGTAATGTGCACTGTGCATGCAGAGGTCTGCCTTAAGGGGCTTAAGCGATCTGTGCCGCATGAATGCCTTATGTTTGACACCCCTGATTTGGAAATCTCTGACAAGGCCTTAGGTTACTATCCAATGCATGTTTTTCTAGAAATGAGCCTGATGTTTGTTTACTTGTTATTGACATTATTGTTTATGAAAAACCTTTTATTCACCTAATCTTGTCATATATTTACTGCTGTTTAAATGAACGTCTGTTCTTTGGATCCTGTGCGAGAGATACAGTTTATGCTGCGGTACGATGACTTTGCCCCTCTCTATCATGTTATCAGCCTATCTGAGCTCTTTGCTAAATCCAATAGGAGGATATTGCTGGTCCCTTTGAGTTAGATTTACTAATATTTGTTCCCATATTTTTGTATTTTAGTAAACGGACTGTATGGAAGGAATGCGAAAGTGTGCGACGAGAGATAGACCAGATGAAGCAAAAGATCCGTAAGCATCACTTTTTGTAGGCGTTCTTCCCGCCAAATGTGAGCTCCATCTTTAGGGACTAGTGAGCCCTCTGTTGAGTTTCTAGTACGGCTTCTTCTGGGTACCCAGCAGGAATCTTGGATTTACTGCACAAGGCCTCTAGTAGGCGGCATGGTAAGTAACCAGCTGGGTATCTCAGTAGTGTTTGGCTGGCTGCCTCATATGCCTCTTGTTTGAGTGCCTTGTAAGTATCTCATGTAGTCGCTTGACATTTCATGGGTTTCTGGCCTGGTTGTACTCTCACCATATGCTAACGCATCAATTTCCTTAGTTGCTGAGGACAAATACAATGGTAATACTGTAACCAGCAAGGCTCTGTGGGTTTATTGTTGTTATTTGGCATTTATATGGCGCTCTATATATGATTGGTATGATCTCAAAGCGCTTGAGGGTTGTACGCCCTTGGGGACTGCAGTCCAGGTCGGTCAAGAGAGTAGGGTGGTATAGGGTGCTTGGGTGCACTCAGTATGTGTGCAGCTCGTGTGAATTGCCTGATGGTAGCTGCATCCAAACACTAGGTGCGGTCGTAGTGAGAGATCAGTTGAATGTGTGCAGTCAGGTGGTTGTTTCCGACTGCATTTTGGCACTCCTCACTGCAGGTCAAATTAAGTGGTTGTATGCTCTACTAATTTACCAGTTTACTGTCCCATACCAAGCCTATACTGTAAAGCCTTTAGTAAAATCTTGTGGTCGATTGAAACGCACCAAGAACAGAATAACTGGTTGGCCAATTAAAGGTGAGAGAGTGCCTTCCAAGGGCCAGACTCTGATGAGCCAATCATCTAGCGAGAGATAGATGTAGACCCCATTCAACATCCCTCGCCCCCCCAACCCCACCATCAGTTTAGTAAGACTGTGGAGTTAGTGAACAGACCAAATGGAAGAACACAGATTGGGAATCACTGATTTGTTGTCGCAACCTGGAAGAACGGGCAATGTCATTGGCATTTCAGTATATGCACCTTGCAGGTTTACGGCACAAAGCCAATCGTAACCTTGAGGAAAGTAGAGGATTTGAGCCTGGGTGATCCTCTTGAATCTCCCTCGAAGGAGGCATTGATTGAAATCCCATTGGTCGAGGGTTGTACACATCTTAACCTTCTTGTGTACTGCAAGAAAATGAAAGTAAGAACATTCTCAAGTCTCAGAAGCATGCACCATCTCGACTGCATTCATCCAAAGCTGTTTTGACGTCTCTGTCTTGAGATTCGACGAAAGGTGCTGATGAAGATGAAGAATTATGGGATGGGCAGTTGCAAGAATCAGTTTGCAACCCCTGCTGACCACCCAAATTAGCTATGGATTCTAGGAGATGTTTATCCAGGAGTCTAGAAAGAGGGATGATCCCCCTCTTCACTTGCCCCCACAAGGTGGTATGCTCCCAAGCCATTTGACAGACCTGTGTTCTCTTGTTGTCTGAGAAACAAATGCAGGGGGAAACTCATTGGAAGTTCACTATCATTTTATGGCAACAAACCTGAGAAGACATGACAGTGGTTCAGCTGCTCCTGGGCTTTGACCTTGAAGCCACAAACCTCCTGAAAAGAACCACCTCAGTCTCCCTCAAGCACAGCACAACTGATTTGTTGGCGGCATTAGTCCTGTATAGGACGTATATGTGTGCAGCTAGGCCGATATTGAACGTATATGTGGGCACCTAGAATGATTGTGAACTTCCAATGAGTTTCCCCTGCATTTGTTTCTCAGACAACAAGGGAACACAGGCCTGTCAAATGGCTTGGGAGCATACCACCTTGTGGGGGCAAATGAAGAGGGGGATCATCCCTCTTTCTGGACTCCTGGAAAAACATCTCCCAGAATCCATAGCTAATTTAGGTGGTCAGCAGGGGTTGCAAACTGCTTCTTGTACTTGCCCATCCCAAAATCCTTCATCCTCTCCCAAGCTGAGGATTGTCAATTTTCACTATTACTTGCTCTTGCTACTTCGCATTTGCAATCAATTGTAAATCGATATGCATTCTTGCAATCTCCAGCGCTCTGTATGATGCGCTTTCTTCCCCAGATACTTGAATGTGTGTTATCACTGTAAAACAGTGTATTTATTATACCCTTCTCTGCATTCTGATGCAGCCCCACTGCAATCTAGCACTTAAAAAACACCAAATAAGTACATTATTTGAAACGACTCTGACAGGATTGCAATCATAGCTGTCTATATGGCACTGGCAGGTCTTGTGCTCTGTTGCTGTGTGGCCTTGTGCCAACTGTGTGTTAGTGGGCAGCGAGAGTCGAGTTTAACTTGTAATTGGGATGGGGCCTTGACTTGGATTTGTATTCTCTTCACAGGCCGACAAGAAGAGGACCTTCTACACCAGATCTCTGACAGCCAGGAATCAAGGCGGGGGCATGACCGGAACAGTAAGGTAGGAACAGAGGGATTATTGCATCTGCATCGCCTTCCTGTCACGGGTTCAGTAGAACCGCCATAGCTAAACGAAGAACGCTGGCCCTAATAGGGAGGATGAAACCTCCCTAGCTGGAAGTAATGTTCTAGTACACGTTTCCTGTGACTGGGTAGCAATCAGCTGTTGGCTCAGAGGCCAGAAGACATCTCTTCTAGTTTCAGTACAACGCAGAGTTTTGCTGTGCTAAAATGGATAGATTAATCAGGTTCAATTCTTCACCTCGTGAAAGCTCAAAGCACGTGTTCCTCACCAGCACATACCACCATTGAATCTCATTAGATAAGGTGTTACTTCATGTACTCACTGGCTCTGCAACACGTTCACGATAGCACATATTTTAAAAAGTGATAGAGAAGAACAAAACAAAATGGCATAATTGAACAGCGGCATGATACTTCAACACAACACAGTGGGGCTCATGATAAGTCTGCTGGTCTGGAAAAATAGTGACGTTAATAACGTTTACCAGCATTTTTCCAGACCGTCAAATAACGTGTTTCCGGTGGGGGCTACCAGATTTACCTCCAGCTAACAGCTGGATGTAAATCATTCCCCCACCAGCAAAAATAGCCGGTATGACCGGCATTACCAGTGCCGTTAATACCAGCAAATCCCCCCCATTGAGTCCTTTGAGACTCCATGGAATGGGGATTTACCGGTATTACTGTCGCCTATAATATGCTACCGTTGCCTGTAATATAGTGGTAATACCAGTGTATCAGGCTGTGGGAACTGTAGTACCGTTTGCCGGTATCCCGCTGGATTTACGGACTAACCGATGCAGAATTTCAATTTAACATGGAATCCGTTATAAGACTTGATCAAAGAAGAGCCCTAAAAAGCAAATTGCGTACTAGTTTTTTATTTGCATTTACATCCTTTGAGGATACATGTGTTTCAACAAGAAATAATAATAATGTATTTCTTATATAGCGCTACACACCCATAGGTCTCAGAGCGCTGAAATAACAGAAGACATTATTGCAAAAGCAACAAACAGTAACCGAGGCAATCTTGAGTCTGGCATTACACAATCTGGGGAGCAAGAGATGGTTGTTGGCAGTTGTATAATGGGAGAGAATGTTATAGAGATTGTTGGCAGAACGAATAAGACAGAATTTGATGTGCGCAAGTTAGCACATACAGTATGGTTGAAAGCAGAAAAGTCAGGGAGGAGCAGTAATGTGGAAGAAGTTAGAGGGAGTCCCTTCTTGGTTAAGGCGCTGGAACCTAAATTTGTATTTGTGGGAGAGGATTTTAGCAGTAGAGTTTTTAATGTAAAGGGGAGGGAGGTCCAGTGAATCAGGGGCCCAGGAGAAGGTGCAGAAGGAAGAAGAAGCACATGGAGGATGGGGGACAGGGAAAGTAGGGAGTGTAGAAGAACGACGGAGTGTAGCACGAGGTAGAGTTGGGTAGATAGGGGATAGCGATTCCATAAAAGTATTTTTAAAGAGAGTTTTGTTTTTCATTAAGAGCCTGCTGCCATGAAGGCAGTATTTGGAGGTGCAGGAGGAGAAGGAAACATTATAGATTGTAAATGTGAGGATCTTGTTGAGTGGGGAGGAGAAGTATAGAGAGAGGCCAAAGAAAGTGATGGGACAGTAGTCCAGGTAGCTAAGAACCAAGGTTAGAATGTGGGTTGTAGTTAGATTATAAATAAGGAGAGTATAGGGTTTTCTTATGCTGCAGTATAAGTAATAACATGATGAACTTTAAAGTCATTGGGCCTCATTACAACCCTGGCGTTAAGGGGTTAACGGCGCCGTAAAAGGCTGCGGCGCCATTAAACCCTTAACGCCCGATTCACACTTTAACGCCTGCTTTTTGCAGGCGTTAAAGTCCAACCCGCTAAGGGACCTTGGTGCTAATTACGGCACCGTCATTTACGGTGCCGTAATTAGCGCCTTCCCCATTCCCATTGAGCCCTATGGGCCAAAAATGGGAATGGGGAAGGGGCCATGGTGAATGGGGATTTACCGCCCCGCCAACCTTGGAATGGGGCGGTAAATCCGCCATCCACCATGGCGGAATCCGGCATGGACCAGGGTGCTAATAGCACCATGGTCCAACGCCAGGGTTGTAATGAGGCCCATTGTCAAAAAGGAACCCAAGAATGTTACTGTATTGGAAGGGATGGATGAGAGGAGTATAGGTGGGGGAGGAGATTTGTGGTGGGACGATGGATCGCTTTGGTTTTAGAGAAGTTTAGCATTAGTCAGCAATGTGGCATCCAGTGGCAGATAGCAGAAAGAGAAACAGATATACAGACAGAGACAGGTTCAAATGAGACAATTTCTGTGGCTTTCAGCTGCAAAGATACAGTGATGATTCCCAAACAGCACAGTGGCGATTTCTCCGCTCCTGGTGGATGGATCAGGCGAGTTTCACTGCAGCAGGCTTCAGGGCCAAGAGGGGCACAAGTGCAGCGCACCTGAAATGTTTGGCGACACGCTAACCGCGTTCACTCCGGTTCAGGCTCTCGCTCTTTACTCCAGACCTGGGAATGCCAAGTGTACAAAATACGGTGTGAGAGTGCCGTGAACACAGAGCTAGCGATGTACCAAGTTTCAAGGGTCTCCTCGAAATGGCGGCGGTATCAGGGCAAAGGTCCTGCGTAAGCTGGTCAGCTCAAGGTTTTTCCCAGGGACACTTCCGAGAAGGCTTACCTGCAGAGTTTGATGAAGGAGACGAGAATAGTTGGTCCCACTATTCTAATAGGTCGAAGCGTCTTCTCAGCCCTTCTAGTTCGATCAGATGCAGAGGGGTCCAGCGGGACGACAGCGGGCTTACGTGCCAAACCTTCCAGTGGATCACCAGCAGTTCCTCGACTCGGCTTCTTGGTTTCAGGATACTTGGATCCTATCCTTCCTTCAGTGAGAACTCCAGAGATCAACATGGAATGGCTGCTTGGGGGCCTCTCTTATCCAAAGTCTCCTTTGCGCCAAAACGAAGGGGACCCAATGAGAGATATGCTCACATACAGGCACACCATACGTGGACCAATCACGGACCGCTGTGGTCCCAGGCATTCACCACACTCCAGACTCTCTGGTACCCAGGATGTGTATTGGACCCAAACAGTCCAGCCCACATCCTGTAAACACACACACAAGGCATTCAGAAGCCCGTGAAAGCTTGGCGCTTCGCAGGAAAATGCATGGCCAAATAAGGCCTGACCCAGTCGACTCGACCTGGGGTATCTGAAGGGGCAAGATGGCCAAAGGACAGAACAGAGAACCTCGTGGCATGGCCATTTTGGAGCCAGGCCACCCTTCAGTGCCAAACGTGGTTAACGCGGTTTTCATGGCAAGAAGGGGTTAAAAATACATGAAAAGATAAGCTGCCACCAGCCCTGTCGATAGCACATCCGCACTTCTCCTAAAAAATCCTTCGAGAGTATATAGGGCCTTTGCAAATGACAACGAGACCCAAGTGCACTGTATGGTAAAATACATTGTGGACTTGCAACATGTTGCTAAAAAGTTGCAACACTGACAAGCACCAAGGGAAACAAAGTCTCCCAGTACTGACTGTCTTTAAAGGATAGTTCCGGGACTTTTTTTTTATTGTCCCTACGGTTCGGCCATGTGTTTTTAAGCATAACTCGGTAGATCGTAGAAAACTTTCCTATGGACCTTACCTGACTTTTCGTCCATTAACGCACTCGAAATCAGCCGCCATTTTCTGATAATCCTATAATTTCCCCCCATCGCCCTGGCTCACCTGCTTTTGCGGCACTAAATCAAATCCCCCGCTCCTGAAACAGACTTTATCAAAACATTCATATTCCCCGCCTCTATCCGTGACGTGACTGAGCTGCGTAGGCAAACGCGCCCAGGCATCTTCTACGCGACTCCACACAGAACCCGGAAATCAACACAGATGAGCTCACACAACACAGCGCGCCACAATTGGGAATATGAAACTGTACTTTTAAATTAAACCGCAAGATTGTAAATTTGGTAAAGTACATTTATTTGACATCAAATGTTTTGAGAATATTCAGCGATTTGCATTTTTATTTGCTCATGTTCCAAAAAGTTCGTTTTGAGGCACGCGATGTTCCTTTGCTGTACACAGGGTCTTAGATCATCTCACAATACAGCGCCACAATTCGGAATATGAAACTGTGGTTTAAAAGCAAACGGCAAGATTGTACATTTGGCAAAGTACATTTATTTGACATCAAATGTTTTGAGAATATTCAGCGATTTGCATTTTTATTTGCTCACGTTCCAAAAAGTTCGTTTTGAGGCACGCGATGTTCCTTTGCTGTACACAGGGTCTTAGATCATCTCACAATACAGCGCCACAATTCGGAATATGAAACTGTGGTTTAAAAGCAAACGGCAAGATTGTACATTTGGCAAAGTACATTTATTTGACATCAAATGTTTTGAGAATATTCAGCGATTTGCATTTTTATTTGCTCTCGATCCAAAATAGTTCGTCTTGAGGCACGCGATGTTCGTGTGCAGTATACAGGGTGTTGGGTTACGATAAAATAAGCTCTTCGGTCGCACTGATAATCGCATGGCTGTTCCAACAACGAGGCACTAGGCCACCACAACGGTCTGTATGTTGCATCTAGCCGTTAGTACCGCGTAAGGGCATACTTGTACTTGGCGATCGTCCCATAAAATGGTCAGGGTGGTAACGTTGTTCACGCGGAGATGCAACTGGCGGTTGAAAAACCCATCCGCCGGTGTCTGGTACTCGTGACACATACAATAATGGATGATGTACCTGTTTGAAAAACATAAAAAATGAAATTAGTCTCACCATCAGATCTTTATTAAAATTATTCATTTTATATATTAGGTCGGGAAATTATTTCATAGCTAGGACAGTGCAACTGGGTATTATACGTCAAGGGGGGGGCTGTAGGATACTGAGACAGTCCCCCAGTGCAGGGGTTGACAGGGAGGCAGTGCAGGTGGAGAATGGAAGGGCCCAGGACCGAGGTCGCAGACAGTGGACCAGTTGTAGCAGGGGAGAGGGAGAGAGAAAGCAGAAGCAAAGAGGAAGGATTTGAGGTGCTTCCGTAAAAGGAGATGGTTCTCCTCAAGATAGTGCGCGGTACAAAACAATATGCCACATAGAACGAACAAGTACAACTTAACCCGTCTTTAAAGCTACTGTACAGTAATTAAATTGCGGTATAAACTCATCTAAAGAGTTACTTACATTATATTTGCATTTTCCATTGTGTCTGTGCGTAGGGCAGCCCCGAAATACCTCTCCTTCTATGCCAACGTTATTTCTTCTAATGAACGAACATTAAATGGCTTTCGTTTCTGAAATTATATTCATTATCGTTTACGTTATTGCACCACACCCCCAAAAAGAAGTCTTTCGGGATGGTCCCGGCCTGTCAAGGTCAAATAACAATAGAACCTTATACTGAGTCGTGGGCCATTCCGGCACCCGAGCAAAAAATCAAAGCAGCTGACCTTCACTTTGAACGAGCACACATTCCTAGTTAGCTACATTCAGTGTAAGGCCATCTCACAGGACTTGAAATTTACACTCCATCTTTGCATTTTGTGTGCGTGTATTTGCAGCCCTAGAGAACCATAAATACGGAGACATTCTATATATTTTGAAAAATGATTTATATTACTGTTTGGTTTAATTCAATGCGCAAATGAACAAGGTTGGAGAGACACATTGCATGTACACTGAGCAATCACTTTTATTTACACAATACATAGCTACACATATTCAATGGGCCTGCGACATGAGGAGATTAGAGAGCAAAGTCACAGGTGACACCCGGGTGGTTCGCACTACTGCACGGTGAAGGGAGGGGCAACGGTGGAGAGACACATTGCATGTACACTGAGCAATCACTTTTATTTACACATTACATAGATACACATATTCAATGGGCCTGCGACATGAGGAGACTCGAGAGAACAGACAATCAAATTACAATCATTTAAACCGTGATGTGTATTTCTCAATGAGCTCTTCTTTAGGTGGACATGGAACAGAGGCAATGTTGGGTGGCAATGCAGGTGTCCCCTGCACAGGTTCGTTCACAACTCCATGTATGTGCCTATCTAGGACATCAACAATAAGTCTCTCAATAAAGTCATATTGCATATCCTCAAACACTGGTTTGATAATCCATTGTTTACTTCTTTTAGTGAAGGCCTTATTGTAGCGAAGCGTCCCTAAAGTTCCGGTAGTCCTACTTTGTTGACGGCCAACATTATGGTTATGTGCCAAGACCGCTAGAAGAGTCCGATTTATCATGCCCTCCATGCCAAAATGCAATCGTTTTGGTCTGTACTTTAGGCACATATTGTGGAACACCTCCAAATCTCCTGTGTGGCAGAATTCCGTGAGTCCCCTCAAATCTCTTGTTATAGTTTTATCAAATACAATCTTTTCAATGGCTTAGTGAGTGGGTGATGAAGGAATCAACCACTTCTTCTTCCGTGCCTCCTCTGTGGACAAATGGCCATATTCACAATTGTGGAAATGTTGGTTTGTGTTCCAACGGTGAACGTTGGTACAGTGTAGCATTACTGACCGCCATTTTTCCAGTAGAATTTCCAACGACCCTCCACATGTTTTTGAGCTCCACCAAAGATGGTTGCTGATTGACTTGGACCACTGTGAAATACCTTGCATATCTTTTTTTTTACCTGCAGCCGACATTTTTTTATTGATTGTTTTTGCAAGATGCCAAACGTCAAATTGGTGATTTATATTTTTGTACTCTTCTCTCATTGTCTTGGCAATTGAAACGTGTCTGTCCGTGGCTATCAGGTCGATCACCATGCCCCGCGATTGTAGTTCTTGCAATGATGCTACAAAGCCAACTTTCTCCATGGCCACTGAGGATGTACTTTGTGACACCTGCACGACCACCAAACTCACAATTTTCTTACTTTCCATGTCCTGAAAGTGGTAGGTGCAGTACTTGGCTGAAAATCCTGGGCTGTCGCACTGTCCATCACCGGCTAGCCTGAACCGTTTGCCCGCGAATGTACTATCAATAGACATTTTTTCCATTCTCCAAGCTTCGCTAATGGCTGGAAATAGATAATCGGTTTGGTATTTGTAGAACTGAGTTTTCGCAATGAAATGGATTCCCACAAACTGAAAGAAAGACTCTAACTTCTTAAAACTTGAACCACTAAAAAGTGCAGCCGCTGCACAAAGTAGATTGCCTGCTGGCAGTTGCCCCAGCATGGGTTGTGCAGACCATGAGAAAGGATGATATTTTGTACAGGTGGCATGTATTTTAAGGTTAGTGCCTCGAATTGCAGGAGTCACATTAATCAATGGCTCCCCACATACTTCCCCACCAACCGAATGCCCACATTTCATCCGAATAATAATATCAATCAAACAACTATCGAATACAATGAATTTGGCCTCTTTCCTTATACTGTCACTCTGCATCCCAGCTGGTTCGGCCTGTAACGTTGAGGACATGTCACTCACATGAAAGGTAGAATCTCTGATATCGTCTTCCGCTATGTTCAGTGATATTGATGGTGTTTCATTGTCGTCCACTTCATTCTCTTCCATTGCAACATCTGTTCCTTCTCCGGCGATGGGTGAATAAAACAATTTCTTCAACTTTCTCGCGGTCTTAGTTTTTGCGGGTGTGGATTCTGTGAATTGATCTCCGACTGCATCCGAACTACCAGGAGGACATTCACTATCAATGGCTGGTGGTGGTATAGCTCCGTTGTCAATCACTTCATATTCTTCCCATTGGCACGATGCATCTCCAGTCTCAAGTCCCTGCCAAAAGGTTTGACAAGCAACATCTCTCGTTCGCTTCACTGTCTGTGTAGATCTAGTTCGTACACCCACTCGCAACTAGAGGACAGATTGGAAAAGGGATGTTCAGTTTAAACACAACTTACAGTATTGAACTATTAACAGTGAAAAACAACATAATATAGTGACCAGGACACTAACCTTCTTTTGCTTTCTTTTCTTTGAAACTTTCTTGCCTCGAACTTCAACATCAGGACGCTGTTGCTCCGACTCGTGTGTGCATGTCTCCACTTCCTCTTGCGCTGCAACGACTATATTTTCATGATAAGCACATCCATCACGCACTGACGCTCCATCGACTCCCTGAAACATAGAACTTTCATTAGTATGTATAATAATATCGAAAACACAAAATGTACTTGGGGACCAATACACACGTACATCTCAATAGCAAAACACGAATGAACGCTTTGTGTAGAACATTCAAACGACAATTATTCACGCATTGTTGATCTAGTTAGATGGAACTGTCAAGATCCATACCTCGGGCTCCTCATAGACTTCCATTGATGATATTATTGAAGATGGTGCTTCAGTAATTCCCTGAAACACAGTATTTGCATTAGTATGGTTTTCTATTTTGTTAAAAAGAACATAAACTTTGTGCAGGCGTCAACGGCTCATCTAAATAGACCTGCACAAATGATCAGTTGTCTAAAATAAATAATGGATATGTAAATATGATTCGATTTGCTCGATCGTTGGAAGTGTCACCACCCAGAGATCTGCATCAACTACTAGGGGTGATGTTCTTGTAGAAGAAGCTCCGTCATCTCCCTGAAACATAGTACTTGCGTTAATAAAGAAGGAAGTATAGCGGATGTAATCACGTCATATGATTTCGCTTGATCGAACTGTCAGTATCCATACCTCGAAATGCATAAGAACATCAAGGGACGATGTAACTGCGGTGCACACTTCTGCAAGCTGTTGCGCCGACCCGTAACTGCATGCTCCCCCTTCTTCTTGGACTAATGCTCCATCGACTCCCTGAAACATAGGACTTTCATTAGTAATGAACACAATATTGAAAAAAGAAGACACATAGGAGGGCGACGACAGAAGGACATATCAATGGCTAAAAACGAAAGAAACATTGTGTGTAACAATCACGCTACAAGAATGCAAGATCTGATGATCTCCATCGATGGAACTGTCCGGAAACGTACCTCGAGCATCTGAGTGACATCAACGGTAGTCGTCAATACATTGGACTCCTCAGCATCTCCCTGAAAGACAGTACTTGCATTATTTTGGATAACAATAATTATAACTGAAAACAAAGACTAGAGGACGAGTACAAGGGTGTACCATTAGGTAAAATAATTACACGATAAATTAAAACTATTGATTTACATGCCTAAAACAAGTCAGTGGCACAATAGCCAAGTAAGATTACCCGATAGGCGCTTGAAGTGGCTGATGACTGCAATAACGACACGGATGGAGAATCTTCCGCCTTCATACTGAGTGGATACATAAATGGGGAAATTATTGTTAGCTAATGCTACACACTACCGCAAGGCCGAGAGATAAATACGTAAACTTGACTCACCAGTGGAGGGATGTGGACGAATAGAGTGGGAATAGCGGTTGAGAGCAATTTTCGCCTCGCTCGCGGTGTGTTCTTCTTTATTAGCAATGATGTGGAGTACATGTCAGAGGTAAAGTGCCTGCTGCAGATGCGGTATCGATCACCCCTCTTGTCCGCAAAGACTTCTAGGACTCTACTTTCAAGCTCAGACGGTGGATATCCGCAATATCGGACCCATTCTCTTATCTGATCTATTGTCTTAGGGAAAACATGCATTATAGTACCTTCAGATTTATTATGGGTCTTCGAAGGGCAACCGCCAATGGAACAGGCAGGCATTGTGGAAAGTTCTGAAAAGTAAAGATCAACAATTCTCTATGAATACCAATGTAAACTCAGAACATGTGACTAGTTCCTTGCATGTACTGTCTTGAACGAAAAGAAATTGGACGCAAAATGATTATGGTACATGGCCTTACCTTGACGAACAAACAGTTAGATGCAGGGATCAGAGTAGTTTCTTGTCGTAGAACAGGGAGCAGTTCACAGGTTGCAAACTGACGAGTTTCCTCGAAGTGGTCACGGAAGTTCACAGAGACGAAGAGCAGATAACCAGCACCTTCACGGGTTGACTAGCAAAGCGCAAAGAAGTGCTCATTAGAAATATGAAGTGGGTTATAAAGAATTCGAAACAGGGGTGTGTTTGTGAATGAATGACGTGTATATGTCGTGGCATTATGCGGTTTGCAGGGGGCCGTCCAGCGTGAGGGGGGATGCTTGGCAGGAGACACAGGGTCTGGAGGTAGACATGGGAACAACAACCCATGCTCTATAGACCACTTTGAAGTGTACATGCTATTTGGCACCTCTTGGCCTTTATCGCTCCCTGACAGCTCCACTTGCCAGCACAAGTACCCCGGTGCGAACTGCCTTTGATAGGGCGGGGGGTGGATTGGGGCGGTGGTCGTGCAGACAAGACACAGGAAGACTTGTGAATGAAGACACACTTATGTGGATTGCAGGGGGCCGTCCAGCGTGAGTGGGGATGCTTGGCAGGAGACACGGGGTCTGGAGGTAGACATGGGAACAACAACCCATGCTCTATAGACCACTTTGAAGTGTACATGCTATTTGGCACCTCTTGGCCTTTATCGCTCCCTGACAGCTCCACTTGCCAGCACAAGTACCCCGGTGCGAACTGCCTTTGATAGGGCGGGGGGGTGGATTGGGGCGGTGGTCGTGCAGACAAGACTCGTTTGCCGCAGGGCCTCACCAAGGAGAGGCCATCTAACTGCATGTAAGAGGCAGGCTGCAGGATCTAGTACATGGAAGGCAGGGGGGTGAGTTTATAAATACCTCACCCTCCCAGGAGAATATATGGGTGCAGTTCACCCTGGAGACCCTGGATGCCTAGGCAGTTAGTCAGCAGCAGGCTGGCCTGTGGTGGCAAGGCGGCACGGGCCAGAGGGGGTCATCTCTGTACCCGGTGCCCAAAAGGATGATTTATTATGATCAACCATATTGATTATTTACCTATAACCATGTTTTGTATCAATAAAATCCAACGGCCTTCCTTTTATTGCCAACGCTTGAACAAAGTGGAGACACACTAGATTCATTTAAAAAATCAAAACTACCATTGTTAAAATATATGTTGGGTTTTATTTTAGATCTTAATTTCAATTGAACATAAATAATAAACATTACACATTGTAAAGTTCCGGTTGCAGCACATCCAGGGAAAATCCGCGGTATTGTCCACTGTCGCTGGGGAAATGTTGTCTAATGGCAAGTACCGCACAGGCAGGTATTACTCTCCGAACGCGGTGTCCGAGCCTCCCGTGAAGCCACCAAGTGAAGCAACGATAGGCCACCAGCCTGTACCACCTGTGAAAACGAAAGATGCAAACTGTATTAAAATGACAAAACTTTCTTATCACTGTCGATTCAGGTAAAAAATGTCATTCTGCTTTGAAAAAAATTCTATCTAGAAAATGCACAATATGGAACCAATTTACATGCATTCGAATGATATGTAGATGTCATTTTATATGTGGGAGACGACCATGACATAGTAGTGGCATCACTGACATCAAAACCAGAGTATACTTACTCGTTACTCGGATTACGCGGACGAACAGTGCCGCGAAGTTCGTGCATAAGCACCATCATCATCCTCAACACGGTCCGTGAGAGGCAGGCTTCCCTGAACTCTGGCAGCTCGGTGATGCATTGCGGACTTGGCTCGCCTTCCGAAATGTAGGCCAAGCACCCGGAATTTTCACGGCAGCAGCAGTTCTCCTCCTCAGTTGGCATTAGCTTGCACCGATTGCACGTGCACCAGGTGGAGACGCCGTCCATGCAACATGGTCCAGGCTCTTCATCCGTTGACTGGTCCTCCCAACTGCCGTCCGAATCCCCATCGTTTTCGCGTGCTTGCCTTTCCAGTAGTTCCTCCTCGGTGTACTCGGGCTCGTACATATACGGCATTATTGTAGCCATTGTGTGGTAAAGAAAGTAAAATAATTTACAGAGATGGTACAGGTGTTCACAAGGCCTAGAAGCGGCAAAGGTAGCTGACCAGAGCACAGAAACGAGTCACCGAATACTCTAAGTAACACAGACAGAGGAATGGAATCGAAAATCTGCTGCTGTTTGTTGTGAAACGGTCTGTTTATACTTATTGAGGAAAGAGGCGTCCTGCCATTTCCATGGCGACACTTCATTAGCTGAGGCGCAGCGATTGTTGACACGAAACTTGCTTTGGCGTTGGGAAATGGGCGGTACGCGTCTGCTGATGTCAGGCTCAGGGGCGGGGGATTTGATTTAGTGCCGCAAAAGCAGGTGAGCCAGGGCGATGGGGGGAAATGATAGGATTATCAGAAAATGGCGGCTGATTTCGAGTGCGTTAATGGACGAAAAGTCGGGTAAGGTCCATAGGAAAGTTTTCTACGATCTACCGAGTTATGCTTAAAAACACATGGCCGAACCGTAGGGACAATAAAAAAAAAGTCCCGGAACTATCCTTTAAGGGCATGCCAGTTTGCCCATAACAAAGTGAGTGAAAAGCCCAGGGGAATGCAGACTATGGTGTTAAAACTATGCAAAAAGTTGGGGGGTTCACAACTGGAGGGAAAATTACACATGAAATGGAAATCTTTCCTAACACCCACTACCAAAGGCAGCTGGAAGGTCAAGTAGGAAGATTGTTTGGAGTGGTGAGGAGAGGTTGAAATGTCAGAGGCATGGTTGAGGGCTGTTTCATTGGAATGGTGGCTACGAAATATTCTCTGATATTGTTAGAGTCCATGTAGGTGACAACGCTGTTGAGATCCTGCACAAGATCTCCAGCCCCCTCCCCAACACCATCACCACCATATTCGCCCTTGCACTCACCTTATACAATCTCTATCCCACCAACACACACACTAACCTCACCGGCATGCTCCCACCACCACATCACAGTACACCTTCTCTCCCTCTACTCGCCACCATGTCCACTTGCACTCCCACACTGATACCCATCCACACACCCACTGCCTCGCCTGGCTCAATCCACCTCAGACGCTCCAGGCTCAGTACCCGCACTCACCCACTCGATGTCAGCTGCCACCGTATAGCTACTGCACTCCGTAATCTATGCCTAGGATCACGCTCCACCCTCTATGGCATGCCGCACATTGAACGTACACTTTCATCTAGTTGTACACCATCACTAGCGCCGCCGCTTGGACCGACACCAACCACTACCACAGAAGCACCTAGCCCCGTCACCAGCTCCAAGTCCTATAATATACCTACACCTCTCCTTAAATGTGCCATCTTAAACGTCCGCTCACTCCCGGCACACACCCTAGAAATCTATGATCTCCTAGATAGTCTCAACCTTGACCTGTTGGCCATCACTGAAACCTGGCTTCATGAAGCATCAGGTCCTTCCATTGCTCTGGCACTCCCACCAGGTTATCTCATCTCCAAAGAAGCACTCTCCCTCAGATCCATCACTCACCCCTGGGATAGCAACTCAGACATGTTATCTGCCAAGCTTACTCTGTCCCCCAACAGCACCATCAACATTCACATACTTTATCGGTCCTCCCGGCCTTCCGTCGGATTTTTAAGGGCCACCTCCTACATCTACTAAGTAACAACATCAAAGGCTCCACTAAGGCCCTACTTCTCGGTGACCTAAATCTCGGTTTTAATGACCCTAAAGACAAGACTGCCACCTCCCTCACCAAGGAACTTAAACTAGGATTTACACAAAACGTCTCTGGACCCACACACACCAAAGGCTGCACCCTCGATTCGGTCGCTGACCATAACTGCCAGACCTCCGTAATCACCAACTCAGCACTACCCTGGACCGATCACAATTGCATTGAGTTCACCCTACACACCTCCTCAAACACCAAAATCCTCACCCCCGCATCCCCAACAATAGTGCGAAGCTCCAAAAAACTCGAAGAGGACAGCCTTCGCCCACACCTTTGCATCCCAGCACTAGCCCCCCCCTTTCTCTAACGGAACTACCGCCCTAGCTGACATTTACAAAGATGCCCTATCTAGAGCCATTAACGCCATAGCTCCACTCGAATGCAGTGGAGTCCCTATGCTCCCGTAAAAGGGAAGCCCAAAAAAACTGGCTAGCACACCTGAGCGAGGATACTAAAACCTGTTTTAACCAAATCTCCCAACAATACAAAGATGCCATCACCAACGCTACAGCTAATTTCTTCAATGTCCGTATCATTAATGCCAAATCGCAATCTAAAGAAATCTTTGCAATCTTCAATTAACTCATCTCTCCCCCCCAACACAGCAGATGAGATTACCAAAGATGAAGCCTGGTGCTCTACTATTCAAGCTGCCATGCTAAATAAAATAGAGCTCCTCCAAAACAAAATAAAGGGTCATCACAAAGCCCTAGCCCACACGCCTGGGCCCATACAATCTTACCCCTCGCCCCCTTCAACTAATTTCAAACCACTTTTCACCTTTAAAGATATCTCAGATTTTGATGTCACCAACATCCTCAAAAACTTAAAACCCTCTATATGTAAAGGAGACATCTGTCCTCCCAAACTTATCAAGGACAGCGCAGACCTCCTTGTCCCACTTATAACAGCGTTCATTAATGCCTCTTTCAGAACCGGAATCATCCCTGCCAGCCTCAAAGAAGCGTGGGTACGCCCCCTTCTAAAAGAAAACACCCTTGACCCCACACAGCCAAATAACTACCGACCCATAATCACTGTGCCATTCCTCCTTAAGATCTTGGATAAAGCTGCTCACTACCAAATCCAACACTTACTTTAAACCCACTCAATTCTTGGATCTAGACAATCTGGGTTTCGCAAAGGACATGGCACGGAAATAGCGCTGGTAGACCTAAAAAACCAGATCACTCAAATCATGGATAAAGGCAAGCCAGCCCTCCTGTTACTCTTAGACCTCTCAGCGGCTTTCAATCTTGTAGATCACAAGACACTTACATCACACCTTACCCACTCAGCCAACTTCTCTAAAGAAGCTGCTTATTGGATCACCTCCTTCTTAGAGGGCAGGGCAAAAAGTATTATCAGACATAGCCCATTGTTAGGCAGAATCCTGTGCAGTTCCCTTGGGGAACACTGCAAAAAGATTAAGACTGCAGGAGTAAGCAGTAAACCCAATTGGTAGCAGTCTGCACCACCCAGATTTACCTGGTAGCTGTGGCTGAGCAGTCAGACTTCTCTCAAGAAGAGTAGGGCAGTATATAGAGTATACACAATAGGGCTAAAAACACAGTAGAGCAAACAAACACTGACCAGAGCTTTGTATAAAAAGTATATAATTATTTATTTAAAATACACTTTAGGCAATATACTAGCACTCTAAATCAAAAGCAAGTTAAAACACAGTCAGGTAAAGTATACACACCTCCCTTGATAACTATCACACAAATCAGAGTTAAAACACCACGATTTGTTAAACAGATGTGAGCACATAACCTGATGGCACTCCAATAGTTCGGTTAAAGGGAGAGAAAGAGGCAGAGCATAGAAATAAAACAGGTCCCACACTTTAAGAGTTCTCAGCAAGGGAATAAAGGCAGTAAATACTGTAGAGCCAAAGTTCATAGGCCAGTCCCACTTTAAAGGGAGAAAAGCGAAATGTGCCCAGGATCACACGGTTTAAAATGCACTAAAAGTCTTTACAGAATGTTCAAAAGAGGTTGGAGTGATTCAAGAAGGTAAAGTTAGAAGGCCTGGGGCCAACCCAGTTGGCAAGCCAAGGATTTAAGGGTCAACTTGGGCAAACCCAAGAAAGGGAGGCCAGCCAGGACACAGTACCTTAAAGGCATGGTCTAGTAAAAAATGTTATTGTCCCTAGGGGTTGGCCATGTTTTTTTAAGCCTAAGTGGCTCGTTTTTAGAAAACTTTCTTATGGACCTTACCCGAGTTTTCGTCCATTAAACGCACACGAAAACAAGCGCCAGGGAGCCGCCATTTTCTGATAATCCTATCTTTTCCCCCATCGCCCTGGCTGACCTGCTTTTGCGGCACTAAATCAATTCCCCCGCCCCTGAGCCTGTCATCAGCAGACTCGTACCGCCCATTTCCCAACGCCAAAGCACGTCTCATGTCAACATTCGCTGCGCTTCAGCTAATGACGTGTCGCCATGGAAATGGCAGGACGCCTCTTTCCTCAATAAGTATAAACAGACCGTTTCACAACACACAGCAGCAGATTTTCGATTCCATTCCTCTCTCTGTGTTACTTTGAGTATTCTGTGACTCGTTTCAGTGCTCTGGTCAGCTACCTTCGCTGCTTGTAGCCCGTGTGAACAGATACCAGTACCACCGCTATAAATTATTTTAGTTTGTTTAACACACAATGGCTACAATAATGCCCTACATGTACGAGCCCGAGTATACCGAGGAGGAACTACTGGAAAGGGAAGCACGCGAAAACGATGGGGATTCGGACGGCAGTTGGAAGGACGAATCAACAGATGAAGAGCCTGGGCCTAGTCGAATGGACGGCGTCTCCACCTGGTGCACATGCAATCGGTGCGAGCTAATGCCGACCGAGGAGGAGAACTGCTGCTGCCGAGAAAACTCGGGATGCCTGGCCTACATTTCGGAAGGCGAGCCACGACCGCAATGCATCACCGAGCTGGCAGACTTCAGGGCAGCCTGCCTCACACGGGCCGTGTTGAGAATAATGATGGTGCTTATGCACGAACTTCGCGCAACTGTTCGTCCTCGTAATCCGAGTAACGAGTAAGTATATTCTGCTTGTCATGCCACTCCTATTTCATGTTCTTCTACTATATCCAAAATTACATCTATATATCATTGTAACGCATGTAAGTCGTTCAATAGTGTGCATTGTCTAGATAGCATTTGTCCTTGCAGAATGCCATTAGTTACAAGAATTGTCATTGACAACAAACGTTTATTAAACTTATCTTGGTCATTTAAAAACATTCCTTTTCACAGGTGGTTCAGGCTGGTGGCCTATCGTTCCTTTACATGGTGGCTCTACGGGAGGCTTGGGCACCGCGTTCGAAGCGTGATACCCGCCTGTGCCGTTCGTGCCATTAGAGAAACGTTCCCGAGTGACAGCGGTCAGTACAGGGGATTTTCTCTCGCTGTGCTGCAACCTGAACTGTACAATGTTTAAAGTCTTGCATTTTTGTGTCATCAAAATAAGATGCAAAATAAAACACCACATATATTTTAACAACGGTTGTTTCGATTTTTTAAATTAATCAAGTGTGTCTCCATTCAAGGATGGACGTCAGACATCTGTGCTCCGAATGGGTGAAGGCCTGGTCGCTGTGAAGCAGGGTGGTCACTATCTATCTAAGCTAACATAACATATTCTCGATAATGCATGCAGTAAATAACACTTGTTCAAAGTCTTTCAGTGGGTTATGTCTCTATAAAAGTCACACATATGTCTATACTAACAATTACCATTGGATTATACAGGCCTTAGGGTCTTGACCACTATAATACATCGGTTGAAGTGTGGGTCTGTGCTCACATGAATCTCCGGTATGTTGCATTTGTTATTGATAAGCAACGATATGCTATCATTGATTTAAAGACGGTATAATATATATTGATATAAAGGCGGTTTGCGCCGGTGGATGCGCGCTGGCATGGGGGGCTGTCAGGGGCGCGAAAGGCCAAGGTGCCAAACTACATGTGCACTTCAAAAGGTGTCCCACGCCAAGGGGCCATCGGTCACATGGCCTCCTCAGACCCCGTGTCTCCAGCCAGGCCTCCCCTTGAAGCAGGCCGCCCCCCCTGCAATCCACATAAGTGTGTCTCCATTCAGCAGTCTTCCTGTGCCTTATCTGCACGCCCCAGGCCCATCCATCACAACCACCTGTATCAAAAGCGGTTCGCCCCGGTGGATGCGCGCTGGCATGGGGGGCTGTCAGGGGCGCGAAAGGCCAAGGTGCCAAACTACATGTACACTTCAAAAGGTGTCCCACGCCAAGGGGCCATCGGTCACATGGCCTCCTCAGACCCCGTGTCTCCAGCCAGGCCTCCCCTTGAAGCAGGCCGCCCCCCTGCAATCCACATAAGTGAGTCTCCATTCAGCAGTCTTCCTGTGCCTTATCTGCACGCCCCAGGCCCATCCATCCCACCCACCCTCTATCAAAGGCGGTTCGCGCCAGTGGATGCGCGCTGTCGGGGGCGCGAAGGCCAAGGTGCCAAACTACATGTACACTTCAAAAGGTGTCCCACGCCAAGGGGCCATCGGTCACATGGCCTCCTTAGACCCCGTGTCTCCAGCCAGGCCTCCCCTTGAAGCAGGCCGCCCCCCTGCAATCCACATAAGTGTGTCTCCATTCAGCAGTCTTCCTGTGCCTTATCTGCACGCCCCAGGCCCATCCATCCCACCCACCCTCTATCAAAGGCGGTTCGCGCCAGTGGATGCGCGCTGTCAGGGGCGCGAAAGGCCAAGGTCCCAAACTACATGTACACTTCAAAAGGTGTCCCACGCCAAGGGGCCATCGGTCACATGGCCTCCTCAGACCCCGTGTCTCCAGCCAGGCCTGCCCTTGAAGCAGGCAGTCCCCCTAAGACCACGACATACATACATCATTCATTCACAAACACACCCCTGTTTAAACCACTTGATATGTCTCATGAGAACATCTTTGGCTTTGCAAGTCAACTCCTGAACGTGTTACCTGGCAACCACTGAGATCTACGCTAATCTGCTCGTCATCGTGCTATCCGTGAACTTCTGTGACCGCTTAGAGCAAACCCATCAGTGTGCTACCTGTGGCCACCCACCTATTCTCCTGCAACATACTGCTCTGCTTGCTGAATCCAACTGTTTGTTGGTCAAGGTAAGGCCATGTATCCTAGTCATATTTCGCAGATTTTTAAATTTCTATCTATTTGCGAGTTGAGTACACAATAGTGCTAGGTTCATTGGTCTCATTGCTATTGACTTGAGTTTCCATTGCTATGCTATAAATAGATCTATTTATTTTCATCTGTGTCTATTGTCATCGAATTGCACCCTTCGGGAGTCCAGTCTATAATGTAAGCATGTTTCCTTTTCGTGCAATACAGAACATCCAAGCGATGAGTCACATGTTCAATTTTTAGTCACATCATTTATACATTTCTGCAACTTATGCAAATACTAAGCCGCACATAATGAACTGGTATAGTTCCTGCGACCAAAACAAACCTTGCATTGATCATTGCATGATTCATTTACTTTTGTATCAAATCTTTATTCTTGAAGATTGTATAATAATGTCGATATTTACTTTTCAGATTTATCAATAATGGCTGCCTGTTCGATTAGCGGTTGCCCTTCGAAGACCCATGCTAAATCTGAAGGCACTACAATGCATGTATTCCCGAAAACTGTTGATCGAATAAGAGAATGGGTCAGACATTGCGGATATCCACTGGATGAGCTGGAAAGTAGAGTCCAACAAGTCTTACAGGACAAGAGGGGTGATCGATCCCGCATCTGCAGCCGGCACTTTTCCTTGGACATGTACACAACATCTTGGGTAACAAAGGAGAATAAACGGCGAACGACACGGAAATTGCTCGAAAACGCTATTCCCACTCTATTCGTCCACATTCAGCCACCGGTGAGTCAAGTGTCCGGATTTAGCTTTAGGCCTTGCGGTAGTGTGTAGGTATCCGAACGGATTAATTGATATTGTAGGTGTTCTATCCCTTGTAATAATTTCGATATTGATATGAGTGTATAGTTTTTTGAATAATGACATTTACCAATATATTCTTTTTCGATTTCATAACCCACAAACGCAATGTATATATATGGGAACAGGGACTGAACTGTGCTGTATTGAGCATTTTACAAGTATTCTATCGCCTTACATGGCTATTTTTAATATTGGCATTTCATTATCAATCATTAATTTACCTTTACATCTTCTTGACTATCCCTTGAATCTGAAGCAAGAACATTCTACATCCTTGACGTGGTCGCAGTTATCAACCACTTATTTATTTATTTTATTTAATTTATTGCATTTATTACTCGCCCAAACCCTTGGGTACCACGGCGATGTTATAGACAGCTTGGTTAAAACATTTCTTGGACTTTGCCAATCGGGCGCAGTGCATGTGAATACAAAATAATCATACACGAAGACATTAAATGCAGGGTTTCAGTACAATGATATTTCCTGAAGCATGGAGGGGGATTTTTTAGTCTTGGTTAAATAGCCACGTTTTCAGGGATTTCTTGAAACCTGAGAATGTTTGCTCATTTTTGATGGGGAGGGGAAGAGTGTTCCAATATGTGGGTGCGAGGTATTGGAAACTACTGCCTCCTGCCTTGGTTGTCTTGTAGCGAGGGATAGCTAGGAGTAATTGACTGTTAGATCTGAGGGGCCTCTTAGATACTTTTCTGGTGATGGCGTGGTTGAGGTAGATGGGGACACATGAGTGGATGCATTTGAATGTGACGCACAGAGCTTTGAATGTGACCCTGGCTTTGATGGGGAGCCAGTGATGGTTTCTTCTAATATTTGAGATATGATCTGACTTCCTTATTCCAAGGGCCGCCCGAAGGGCTTTATTTTGGATAAGCTGTAGTTTGTTTAGATTGGCTTTTGAGGTACCCAGGTAGAGTACGTTGCAGTAGTCGAGCCTGGATAAGATTAAAGCTCTTGCCAGCGTGATACAATTGGTGGGTGTCAAGAATTGGCGACTGAGAGCAATACGTTTTGCGGTGTAGGATGTAGAGGAAGAGAGGGCGTTGATGTGCTTGGTCATGGTGAGGTTGGCATCAAGGTAGACACCTAGTGTTTTCACTTGTTTGAGTACTGATATGTTTGTGCCATCAATGTTGATGGATGAGTAATCAGGATGTAATGCTTCTATTTTGGATTGGGAGCCCATACAATCAAGGGGAATGCACATAGCCACGGATAGACACGTTTCAATTGCCAAGACAATGAGAGAGCAGTTCCCACATATTAAACATCAATTTGACAGTGGCATCTTGCTAAATCAATCAATAAGAAAATCTCGGCTGCAGAGAAAAAAAAGGTTTTGAAAGTATTTTGCAGTGGTCACATTCTATCACCAACCATCTTTGGTGGAGCTCAAAAACTTGTGAGGGGTCAGTGGAAATACTACTTGAAAAATGGCGGTCACTGATGCACCACTGTACCAACGTTCACCGCTGGACAGCAAATGAACATTTCCACCAATGTAAACATGGCCCTTTGTCCCCAGAGGAGGCACGGAAGAAGAAGTGGTTGATTCCATCTTCACCGACACACAAAGCCATTGAGAAGATTGTTTTCGACAAAACTCTATCAAGAGATTTGAGAGGACTGACAGAATTCTGTCACACAGGAGATTTGGAGGTGTTCCACAATATGTGCCTAAAGTACAGGCAAAAGCGCTTGCATTTTAGTTTTCGGGGCATGAAACATCGCACTCTACTAGCGGTCTTGGCCCATAACAGCAATGTCGGACGTGAACAATCTAGGACTAGGGGTAAAGTAAGGATGCCTCGCTACACTAAGGTGTTTTCAAAACGAAGTAAGCAATGGGTGATCAAACCAGTCTATGAGGAAATGCAGTTCGACTTTGTGAAAGGCCTTATTGTTGCTGTGTTAGAGAATCACAGATATGGAATTTTGGACGTTTCTGTGCAGAGCAGTGATCCATTGCCACCGAACATTGCGACTGTGCCATGCCCACCCGAAGCACAGCTGATTGTGAAGTACAAATCCCGGTTTAAATAATTGCAATACGATTGTCTTTTTGTAAATAAATGTTATTGTACAGTGTACCTGTAAACCTAACCCCTACCTTCACCGACATGGGTGGCGAACAAGCTGGGTGTCATCTTTGAATTCTCTCTATTCACCTCACATATGTGTATGTATATATTTTTCTCATGTCTCATCTCATGTAAATGTAAATGCTGCGCATTGTTAACGGAGAGGAGGCTTGCGTATTGCAAATAATAAAACAAACAAACAAACAATAAATCTCACTTTTAACTCAACTCCTGTGGTACTTTATACTTTCCCTGACCTTCCGCAAAAAATGAAATGTCTCAATTTGGGCTGCAAAGCTCGCAGACAACGGGGACAAAATTGGGGCACTTAGAATGCGCCAGCCAATGGCAGTTCGCATTTGCACATTGAGGCGCACTACATAGACGGATTCTAAACTTCAAGTTCTCACAGATGCCTATACTACGTGATGTTGCAAATAAAGAATGCGAAGGACAGCGCCCAGATGAGGCCCACAAGTCGCACTGGAAGTATAAGGGTCTATTGTTTTTTGACCTTGAGACAGGGACCATGCCGAAAGAACTACATTTGAAGGGAGTGCGCAATAACGTAAGAGACGATAAGGCAGACAATTCAGAAACTAGACCGAGTTTCATTTTAGTTCAGTATACGAAAAATCGTTGTCAAGAGCATGGTCCGTTTTACAGACTGCATTACGAAGAGACACAATGGAAATTTCAAATATAATGTAAGTAAATCTTTACACGCTTTTATACCGGAATGAAGATTTAATGAATGGATGCATGAATAAATGAATGAATGAAGAGCTAGGAAAAGCAAGTAAAACGTGTTTCTTAGTGGGCACATGGGCATGCAGGTCCACTGGTCTCACCGATCTCGGTCCTTGGCCCAGCCACTTTTCCCTGCACTGCCTACCTGCACTACGGGACTGTCTCTGTATCCTTCAGCTCCTTCTCCCGGCATTTACCTTGCACTTGCCACCAGCTGGCCCTATTATTTAATGTGTATTCAACTAACCATGTACAGCTCTTCCCCATGCGCGATCAGAAAGACACCTGGCCTAGTAGGATCGTTGTCTGTCTGCCCTTGTTCCCCACCTGCCTCGTCATGCCTAGAAACACTTGAGTATAGGTGCATTACAAATGCCATATCATATATCATATCATTCCTCATGCATGTAGACTAACTGTCGTTTATCATTGTGTGTTGGCCTCGATTTATCTTGTTACTTTTCGCATTGATTTTTAGAGACAAACATACTCCATTGAACTATCCTTGCAAGCAAATAGTTTCTGAGCGGCCGTAATAAATGAAATGAGTAATATTAATGAAGTTCGGCTAGCGAGACTAATTATAATTTTTTTGTTTTCATAACAGGTATTTGATCCCATTCTGCCACTGCCATCTGTTTGAGACACCGGCGGATGGATTCTTCAGCAGACACCTGCAGCTTTGTGTCAACAACTGGAGCACGATCACCATATTATGGGACGATCGCCAAGGGCCCACATGCCCTTACGCTGTACTAGTGGCTAGAAGCAACATATCAACCTTTACGCTGGCCTAGTGCCTACTTGATGGGACAGCCTTGTGGTTCACCGTGCTTCCAAAGTGATTCGTTTTACGAAAATGAACACCCTGTGTACCATAAAGGAACAGCGCGTGACTCAAGATGAAACGGAACAGTTATTGCGGATACAGATAAAAGAAAATAAATGGCTTTCGGAGTTCATATGGCAATTGCTGAATATTCTCTAAACATTTAATGTCAAATAAATGTACTTTACCAAATGTACCGTGTTGCTGTTTCATTTTAAAGTACAGTTTCATATTCCGAATTTCCGGCGCGCTGTGTTGTGAGTTGATCTGTGTTGGTTTCTGGGTTCTGTGTGGAGTCGCGCAGAAGACGACTGGGCGCGTTTGCCTACGCAGCACAGTAACGTCACGGAGAAAGACGGGGAATATGAATGTTTTGATAAGGTCAGGCTCAAGGGCGGGGGAATTGATTTAGTGCCGCAAAAGCAGCTCAGCCAGGGCGATCGGGGAAAAGATAGGATTATCAGAAAATGGCGGCTCCCTGGTGCTTGTTTTTGCGTGCGTTTAATGGACGAAAACTCGGGTAAGGTCCATAGGAAAGTTTTCTAAAATCGAGCCACTTAGGCTTATGGCCGACCCGTAGGGACAATAACATTTTTTACTAGACCATGCCTTTAAGAGAGAGGAAGCTCCAGCGGTGGCAGTTGTTCCTGGCAGTGGTTGCGTTCGTTGTTTCGACCAGGGGAAGAGAGGATCTCGTCGAGGAGGAAACGTGGATTCGTTGCACTGCACAGGGATGAAACCAGCCTCTGAGTTCGTCGATAAAAGGTGCGTTCCTTTTATTCGCGGTCAAAGTGGTGAAGCTTGGCCTACCCGGCCGCCGGGGTGCTTGGCACGGGCGATTCGACCAAGAGATGTCTTTGGAATGCAAAAAGGATGAACTGGTTGGTCCGACCAGCTCAGAGGAAGAAGACTCGTCCAGCAGAAGATCTTCTCTTGTCGTTGGGAAAGTGGTGAGGTAGTTGCAGCAGGGCTTCACCGGTGGTGTCGTTGGTGCAGATGGCTCAGCTTCTTCCCTCTTCGGATAATTAGGTCCTGTGGCGACTTCTGAAGTTCCAGTCCCAAAGGCCCTGCTTTTATGCAGAAAAACCCCCATTCAACAGCCTAGCTGTCACTCAAACATGCTAAGAGGTGAGCCGGGCGGCTCACCACTGGCCCAATCAGAACAGAGTGCGACTTGAGTTGCTAAGGCAATGCAGCCCAGGGTGCCAATGCCCCTCCCCACCCATCCTGTGGAACCCGGACAGAGTGGCACCATTTGGAGGGCTTCTGGGGAGAAGCCCGCCAAAAAGTGGAACAAGGGCTCGACCTTGGTAGAGTTACAGAGACGGACACGAACGCCATTTTAGAAAAGAGTTCTGGCAAAAAGACCCAACCGTTGATTTAATATTAAATAAATAAACCGGCGGTTTCTTTAACATTGAACCAAAAAGTGGTGCGTTTAAAATCAATTGGAAAATCCCATAGAGAATATTCCGGTGGAATATTTCAAGTGAAAAACCACTGCCACCAGCCAGAAACTCGACAAGGGGGGACTGGACAGTGCCCGCTTGAAAACAGACCCAGGGGCAATATAATTAACCCCTTCCAGTACTTCCACAATATGATGGTTTGTACTGGTTCTGTTCACAATTTAGGACAAGAAAAGTCAATGGTGACTTTACATGCCCTGGGAGACAGTAGTCAGTCCCAGGGTATGGTGTCTATGTTTGGGGGTCACTATGACACCCCTGTGTTACTAAAATAGATGATACCCTATGGAGCAGAAAGAAAACCCCATAGCCCATAAGGACACAAAAAGTCAAAGACATACCTCAAATCATGCCTAACAGTGGGAGGAAAAGAGTCTCACTCTTAGCAGGAGAAAAAAAAACCATAAATCCAGCAAAGCTGCTGGGGGACTCACTAGGTTTGGGAAATTAGCCTTATAAGAGAATTCTCCCTAACATTCGCCCCCTCCCCCCCAGACTAAGGGACCGGAGGATTGAATCCACTCCTGGATGAATCGCATACCTCTAGTCGGTTATAAACATCCTAGAGAGACCATCGGCATTTTGGTGGTGACACCATGACCTGTGCTCAATGGTAAAATCAAACCCCTGAAGGCAGATTGACCATCTCAATAGTTTTGGGTTTTCCCCTTTCATTTGCATTAACCATCTCAAGGGTTGGTGGTCAGTCTGAATAACAAAAGTAGAACCATACAAGTATGGCCTAAACTTCTTCAGAGCCCACGCAATGGCAAAACACTCTCTTTCAATAGTTGTCCACCTTGTCTCAGGATCCTTCAGTTTTCTACTGATGAAGCAAATGGGGTGTTCCCTACATTCCCCATCCAGTTGACTAAGGACTGCATTAGAAGCATATGTCTGTACAATGAACTTTTGGTGGTAGTCAGGAGCTCGTAGCACTGGAGCCTGACAAAGGGCTTTCTTCAGGTTTTCAAAGGCCTGATTGCACTCCTCATTCCATTTGACCTTTTTAGGGAACTTAGGCGAGGAGATCACATTCAGTGGAGAAGCTATGGTCCCATAGTTCTCTATGAAATTCCTGTAGTGCCCAGTGAGGCCTAAGAAAGCTCTCACCGGGGTCTGAGTAGTAGGTGTTGTCCAATTTTGCACAGCTTCATTCTTGCTGGGCAAAGGCCTTATTTCTCCACCTTCTACCTCATGTCCAAGGTAGACCACTTTACTCTGTCCAATCTGGCATTTACTTGCCTTTATGGTCAGATTGGCCTGCTTTAGAGCCTGCAAAACATGTCCTAGGTGGTCAACATGCTCTTCCCAGGTTTGGCTGAATACTGCAATGTCATCCAAGTATGCCATGCAGAAGTCCTCCATCCCAATCAGAACCTGATTTACCATCCTTTGGAATGTAGCAAGTACATTTTTCAGTCCAAAAGGCATAACCTTAAATTGGTATAAGCCAACTGGGGTAGAATATGCAGTTTTCTCCTTGGCCTGGTCTGTCACGGCTATTTGCCAATAGCCTGATGTCAGATCAAATGTGCTGAGGTACTTGGCTGAACCAAGTCTATCCACCAACTCATCTGTCCTTGGCAAAGGATGGGCATCAGTCTCGGTGACTGCATTAAGAGCTCTATAGTCCACACAGAATCTCAATTCTTTGGATCCTGCATTTGGTACTAACACAACTGGGCTAGACCATGGACTAGTAGAGGGCTCTATGATCCCGAGGTGAAGCATCTTGCTGACCTCTCCTTTGATGTGGGTTCTTACATTCTCTGACATTCTGTATCCGCTGCTTTTTACTGGCAGACAGTCACCAGTGAGAATATCATGCTTGCCCCAAGGGGTCAAGCCTGGTGCGGTGAGAACAGGGAGGCAAACTGATTTAACATAGATTTGCACTCCTCTTGTTGCTCAGGTGTCAGATTTGAAGAGAGATTAACTCCTTCAATCTTTTCATCCAAAGGTAAGCCTCTGAGGAGATCAGGGAGAGGTTCACTCTCTTATTCCTATTCTGCTGAAGCTAGAAGCAAGGCTCCTACTTCAGGTCTGGAGACATATGCTTTTAGTCTGTTGGTGTGGAAGACTCTGGGAGCCTCCTTGGGATTGCCCAAGTCCACCAGATAGTTCCCCTCTCAAAGTTTTCCCACAACCTTGAAGGGTCCCATCCATTTGTCTTGCAAGGCCCTCTGCCTTGTTGGAATCATAACGAGAACTAGCTGGTCTTGAGTGAACTCAACCATGTTAGCCTTTTGATCATGCCAATGCTTGACCAAAGCTTGACCAGCCTTCAAGTTATCACTAGCTTGAGCCATCATCTGTGACATTCTCCTCCGGAGTCCTATCACGTAGTCAGTCACTCTGACTGGCTTGGGGGTAGGAGAACTCTCCAACCCCTCCTTAATCAGGGCCAATGGACCTCTGACTGGATGGCCATAAAGAAGTTCAAAGGGACTATAACCTACTCCCTCCCGAGGGACTTCTCTATAAGCAAAGAGAAGGCATGGCAGTAGAAGATCCCACTTTCTTTTAAGGAGTTCCTCTAAAGCACCTATCATGCTCTTCATTGTTCTATTAAACCTTTCAACCAACCCATTTGTCTGTGGGTGGTAGGCTGTAGAGAACTTGTAGGTAACTCCACAGTTTTTCCACATGGCTTTCATGTAGTGGGACATAAAATTTGACCCCCCTGTCTGAGATTACCTCCTTAGGAAACCCAACCCTCGTAAAAATACCAAGGAGGGCCTTAGCCACAGACTGAGCTGTAACAGTCCTCATAGGAATTGCCTCAGGGTACCTAGTAGCATGGTCTACTACAACAAGGATAAACCTGTTGACTGAGGAGGTTGGGGGGTCAAGGGGACCAACAATGTCAATCCCTACCCTCTCAAATGGGACTCCCACTACAGGGAGGGGCACTAAAGGTGCCACATTCTAGAAACCACTCTTACCAGAAGTTTGGCAGGTGTGACAGCTCTTGCAGAACCTATCTACCTCAGCCCCCATCTTTGGCCAATAAAAGTAGAGAGAGAGCCTTTCCTTAGTCTTCTTGAAACTCAAGTGACCAGCCAAAGGAATCTCATGGGCTAACTGCAAGAACTGGAGTCTGTTTTCTTGAGGGACTACAAGTCGTTTGTAGTCTCCAGGTGCAGACTCAGTCAGTTCACTGTAGAAGAGGCCATCTTCCCAGTGCAACCTATACTTCCCAGGCTCTTGTCCATCAGCCTGAGAAGCTGCCTGGTGGCGGAAACCTTCCAGAGTTGGTCATTCTCTTTGTCCCTTACGAAAAGATGACCTGCTAGGTCCACCTTCTGCCAGTAAAGACTGCAGCTCAGGATGGTCAGCAGGGTCCAGATCTCCAATAAGTTATTGGCCTCCTACTAGCTCTTCTTCAGAGTCTAGTTCAACCACACAGGGTTGTACCTCCCTCTCAGCCTCAGCTGGAGGTGGAGTTATAGGTGTAACTTTGGACAACCTAGGGGGAGTCCTTGTTGGAAGCACTGGAGTGCTTGCTGCTGGTTTCCTTCTGGAAGTCTTGGGTTTCCCCTTTGCTTCTGGTTGTTCAGCTATAGCAGTAAGAAGCTCCAGTGGAGTAGGAGTGATTTCTTCTTCCATCATCTCCTTAGGAGAACCTCTCAAGGTCCTATCCCTTGCAGGTCTGGTTAGTTCCTGTAACCTTTTACTAGGAGGTCTGGGGGTATGTGACACAACTCCAAGAGTTTTTAGGTCATTTCCCAACAGAACCCTTCCTGGTACCTCACATTGTACACTGACAGGTATCTTCACATTCATATCATTGCACTGGAGGAGAACTGGTAACTGGGGACACATCTGCACAGGCCCACCAGCTAACTTGGTGAGGCATTTGGGTGCCTTAGCAACCTCCTCTGCCTTGAAAAAAGATTCATCCACCACAGTTATGCAGGCCCCAGTGTCCCTAATGGCAGGAGTCTCCTGACCATTCACTTGGACACTGTCCTTATAATACTCTTTAGTATTATCTGGGATAGAATTATATACATCTAAATTCTGTTGTTCCCACAACCCCAGGGACACTAAAACACTGGCTGAGACTCCAATGGGATCATCAGCCAGTAGTAGAAAGCTTCCACTTGTCATTGGTACTTCCTCCACTGGAGCGAAGGCTAGGGAGAGGGTGGGACCCCTGAAGGTTTACCCTTTCATCTGGGATCCCCTTTCACATGGTCAGTAGCCTTACAAACATAGCATGTTCCAAATGCTTTTTGGAATGGTGGCTTGTTCTGACCTCCTTCTGGTCTGGGACCAGAAGGTACACTAGCCTGATTTGGTTTCTCCTGTGGTTTACCCTTATGGTGCTGTTTGGGGCCCTCTTCGGAATTGGAATTATTTGAATTCTCTTTGGAGTCCTTTTTAGGCTGTTTTCCCTCATCCTTTTTCTGAGTTACCCCAGAATCCTTGTGAGTAGCCCTGTTGGCAACGCACAAGTCAGCAGCCTTAGCTAGCTTCTTGGAATCTAGTTCCTTTGAATCAGCCAAGTGCTGTCGGAGCTCAGGAGAGCAGGCATCATAAATTGACTCCAACATAACAAGATTTCTCATTCCCTCATAAGTGTTCACTCTGTAACCCTTAATCCATCCCTCTAGGTTTTTCAAACTTTCACTCACCCAGGTAGCCCAAGGGGTACCATCATGCTTTTTGAGGGTCCTAAACCTCTTAAGGTACTGGGAAGGGGTCTTCCCAAATCTAGCTATTAAAGCTAGCTTCACACATTCATAGTCCATCCTATCCACCTCCCCCAACTCCATTACCACATCAGAGGCAACAGGGGGGAGCCTAGAGAACAACCAAGGAAGCAACTGATTCCCTGTGATGTCCTGGAGCCCATGATTATATTCAAACTTAGCCAACCAATCCAACGCATCCAACTTAGGTTCATACATACCCACAATCTCTTTAGGCATCCGGGCTCTTTTGGGACTGGAACTCCTAGAGGATCCGGGGAGAGAAGTATTTTCAACAGACAATTTCTTCTCTAGCTCATGCTTGAGCTCCATTTCTCTGAGCATTAGTTCTTGGTGCTTTTGTTCAGATTGGGTACTAATTCTTTTTAACTCTAATTCAAGCCTCATTCTTTCTAGTTCAATGAATGCCAGACTTAGTGTGGTACCTGACAAAGGTCCAGTAGACACAGCTTGAGGTGCTAGAGCAGGCAGAGGGCCAGGGGGAACAGTTATATTAGTTTCCTCTTCCTCTTCCAACTCTACAACAATACTATCATTACTTTGATTCATATCATCCTCAGGACTGTGGTTTCCATTTGCTGGGGAGGTAGGCTCCTCTAAACCACTACCCAGACTTTGATTCTCTAACAATCTTTCTATCAGTTCCATTTTCTTGCCTTTTACAGGAAGATCCTTATCTCTACAAAGAACTCTTAAACAATCAGCAGTCTTTGCAGAAAGGGACTCCTCGCTGTAACTTTCCATAGTTTACTTGTTAAAAAAATAGCTTTTACAGTGCTAAGCTTTGTGGTTAGCTGCACTAAAGTCTTTAGAAGCACTCTAAAATGTATACTCAACACAAATCCCACCGCTGTACACCAGTATTGGGCAGAATCCTGTGCAGTTCCCTTGGGGAACACTGCAAAAATATTAAGACTACAGGAGTAAGCAGTAAACCCAATTGGTAGCAGTCTGCACCACCCAGATTTACCTGGTAGCTGTGGCTGAGCAGTCAGACTTCTCTCAAGAAGAGTAGGGCAGTATATACAGTATAAACAATAGGGCTAAAAACACAGTAGAGCATACAAAACACTGACCAGAGCTTGGTTTAAAAAGTATATAATTATTTATTTAAAAACACACTTTAGGCAATATACTAGCACTCTAAATCAAAAGCAAGTTAAAACACAGTCAGGTAAAGTATACACACCTCCCTTGATAACTATCAGACAAATCAGAGTTAAAACACCACAATTTGTTAAATGGATGTGAGCGCATAACCTGATGGCACTCCAATAGTTCGGTTAAAGGGAGAGAAAGAGGCAGAGCATAGAAATAAAACAGGTCCCACACTTTAGGAGTTCTCAGCAAGGGAATAAAGGCAGTAAATACTGTAGAGCCAAAGTTCATAGGCCAGGCCCACTTTAAAGGGAGCAAAGCCAAATGTGCCCAGGATCACACGGTTTAAAATGCACTAAAAGTCTTTGCAGAATGTTCAAAAGAGGTTGGGGTGATTCAAGAAGGTAAAGTTCGAAGGTCTGGGGCCAACCCAGTTGGCAAGCCAAGGATTTAAGGGTCACCTTGGGCAAACCGAAGAAAGGGAGACCAGGCAGGACACAGTACCTTAAGTGAGAGGAAGCTCCAGTGGTGGCAGTTGTTCCTGGCAGTGGTTGCAGTTTGTTGTTTCGACCAGGGGAAGAGAGGATCTCGTTGAGGAGGAAACGTGGAGTCGTTGCACTGCACAGGGATGAAACCAGCCGCGGAATTCGTTGATAAAAGGTGCGTTCCTTTTATTCGCGGTCAAAGTGGTGAAGCTTGGCTATCCGGCCTCCAGGGTGCTTGGCACGGGCGATTCGACCAAGAGACGTCTTTGGAAGGCGAAAGGGGTGAACTGGTTGGTCCCACCAGCTCAGAGGAAGAATACTCGTCCAGCAGAAGATCTTGTCGTCGGGAAAGTGGTGAGGTAGTTGCAGCAGGGCTTCACCGGTGGTGTCGTCATTGCAGATGGCTCAGCTTCTTCCCTCTTCGGATTCTTAGGTCCTGTGGCGACTTCTGAAGTTCCCGTCCCAAAGGCCCTGCTTTTATGCAGAAAAACCCCCATTCAACAGCCTAGCTGTCACTCAAACATGGCCAATCAGAACAGAGTGTGACTTGAGTTGCTAAGGCAACACAGCCCAGGGTGCCAATTCCCCTCCCCACCCATCCTGTGGAACCCAGACAGAGGGGCACCATTTGGAGGGCTTCTGTGGAGAAGCCCGCCAAAATGTGGAACAAAGGGCTCGACCTTGGTCAGAGGTACAGAGACAGACACGAATGCCATTTTAGAAAAGAGATCTGGCAAAAAGACCGAACCGTTGATTTAATTTTAAATAAATAAACCGGCGCTATCTTTAACATTGCACCAAAAAGTGGTGCGTTTAAAATCAATGGGAAAATCCCATAGAGAATATTCCGGCGGAATATTTCGTATGGTAACCACTGCCACCAGCCAGAAACCTGACATGGGGGGGCTGGACAGTGTCCCCTTGAAAACAGACCCAGGGGCAATATAATTAACCCCTTCCAGTACTTCCATAATATGATGGTTCGTACTGGTTCTGTTCACAATTTAGGACTAGTAAAGTCAATGGTGACTTTACATGCCCTGGGAGACGGTAGTCAGTCCCAGGGTATGGGGTCTATGTTTGGGGGTCACTATGACACCCCTGTGTTACTGCACTGAGGGTGCTGTGTAACACATACACTAAAACAGATGATACCCTATGGAGTAAAAGACCCCATATCCCATAAGCACACAATAAGTCAAAGACATACCTCAAATCATGCCTAAGAGTGGGAGGAAAAGAGTCTCACTCTTAGCAGGAGAAAAAAACAAACCCCAAAAATCGAGCAAAGCTGCTGGGGGTCTCACTAGGTTTGGGAAATTAGCCTTATAAGAGAATTCTCCCTAACACCCATGCTGCCCCCACCACCATCCACTGTGGAGTCCCGCAGGGCTTGTGCACTGCACCCACTCTATACAACTTGTTCACAAATCCTCTCTTCGTCAAGCTTGACGCCCTAGGTATCGCGTATGCCAACTACGCTGATGATACTCAAGTACTCTTACCTCTCACGGGCTCCTACAATAGAGATGCCCAAGCACTTCACTCAATATACACCACCATCCAGGCTTGGATGGCAGCCAGTGGCCTCTGTCTCGATGGAGAAAAGACCGAAATAATCATTCTAGGCCTAAGAACGACACTAGCCAAAATAGATAATCTGTACTCCAACTTTACCATTGACAACACCATCATCCCTGTTTCCACCTCTGTAAAGACCCTAGGCGTCTACTTGGATTCCACGCTATCCATGTCCAGACAGGTTAGCGATATTACCTCTGCCTCAGCACACAATACTAAACTCATAAATGCAGTAAAACCATACTTATCCAAGCCCAACTGTCTCGCAATTGCCAGAGCTACTATTGGTGCCAAACTTGACTACTGCAACGCACTCTTAGCAGGTACCTCCAAAAATAATCTAAATAGACTTCAAATCACACAAAATAATGCCCTCAGAGCAGCGTTAAGCCTTCCCAAAAGGGAACACATCTCCCAAGCTAGACAGGCAGCCCACTGGCTCCCTGTTAAAGAATGCATCAGTTTCAAAATCCTCACCCTCACTTACAAATGCCTCTCCTTCTCAGCACCGTCATATCTTGCGCAAACCTTATCCAAATCCGCTCACTCCAGATCTATCAGGACACACTACACCAATCTCTTACACACTCCCCACATTAACAGGTACAACGTGGGAGGACTAGGTTTCCCATACATAGCCACTAAGCTCTGGAACACCCTACCCACAGACATCAGAACAGAAAACTCTCTACTCACCTTCGACAAAAAACTCAAGACCCTCCTCTTCATCTGACTCTATGTATGTCTCATTACATGCTTGTATATATGATTGCAACTGTTCATCACTTCTGTAACTAAGTAAACTGTCTGTAACCAGCACCACAATGCCTCCAGGCTGCTGTGTGCTTAACAAATGCGAATGAATGAATAAAATAAATAAATAAAACAACACCCTCAAGGACTCAAGCCTAGAGGGGATGCAGAGATAGCAGATAAATGGCAGGATTATTGGGATCATTTGAGGGCTTTTTAAGGTTACAAAGAACAGTTGTGAGCTAGAAAGAGACAATGAAGGGGGAGGAAGGAGCTGTAAGCTCCTTAACAGTCTTGGATGCAAACGGGTCAAAGGAGTAACAGGAGGAGTTGGCAGTCCTGAGGATGGGTGCAACTGCAAGAGGAGAGGCTGGGGAGAATGAATAAAGCAGGATGGAAAAGGGAAGCTCCTGGAGGGATAAGAGAGTTAAGGGTGTTCTTTTTTTTTAGAAGAGAAGTAGTAGGCTAAGGGGAGATGGAGGAATAGATCACTGATATGATAGGTTATTTATAACACGCTTAATACCCAGAGGTTTCTAAGCGCGCACCCGGGGATCGTACCTGTGTTGCTTCGTGTCGTCTTGCTTCCAAGGCGAGCACGTTGCCCCTGAGCTATCCTCCCGGCATGGCTTATAGTGTGGAGGAGAGTTTGTGTGGATGAGAGGATGGATTGGCAATTAGGTTGGTGAAATAGGTTACCTTGGCAGATTTAAGGGCAATGATGAAGGAGAGAATGGCTTTCTTGTAGATGAGGAAAAGAGAGGAAGTGCTTCCTTTGCATCACTTATGCGGGTAACGTTACCTTTGTGTTTTGAGGTTCCCTGAGGGGTAATTGAGGGGTTGGGGGCATAGAGTAAAAGGGCTTTAGGTATGAGAGTTCCATGTCCCTATCCCCATATATATGGTCACCCATATAATATTGCCACAACCTTTTCCCGGCGATATTATGTACGGCGACCATATATATGAGGATAATATTACCTGATACCGGTATGAGAGGGATAGTGAAAATCAAAAGGTTGAGGATTAGATTAATGTCAGAGAAGGCATGTCGATGGAAGAGGTCAGACGAGAAAACTGGTGTGATTATGGTAGTGATGTCAAGAGTAGTAACAATAAGCGTAGTGAAGGAAGCATGCTTGAGAGGAGGGAAAGGAGCTGGCAAAAGCAAATCTATGCAGTGTATTTGAATTTGTAAAGTGTCATATACAGAGTTAACTGTGTCAAGACTCTGCGGCCCTCATTGCAGTTTTGCCTGTATCCCGCCGGTACTTCCTTACCATTCCCGCCACCCGATATCCCGATATTACTGGGATATTATGGACGGCGGAGATGCCGGTAAGTTCACATTCCATGGAGTCTTATAGGAATCCAAGGATGAGATCGCCAGAATCACTGGCACCGTTAGTACCAGTGCCAGTGATTCCAGCATTTATTTTCCGGTACGGGCCTGAACTCCCAGCAGACCAGGGCTGCCGGTAGACCACTGCCCCCACCGGCAAACTTGTGTTTCCATCGTCCATAAAAAATGCTGGTGGTGGAATTACCAGCATTTATTCTGGATTGGGGAAATTATAATGAGCCCCTATGATTGAATGACCATAATATAATGTTAGGTGTGTCAATAGAACAGTCAAGTCTTCAGTGGCTTTCGAAAGAGTCAATATTTTGTCTCGGAGATAGTGAAAGTGAATTCCATAGATGAGGGTCAGCACGGCAATTTGATCTCCTCTGTATTTATATCTTGATTTAGGAATGATGAGGAGATGGAAGCGCTTCTGACCATTATTTTGTAAGTAGTCTGGTGCTTACCGTGAATGCATTTAAAAACTAGACTGAAGATCTTAATAACAATCCAGCAACTCACTGGGAGCCACTGTACAAATTGATTGAAGGGGCAATAGATTCAGCCTGTGGAAGATGAAAAATCAAACGGCAGCGTTTTAGACTTTTTGCAATCATTCAACTTGGTAGTTAGGGATGTCTAAATCAAGAGAGTAGCAATAGTCAATCCTGGCATTAATTAAGGAAACACCCACATTTGGAAAATGTTATTTCTAAATATATGGAGCATTTCTCTTGGAAATGTCAAACAGTATTGGAGGGGGTTTGTTGTTTCTGAGTATGGCAGATTGGATTTAGGGCCAAAAAGAATAATGTCTGTCTATTGGGGTTCAACTGTAGGCAATTCGCTAACATCCATGATTTAACTTCATTTAGGCAGATAATCCTATTTCCAGGTTTCGCTGCAATACAAGAACGTATATTCCCTTGCATTCCTAAAATTTCTGTACACAAATATTTATTTATGGCAATGCAATTCTCATGGGCAGCAGGAACTGCTATTCAAGTCTTTCTGCATTTAGAGAAAGCTTTTTTTCCCCTAAAAAATAGCTTTTTAAAATATTTAATGCATATTGGGCCTCATTACGACCCAGGCGGTAAGTTACCGCCTGGGCCGTGACTTTACCACCATGGCGTAAACTACGTTTACGCCATGGTGGTTGGCGGACTTACCGCCCCATTCCGACCTTGGCGGGGCGGTAAGTCCCCAATCCCCATTTACCCTTCCCCATTCCCATTTTTGCCCCATAGGGCATAATGGGAGTGGGGAAGGCGTTAATTACGCCACCGTAAATTACGGTGGCGTAATTAACTCCATGGTCCCTTAGCGCCATGGATTTTAACACCTGCTAAAAGCAGGTGTTAAGTCCGCCATGGCGCTAAGGGACCTCGTACTCAGGCGGTAAGGGTCGGCGCTGTTAACGCCGCCGTAAAACCCTTACCGCCTGAGTCGTAATGAGGCCCATTGATTTAAGATCAACCAGTCCTTATGATTTTAGATACTTTCATATTCTTTCCAATTTGAGTAGAGCTTTTTCATGACAGTTAATTGATGGGAATACCATGGTGCTGATTTTAACTTGGTGGTTTATGATGATATGTTTAATGGCCTAGATCTTAGCATAATTTTGAAAAAGAGGAGTAAAGGCAATCCATAAATTCATTATAAGCTAATGAAGGATTAATGTTCAGTTGTGCAATCTGTTTGATGTTTTTTATGATAGAATTTATTTGGATGCAAAGGACTTCTAGAGTCATGGGAGGATGCATAATCGCTAGTAAAACACCTGATAATAATGGTCCGTCCAGGGAACCTATGAGATATCACCCTGTGTTATCTTTATATTTATACAGAACACTAAAGTGGGTGGAGGCCACCCCCAGGTGATAGAAAGTATGGATGTTAAAAGGATGATGCACATATTTAGAATCTGTGTTGTTATCATGGTCTAGCTAGATGTTTAAGTCTCCTAAAAATATAAGTGTGCGCGGTTATATGTGATCTTACCAACCACAATTATAGAGTGGTAAAATTAATCGCGGACAAACACCGATTTTATTGTTTATTTTTTTTTAATTGGGGGTTGGAGGGTTTCCTCTCAAACTCCCCTTTTTTCCACCCTTTTAAAGCCACCCCAACCCCATCCCGACCCATTTTAACCCCTTACCCCACTACCCTTTAGTGGGGTAAGGGGTCCTGTCCTTCCTCTGGACTCTTTCGTGACTTGTGTGACTCTCTCTCTCACTCTCTATTCTCCCCTCTGGCCCGTCTCACTCTGCAGGCCACACTCTGGATGTTCTGATCTCTTCAGACCTCCCCCTTTGTATCCCTCTCACTACTCCTCTCTCCTGGAGTGATCACGTTCTCCTTTCCTCCCAGCTCACCCTTTCACCCCTCAAGCCAAGCCAACTCCTGCACTGCCACCCACCTTCTCGGTTATCGGACCCATCAAGCGTGTGTCAGTTGAGGCTTTCGCCGCTACTTTCGCACCCCTCTCCCCCTTTGGCTGACTCACACCGTGACACAGCCCTTTCCATGCACCAGTCTGCTATATCTGATACTCTCTTTGTTCTTGCCCCTGTCATGAGGATCCGCTTGAAGCCCAAAGCAAAGTGCAACTCCTGGTATGACTCAGACCTCGTCACCCTCAAACGCTGAGAGGAAATGGCGTGCTTCTGGTACATCCTCTGGCAAACCGGCCTGCCGCTTGCTCCAAAGGCAATACCGGCTCTCTGTTCGCACCAAGAAGAGAACTCACATCCAAGCCTGCGTCTCTGCCGCATCTAACAACTTGGCCGAACTCTTTAAAATCTCCAAGGAATTGGCTAATCCTGCTGCAGTCTCTACCTCTCCTGTCCCCTCCCAGGCCCTCTGCACAGCTCTTGCTTCTCATATCATCTCTAAAACTCAGAACATCCTGTCTTCTCTCTCTTCCTCTCTCCCTCCTTCCTCTATTCCCTGCTCTTCGTCTGGCCCTTCTTCGGCCACCTCTCCTCCCTCCTTCTCTGCCTTTCCCCTGTTCTCCCCAAACGAGGTTTCTAGACAAGTCTGATCTATGAAAGTCTCGTCAAAACAGGTTCATCCCTGTTCCGCCAAAACTATCGAGGAACACATGACTCCTTGGCCCCTGCTCTGGCTGACTTCTGAAACCACTCTGTCACCACTGGAGTCTTCCCTTCCCCCCTGAACCACTCCCTTGTGCACCCTCTTCTTAAGAAACCCTCTGCCAACCGTTCTGCCGGGCTAACTATCGCCCAATCTCTATCACTCCTTTGTTTGGCAAAATCCTGTAAAAGCTGGCCATCTCCCAGCTTACTCTTCACACTGAATCTGTTGGTTGTCTTCATGACCATCAGTCTGGCTTCAGAGCTGCCAGAAGCACGGAAACTGCTCTCCTGAACATCTGTGAAGGACCTGCTCTCCAACCTTGACTTCAGCACCCCCGGTGTCCTCATCTTACTTGATCTCTCTTCTGCCTTTGACACAGTCAACCATGTCATCCTGCTCAAACGTCTCCGTGATAACCTGGGTATCACCGGTCAGGCTCTGGCTTGGCTGACTTCTTTCCTCTCTGATCGACCCTGCCAGGTCCAACTTGGGTCCTTTCTCTCCTCTATCTCTATCTCTACCTGTGGTGTTCCCCACGGGTCTGACCTCTCTCCCCAGCTGTTCAACTAATACTTGGCACTTCTTGCCCAGCGCATTGCCACTCAGGAGTGGTGTGCCGCCAATGATCTCTGCCTCAATGCCAGTTAGACTGTGATTCTCCTCATCGGCACACCTGCTCCCTCTTTTCCTGTCACTCTCTAGGACTGAAATCTCTGCACTGGCTCCCAGTGGCTGCGAGGATTAAGTTCAAAACCCACTGCATTGTCCACAAGGCCTTCTGGGGCCTGAGGCCTCAATACCTTCGACTCTCTCTTCCTAAATATCTTCCTTCTCAAGCTCTTCGCTCATCCGCCTCCAACTCCCTCAGGGTCAGTCGCTTCTCCAAGCAACGAGTTGGTGGTAGATCTTTCTTCGGCTGGGGCCTCCCTCTGAAACGGCCTCACTGCCTCCCTGAAACTTGAGTAGAACCATTGCCGGTTCCGGAAGCACCTCAAAACCTTCCTCATTGCTTCTGCTTTCTCTCTCCCTCTGCCCTGCTGAACTCCTGGCTGAAACTTCACTGTTCACTTGGCCTCCCTCTGATATCGGGCCCAGGTCCCCTCCCCCGCCAGTTGCACACCTGCACTGCTTCCCTGGCAACCCCTGTGTTAGGCAAGATTTGGAGCAGTACCCTTTGGGTGCACTAAAACAACCTTGACCTCCTGGCAATAGGAACCCAACCTTTGGTATAGTATAAAGCAGCGAAGGTGGCAGGCCAGAAGCCTGATGTGTGCGCTAGACACAAACCTGATTGTTAGGGATCGAGCTGCGTATTCAGGTCAATATCTGGGCAGGCCTGCTAACACCCAGAAAATAGTGGAGTCAGTACAGAACAATTGACCTGAAAAGAAGCGCGCTCTCCCTCTCCCTATATATTAATATACGAACCGATCTAAATATCTAGGATAAATCCTGAATCAAGGAAGCATAGCAGAAAGGTATATTCATATATTAAGCTAATGGCACACATCCTTATAGATCTGCAAGTCAACATCGCACAAATGCGTTAGAATCCTCCATAATACGAGCTGTACATCTTCCACCAAAGACAAAATCATTTGTCCCATTGTTCAATAATAATCGTACAATGATTGAATGCTCATTCCAATTTGCCCATAGGATGCAAGCCTTGATAACGACTTCATAGTCGAAACACGTGTCGGCTGAGATCTTTATTAAAGTAATACCTCATCATAAAAGGCTGAGATGCAATTTACCTTAATTAAGTACTTTGGATACCTATAACCTGTTTCCAACTACTAGTTCAATGTGTGTTTTTTTCTTTTCTCTCAAACATAATACAGTCCAATTTTGTTATTTGGAGGGAGAGTGCGCGTCTTTTCAGGTCGACTGTTCTGTACTGACAATCTTTGGTATAAGTCTGTACTAGACAGGTTGGTAGTGTAGCTTAACAGCCAGGCTTATCTCAAGAGGGTTCAATGTGAGCAGTAGGGGAGTTTCACAGAGATTCACAGTGACAAGTATCCAAATAAACACTCACACTCAAGGTTTCTTGATTAAACAATTATTAATTTATTTAACAGTCAGTTTGAATACGCCTTCTTCAGAAGGGGCAATATAATATTGACACACAATTACACTCCAAAATACACACTCTTAGTGTCTCTAAATCAGCAAGTACCCATTTGGGATGGCACACAGACACTTCCTACACCCTCAGGTGACTTAAATAGCTAGGACACTGTGGACATTAATATCACTGGTACATTTAGAGCAATACTGAGATGAGTGTTAAAGTAAAGAGGTTTCTGAATAAAACAAGAGATCACACAAATATTCTGAAGCAGGCAAGTACTTTTGAACCCCCCAATGGAAAGTAAGTTAATCCTTTCCTGGAAGGAAGGTAAAAACACAAGATCAGAGGAGAGAAGAGTCATTGGGGGAGCCAGGCCGGCCCATGTCACTTGGGTAAAATTCTAGGTGAGCGGAGGCACTTCTTGAAGGTAACTAAAAGTCTTGCATAATGTTTTAGAAGTCTTTGTAGAAAAAGTAGAATCAATATAGGGTCACAAGCTGCGAGGCTTGTGAGAGGTAGAAGATGCAAGCAACTCTACAGAAGCACCCAAGACAAGTCTCAACTGAGATCAAGTAAGGCTACCACAACAAGAGGTAAGTTCCCTTAGACTGTACAGTACCTTTGTTTGTTTGTTTGTTTATTTATATTGCGCACCAGACCCAAGGGTATTCGGGCGCGAAGGCAGAAAGAGGGTTGTTCAACTTAGGTTACATGTTACAAATAAACAGGGCTACAGCTACGGTTACAATGCTGTAGACATGTAATGTCAAAAAATCACAGAAGTATGTACAGTGAGTTAACAAGAATGCAGAATGCTTTGGTTAGAGGAAATGGTTCCAGCTGGATTCTGTTCCTGTGTGGCTCTGCAGATCCTGTTGTTCCTGTGCCTCAGTCGTGGGGACAAGAGGGAGGACTTCTGGGGACTCGTGCAACACCACGGGACGGTCAGCGACAGAAAAGGACAAACATCTATTCACCAACCAAAAAAGTGATGGGTGGAAGGTTTGGAATTATTCTGGACCACTGGCGTTGCTCTGGACAACCTTCCACACCACAGTTTTTTAGCCCGTCTGCGCCATTGCAAAAGGGGTCCAGCCATATGCAAATCAGTCGGGTACTGCCACCAATGGGAGCAGCCCAGCCCGAACTGCTAGGCCAGGTCCCCTCTGCACGGAAACACAAGCAACCCCAGACATGTTTCGGCCTTGTTGGGCCTCCTCAGTGAGGTGCAGCTTGGTTCCCTATGGCGCAAACATCTATTCAGCGGCACTTCGCGGTTTCAGCTCCTCGCGTCTCAGCAAATAGCACCAGTACGGACTCTCGGATACCACTCAGGACTTTCCTCGCATCTGTGTTCAGCACTCTGTTGAGGTGGCTCTGGCTTGGTCAGTCCTGCTTACTGGGAGTCCGGAGGATTTTTCACAAGCTCGGGTCCGACTTAAAAGTGACGCACTCCGTTTGGTGTTCCTCTCCCTGGCACTTCGGCTCCAGCAGCAGCAGTGGAAGTACAGCCAGCTCCGAGAGGATGTCCAAACAAGCGCACTTTGGAGTTGATTGGTCCCACCAACTCAAGGGGAGAAGTCGACCTTGCAGAGCTTCTCTAGTCGAGGCGAATTCGGAGCTTCGGCACAGCAGCAGGGCTTCACCGGGCAAACCAATGGTCCAGGAGTTGCAGCAGGCGTCCAGTGGTCGACTGTGCCTTCCAAAATAAAAAGCCTTGCCTTTTATGCAGATTTCTCCCTTTCATTCCAGCCTAGCTGTCAATCACACAGCAGCGTGGCTGTACTTGCCGGGCAGCAAGCCGACCAATCACCTTTGGGTGCATTCCTGTAACCAAGGGGATTAAGCACAAGGAGTTTCGGGCACCTCCCTCACTTTCTGCCCCTGCCAGGCATACTGGAGCCAGAGGCGAGCTTCACTCATGAATCCCGCCAAAGACAGCATTTTGGTGATTACACCCTGACCTGTGTACTATGATAAAATCATGCGGGTGACACTCGGATTATTATGAGTTTAATGCAATCACTGCAGCAATATTTAAATATTGTGTACCCATACTCACCACTCCTCTGCAGCACACAACCCCTGCACGTTCATCTTCTAATTAATCAAGAATGCTGCTGGACAGTGTTTACTTTTATTCCCACGTGCAGTCTATACTCTACCTTTGGCTGTCTAAATTGGTGCATTTTCTTCAAATGAGAAGGCAAAGTATTCTGCTAGAGGCCAAAGAAAACATCCCTACTTAGCATTCTGGACATCATGCCATGGTGCTATCATGCCACGGTGCTAATGGCTGACATAATATGGCGGAGGCGGATAAAATCAAACCTCTGAAGGCTAATAGACCATCTTAACAATTTAGGATTTTCCCCTTTGATCTGCATTAACCATCTCAAAGGTTGGTGGCCTGTTTGAATTACAAAGGTAGATCCATACAAGTATGGTCTAAACTTCTTCAAAGACCAGACAATGGCAAAACATGAACGTTCTATGGTTGCCCACCTTGCTTTAGGGTCCTTCAGTTTCCAACTGATGAAGCAGATAGGGTGTTCCCTGCCTTTCTCATCTAGCTGACTCAGAACTGCACCTATACCTGTATTGGAAGCATCTGTTTGTACAATAAAGGATTGGTTGTAGTGAGGAGCTCTTAAGACTGGAGCTTGACAAAGGACTTTTTTAAGTCCTTCAAATACCTTTGTGCACTCATTCTACCTGACCTTCTTGGGGAAATTGGATGAGGAGATCACATTCAAGGGAGAAACTATGGTGCAATAGTTCTCAATGAAGTTCCTATAGTAACCTGTGAGAACTAGAAAGATTCTTACTTGGGTTTGAGTAGTAGGGGTGGCCCAGTCTTGTACAGCTTGTACTTTGCTAGGCAATGGCCTTATTTCACCTCCTCCTACCTCATGTCCAAGGTAAACCACTTTATTCTGACCAATTTGACACTTGCTTGCCTTTATGGTCAGATGGGCCTGCTCAAGAGCCTGAAAAACATATCCTGGGTGGTCAATATGTTCTTTCCAAGTAGGGCTGAACACTGCAATGTCATCCAAGTATGCCATGCAGAAGTCCTCCATCCCATTCAGAACATGATTTACCATCCTTTGGAATGTAGCATGTGCATTCTTTAGTCCAAAAAGCATAACCTTAAACTGGTAGAGGCCTCCTGGGGTTGAAAATGCAGTTTTCTCCGTGGCATGGTCTGTTAGGTCAAATGTACTGAAGAACTTGGCTGAACCAAGTTTGTCCACCAGCTCATCTGTCCTAGGTAAAGGATGGGCATCAATCGTGGTGACTGCATTAAGAGCTCTATAGTCCACACAGAATCTCAACGCCTTTGGTACTAGTACAACTGGACTATCCCATGGACTTGTAGATGGCTCTATTACCCCAAGATCAAGCATTATTTGGACCTCCTCCTTTATGTGGGTTCTTACATGGTCTGATATTATGTAACCCCTGCTCTTAACAGGGAGACAGTCACCAGTGATTATATCATGCTGGCCCCAAGGGGTCAAACCTGGTGTTAGTGAAAACAGGGAGGCAATGGATTTAACAGAATGTTGCACTCCTCCTACTGTTGCAGAGTCAGATAAGAAAATAGATTAACTCCTATCTTCCCATCTAAAGGTTGTTCACTTCCCCAAGGAGATCAGGTAGAGGCTTACTCTCCTCCTCCTCTTGATCAGAGGCTAGAAGCAAAGCTCCCAGTTCTGGTCCAGAGACATAGACCTTTAGGCGGTTGGTGTGAAATACCTTGGGGCCCTCCTTGGGATGGCCCAAGTCCCCCAAATAATTGACCTCTCCAAGTTTGCCCACATCCTTGAAGGGTCCAATCCATTTGTCCTGTAAGGCCCTCTGTCTTGTAGGTACCATAACTAGAACTAGCTGGTCTTGAGTAAACTCAACCATGTTGGCCTTCTGGTCATGTCAATGTTTAACCAGAGTCTGACCTGCTTTCAAGTTATCTGAAGCTTCTGTCATCACGTGTGTCATTCTCCTTCGGAGACCTAACACACTCTCACTGGCTTGTGTGAAGGAATACTCTCCAACCATTCCCTGATTAGGGCCAATGGCCCTCTAACCGGATGACCATAGAGAAGCTCAACAGTGCTGAAGCCAACCCCTTCTTGAGGGACTTCTCTATAAGCAAAAGGAAGGCATGGCAGTAGAAGGTCCCACTTTCATCTAAGGGGTTCTTCTAAAGCACATATCATGCTCTTCATAGTTCTATTAAAGCTCTCCACCAACCCATTGGTTTGGGGATGGTAAGGTGTTGAGAACGTGAAGGTTACTCCACAGTTTTCCCACATGGTCTGCATGTAGTGGGACATAAAATTGGTCCCCCTGCCTGACATAACCTCCTTAGGAAACCCCACCCTGGTACAAAATACCAAGAAGGGCCATAGCCGCTGCCTAAGCAGTAATAACCCTCATAGGTATGGCTTCAGGATACCTGGTAGCAGAGTCTACCACAACCATTATAAATCGGTTACCTGAAGATGTGGGAGGGTCTAAGGGCCAACAACGTCAATCCATGCCCTCTCAAAAGGTACTCCCACCACTGGGAGGGGCACCAAGGGTACCACATTCTTCTCTCCACTCTTGCCAGAAGTCTGACAAGTTTGACAGCTTCTACAGAATGTATCTATATCAGACCCCATTTTAGGCCAGTAGAAATTTAGAGAAATTCTTTCCTTGGTCTTTTTAAAAGTTAAGTGACCAGCTAAAGGAATCTCATGGGCTAACTGTAGAAACTGAGGTCTCACCTCTGGAGGCACTACAAGTCTTCTGTAGTCCCCTGTGGTAAACTCTATATGCTCACTGTAAAGGAGGCCATCCTCCCAGTGCAGCCTGTGCTTCCCTGGCTCTTGCCCATCGGTGCTTAACTGCAGCTGCGAACGCAGCCAGAGGTAAAAACTCCCAATGGTAGTTAAAAGTAAACCACTGCCACCAGCCATTAATTGTAGAAAGGGTAACATAAAAATGTTACATGAGAAACTAGACCAAGGGGATACTAAATATGATAAGTGTTATTAACTAGCTAGACTGGCATTGTAATGCAGCCAGTCTAGCCATTTCCTATTGTTATATGACATTTTATATTGGGCAGCTTTTATAAAGCAAGCAGGATCAGTGGTATTAATATTGCTGTGGCATGCCATTTTGTATTGGGCATCTTTGATAAAACAAGCATAAGTATTATTATGCAGCTAGACTGCAATTTAAATGCAGCCAGTTTTTGTGTTGGGCATCTTTGATATAAAAAAACATAAATGTTATTATGTAGCTAGACTGGCATTTAAATGCAGCAAGTCTAGCCATTTCTTACTGAGGCATGACATTTTGTATTGGAAATCTTTGACAAAGCAAGCATGATAAGTGTTATTATGTAGCTCGACTTCCATTTTAGTGCAGCCAGTTTGGAAATGTTTTCATACTTTTTAATGGTAAAGCCAACAGGAGTATGTTCTTATGTGGGGATACTGCCATATATTGGCAGAACAAACATGGACATGTTTTCCTGTAGTATCATTACTGGCATTATGCGCAAAGCAAATACGGGTGCGTTCTTATATGGGAATACTAGGGTATAATGGTGCAGGCAGCATGGAAATGTATGGGCACAGCCAGTTTGAAAATGTTTTATACTGCCACATATCGTGGGAAAAGGCATCATGAAAATGTGTTGGAGATATGCTCCTGTGCCCCGTCGGTGACTTGAATCTATTGGACTTTTTCTTGAGTTCCCCTACAAAACCAATTGCAAACTGTTGGGCATTTTACCCACCAAGTGTGCGCTAAAATGCACCATTTTAACCCATTATTTTAAAAACATTTGCGGAGGCGATCCCCCCTCCCCCTCCCAAATCCTCACTTATTAATGCAGGATCCCACGCTTAGCTCGGTCGCTGTGGCATATCTGGGACATATATTTAAGCCCCACCAGTTAATACATTCTCCAGGGGCCACGGTTAAATAATATCCCAAAATGTACTATTGGCAGCAAGAGCATGCCTAACCATCCACTGGAAAAGGTCTAGAGTGCCCACCTATAAGGAATGGGTTGCAAAAAGAAAGGAGTTTTATGAGATGGAAAATCTCACAGCACTGCTCCAAGAGCATCCGAGTGCTCTGGGGATGGAATGGCTGACTTTCATGATCAAACTTGATCTGAGGATGAAGAGGAACCGAATAGAATTTTGAAACATTTTTAGTGTTATGAAATTGGAACTTTATTATGGATCGGGAGTGTCACTGGGAAGGAGGGGTAATAGAGAGTCGGAGGGCGAGGGAAGGGAGGAACAGGGGAAGAAGCAGCAGATATAATGCTTGCAGGAAATTGATGTGAGTCACCCCCTATTTTTGTCTATGTATGGAACAAGATGTTAACTGAAAATGCCTGATTATAAAGCAATGGAAACTGATTTAAAAAAAAAAACAATAAAGAGAGTTTAAAAAAACATTTGTAACAGGGAGAGACTGAGAAGGAACATTTAGGTTCAGGGCTTATTAAGGGCTTCTGCAGAAAGAGTTCTTGTTGTGCGTTAAGAAGCATTTGCATAGAGGATGTCTGTAAATGGGAATATATGCCCAGAGCAAATGCAAACTGATGTTAAATAACCAGCTGAACACCAGAAGGCAGCTCACAAGAGAGCACAGTAAATCATTCTCAAACCGTGACTACAACACCAAAATGCACAGTAAAGGGACAGAAACCAAATAAAAGTCTTATGCTTACCACTGGCTGTACTATGCTTACACACACTGGCTTTCTAGAGGCAGGACACATTGGACCACAGTGGGAACCCTTTGGAGCAAAAAGTGTTGGCAAGTGCAAACTCCTTTTCTAATTTAAGTAGCAAGTAGTTACAATGGTTTAGCCTTATAGTCCGCGGAACCAGACATACTGATATTGTTACCAGGATCTAGAAGTGCAAACTTGTATTCAAATTACAGCGGGAAGCAACACACCTAGAACAGCTATTGTTGTGCAGTGGATACACGTGCAAACCCTGAGTCTAATGAAAGCTGAAAGAAGCATTCATGTATTTGTAGTCAGGGGCGTTGCTAGGGGGGGCTAAGGGGGCTATAGCCCCTGATCTTTTGGTTGTAGCCCCGGATAGAATCTCAGGAGCTACAGCCAAAAGACTAGCTAGCCCCCAGTCCCAACAGTACTGACAACAGTTTAGCCCCGGGTCTTTTTCAGACCTAGCAACTCCCCTGTTTGTAGTGTTCAGTATTTTCAGAACAGCAGTGCATGTTGCCTCCCTGGCAACCCCTGCACCTGGGGAATGTTTTCTGTATCCCTACAGTCCCCCTACCAGAACCTATGTCTGCACTTAACTTGCACTTGCCACCAGCTGGCCGCTTTTTATTTAGCGTATTTATTCTATTATCCCATGAACTGCACTTCCCCTCTCCCTTTCCCCCACGCACTTTTCCCTTCCCCCATCCCTTGCACTTGCACGATCTAAATGACACCTGGCCTAGTAGGATCGTTGTCTGTCTTCCCTTTTGTTCCCCCTTCCTTGCCTCGTCGCGCCTTGAAACACTTGTGTATAGGCGCGTTATAAATGACATATCATATCATATATCATATCATGGAAACCAAATGAAGTCAACGAAAGTAGCAAACCTCATCAGTGTTTCACTAGTTGGTATCATGCAAATTGAGTGACTGCAAAAGGCATTCACATTGTTAAAATTGCACAATAAAATGCATATCAAATACTGCAGTGTTGCACAGACAGTTCTGACAGCTTGGCAGATTAATTTCTCTGACAGGCTACTGAGTTGGTCTCTTATGACTCTTCTTTGCCAGCCTGCTACTGTGTTAAAGAAAAGGATAATTGTGTAGATTCACTACTAGTAAATGTTGAATTCCAGTCCCTATTTTCACCCCTAGTGAAACCATATCTCTTTCTAGCCATCGTCACTTGTACAACCTGATCTCTTTCTAGCCATCTCCCCTTGTGAAAGCTGCTCTTTCTAGCCATCTTTGTTTGTTTTCCTCTACAGTTCCTTGGCTCCTGATAAACTCCTACCATTTGCTTTCACTCCCTCCACAAAATACCGGGAAATCACTCACACTTGTGGTACAGGCACATATTTACAAAAAATATATAGTGAGAAATAGGTGGGACGGGTATTGTCATCATAGCTAGCTATTAATTAGCTATTTCATGATGAGTAGTGTTAATGACATCATTAGGATGGCTTTCAACAAAGTACATAAAATATCAAATATCGGTTATTTTTGGATGAATTTTAATATCCAAGTACTCATTTGAAAGGTATATTCACGCTCAAATAGTTTGAAAAAGGAAACTGGGTTGTGAGGAAATCTAGTTTTCAATGTTGTATTCTTAGAGCTGGTGAAAGACTTCAACATCAAGCAGAGATTTGAAATTGACTTTTGGTTTAGTAGGCATAACACCACACCATAGGGCACTTGCATGCTATTTTCTTAACAGGAACCATACATCTGACCAGACATCGAGCATAGCAAGGTGACAGATATCAGGATACCAGGGCAACTAGCAACAAAAAATCATCATTGCAAAGCTAGAGAAGCCTCAAACAAGGAGAAGGGGTATTGCAATAAACACAATGCTTATTGAATTTAATAAAATTAAAAACCATTTTCATATGATGGACGTGAGCTTGTCAGCATTGCAACCAAGGCAATCTTTAGTGAGAAGCTCAATGCTCTTGGCATTAGATTGTCTGATATCAAAATACAGAGGCTTATTTCAGAGAGTGGCACCATGAATTTATTTATTTATTTTAATTTAAAAATGTTTCAGTTTAAAATAAACTTTTCATTTTATCTTGTCTAACTTGTTATGTTTAAGTTATACAGTACGTACGGTGGCAGTTCATTGATGGCTCTGGTTTCTGTTTTACTTGTCAGATTTTCTTTATATCGGGTTATGAATTGTATTTATCCAGTCATTATACATTACTTGTTTCTTCGCATATTGGGGTCTCATTTGTAGCATTTCTTCTGTTAGATCTTCGTTTCTTAATGCTATTATTATTTCTTGTTTCCATTTTAACAAGACCCTAGCATTTATAGGATGAGATTTCAATAGAAACATTTCTAACGCTGGCACTTTTTGTTCCCATGTTATTTTTCGGTAAAGATCACATTTTTTCCAGCGTACCACAGATTTCAGTGATTGAACTGCGATTTCAGCTCGAATTCGGGCTGTTGGAAATGATTTAGGCAGCCTCATTATTTTCCGCCAGAAGGTAGCTTCCAGAATGGGCCATATTTTTTCAGACAGATTTATTAGTGTTTCACTTCCGTATGTAAGGATTGAAATAACCTTACTCCTATAGAATGTAGTTATTGGTCGGAACGAGAATTTACCAAATTTTTCATGGAGTATATAGCCTTGTCTCGCCAAAACCATTACTTTATTTTTTTAGATGTATCTCCCATTTTTTTTCTTCCATTGTTTGACTAATCATAATTCCAAGGTACTTGTACGATGATACAATGTTGATTGGACAGCTGTTAATGTGTATCACCGGTTTCTTTTCATTTTGTTTCGGTTTCATAATAGCCATGATTTTGGTTTTTGCTATATTTATTTTTAAGTCGTTTCTTTCCATGTAGTCTGCCAACAATCGAAGACTCTCCTGTAGACCTTTCCATGTTTTGTCAAGTAGTATGATGTCGTCTGCGTACAACATTAGTGGTATCTTTACTGAGTTTATTTTTGGGGGATATGTTCTATCCGACTTCATTTCACATGGAAGATCTGATGTGAATAGATTGAAAAGGGTGGCTGCGAGCGGGCACCCCTGTTTCGGCCCGTTTCAGGTCTCAATATAAGCGCTCATTTGCCCATCTTCAGTTAGTCTTACTCGTATTTTTATTGAAGAGTAGAGTAGCCTTATTGGTTGCAATATATAAATGAATTTATGGGATTATCTAGATTAACAAATTAAATCTTTGTTTAAGGGCCAAGAATAAAATACAAATACAATTGGCTGATGCTGCTACAGAGTTAACGGCAGTGTAAGGGTGTAGAAGTATGGGATGGACGAAGAGTTGGTATTGGTGTGGTTATAAACCCTCATTGGTCTTGTACCTCCACAAGTTTGGTAAAGAGGGCTTGTTCTAGTATGCCCTGGTGGATTTTCCCACCAGCTTTTACTCTGTATGTTTGTTTCCCATTGTTTTGCAGTAGGAGTTTTCTGTCACCTGTATAGTCTAGGTATATTACGCCAGCCATTACGTCTAGCCCATACCTCCATGCTAACCCAGACTTTGACAACAGTCCTATGTAGGTGCCCTTGGGTGGTGACAGACCCAATCCTGTAGGTACTAATTGGGACTCTCTGGCTTTTATGGAGCTATCCGACTCCTGGGCAGGTCATACCCTATGGATGCACTAGTACCAACTGTCGAATGATTGGCTTGGTTACGCAGTTTGGGGTATCGCAGGGTTCATCCATTTGTATCAATCGGGACACATCCCACTACTGACACCATATGTAAGGGTGTAGAAGTAATGCATTAGTTTGGAGAGGTGGGGAGAGCTGATTTGGACACAGTGCAACTTGTGGAAGTGTGCACTCAGAAGCAGCCCCCGGAGGGGTACGGCTTGACGGTCTGACAGCTGGGACACTGGCAGGGGAGGATGGAGTGACAATGTGAGTGTTGGATGGGGTACAGGGCATGGAGTTGAGACTGTGACTCTGGCGCATAGTAGTACACTCCACCCTGGCCCTAACTCTATCATCACCTGTACCCCCAAATTGGCCCTGTGCCGCTGGACGTTCTACCCTTAAGTGAAGTTGTGCCGCTGCACGTTTCTCCTGTTTATATCACTTGGTTTATCAGCATGCCCACTGGTGCTTATTTTAGCACAGGAGATTTTTGGGGTATTCTAGTGGCAAATAGTCAGAGGTGTCCAGAGGCTGGTTTCGGAGTGGAAAAACAGGTGGAGTACGCCTATATGATGTATCTGAATTTAAGAGGGGCAATGTGATGGTGATTTCCTCTCCCAATCGAAGGAAGCTAATGGATGTTCTGGCCGTTAGTGCCAGTAGAAGAAGGCGACTCCAGGAGAAAAAACATGCTCCTTTATTGATGAATTGGAAATAATGAAAGAGGGCCAAGTTAAACAGTGTAAGGGAGGCATGGCATGAATAGTAAGACAGACACAAGTGACCACAGTTCAAGGATGTTTATTGAACTTTAACAAGGGTGTCATAAACGCCTATCAAATCCTAAATCTACAGATGAGAGCAAGTTATGACCATCAAATAATAACAATGCAGTCCCAGTGGAGTCTCGTCAAAATAAAAGGGCCTATACAAAGAAATACTATTGCAAATCTTTACCGCTAAATACAAATAGTGTAGGATAGTGTTCATGAAAAAGAAAGCAGTTGACCTCCATTACCCATGTTTTCAGCACGGGACAAGGTGGTTCACTCGAGCATAGCACACTCTCAGGCTTCTTCGGCACGAGGACACAGGCCCATTACCAGCATCAGGGCATTCTGTGCCCAAGTCTCTTAAGTTATCAAAGTATCTTGATGCAGAGGGCCTGATGTGCCAAAACAAACGAAAAGTTAATTTGCTCTTACAAGTACTCAAGTTAGGTGATTCACTCTTCACCCTGGATCACTCTCAGCCATATTCAGATCCCTTTTATATCACAATAGTTACTTTGGATCCCCCTCTCCCGGGCTCAGATCCCCTTCTCCAATGTTCAGAGAATATCCTTTCTCAAGTGACTCATGGTTCACCCCCGATCCCCCTCAGCTGGGCTCAGATCCTTCCTCTTACACAACCAGTCTCCCTAAGCCGGGCTTGGACCAATTGCAGTTAGTATCAGCTATCAAAGACTTCCGAATGTGCACAGGATTTAGCTTGACCGTTGCAGGACAACTTCCATTTCACAATTCACAGTTTACATTTTGCCACCTCTCAGTTGGATACCTAACAGAGACCTTCGAATGAGGACCCATGTGGTACCGGACCACTCTCTATATGGCATCTATCTTGGCTTCAAAAAGTTCAGTCATTCCTAGGCTGTTCAATTATATTCGCGTCATTCATCACATATGCTTCACGCACTGTTTCTTCTGATTGCTACATACAAAGTTGCTGCTTGCAACCTTGGTTCTAACATAGACTGGTCTGCTATCAGTCTTCCTGCCTCACCGGCTATGCTGCCTTTACTGGCGCTGCTTTGTTGTAGAAACCAAGGACAGTACCACAGTGGCAATCACTCCTCCTCGCCTTGGCTATCAATGCGTGAGAGCCCCAGGCAACTCCGACACACAATACACCTTTCGTCAGCTTTAATTCCAGGTCTTACGTTTCTTATTCTCGTGGGCTCGTGAAAATAGCAGTTTTCCCCCGAAAAGGTCAAGGGCACTTCTCTTCTTGCAAACCTCTCTGGTCTTGCCATCTTTCTCCATGTATTAAACTGCCATCTCGGAACTGCTGCTTCCTCGTGCGTTTTGCCTTGCTCAGAGTGTGCTTTTGTGCTCCGACTTTTATCTGTGTGGGGAAGTGTGATGGAAGTCAGGTGTGTATAATTATTAGTAATAGCCTGACTCTAGTGTTGGGCCTGAATGACGACAAAACTGAGATACTGATCCTGGGCTCCGACTCCAACCTTAGAAAACTTAGCCCAAACTACCGTGCCTTTAACATTGATGGCAACATAATCAAAGTAGCAACAGAGGTAAAAACACTAGGTTTCTACCTCCACTCCACGCTATCTCTCAAAAAACAAGTTAATTCCCTAGCGTCCTCCACAGCTTACACCTGCAAATTAATCAGGGCCTGCAGACCCTACCTCTCGAAATCTAATTGCATCACCCTAGCCAATGCCTTAGTAATGTCAAAACTGGACTATTGCAACGCCCTCTATGCAGGAGCTAGCAAAACTGCCATAAACAAAATGCAAATACTTCAGAATAATGCTCTTAGAGCAGCTCTGGACATACCCCATAGAGCCCACATCTCTAACATCAGAAAAGGCCAGCATTGGTTAAAAATCAGTGATAGAGTTCTTCTTAAGACACTATCCCTCACCCACAAAGGCCTGAATAACAATGCGCCCCCATATATCTCGGCCAGACTGACAAGAAAATCCTCCACTCAACACACTAGAGCCGCTAACCAATTTCTGCTTGAAACACCCAGATTCAGACTATCCAAAGCGGGTGGGGCAAGCTTCCCGGTTAGAGCTGCTCACGCCTGGAATGCACTGCCCACCGCACTGAGCCAACCTACCCTACACCAGATTTAGATGCAAAGTGAAAAGTTGGCTTTGGACCAACGACGACTTACAATAGCGTTAGGCCAGGACCTATCAAAATACCAAACTAGGAACTTGTACTTCACTTATCCAGCACGGAAAGCACTCTGTATACCTGCTCTGTAATTTCTTCATGAACTGCACTCCCTCTATGTATTCCATGTATGTAACCTAAGCTCAAGTATTCTTATGACTGCTGCGCCGGGCTACCCCTGGGTTTTGTGCGCATTATCAAATAAATAATACAATACAATACAATGTCAGGTATACGGATCTGGTTTTAGTCTGTTTTCTCTCACAGTGAGCTGACTGTGAGAACGTGTTTGTGTCAGAAAAGTGGGGGGGAGGGGTTGAGCTCCTAAGTATGCTGCCTGGTTGGATATGTAAAAGGTTTTACAGGGAAGGGGATACCGCGTCTCACCATCCGGTGTCCCACTGCCCCTCCCCGAATAGACCCATCATCTAGGTGATCCTCCCGCACTGGTCCTCCCACAGGAAATGGATCCAAAAGCGATGGCCGTGTTCTGGCCACCTGGATGACAGATGACACTTTCGGGTTTCTCGCAACAGGGAGATGGGGATGGGGACGGGGACCTGCTGAAGGATAGCCTGTATTATCTGGCCTTGCCATTTCTATGCTCCGACTTGCCCTACGGTCTTGTGGAGAAAAAGAAAACAAAAACCTTTTCAACTCTTCCTTCAATAATCCCCCCCATCTACATTTGTTTCTAGAGGGGATAGAAGATTCTCAGTGTATGGTCCCAGACTTTGGAACAGTCTACACAGGGAAATATGGAATTTAGACACTGCTTCATTTTCAGAAGGCCCTAAAGACCTTCTTGTTCAAATATACTTATGAATACACTTTGTGCTAGCTTTCTTGAGTAAGAAATACCATCTGCGCCAATATGCGGTTAGGTCTGTTCTGAGCGCGCTACAAATTCCTCAAAATCAAAAATCTAAATTCTCAGTGCTTGATGGATTCAGCTGGGATATATAACGTGCAAGCTGATAATATTGAACCAATGTGGCCCATCGGCAAAGAGAGAATAATTGCCGACCTTCAGAAATGTAACTTTCATGACTTCAGTGTATGGCTGGATGCTTTAGATAAATCTTCACAATATATTATCCCTGTTAAGGGAGACAATTCATGTCAATCTGATTTGTATCTGAATGCTGAAATGGTTCATAGGAGCTGCCAAACCTCCTTGGTGGACTGTAGTGAACTGGCATGTACATCTAATACGGAAGTTCAGTTAGTGGACACAATGAAGCAATGGAAAATGGGTGGAGGAAAAAGCCTTTCAGACAGAGCGGGATGCCGCGCATATGGCAGAACCTTTAAAAGTGGAAAATGTTGAGCAGACGTACCTCCACTTTACGGTACTAACCACAATGCATGTAGAGGAAGGGCAAGCTCGTTCATCTACAGTTGGATGCCATACCACAGATAATGACCTTCGATTAACCTCATTATTGGGTGCCCATTGCAATGATAGTAAGATTAAAATTGGGCCCACTATGAGTATTCGAATTGCCAAGACACAGATGCCCCTTATTCTAGATGATCCCCTGAGAGAATGTGTCTTAGACCAGAGAAACTTTATTATTTTCAATGTTAAGACATCGGTAGGGTTTGAACGCAAGGAAGCCCTCGGGAATAAGGTTATGGCCTGGCCCAGTCAAAGGACTGGCCCCCAGGATTATAAGAACTTTGAACTCTAAAGTCTTATGGAGAATTAAGATTTACCAATGGTGCTCACATGTGGACAGAGATTGCATATCGGTCGGTTGTGGTCGTAATAACCTTCCATTGTTTTTAGCTGCTCTAACAACTTCATTAAGGTGTCATCTGAGTTGAAGTTGATTGTAAACACCACTATATAAGGTTCTTATTGGAAGTATGGATTGTGTATGTCTTGGTTTTAGTCCACATTATTTCTTTGCATGGGCGAGTGTATTGTTTCTGTTTTTAGGGCAGACATTGATTTGTATTGACATTTCATCTGTGTATTGTAGCCTATATCTGTGTGTTGTTTTTTTTGTTGCCTTATGTCTGTCATTAATTCATGCTGTATTTGTTATTCATGTTAGCGGGCCAATGCTCTAAATAGCTGTCTGCTTCTAATCAGTTGACGATGCTTGTTTGATATTTTTCAGTTGTGACGTTCTTGGACTACCTGTTTATTGTCTTTGTTTGTTCTGTGCCCGTATGCCTACGGGTCGCTTTGTGCACAATATAAATCTAATAAATTAAAGTAAAGAGGTGGCATGGTTGTGGTCATACACTGTTATTGAACTTTGCAAACACCTATCTATCCCTAACTCTATGAGGGGTTTCCCAGCCTCTTCCTAAAACTAAGGAAGTGCCAGAATGTCCATCAAATAATTCACTGTCCAAAACCCTACTTCGAAGGGATTGTGTCCTCCGACGTATTCCTTATCTTTGATATAATCCATTCCAGCTTGCTGGCTTCGGAAATTTTTTCCAGTAGAGGGCGCTGTGCGTCGACGTCCCTCGAGTTGGTGTCCCTCGACAGCCTCTGTATGGGTGCCGACGTCATCATGAGGACAAATAGACTCACGCAGCGTCGGTTGCTCAGTTCCGTTTTTCCGCGCTTCATGAGCCTCGGAAATGTAACGCTCGGTTCCTTTCTTCATAAAAATCTTCTTATTCTTCGAAAATATTTAATTTACACGATGGCATCTTCATCCAAACCATCAACTTCACAGTCCGGTTTTAAAAAATGTTGCGACTGTGGGAAGAAAATGGGCCTCATTACACGGAAGGCGGTAGGGGATTACCGGCACCGGTAAGGGCACCGGTTCCAGTAATCCCCACCGCCCTACTACGAGGTCCCTCAGTGGCTCCCGTCCTTAACGTGAGGTCAGACCACACGTTAAGGACAGGACCCGCTGAGGGAATTCAGTGCAAATAACGGTACCGCAAATTGCTATGGGGGCTCAAATGGGAATGGGGAATGGTTTCCGGAATGGGGACTTGCCAGTCCCGCAAAGGTCGGAGTAGGCCGGTAAGTCCCTATTCCGGCGACCCGGCTTCCGACGGCGGTAAGGCGGTAAGCTAATGGCGCCATGGCTACCGCCTTTCGTGTAATGAGGCCCAATGTCTTTAACGGATCCTCACAGGATCTGTTTTATGGTGCCTGGGATCGGAGCACCATTGTTCGGAGTGTGAGGACTGTATGTCCATGACGGCGAAAGCCTTGAAGGAGCGTAAGGGGAAGCTAGAAAGAAGTAAGGCTTTTAAAACTTCTATCCCTTCAAAAGTTTGTCTGAGTCGAGGCATTTGTCTCCTCGTCGTCAAAAGAAACATTCTCGATCGAGATCTCAAAGCGGTTCCCATCATTCTTCGAGATCGAGGCATTCTAAGAAGAGGCGCCATAGATCTCCCTCTAGTTCCCCGGAAAGGGTCACCTGCCCCATGAAACACAGCTCTCATGGTAAGTGGGAGGAATTCCGTAAAAAAATGCTTAGCGTTTTCGAGAAAGCAGCCTCGACCCCTTCGGAGACATCTAAAGGTGATACCCTGGGTGAAAGACCCGAAAAATCAAAACGCGGCGAGTCGTTGAATCCGGCAAATAAAAATACTCGAGCGTCATTAACCCTCAAGTAAGGGCAATAAGACTGCCTCATCGACGCCGTTGTCGACGCCGTCTTCAACTCCGATGAAGGATAAGTCTAGGACTGCCTCTACGTCACAGGCACCCGAGGTGTCGAAAGCCCCGACCATGACGTTGAGATTGCCATCGACAATCTCAACACCGCCGAGTAGGATTCCAATCCTCTCGAGTTCATCGAGGCCTTTTCCAACGTTTCCGACCCCTTTTACAGGATTGTCGAAGCCTACAATGTCCACGTCGACAACCACAACGTTTTCTCAGGCTGTTAGAACAAATTTGGCTCCTTCTTCTCTAGAATTGGGTTTTACTCCATATCCCAATTCTGATTATTTTAAAGCCTTGTCTTCCATATATGAAGAAGGGTAGGACTCTGACAATGAGAGACCTTTTGGTCAACAAAGGACTACAGTACCCATTCCAGAGGAATTCATCTCTGAAGAAAATAGGTTAAAAGACTTACAAGAATCTCTACATGAGGCAAGTGGTATAGCTACATCTCCAGAAGTAGAGTTTGCTAGACCAGATCCTGGAGAACATGCTGAGATACCTTATAGGGCTCTAATGGCCGGAATAATTGAATTTATGGGGTGGACTACACCTGCACCTTCTTTTCAGCAAGATGACCTTACTGATATATTGGATAAAGGACCTCAAGAGGATCCTGTTGTTCCTTTTCATGCTGCTCTGCAAAGGAAAATATCTGCAAATTGGGAGACTCCTGAAGTTATCCCTGCAGTAAATAAGAATTTCTCTGCTAAATACAGAGTATCGGCTTCAGATCCAGAATATCTAAGTAAATATCCAACTCCAGAAAGTTTAGTTGTGCAGGCAGCGACTTAATCAAACAGTAAGTCGGCATGCCCCACTATTCCACAAGACAGAGATGATAAAAGATTTGACGCCATGTCAAAAAAAGTCTTTTCGGCATGTAGCATGGCACTGAAATCTATCAACGCCACTTGCACGCTAGCAAAATTCAGCCACACACTTTGGGATTGTGCTTCATCTGCGGCTGACTGTCTCCCAGAAGGGGAAGAATGGGAAGCATTCTTAAACATCATCAGGGATGGTAAGGATGCAATGTGTGAGTCCCTTCAAACAGGCATTGACTCTGCTGACAGCATCAGCAGGGCCATGGCAGTGAGTACCACAATCCGCAGATGTGCGTAGTTGCGGAATTATGGGTTTGTTCCAGATGTGCAAGCCAGACTTCTGAATATGCCATTTGACTGCACTTCTCTATTTGGAAAGAAGGCTGATGACAGTCTGGAGAAATTGCAAACATCCAAAGCAGCAGCGAAATCCCTTGGGGCTGCAATCAGTCAAACTCCAAATCGCCCCATAGGTACTTCCTGGAGGGGTAAGTCCTTTCGCTTTCACTTTTGCATTCGGAAAAAGCAGGGGACAGCCAGCTCAAAGGGGCCAGAGACGTTTCACCCGTGGTGGACGGGGAAAAGGTACAAAATCTGCAACAGCAGGTGCTACTTTACCCTCAGCATCTGCGTCAGCCGCTTCTTAAGCCCTCTGAGGTCTCTCCTCACACGACACCAGTAGGGGGCAGGTTAACTCAACATCTGGCAGAATGGCAGGCTATTACGTCAGATGCTTGGTCATTGGGGACAGTTGCCCAAGGTTACTGCCTGCCTTTCCTACAAACCCCTCAGAGTCATCCACCAGGGAACAACTCTTTGAAGTTTCCAGACCCGCTCATTATGCAGGAGATTTGCTAGAGAAAGGTGCCATAGAACCGGTACCTGTAGCGGAGAGGAACAAGGGTTGGTATTCCCCCTACTTTCTAGTACCAAAGAAGGACGGAGCATTGAGACCCATCTTGGACTTGCGAGAATTGAACAAATTCCTCAGGAAAGACAAGTTCAAGATGGTAACCCTTTCTCAGATCCTTCAAGCCCTCCAGCTTCAGGACAGGTTGGTATCTCTAGACCTTCAGGATGCTAATTTCCATGTGCCAATCCATCTCAAACACAGGAAATACCTGTGGTTCGCAATTTGGCACTCTCATTATCAATTTCGAGTTCTGCCATTTGGCTGACCCTCCGCCGCGAGGGTCTTTACCAAGCTAATGCCGGTTGTGGCTGCAAGTCTAAGGAGGGTAGGGATTCACGTCTACCCCTACCTGGACGACTGCTTGATCAGAGCAGTATCCCGGGAACAAGCTCAGATCCATCTAGATTACGTTTGCCACTTCCTTCACAAGCTGGGCTTCTCCCTCAACTTAAAGAAGTCACAGATGATACCATCACAGAGACTCCAGTTCATTGGAGCAGTCCTGGACACATCCCTGGGAAAAGCCTCGCCACCAGAGGTGCGGGCTCAAGATATTCAACAGATGGTCACCAAGTTTCAAAATGCCCAACGTTGCTCTGCCTCATGGCATCCTGCATCTTCCTATTGGCAGAGGCTCGCACTAAGGACCCAGTGGTCACAATTCTCAGGGAGAATGTCAGATCTCCTACTAATTCCGGACAGAGTAGCTCGAGACCTTCATTGGTGGGCCTGTCGGGAGAACATCTTAAAAGGAGAACAGTTTTGGTAACCATGGCCAGAGATAACAGTAGTCACAGACGCTTCACTCATAGGGTGGGGAGCCCATACCAATGACTTGACCATCAGCCGCCGTTGGTCTCCATCGGAGTCCAGACTACACATCAACCTATTGGAGCTGAGAGCGATCAGAATAGCGCTGAAAGCTTTTCTGCCATCAGTACAGGGAAAAAATGTCCTGATAATGACGGACAACACAGTGGCCATGCACTACCTCAACAAAAGAGGAGGTGAAGGGTCACTGCCACTGTGCAGAGAGGCAATGCAGCTCTGGTTTTGGGCAACTCAAGAAGGAATCTCTCTATCGGCAGTTCACCTAGCCGGAGAGAAGAACTTGACGGCAGACGCTCTGAGCAGGCAGAACACAGTCTCCCACGAATGGGAACTATCTCAAGATGTCCTTCAAGAGATCTTTGCCCTTTTGGGAACCCCTCAAGTGGATCTGTTTGCCACCAGCATCAACAGGAAGTGCGATCAGTATTGCTCAAGGGAATTTCCCCCGTGAGGAGCTCTAGGGGACGCGTTCGTAGTGGACTGGGAATATCCACTTCTGTACGTGTTTCCTCCAGTCCCAGTCATTCCTCAAATGATCAGGAGGTTGAGAAGATACCGGAAACCCATGATCCTAATTGCCCCGGATTGGGCCAGGAGAACGTGGTACCCGGACCTTCTAGACATGTCCATCTGCCCTCCGATTCTTCTTCCGCAAAGAGAGGATCTTCTCTCGCAGAAGGGAGTACAGGTTGAGATACAAGGATTGGGATCTCCCGGATGACGTCATGGAGGTGTTGCTTTCAGCCAGAAGGCCAGCAACAAAGACTTTATACCGCTGCCGTTGGAACACATTTTGCAGCTGGTGTAGAGAAAAGAATATTGAACCCTTTTCATGTAATACACTGATGGTGTTATCTTTCTTGCTTTACTGAGTAAATTCAGGTCTCCAAGTTGGTACAATCAAGGGCTACCTCGCAGCGCTGTCAATCTTTAAGGGTACTGCTGAGGGGCATTCATATTGCAAATTACCCTTAGTAATTCAATTTCTGAAAGGATTAACTAATGTTTATCCCCCAAAACCTTTTCAAGTTCCACTGTGGTACCTTCACTTAGCCTTAAAGTTTCTGATGGGTACTCCTTTTGAACCCTTTCATTCCTATTCATTAAGGTTTCGCACCTTAGAACAGTTTTTGTAGTGGCTCTAACCTCTGCCAGAAGAGTGAGCGAATTACAAGCTCTATCTTGCAAACCTCCTCATTCAATCTTTCATAAAGATAGGGTTGTTTTACAAGTGAAGCCCAATTTTCTCCCAAAGGTGGTCTCTGAATTCCACATTACTCAGAAAATAACTTTACCCTCGTTCTATCCTCCTCCCTATCCAGGGGAAGAGGAAGAGATTTTACACAGGCTGGATCCAAGGCGTGCCTTAAGCTGGAAGCAAACAACAATAATGCCCATATTCAAGCACAGATCCACAAAAGAACAGAGAAACTACCGACCACTAGCTTTACTTGACCCCATGGGGAAGATCTTTGCAAAACTCCTACTAGGGAAATTGGACAGGTGGGCAAATAAAGAAAAGAAATATGCAACAAGACAAATGGGGTTCATGAAAACGGTAGGCACCAATATCAATCTGTTGCTACTAAATATACTGAAACATGAAGAACAAAAACACAGATTTATGCTGCTTTCATAGATTTATGACTGGCCTTCGATACTGTGAATAGAGATTCCCTATGGGAAATACTGAATGCATGGATGTGCCCAATTGACATCATCAAACTTCTATACGAAAACACCAGTATAAGAGTTAGACTATCAAGAGACGGCACACTCACGGAAAAAATCAGAACATGGAATGGCCTGAAACAAGGATGCCCACTGGCTGCTACTCTATTCCATCTTTATATGGCAGACTTTGAAACAAAAATATACACTCCACAAATAAACCCCCCAAAAATAAACAACACAGCGATACCCCGTATCTTGTATGCTGACGATATAGTGCCACTGGCAAAAACACCCAGAGGATTACAGATTGCACTAGAAAAACTAGAAGAATACATGACAATGAACCAGCAGGAAATAAACACACAGAAAACCAAAATCATGTCATTACAGAAAGAAACCAGGAAAAATGGACAGCTGCCCTCTTTTCGCATAGGAAAAGATAGAATGGAACAAGTAAAGAACATAAAATACCTGGGAGTATTGATTTCTTCATCTCCAACTGAAGAATGGGCACTACAACTTAAAGAAAAAACACTGTCCTTAGCGCGACAGGCGAAACTAATGCACCGAAAGTATGGAAAATTTTCCTTGAACCTAGAAGTTACATTTTATAAACAAAAAGTAATGGCTGTGTTAGCATACGGAGCAGAATCCATGATAAACATCAACAACTCCATCTGGGATCAATTGGAAGGGAGTTTCTGGAAGAAAGTGTTAAACTTGCCTATGTCGCTGCCCACAACACGTATCCGAGCTGAACTTGCCCTCGAATCGCTCGAATCGATTGTACTGTGGAAACAGCTTGATTTATACCGGAAAATTATGTGTAAATCTCATGCACCACCGCTTGAAATATTAAGAAGTGAGAAGATCGACAACCCAGATCATGCTTTAGAAATCTGGAAAAGATCGATAGAAGCAAAAAGAGAAGAACAAGACATCTCCATGGAAATGCTACTAGAAAGACCCGAAAAAGCGAAGATAAAACTCAGAGAGAATGGCTAGCTGAACACCAACCAAGCCAAAGCTAAATACCAGCACGATATACATGGTGCATCTGAATATAGATGAATCAAACTACCATCGTATTTGCAAATCTTCCCTTCATCGAAAAGAAGGGACATGTTCATGAGACTACGACTAAACATCCTCCTGACTCGAGAAATAATGGCAGTGTTAGGCAGAATCCTGTGCAATTCCCTTGGGGAACACTGCAAGAAGATTAAGGCTACAGGAGTAAGCGGTAAACCCAATTGGTAGCAGTTTGCACCACCCAGATTTACCTGGTAGCTGTGGCTGAGCAGTTAGACTTCTCCCAAGATGAGTAGGGCAGTATACAGAGGATACATAATAGGTCTAAAAACACAGTAGAGCAAGCAAACACTGACCAGAGCCTGGTATCAAAAGTATATAATTATTTATTTAAAACACACTTTAGGAAATACACTAAGCACTCTAAATCAAAGCAAGTTCAAACACAGTCAGAAAAAGTATACACACATCCCTTAATAATTATTAGACAAGCCTAGGTCACAACACCAGTATTTGCAAAAACAGATGTGAGCGCGTAACTTAGATGGCACTCCAATAATTAACTTAAAGGGAGAGAAAAAGGCAGGTCATGAAAATAAAACAGTTCCCAACACTTTTCTAAGACCACAGCAAGTTAGTGAAGACAGAGTCTACTGTAGAGCCAAAGTTCATAGGCCAGGCCCACATTAAATGGAGCAAGGCGAAATGTGCCCAAGATCACACAGTTTAAAAAGCACTCAGGTCTTTGCAGAAATGTTCAAAGGAGGTTGGTTTGATGCGAAAGATAAAGTTAGAAGTTCTGGGGCCAACCCAGTTGGAAAGCCAAGGATTTAAGGGTCACCTTTAGCAATCCGCAGAAAGGGAGGCCAGGCGGAACACAGTACCTTATAGAGTGAGGAAGCTCCAGCTGTGGCAGTTGTTCCTTGCAGCAGGTGCAGTTCGTGGTTTCAACCAGGGAAGGAGAAGATCTCGTTGAGGAGGAAACTTGGAGTCGTTGCACTGCCGAGGGAAGAGACCAGCCGCGGAGTTTGTTCGGTTAAAAGGTGCGTTCCTTTTATTTGCGGTCACAGTGGTGAAGCTTGGCTAACCGGCCGCCGGGGTGCTTGGCACGGACGATTCGACCAAGGGACGTCCTGGAAGGCGAATGGCGAACTGGTTGTCCCCACCAGCTCAAAGGGAAAAGACTCTTACAGCAGAAGATCTTCTCTTGTCGTCGGGAAAGTGGTGAGGTCGTTGCAGCTTCTCCCCTCTTCAGATTTCTTTGGTCCTGTGGCGACTTCTGAAGTTCCAGTCCCAAAAGCCTTGCATTTATGCAGAAAAACCCCCATTCAACAGCCTAGCTGTCACTCATACATGCTAAGTGGTGAGCCGGGCGGCTCACCACTGGGCCAATCAGAACAGAGTGTGACTTGAGTTGCTAAGGCAACGCAGTCCAGGGTGCCAATTCCCCCACCCACACATCCTGTGGAACCCAGACAGAGTGGCACCACTAGGAGGGCTTCTGGGGAAAAGCCCGCCAAAAAGTGGAACAAAGGGCCCAACCTTGTTTGGAGTTACAGAGACGGACTCAAACACCAATTTGGAAAACAGTTCTGGCGAAAAGACCAACCGGTGATTTTATATTAAATAAATAAACCAGCGGTATCTTTAACATTGCACCAAAAAGTGGTGCGTTTAAAATCAATGGGAAAATCCCATAGGAAATATTCTGGTGGAATATTTTGCGTGGTAACCACTGCCCCCAGCCAGAAACTCGACAAGGGGGGACTGGACAGTGCCCCCTTGGAAACAGACCCAGGGGCAATCGAATTAACCCCTTCCAGTCCTTCCACAATATGATGGTCTGTACTGGTTCTGTTCACAATTTTGGACTAGTAAAGCCAATGGTGACTTTACATGCCCTGTGAGACAGTAGTCAGTCCCAGGGTATGCAGTCTGTTTGGGGGTCACTATGACACCCCTTTGTTACTGCACTGAGGGTGCTGTGTAACACATACACTAAAACAGATGATACCCTATGGAGTAAAAGACCCCATATCCCATAAGCACACAATAAGTCAAAGACATACCTTAAATCATGCCTAAGAGTGGGAGGAAAAGAGTCTCACTCTTAGCAGGAGAAAAAAACAAACCCCAAAAATCCAGCAAAGCTGCTGGGGGACTCACTAGGTTTGGGAAATTAGCCTTATAAGAGCATTCTCCCTAACAGGCAGCAAGGAAACAAATCCCGGAAATAAAAAAATACTGTTGATTTTGCAAGGATCTAACGATGACAGAGAGTCGATATGATATATTTATGATATGCCCTGCATTGAATGGAAAAAGACATCTATCCAGAGAATGGTTCATGAAAACCCAAACAATACTATCACCTGATGATCGCCGGGCGACCATGATTGCTGGAAATGAAAAAAAATTGGTGTTTGCACTAATATCATTCTGGAACAACATCATGAACAATAGACAAACAGGATAACGCAACTCGCAGATGAAGAAACATATAAAAAGGAAGGCTGATTCCAGAGTCTCGACAGCCTATTTTAAGTAATTTGAGTAATAAATGGATGAGAAGACAACAAGATGAGAGGTTTGAATGTAAACCAAACATTAAAAAAAAAGAAAAAAAAAAAGTTACCATCGTTCTATCCTCCTCCCCATCCAGCAAAAGAGGAAGAGAGATTACACAGGCTGGATCCAAGGTGTGCCTTAAACTTTTACATTAGCAGACTTGCAAGAATCGGGAAAGCAGACCAATTCTTTGTGGGATATGCAGGGCACAAATTAGGTTTGCCAATTACAAAACAAACCATTTCAAGATGGCAGGAAAAGAGCCCCCTCAACATTTTAAGGCTCATTTAACCAGGGGTATCGCAGCCTCTTTGGCTCTCCAAAGAGGAGTTCCAATTAAGGACATATGTGCGGCTGCCACATGGTCGTCTGCACACACTTTTACCAAATTTTACAGTCTTGATTCTTCCTCTAACCAGGAGACAAAATTTGGAAAAGCTGTGTTCTATTCTGTACATCTTTAAAGGGAAACATTTAATTTTTACTCCCACCTCCTCTATATACTACGGCTATGGGAGTCTATCAAAGATAAGGAATATGTCGGAGGACACAATCCCTTCGATGAACAAATTACTTACCAAACTGGTAACGTTCTTTTGATCGGATGTTCCTCCAACGTATTCCTTATCGCCCCTCCCATCCATCCCCGCAGTAAAACTTCCCTTGTAGTTGCAGCTTATGCTCCTTCAAGGTTACTAACCAATTATTGCAAAGCAAATCTAAACTTGGAAACGGAACTGAGCAACGGACGCTGCGTGAGTCTATTTGTACTCATGATGACGTCGGCTCCGATACGGAGGCTGCCGAGAGACACCGACTCGAGGGACGTCGACGCGCAGCGCCCTCTACTGGAAAAAGTTTCCGAGGCCAGCAAGCTGGAATGGATTATATCAAAGATAAGAAATACGTCAGAGGAACATCCCATCGAAAGAACGTTACCAGTTTGGTAAGTAACTTGTTCTTCTATCCCTTACACTTAAATCTAATAATGCTAAATAAAGTAAAGTCTTCCACCAGGAGAATGACTCCCTTTTCCTCATATTCGGCATAGTTAAAAGTCAACAGAATGTCTCCCTTCTTGTGTGTGAAAAACCTGAAGGTGTTTCACGACTCACTCCCCGGGGATCCCTTATTCAGGAGGCCATGCAAGGGCCACCGCTATTGAATGCAGACCCTGGGGGTGGACAAGCGAGGGAGGATCACCTTCGAGGACAGTCCTCGGGGAGTGAGGAGGAGACACCAGAAGGTCAGACATGGTATCCCCCATTTCCTGACAGTTATTTACCCCATATTCCCTCTACCTTTATGGGATACTACAACTTCCATCACTCCCTTCCTTTCCTTATCAGCCCATCTACTGAGAGGAGGAAGAGGAAGACTGAGACAAGGAAGATTACCACTAGTAACAGGATATGATATGGCATTTATAACAAGCCTGTACACAAGTATTTCTAGCCTTTTCCTACTAATAAGGTCAGACTACGCATTGAAGGATAAAGACATTGAACTGAAAGCTTGAACGTATTTAGCCGACATGAGACCCAATGAGAAACAAAGTAACGGAGCGGTGCTGTGTGAAAAGGCACATTTTGAAACGCTTCTTGAAAGATTACTGAACAATGACTAATGAACGTGAAATGTGTTAAAAGCCATTGAAGGGAAGGTCACGAGGGAAAGAGCGTGCAGAGATTGCGAAAGGCTAATGTGAAAGTGAACTGCTATTTTTGTGAAACGAGGAACTGAGTGGCCGTGGGCCCGTCCTAATGAACAATATGCTTTTGTGAAATAAGGAACAGAGTAGCAGAGGGCCAGTTTTGCAAAAAAAGTGCAAGAGGCACAGCCATTGAGAAGTCAACCCTATTGTCAGAGTGGTCACGCATAGGGGTGAGAATACTGTGCAGTTGCGAAGGTCTCTGACAGGTGAACCTTGTGGAGGAGAAGTGTAAAGGTTGGGGAAGGGAGTTTGCCCCAAGCCCTGGGAAGTGCAGCGGTTTATCTGGAAATCTTTTCAGCCACGTTTAAGTGTTTGAAGACAGGGGGGGCAGCCTGTGAAAATAACTAAGAAGGAACTTTGTGAAGATCTGTTTGTTTGAGAATTGTGAAGCCAGGTGAGGGAAGACCGAAGCAATCCATTGAAGAGACCTGTGATGCACGTTGAACTGACATTGAAATAGGCGAGGGAAGCCTAACAGATTTATGGAAAATCTTTGAACTGTGCATACTATCCACTGTAAGGAAACCTTGGTATCAACAGTAAGTCGACAGACACAAGTGATCACAGTTCAAGGGTGTTTATTGAACGTCAAATGGGTTTGAAAAACGCCTATCTAATCCTAAATGTAAAGAGGGGAGCAAGCTACGACCATCAAATAATAATAACCCAGTCCTAGTCGAGTCTTGTCAAAATAAAAGGGCCTGGGTTCCAAAATGGCAGCAGAAATTGAATAGATGTGCCGACGGCTGCTCCGCCACCCCACTACAGCTACAGGCGGATTCCACCACCTCCGAGGGCTAAAAACAGAGGGAGTGAGCAGCAGAAATCTCCCCACAGAATAGAGTATTGTGTGGGAGGACAGCCCAACTCCCGGAGAGGGACATATTTACGCACCCGGCAGCGCAGGAGACCAGGGCAGCTTTGGCGGCTGGACGCGGCGGACTCTGCCTCCTACACTGAGAAGAGCGGAGGAGCCGTTGCCCACCGAGGGAGAAGGGGTGAGGTGGGAGAAAGCAACGCACCGGGGATCAGAGTAAAAAACTGCCCGGCACGGAACCGGGTACTTACAGCAGGTGGCCGCGGACAAGTTGTTAGTGCGAATTCTCCAGAATGGTTAATTCCCCTTACCTACTGAGTCCCTCAGCAGCTTTGCTGGATTTCTGGGATTTCTTTTTTTCACCTGGTAAGAGTGTGAGCCTTTTTTCCCACTCTTACATTGTTTTGCTGTGTGTGTTTAACATTTTTGTGTTCATAGACTGTGGAGCCTCATCTACTCCACAGGCATCATCTTTTTACTGTGTGTTACACAGCACCTTCAGTGCAGTGACACAGGGTTATCTTTTAGACTTCCCAACTCAGACTCCATTTTCTGGGACTGACTACTATCTCCCAGAACATATAAAGTTGCCATTAACTTTATTAGCCTCTGTAACACCGCAGACCCAGTACATCCTATCTTACATAGAGTACTGGAAAGTGTTAATACTTATCCCTTTTTGTCTGTTTCTCTTGGAGCGTTGCTTCGCTCCCTTTTCATCAAGACTTGGCTAGTGCCAGTGGTAACTACCCTATTTTTCCTACCGCGGTTATCTTAAATATGATATGATAGTTTATTTATATAGCGCCTATCCACAATGTGTTTCAAAGCGCTTCAAGGCAAGGGAGGGAACAAGGGAAAATACAATGACATTCTTACAGGCCATGAACAGTAAGGATGTGAAATTAACTATCGTACTCAGCCTGGCGACATTTCAGATAGTGCAAGAGCTAAGACATAGAAAAGGAAGGGAGGGGGAGAGTGGGAAGGAAATGGAAACAGACAGGCGACTACCGTACTAGGCCTGATGACATTTCTGGTAGAGCCAGAGAAAAACAAGAGGTGAGGGAGAGGGGTGCAGAAAGGTAGGGGAGGAACAAAACAAGCAACTATCCTACTAGGCCTGACGACATTTCAGATAGTGCTGGAGGGGGGGTGGGGAGGAAAAAACCAGTAAGGGGAGGAGACAGACGAGGTTGCTATCATACTAGGTCCAGGGACAATTCTGATAGAGTAAGCGCATAGAAGAAAGTAAGGGGAGGAGATAGGAAAAGGGAGAAGGGAAAGGAGCAGTCAACAGAGAGTTAGCAGTCAAAAGAGTGGAGAAGCAAGAGGGGGGAGTGAATACAATTGCAGAAGTCAGTAGTAGCACATAATGTTGCAAGCCAGGATACAAGATGAAGATGGGAACAGCATGATTCAGGGCCACCATGAGTACATGATGCAAATAACCTTGGTATTGTTTTAGGCTATCTTGGTAGCCTCGAACTTAAACCCGCTAGACCATATGTTTTATTTCGGTTCCGGCTGGGTTTATTCACCATTTCTTTTTGAAAATGTCTTTTCTTGTGTTTTACTCTGTGCGCCAAACCAGGTTTGGTTCCTTTGTTCACCGTCTTTTCGTGGGCTTCTACGCAGAAGCCCTCCTTAGGCACCTGTATGTCTGGGGGGGACAGGATATGAGGGAGGGGTTTAGGACTCCCTGCACAGGGCCTCCTTGGAGACCCATGTCGCACTCTGAACTGATTGGCTGTGGTGACTGTCACGGTGGGACAGCCACTCTGCTGTGTGATTGACAGCCAGGCTGAGTGAATGGGGGAAAACTGCATAAAAAGCAGGTCTCTGGGTCTGGAAAGGCAGAGTCGCCACTGGAATGAAAGAACCGACGAGGAGCTGATGGAAGAGGACCCCTGCCACGACTGAACCGCCCGGTGAAGCCCTGCTGCAGGTCTGAATCCTCGAACTCCAACGACAGAGAAGATCCTCCAGGAATCTTCTTCCCCTGAGCTGGTGGGACCAACCAGTTCACCCAAACTGCAAGTCAGGACTCCCTCCTCTGGTCGAATGCACTGTACAGAGCTACAGTGGGCTGGATAGCCAGGAAGGTCGGACTCTGCTTGGGTTTTAAGGACCGCACCTTTTATTTGTTGCTTTGCTCTGCTGCTGGGTTCTTCCCTGGGTAGTGCAGGACCCTCCAGTTTTCCTACTTCGTCAGTCCGACAGTCGCTTAAGGAACCGTGAGCCTGCAGGAACTGCCAAGAAGTCCGCCTCAGCTACAGCTTCTTCTCCATTTAAAGGTACTGTTCAAATCCGGTTGTTTGTTTCGTTCAGCCGCAGTGAAAGTGTGTGAAATCTTTCTCCAATGCGAGAACTAGTCATTCTCTAATCTTCAAACTAACTTTTCTGCCGACCAACTTCATCCGGAACTCTTGGCAAAGACTTAACCGCAAACTATCCTCAGCTGTGTGATCTTGAGCAAAAGACTTTTGTCCTATTGACTTTGGCCCTAAGCCTTTTTGATTTGATTCCATCACTGTAGTTCCTCTTTCTAGATTGTCCTGCTTACTTACTTGTTGGTGCTGTTCACTACCACTTTTACTGTGTAGTACAGGCTTCTACCAAAGGTGAATTTGTACTGTCACTTGTAGTCTTAATTGTGTGTGGTGTTCCCAAAGGATACTGCATATAATTCTGCCTAACACAAGTAACTGGCCCAGGGAGGTCCTCCACCAGCTGCAGGAGTGGCAAATCGAAAAGTGTAGAGGAACAATGTCCGGAGGCCGAACGGGGAGGGGAGCCCAGCAGATCCCCACTGGTGGTCGGCCCCTACAGCGGCAGGACAGAGAAGGCAGCTCAGTGGCCCCCCTAAGAGCAGAAGAAGGTACCACAATGACAGTCGGTCCTGCGGACCCCCGGGAAGCACACAGAGGAAACTACTGCGGGGAGCCTGCGTATCCCATGACAAAGACCAGGAAAAGCAATGTCCCTATAATGGAAACGCAGAGGCCACAGGAACATGAGAGATTGGCAGCTCAGCTGTTACAGCGGGAGAGGGCGCCGGCACCATACACCGCGCTAGTCAACCCATCGGAGGGAAGCCAGCTGCAGTGGGCACGCCCCGCGAGCATCAGAGGGAAGTCGCCGAGGGCAGGCCACGCGACTACAGCCCACCGGGAAGATCGGAGGGGGCAGGAAGGCGGGAAATACGCAAGTAAGGAGAGGCGAGTGAAAGGGGAAAAGAAGAGGATTATCTGGAGGGAGTCCAGACTGCTAGAAGAGGGGAGGCTTGCATAGGTCGGTGGGTCTACATCGGAGGAGAGGCCTGAGGGGGAGATCCGTGATAGCGGAGAAGAGGTCAACTACCAGCTGCACACCCAGACTGTAAGTGCGGTGAGGGAGCTGCCTGCACACCCAGACTTCAAGAGTGGAAGGGGCTCACCCTAAGGCCTCATAGGACCACCTATAAGTCCGAATATCAAGGCCGAACTGAAGAAGGGGCAGTCTGTAACAACCTGAAAGGAGGAAGGGGTAAAATTCCATCCGCCAATAGAGAGGGGAAAGGCAGAAGGACCCCAGACGGCACGTGGAGACCCGGTCTCGACACACACGGAAGCACGGGATAGAACACCCCCGGTACCAAAGAAGGGAGGGGCAGTAATCAGGATTGATGCCAGAAAAGCAGAGTCTCACCCCACGGTGAGAGAAGGATGCATCCCCCTCCTGCCACAACCTAAATAGCCTGGGGAAGAAGCACGGGGGATACCCCACAAATGGGAGTGCGTCCTACCCCGCCAAGTAAGGCGAAGAGGAGCAGGCATAACCCTAAGTCCAGGTGTGCACACGAGAACAGACTGAGGCCCAGACAGGAGACCCCCCTGGTGTGGGGAAATTAGCGGACAACAGCCACAGAAGGAGGGAAGGGCACCACTAAGGAGAAGAGGAAAAGGTGGAAGCCTTAGGGCAGAGAAGGAAGCATAAAAGACGGAAAGGGAGCAGTAAGACTGTGTAGCCAGACCCTTACTTAAAATCAGGGCCCACTCGCCCCAAGACTCACCCTGACCCCCAGAATGCGACCTCTGACCCCTAATGGCAACCAAGGCGAAAAGCGGAATAGGGAAAGGAGGCCCACCAGCAGGAGATACCCTGGGCACTCTCAAAACCATGTGGCCGGCACTGGAACCAAGGGAGCAGGCAACCAAAGGGGGATTGGACTGAGCAAAGGACCAGGGAGACAAGGAGGAGGAGGAAGGCAGCACCCCTCTAACAAAAAAGGGTTTCAAAGGAGAGATGCTCCTACTCCAGACTACGCTGGCTAAGACCTTCCAAGAGCAGTTCCAGCTGATGAGAACAGACCTCAATGCAGCACTGACCGAAAATGAGACAGGAGGTGGGTCAGCTAGGGGAGTGGACCGACATCTTGGAAAGAGGGCTACAGGAAGTGGAGAAGGAGACGATGGACAATATTGAGGCGATAGAGCGCCTGAACACAGCAACACAAAATCTGAAATTGCAACTTGAGGACTTAGAGAACAGATCACAGAGAGTTAATATAAGGATAAAGCAACTGCCGGAAACAATACAGGACAATGAGAGGAGAGGCGCAAAACATCTTTTCTGAACTTCTGGGGGGTTGGGGGCAAGAATCCAGACTCAGTGGAACTGGACCGGATCCACAAAGTAGGGAGGCTCAACAGGGGCCCCAATGCTAGACCGAGAGATGTCCTTCATGAGGTACGGACAAAAGGAGGTGGTGCTAAGGGCGGCCAGGCAGCAGGAACCGGTGATATACAAGGGCCAAGAAATAACATTATAACAGAACCTGGCGAGCAGTACTCTGACTAAAAGAAGACTCATGAGCCCTGTCCTGAGAGAACTGTCCAAGAGGGATATCAAATACAGGTGGACCTTCCCATTTGGTCTCCTGTTTGACTACGATGGAGTACAGAAACGGGTCACCTCCCCACAAGAAGTGGCAGACATATTCCTTGTGAAACTGGAGGAGGGACCATCGAGTGAGTAACCCTTACGGATGGAGAACAGAGCTAAATCTCGACCTTGGGAATGGTCCGTAGTGGGGGAGCACTGTAGAAGGAGAATCCCCCTCAGAGGGGCGGGCCTGATAGGGGAAGGGGGAGATATAAGGAATTACAAGGGATAGGGTCGTTCCCAGACAAACCACGCAAAACAAAAAGGGAATGTTGGACCTGAGGAATTGATACTGGGCAGGGGAACAAGAAGTATATAACATAGTGTAAACAGAAAGGGTGGATGTACCTGAGGGAAAGGGGAGAGGGAAACATAGGGTGATTACAAAGTTGGGGGGGGAATGAGGAGGGGATGGGGGCAGGCAGTAGGAGGTCAGGGGAAAGGGTAGAAGCACCTAGGGGAAAGGGCGAGGACGTGGGCAAGTTGGGCTCCTTCCAGAGTGGGGGGGAATGAGAAGGGAGAGGGGAGGAGAGGAAGGAAGGGGAGGGGGAGGCAGGGAGCAGAATGGCAGGGGAGGGGGGAAAGGCCGAAGGAGTAAGACCGAGTGCAGGAACAGGGGTACACCTAAGATGGGAGAAACAAGGAGACACTCCTCAGAAGATAAAGGGAAATTAGGATACAAGGGGATAGTGAAGGGCTCAGGGGGTGACACAGTTAGTTCAAATGCATGACACACAATGTGAAGACGGCTTAAGACCCCTCTCAAGAGGAAAAAACTTGAAAGGTTCACAAAGGCAACGGGGCCGGAGGTGCTTGCCCCTCAGGAAACCTATCTCCTGAAGCAAGACCAAGGGCGACTCAAACTCAGAGGGTATGGGCAGGTATTTGGGGAGCATCGGGCCCTACTAAAGCAGGGGGGGGATGGCATTGCAATTTTAGAATAGCCTCGACTTCAAGGCAAGGGAAATCATCAGGGATGCAGGGGGGGAGATGCGTAATAGTCAAGGGGGACCGTGGGTGAGAGGACTATACAATAGTATCAGCTTATGCACCTAACAGTGGTCAGGAAAAATTCATGGGGAATCTACTCCAGAAGGTGGAGGACACTGCCAAGGGAAACATAATCCTAATGGGGGACCTTAACCTGGCATGGGACAAGAGGATAAACAGAACTATAAGAGAGGGTCATGGGGGGGGCAAGTGGCATCCCTGCAGCTGCGAGACAAGTTTGAGAGACTGGGACTGAGGGACGCTTGGAGGATGCTAGAAGGGGAGAGGGAGGGACATATATCCGGAGTACACAGTACCCAGCAAGGATTGATTACATCTGGATTACAGCTAGCCTGATGGGGAGAGTAGAAGAAGTAGAAGTGGGGCCACTGGGGAATGCGGATCATAAGGTGGTAACAATAAAGGTGAGCGTACCAATCCACAAATCAGGGATGTGGAAATGGAAGCTCCCCGGGGAGATCCTTAGAGCCCAGGTGAGGAGAGACGCAATAGGGGATAAGATCAGGAGTTTCTTCGAGGAGAACAAGAGTTCGAAAAAAGCCCCAACACTCTGTGGTATGCTTTCAAGGCCACTATAAGAGGGGAATTCATAGCACAAAAGGCCAAAAGGGAGAAACAGTTAAGGGTACTGGAAGACCAACTTGCAGGGGAGGTGGAGGAGACACGCCTAAAGGTAGCCGACTCCCCAACGAGAAAAGCCCTGAGGGAATATAGTGGGGTGGTGGGACAACTGGAACTACTGAGGACCAAGAAGGCAGAAAGCACCATGCTATTTATGAGGCAGAAATAACACGCCAAAGGGCGGATACCCTTCGAGCTAGATTACTGAGGGAGACCCAGGGACAAAATACTATAGTGGCGGTAAAGGATGAAGGGGGACAGATACTTACCCGAACCAAGGAAATACAGGAGCGTTTAGCCAGATACTATAAGATTCTGTACCCATCGCAGAACCCGCTGTCCCAGAAGCAGACTGACTTCTTGGAGACCATACAATTACCCACATTCACTGCAGAGGAACAGGAGCGCTTGGGGCAAGAAATCACAATAGGAGAAGTACACAGAACGATCCAGGCGCTGCCACGGAACAAGGCTCCAGGCCCTGATGGGTGTACAGCCGCCTTTCTATGCCTATATATTAAGCCCTCACCTAGCGCAGTTGTTCAATACATTAAAAACCTTGTGTTCTATTAGTGCAACAATGTAAGAAGCCAAGATCACACTCATCCCAGAAGCCAAAAAAGACCCCCTAGAGTGCTGCTCATATAGGCCTGTTGAACGTATTAATGTAGATGCGAAAATATACGCAAAAATCCTGGCAAAGAGAAAGGAAGCATTGCTCCCTACGCTGGTACACGCTGACCAGTCGGGATTTGTGCTAGGCAGGCACACGGCTCACAATATAAGGAAGGTGGCGCATCCGTTAGAAAAATCCAAAAGATGTCCACTCCAGCGGTTCTACTGGCATTAGACGCTGAGAAAGCGTTCGACCAGGTGGAGTGGACCTTTGTATTTAGAAGTAATGGAAAAAATGGGTCTGGGGAGGCGGGGGAGGAGTTCCTTAAAATGGTGCAAGCAAACTGCAGGAACCCCAAGGTGTGCCTGGCTGTGAATGGCTCCATGTCCCTATTAGTTCAGCTGGGTAGAGGCATAAAGCAGGGGTTCCCGCTTTCCCCACTTCTCTATGCAATATATCTCGAACCCTTACTTCAGGTAATAAGGGAGGAGGAGAAAATTCAGGGGATCCCCTTCAGAGGGGTTCAGCATAAAGTGGCGGCATTCGCTGACGCCATGATGCTGTCCCTCACGGACCCCAAGACCTCGATAGAAGCTTGTGGGATCTTATTGACCTGGAGGTAGCGGGCCTGAAAGTCATCCTGGATAAATCGGAATTGATGAACCTAATGTTAGGGGAGGAGAGGGCCTAGGAGTTTAAATCAGCATCCCCATTCCAGTGGAGTCCTGCCTGGATTAAATACCTGGGGGTCAGAATCACCCCGTCCTTATAGCGGTGGTATGCAGCAAACTACCCTCCCACACTGAGGGCAATCGGGTAGGATTACCAGAGATGGAAGAGCCGAAGGGTCTCATGGTGGGGCAGGATGGCAGGAGCTAAGATGATTACGCTGCCAAGGTTGCTCTATCTCTTTCAAGCGATCCCCTTTCTAGTTTCCCAGTAGTTGTTCAGGGAATTGGGGAAGGCAAAAAGGGACTTGGTTTGGGAAGGAAAGAGAGCCAGGATAAGCCGACTGCTCCTAATGACACGGAGTGGGAGAAGAAGATTAGCATTTCCCAACTTCCAACAATATCACGAGGCAGCTATACTCTGGGTGATAAGGGACTGAATCTCACAGGGGGAAGACAAGCAATGGACGTGAATGGATAGAGCGGTGGCGCAGCATGACTTTGGGTAGGTCCTATGGCTCCCGCGTCAGGGCAGGCCCAAACACTTATATAGGAGCGAAATCACCAAGGCCATGGCAGACACCTGGGATCGAGTGGTGCAGATGAAGGGGATCACAACCTTCCCTTCCCCATTCACCCCGATCTTTAACAACAATGAGTTCATACTGGGTCTGGAAGGTGGGCATTAAAGGGATGGTGTAATGGGGGGATGTAGGAAAATTAGAGATATGTTTGTGGGGGATAGAGTGAAAACATTTCAGGAATGTAAGGAGGACTTCGGGGTGTGGGAAGGGGAAAGACAGGTATTTCAAATAAGGCATTGGGTTATGAGCGGGGCAATTACACAAGCCGCCACACGTCAGCGGACTATTTTTGAGAAATTCCTGGTGATGAAAGACCGGGCCAAGGGCCTGATATTAGGGCTATACAATATAGTAGAGGAGATCTCTCTGCAGCAGAAATGGCCATATATGAACTGCTGGGAGACGATGCTGGGTAAAGAGAGCTCGAGAGAGGACTAGGAAAGGTTATGGAGAAAAATCCCAAAGGTGGCGAGGGCAGCACAACTCCAGGAGGCCTGGTATAAATACTTGTTGGGGTGGCATTGTACACCGGCACACTTCCACAGAATATACCCAGAGGTCTCCAAAGACTGTTGGAGGGGCTACGGGGAAGAGGGCACAGCAGCACACATTTGATGGGAGTGTCCGAGGATTCAGCCATTTTGGAAGGAGGTTAGTCAAGCACAGGCCCAAGCGTTTGGGGAGGGGTACAAGGGGGACCCTAAACACGTCCTTCTAGGATTGAAAGATGTGGGGTTATAAGGGGGCACCGGGGGAAGAGGCAAGGCAAAGGTAATTCTGACAATGGCGGCAATAATCCTCATTGCTGAGAGGTGGAAGAGCCCGACAATCCTGACAGAACAAGAATGGCTCCGGAAAATATGGGAGTTGATCGCCATGATTGCCATACGCCATGAACGATAACCTTCAGAAATTTACATTGGAATGGGGAGAAGACACAGACCATCCTGAAGAGAGACTTCCGAGTGTAATGGTGCCCCCAAAGACAAACTTTTGGACTTGAACTAACGATCTCGGAGAGGCCCAAACTACAAGAGAAAGTGACATCCAACCTGCCAAGGGTGGAGGGTGATTGGGAGGATGACGACGGGGAGGAGGGGGGGGGAATGTTTAACATATTGTAAAACAATAAAGAGAAGTTAAAAAAATAAAAAATAATAGGGCCTATACTAATAAACCTATTGCCAATCCTTAGTTCTAAATACAAATAATGTGGGAAACAATGTTATGCAAAAGAAAAGTGTTCAAGAAATTAAATGTCAGGATATGCAAGCCTTTGGCTTCCCTTCCACGTGTTTTCTGCAAGGGACAAGGCGGCACACTCAAGCATAGCACACACTCTGGCTTCTCTAGCACGAGGATGCAGTTCAAAACCTCAGCATCAGGGTCTTCTGTGCCAAAGTCTATTTGCCATTCAAAGTCTCTTATTTCAGAGGGCCTGATGCAACATGACTAAACAGTAGTTCTTTTCTTCTTAGGATTTTCACGTATACAACTTTTCTGGTGATTTGCAGCTCACTCCAGATCCCCCTCCGCCGGGCTCAGTCCCACTAAACACAAAACCTTCAATTGGTCTCCCTCTGCCGGCATCGGACCAAATTTACGTACTTTCCCAAACTTTCTCTATTTCATCAAAATCAAAGAAATCCAACTGTGCGCAGGATTTTGCTTGACCTGCCGCAGGACCACTTAAATTCACATGTATTCCTTCTCTTTCAATTGGTCTCCTTCTGCTGGGCATGGACCAAATGTATCTACTGTTTTTACTTCTCATCTGTATACCTTACACAGACATTCGATTGAGCATCCACGCGGTGCCAGACCACTCTGTCAAAGGTATTGTAGCTTGCTTTAAAGTTCAATCACTCATCAGCAGTTTAACTTCACTCGCATATCTTATCCCACACGTTTTAAGAAATGTTAGTTCCAGCACTCACCATACAATATTGCAGCTTGAAACCTTGGCTTCAACAGAGACCTGACTTGTATCAGTCTCCCTAACTCACCGGCTGTGTTGCTTTCACTGAAGCAGCTTTGTTCTTGGAGCCAAGGATGGTACCACAGTGGCTGGCGATTCTCCACGCCTTGATTATTGATGCGGGAGGGACCCAGGTATCTCCGATACACAATGCAGGATTGGATTCTTCAGCATGGCTTCCTGGTCTTACGCTTTCTGTCGAGTTTTCGGAAAAGTAATGGTTCCTTGTCGAAAAGGTCAAGTTAATTTCCCCCTTTGCGATCCCCTTGCCACATTTCCTCTCTTGCTCAGCTGCCGTCTCGAAACTCCTTGTGTGCTTTGCCTCGCTCAGAGTGTGCTCTTGTGCTCCGCCTTTTATCTGTGTGGGGAAGTGTAATGGAAGTCAGGTGCGAGTGATTGCTGATAATTGCCTGACCATAGTATTGGGACATGTCAGGCTCAGGTGTTAGTCTGTTTGTGTTGTAAAAGGTGGGGGGGGTCGAGTAATTATAGAATTAGGGCCAGCTAGGAAGTCTCAAACCCCAGTCAAACTTAATAACGGTTTTGAAACTTGTACCTTTTGTGTCTGTGTCCTTACTTGTGATACCATGCCTGCCTCACACCTGACACAGTTCAAACACAAAAGATCTTCAGCCAGGTTTTTACAATGTCCGACCTCTTCATGTGGGTTTCAGTGACTTTCCTCTGGTCACTGAATTGAGGACGTACTTCTCTGTTGCTTCTTTCAACTATTTTAGGGTCACAGCCCCTTCTCTGGTGGTCAGTGGTTTCTCTCTCTTCACTGAGACGAGGAAGTACTCCTTGAATGCAGTTTCTATTCCTTGTGGGGTCCCGACCCTTCTGTGGTGGTCACTGGTTTCGCTGTCACCACTGAGATGAGGAAGCATTCCTCGGATACGCTCTCTGTTTGTTATAGGGTCCTCGACCTTTCCCTGGTGGACAGTGGTTTCACTATCTCCACTGAGATGGGGACGTAATCCTCAGATGCACTCTCTATTCGTTATAGAGTTCCGGACCCTTCTCTGGTGGTCCGGGGTTTCACTGTCTTCACTTAGACTAGGAAAGATTCCTCGGATGCATTCTCTATTCGTTATAGGGTCCCTGATCTTTCTCTGGTGGTCAATGGGTCCGCTGTATCCACTGAGACGAGGAAGTATTACTCGGATGCGCTCTCTATTCGTTATAGGCTCCCCAACCCTTCTTGGCTCTCTTTCAGCTTTGCCATGTTGATGGCTGGAAGCTAAGATCCCTTGACTCTTCTCTTGTCCCCACCGGGCAATACGTGCTTGCCATTACATGTTGGGAGCTGCTTGCACAGCGCTGGTTGTTCCAGGGACTGACGTCTGTCTTTTCCTGGCATCCCGTGGTCTTCAGTGGCTTCATGGCGTTTTTGTGTCTCTTGGCTCCCTGCAGTCTCAGCGTAGTTGTGAGAGCACACGATCCACCCCCTACGGAACGTCACGCCACTGCCTCGCCTTCTTCGACCGGTCCTTGGACCTCCTGCCATTGGGCCCTCTGGTGACGCTCTCTGCTTCTTGCTCCCGTCCCACAGTCTCTGATCTTCACCGCTTCTGGACTCCCATGTTTGGCAGCTTCCTCGTCTCTGGCTTGACCCAGCTGGGCTTGACGGTTTGTATAGTCCTTTGTCTCTTCTTATACTTTTTTGCCAGCTCCTACGTGGCGAAAGGTCCTTTGTTCTTTTTTTTACATTTGCATCTTTATGCCTCCTCTGGGCCACCTCGTACCAGTACTTTCCTGACCAATACTTATCAGAATTTCTGGGATCTTCCTCGTCCTAGTCTTTTCTACCTTGGCCATACTGAAGGTATTCAGTAGTACATATGTTTATCTTCAAGTAAGGGGTTTGTGATGGAAGGGGGGCTAGAGAATGTTGGAGTGTGATATCAACTGTGGGCCTATAACCTAGGTGATCGTACTTGTCCCAAGGTGTGGAGTTCCTCCCCATGAGGTCCTTCTGCATTAAACCACCCCAGTGGAGACTATTGGGTATCAGCATTACCTCATGGGAAGGGGCAACCTAGTGAATCATCACAGCAGACAGATTACTATTTGCAACCAATGTCTTTTTGAGGATATTTAGATCTATTTTTTCATCCAAAGCTCTTCCAAATTCCTGGGTTAAGTCGATAATTATTCCCATACACAAAAAAGGACCCTGCACCGATCCCAATTCCTTTAGGCCAATTGCCCTTATTGATGTCGCTGCCAAGCTTTTTGCCCTTCTTCTACTTAATGAAGTTGAGAAACATATCAAAACAGATAAAGTTCTAAATAAAGTACAGACGGGTTTTAGAAAAAATATGGGGACTCAGCTGAATGCTTCTGTCCTTGCTCATTTACTTGCGGAGGCTCATAATTCTGCACATGGTCCGATTTTCATTGCATCACTCGACTTATCATCAGCATTTGATTCTGTAATTCGTAATAGGTTGTGGAAAAAAATGATAAATCTCAATTTTCCACAAAGTTTGGTAGCGCTCATTGCTCTTTTGCACCAACACACTTCCATTAGAGTGCGCATTTCAAGTAAAGGTACTCTAACAGATTCTATTCCAACGGCAATTGGCGTTAAACAGGGTTGTAATCTTGCAGCAGTGCTTTTTAACTTATACCTCCATGACATTGAAGGTATTTGGGATTCCTCTAAATCTTATTCTGTAAAGTTCGGAAAGATTCATCTCTCGTGGTTGGCTTATGCCGATGATATATTACTATTTGACAGCACGCAATCTGGGCTGCAAAATAAATTAGAGACATTTGTGCTGTATTGTAGGAAAAATAATCTCACTATAAACCCCTCAAAATCAAATATCCTGATACTTTCTTCGAAAAAAAAGATTCGGAAGTTTCAGTGGCACTTAGAGTCCTCTATTATTCAAATTGCAGGCCAGATAATCTATTTGGGATATAATCTGTCAAATAATTCATCTGCACTCTTTTGGCAACGTGCGATTGCAGAAAAAGTGATACCTTTACAGAATCAAATGCGAATTATCTGTCGTAAACTTTGTAAATTTTCTTTGAGTCCACTATTTGAATTTTATTCAAAAAAAGTTGAATCTATCATTCTTTATGGTTTAGATATGAATTTAAATGATTTAGCGAGGTTTTTGAATAGACTGCAAGCCAAGCTATGGAAAACAACACTATGTCTTCCTTCTTCTCTTCCGAATGCAATACTTCGTCATGAGCTAGGTCTAAACTCACTGGCAGCACGATATAAATGGCGTCTTCTGAAAACTTATCTGAAAATGAGTTTCCCAGAGGAAAACTCATTGTACGAGGACTTTTGTCATATGCTAAGAGCATCGCAGCTGCGATCTATTGCTGACTTTAAGCGGCGTACATTGTCCGTCCTTGAAAGTATTAATATCTCTGCTGAAGATCTTCAAAGCAGTTTTCACATTGCACATAAGCGTGTTTTTTTGAATGACTGGGCAGAGACTTGCACTCAAATATCGAGTTACTCTTCTTTCTCTGAATATGCACGTTTTAGGCACGCTCAGGTGCCTCGGCAGCAATATCTTGTGCTTATTCCGAGTGCGGAAACTCGTTCAGATTACATGCGCTTTCGACTCGACTTACTGCACACGAAAGTAAGAACCAAGTACTGGGGCACTAGAGATAGAGAAGAGGTTGATATTAGTTGCAGATTTTGTAAAAAACCTGAATGCACAGAGACTCTGAAACACCTTTTTTTGTTCTGTACAATTTTTGAAATGGCGAGAGTTAAAAACATTTCAGCATTTAGTACTACTATTACCCATATGGGAAGAGAATTAATTTGGACCCGGTGTATGTGGGGCTCTAGTAATTCCATAATTTTGGCAACGGTGCGATTAGTGAAAATAATTGAGTCCGCACTTTTTTCTCTGTGTTGATGGTAATTGTGTGGTTGGGACATTTTGAGGACGTTGTTGAGTCCCTGTGCTTCTGCGTTTTATGTTTTTATGTCGGATGTGTTTTTATGATGCGACGGGTTTTGTGGCATTTGTGTAAGTAAAGAATATGTTTGTAATTAAGCAACAGTAAGGGAATATAAATGCCTGCTTTATATAAATGCTAGTTCTTAAACAATATGTATTAATGTGAAATGTAATTGGTTGTAAGTGTTGTAAACTAATTTTGTAAAGATGCGTTAGCATCAAAAACAAAATAAAAAAATAAAAAAAAAAAAATAAAAAATAGATTACTATTTGCAACTACTTGTAAGCCAATCACAGCATCAACTAGTTTAGCATGAGACGTTGGGGCTCAGTGAATTCTCTGCTCCACCACGATTACTGTTTAATGACGATGGAATCTATGCATCTTTGCCAGCAACAAAGCAAACAGATATAAATCTTGAAGTTGATCCCACCACTGCAAACCAGCAGCAGAAACACCTCTAGCAACAGAAGTTGCAAATTGTTAGGGAGAATTCTCAGAAATGAGCCAATTCCCTCTACCTTAGAGACCCCCAGTAACTGTGCTGGATTTTGAGGACTTGATTTTCTTTATCTGGAGAGAGTGAGCCCTTTTTCTCCCACTTTCTTGTGTATTTTAATGTGATTTCTGACCTTCATGTTTCTTTTGTGGCACCTTTAGTGCAGTGACACAGGGAAGTCTCTTAGATTTCCCCAAGGTTTAAATACCATCTCTGGGATTAAATGACTGTTTCCAAGAGCAGTAAAGTGAAATTGACTTTATTTACATTTGTAACTTTCTAGACCCAGCACACAGTATATTACAATAGGGTGCTGGAGGGGTTACTTAGTATCCCCTTTGTCTAGCTTTTTATGTAAGATTTGTATGTTACCCTTTCCTCACTGAATGGCTGGTGGCAGTGGTTTTGTTTTTACTACCGTGGTGTGCATTTACTGCGGGCTGCGTTTGCAGCTGCAGTAAAGCACCCAACGGTGCCATTTTTGTCAAAATGGCCCGGTCTTCTTTTTTCACCATTTCTTTCTGGAAAGGTCCTTCTTCAGATTTACTCTGCATGCCAAACTAGGTTTGGTTCCTTTGTTCGTTTTGCCTTTGGTGGGATTCACGAGTGAAGCCCGCCTCTGGCTCCAGGGTGTCTGGGGTAGGCAGGCAGTGAGGGTGGTTGCCAAAACTCCCTGTGCTTAGTCTCCTAGGAGACCCAAATGCACTCTGTGATGATTGGCTGGCTGACTGTCCGGCAAGGACAGCCACCCTGCTGGGTGACTGACAGCTAGGCTGGAATGAAAGGGAGAGAATTGTATAAAAGTGAGTCTTTTGGCTTGGAAGGCAGAGTCAACCACTGGACGAAGGAACCGGAAAAGAACTTGAAGAGGACGCCTGCTGCAACTCCTGGACCGTTGGTTTGCCCGGTGAAGCCCTGCTGCAGTGCCAAAACACCAAGTTCGCTTCGACAGAGAAGCCCCTGCAAGGACCACTTCTCCCCTTGAGTTTGTTGGGCCAATCAACTCCAAATGAAGTCACCTTGACATCCATCTCGAAGCTGGTTGAATTTCCACAGAGTTGCTTCTGGAAACCGTAGAGTCAGGGAGAGGAACACCAGTTTGTGTGTGCTGCTTTTAAGTTTGGCCAAGAGCTCCAGGAAGATCCTCCGGACTTCGAGGAAGCAGGACTGACCGGGCCTGAACCTCCTCAACAGAGTGCGGGATCCCAGAAGCAAGGAAAGTCCATCTCGACAGCCAGGAACCGCGGTGTTGCTATTTGCAGTAGGCGGGAGGAGCTGATACACTGAACAGCCACTGAAAGTGAAGTTTGCCAGTTGCAAGTTTTGACCGTCCCAGTGCAGTGCAGGAGTCCCCCGACATCCTCCCTCTTGTTCCATGACTGAGGCCCAGGAACAGTGAGACCTGCAGAGCTGCACAGGAACAGGAGTCATCTGCTGCATCTTTTCTTCATTTTAAAGGTACTGTACAAAGTCTTACATCTTGCTGTAGAGTTGCTTGCATCTTCTACTACTCGCAAGTCTCCCTACATTGATTCATCTTTTTCTTCAAAGACGTCTGAAACATTGTGCAAAGACTTGTCTACTTACCTTCAAAGAAGTGCTTCAGCCCATATAGACTCTTGCCTGTTGACTTTGGCTTAGCCTGTTTTCACTGAATCACTCTTATTGGGGGATCTGAAAGTATTTGCCTGCTTAAGAAATATGTCTGGTATCTTGTTTGGTCTAATAATCTTTCCCCTTTTTGCTTGCTCTTAACTAATTCTGAATGCCACCAGTAATACATTGATGTCAACAGCACCCTAGCAATTGAAGTCACCTGTGGGTGTAGGTCTATGCTGTATGCCATCCCAAATGGGTATTTACTGATTCTGAACTTGAGAGTATATAATCTTGATGTATATTTGTGTGGTGTTTTATAGTGCTCCCTTCTGAAGAAGGCTTATATTAACTGACTGGTAAATAAATTAATAATTGAATTATCAAGAAACCCTGTGTGTAAGTGTTTGCTTGGATACTTGTCACTGTCAAACTCTGTGTAACTCCCCTACAGCTCACATTGACCCCTCTTGAGATAAGCCTGGCTACTCGTCCACACTGCCAACCTGTGTAGTACAGACTTATACCAACGGTTGGGTTACTACTGCCAGGTCAGGGTTGTTGTAGTGCACCCTAATGGTACTGCATACAATCTTGCCTAATACCAACACTCCACATGAAAGATGCTTATCTATGGCACGTGTTGGTAGAATGGCAGAGATACAAGCTTTAGATCAGTACAATGGCATTCAGACATGCAAAGATCCTGTTGAAGCATTGATTAAAACTATCACATGAAGTACTAGGAATATAATAAAATACTGTCAGTATAGGACCAGACAAAAGAAGCTCCTGGGCATTGGGCTAACCCTCTGCAAAATCATTAACAGCACAGAAATAGCTAATGCTACTTTGAAGGAGCTAAATTCACAAATAACAAAGATGAATGGACTGCTTACCTAGGCCTTCAACATGCACAAATGACCAAAAAACGACGTTATAGTGGTGTGGCGCGCAGAAGTGGCAGCCTCACAGTGTTCTTTGGTGAGTCCGTAGGCATATACAAAGATCATTTGTCATGCGACCCGTGCCATAGAAAGTAGACCTACAAAACTCTATATATTTGCATAGAACACAGATGTTTTCATTCTTGCTATGAGAAGGTATCCAAAACTGCTTGTGAGTCTTACTTTGTGCGCATTCAAATCACATTGTTCCATTTGAAGAGATATTTCTCTAACTAGGTTCTTTCAAGGCTTCTGCATGAACACGCCTTGTCTGGATCTGAATGCACAGGTACTTTGACAGGACAAGGTAACATTTCAAACTAAAAAGCATTCACTACAGTGGCTAAAGACACCCTTTTGGCACCTAATCCATACGGAACACATGAAAACATCCCTCAACTGCTACTGGATAAACTGGAAGCATTCCTTTGCCAAGTCTGTGCACTTGGTGGGCAGAGAAATAGCTCTCGTTCTCTGTGAAATTGCATGTGCTACAGACTTCATTCTGCAGTTCATAAGATGTTTGTATGTCAAGAACTGATGCAGTCTAACATGAACGTTTAGCAAACACCAAAGGCCTCATCACAGGTTGGGCTTTATCCCGGCTGTAATAGAGCCCGACTGTAATAGCCCTAGCACCGACCGGTCCGGCGGTATTACCGCCGGATCACGAGTTGGGTGTTAACGGTAAATCCCCATTCCCCATTGGGTCCATTGGATTCAATGGGGCATTTTCAGCGCTAATTATGCAGGTATACAGCTGGCGGTAATACAGCCGAAAACAGGAGATTTTCACCTCCAGAGAAAGGCTGGAGGTAAAACAGCCCATTTAGCGCCCAAATCATGATAGGGCCAGCCCTTAAATGCGGCGGTAATACCGTTACCACCGCATTTAAGGGCTAGAGTCCAACTCGTGACAAGGCCCCATGTGCGAGTATGCCAGATGCACTGCACTTTGTGATAATGATTCTCTCACTGTATAAAACTCAGCAGACTGACCGTGAAGATGATTTCAGCCAACATGATGTTCATCAGAATTGGAGAACTACTAAAGAATGCTATATAATTTGTATCTCATGGTTAGTTATTTAAACAGTTTAGTCCTAGTTCATAATCATATTTGACAAGCTTAACTAGGAATTGTTCAATGTGTGTTTTGTTTCTTGTGAAACCACCAATTAAAAGTAGCACGTATTTGCCCTTTTGTTATTACAATTCCCACTTTGCGGGGTGCAGACCAATCACGAGGCTGGCAACGCATGCTGAAACTATCAATTTCAGCCAGTGTTCCAAGCTGTCTGATGGCTGGTTCGCCAACCCGCCATCTTCCCCCCCAACCTCAGTTCCTTTTTTTTAAAAGAATTCTCCCCTCCCAAAATACCTGATTGCAGCAAGTGCGACCGCCACAGCTGCTGCAGCGCCCTCCCCTTTGGTTTGGCTGCCTATGAACCCCGCCTTCCCATTCCATGGCAGCCATCTTTGAACAGTCTTTTCGTTCCATGAATGGGACACCGCAAGACAACTCGTTCACAGAACTAAACTACTTTAAATCCACCCTGTCCAAGCCCATGGGACGGTTGCTAATAGAGTTAAGCACCCGTTCCAAAGGCTGGAACGGATGATAACGTCCCCCCAGGGCCCTGGTTAAAGGCCCTCGCTTAGCTTGGGACTTTAATGCTGGCCACCGGGCCATTGCCACCTGTTCCAGCCCTTGGAACGGTTTCTTAACGCCATATTAAATGGATTAGTGCGAAATTCATGCCTCTCAGCTCTGGCATTGTGATCAATTCACTTCCAGAGACAGGACCCCAATCCTACATTGCAAATGTATATTGTACATCTTCCTGTTGAAGTGTTAACCTTTGTGATGCAAGCACGCTTTTCTGGGGCCTTCAACGGGGAAATGGGGACAGAGTTTCTGTTTGAATCTTGAAACTTACGCATTTAAATTGATTGTTATTAACAAATAATTTAATTAAGTCTGAATGTAGGCTCAGGCTGCAACATTGGCAGTGGGCTTGCACTCCTAGAATCCAGACCAAAAGACCCAACTACATCATGCTTAGCATGCTTCCCATGCAGATCACATGCCACTGTCATGCTGATTCACTGGCTCTCTCATTTGGACAGTGGCTGGCCAACCACTTCCTCCTTCTCAGCTGACATCACCTTCTAACGCCCATAGAACTTTGGGACGCCAAGGGGTAACAAGCTGCACCACATTATCTTGGGATGCACCTGATGCTACTTGAAAGACATTGACAGTCAATGAACTTGATTAATTTACTGGCATCTGTTTTATCATTCTCTTGTTAGCTGTTTTGCTTTTTGTTTCACTTCTCTCCCACCCTCCCATTCCTGCCCACCATACAGATGCTTGAGGAACTGCTGGATAACTATCAAAGGAATTCCATGGATCTAAACAGAGCCAAGGCTGAATCCCAAGAGACACAACTGGAACTTCAACACATCAAGTACGTCTAAGAAGGGGATTTCACATTAGAACATTCAAGATGGATATAAATGTTTTTGGATGTGCATGCTCAATTTTTATGTCTGCTTGAGGTCTTGCAGCAGTGTGTAGAAGGGCCCTTGTGGTTATTTGCTCCTCCGTGATGCAGAAATATTGCATCATAGTGAAATTTATTTTTTACTCTACTTGTAGAAGCTTGTGCATGGAGAGTGATTTTGAATGTTGCTTTTAGGAGCTACTTCTGTTTCCATGATGCTTGGTACACTGGGTTTTTTCTCACTTGTGTGCTGCTTTAAACTGTGATAACATATAATAGTGGGTATCTGGACTTGCCATCGAAAATGTATTCATCTAATACATTTCCATCGAAACGTATTCATTGAATTGCTTTTCCAATGAAAAGCATATTCATTGAATACATTTTGATGGATAATTAGAGTTAGGGCTAGGCTTCGATTAAGGGTTAGAGTAAGGGTTGGATGAAGGGTTAGATTTAGGGTTAGGGTTGGTTTAGGGTGAGAGTCTGGGTTAGGTTACGGTTGAGGGGGGGCTGCGCGAGGCTTGGGGGGGGCACCCCCAATATACAATTAACATTAAGGGTTAGAGTCAGGCTTAGGGTTGGAGTTAGGCTAGGGTTAGTGGGGTGTGCATTGGGGTTGGGGGGCTATTGGAGAATGCCCCCAATATATAATTAAACATTAAATGTTACAAGGAGCTGGCCAGTGCCGAAGTGCCAGCACTAGACAGCTCCATGTAATCTTTTAACGTGCAAAATAAATGCATCAAATTGCTGTCTTTTACATTTAAAAATACATATCCATGGAAACTTGCCCATTCCTATATTTGAGAATTTTTGATGGAGATGTACTTTTAATGTAAAAAGATAGCCTTTCCATGCAATCATTTTCAATGCATTTTGCTTGGATGGTTTCACTGTTCGATGGATCTTTTTCGATGAAAAGACCATAAACCAAAATAGTGAGGTTTCTAATTCATAATATTTATCTGCTCCATGATGCAGTGAATGATTTTCATTAGGACATTGAATCTTAACTAAAGCAGCATTTTAGGGTCGCCATTTTGGAATGATGGGATATGTGAGAAACCAGAAAGTGTCTCACCTGCTAGTCCCTGGTGATCTGTCATCCAGGTGGTTTAGTACACGGACATCGCCTTTGGATCCAGTTCCTGGGGGTGGACCAGGGCGGGATGATCACCTGGGTGAGGGGTCTTCGGTGAGTGGGACCCTGGATGGTGAGACGTGGTATCCCCTTCCCTGTAACACCTCTACCCCATCCTACCAGGTAGGATACTTAGGAACTCAACCCCCCGCCCTCTTTCCTGACACAAACACTTTCTCATGGACAGCTCCCTATGAGAGAAAATAGACTAAGACCTGGGCCGTACTACTGACATGTCCCAATACAATGGTCAGGCAGGGTCAGGCAATTACTGACCGTTACACCGCGTGACTAAAAGAAGGAGAACGAGAGCACACTCCGAGCAAGGCAAAGCACACGAGGATGTAGCAGTTGCAAGATGGCAATTTAATACAAGGCGAAAGACGGCGAAACAGAAGGGGATCACAAGGAGGGAAGTGCCCTTGACCTTTTCAATGAGGGACCGTTACTTTCATGAACCTTCGAGAATAGAAAACATAACACCAGGAAACAAGGCTGACGAATTGTGTGTCAGAGTTTCCCGGGGCTCTCCCTTACCGCCGTGGTACTGTCCTTGGCTCCTATAATAAAGCAGTGCCAGTGAAGTCAGCACAGTCGGTGAGTTGGGGAGTCTGATACCAGACTGGTCTGTGTTGAAGCCAAGGTTACAAGCAGCATCATTGTATAGTGAACGCTGAAGCGAACAGTGTATGAAACGTATGTGATAATCGACGCAAGCACAATTGAACAGATGAGTGATTAAACCTTGAAGCCAACATACGATACCTTAGACAGAGTGGTGCGGCATCACGTCCATGCTAATTCGAAAGTCCCTGTAAGGAATCTAACTGAAAGGTGGCAAAAGTGAAAGAGGGACAGAGAATTGTGAAATCGAAGTGTTCCTGCAACGAGTCTTAAACCCTTAGGGTTTTGGAAACAGAGCTTTCTCCAATATTACTTGAGCTATTTTTTCTCCTGCCTTTACTTGATATGGTATTTTCCATTATTGTGAATCACTATTTTGTCATCCCCCTGAAATCAGGATCAATTACTCCTGCCAATACATCTATGCCATAACGCCAGGCTTGTCATCATCACGCACAAGTCCCATTAATCAGTTATCCATATAAGTGTCCTATTATTAGTGGGGCTTGGGGCTGCACAATCGCCAAGTATTGTGGTGTTCCATGTTGTCTGTGCCATGCAAATGTTCAAATAAAATAAATAATTACACTCACTTGTGTAATTCTAACCACAAGGATAGTGTGGTTAATCTGGCCCATGTTCATTCTTTCTTCAGGACTCTCTAACTTAGGTGGCCCCACCACTGTGTACCTAATTTGCATACCGTTGTTTGTTCTGAAAATGTGGTAAACCAGGGTTTTCTTCCCCCGCAGGACTCTCCAACTTAGGTGGCCCCACCACTGTGTACCAATTTCGCATACCGTCGTTTGTTCTGAAAATGTGGTAAACCAGGGTTTTCTTCCCCCGCAGGACTCTCTAACTTAGGTGGCCCCACCACTGTGTACCAATTTCGCATACCGTCGTTTGTTCTGAAAATGTGGTAAACCAGGGTTTTCTTCCCCCGCAGGACTCTCTAACTTAGGTGGCCCCACCACTGTGTACCAATTTCGCATACCGTTGTTTGTTCTGAAATGTGGTAACTTGTGCTTGCTGCTCTCTTCCTGTCAGCGTGCTCTCGCATCGTCTGTCCTCCCCCCCGAACCCCTCCTACTCCATGGTGCTCTCTATCTCGCCTATCTTCTCTAATTGCTTCTCTATTGACTATCCTGCTCTCCTCACTAAATCTGGTAGGAAAAAGTTTAAAAAGGACATCCTGGTCTCCAACCCAGGCCTCCCTATTGCTGACACCTACACTAGTGCCTGCTCTAAGGAAACTCTCACTGACATCCTCTTTTTCGTGCCTTCGCCTGACCTATGGACCCTTCATATGGTCTCCGTGCTCTCTCCTTTTTCCTTTTCTCCCATTAATGGTGGCACCCGTTGGGATGTCCTCTTGGCCTCCTTCCACTCCTCTAAGGCCATCATTAATGTCTACGCTAATGGGACCGTCTTGGTCCAAGGCCCCCAGGCCAACCTTCACCTCTTTGATAGACGCTTCCCACGCCTCATCAACTTCCTTTCCTCTCCTGCTGTCCCCCCTCCTCTGTCCTAGTCTACCTTGCCTCTATCCTCCCTCCCTGCCCCCTCTCATGCTCCTTCTTCACCTCCTTCTTCTACACCTCCGCAGGGCGTACCTCTGATCTGTACCCCTCCCCGGAAGGCCTTCAAGGTTGGCAACCGCCTCCACATTGCCACTCTCGCTCTGCCATCAAGCAATCCTCTGATATCTGTTGCCTTCTCGAGGAACGGGACCTTGACGTCCTCGGTCTCACCGAGACATGGTTCACAGCCAGGTCTGTCACTAGCTTTGACACACTCCTACCTGATGTTTACATGATCCTCTCCGTTTCCAGGCCTAACCGTGCTGGGGGGGGTGTTGCCCTTATCTTCCCTGAGTGGATTCCTGCCACTGTCATTCCTACACAGACGTACTCCTCTTTTGTCTGCCGACTCTCTCTCTCTCCCAGCCATTCCCTTACCGTGGTTACCATCTATCGGCCACCTGGTCAAATTTCCCCCTTCCTCTCTGAGTGGGTTGACCTCTCCTCCTCACTCCTGTCCGCTACCACTCAACTCCTCTTTCTTGGTGACTTCAACATCCACCTGGATGCCTCCTGTCCCCCCACTGGACTCTTTCGTGACCTCTGTGACTCTCTCTCACTCTCTATTCTCCCGTCTGGGCCTACTCATTCTGCAGGGCACACTCTTGATGCTCTGATCTCTTCTGACCTTCCCCTCTCCGTCCCTCTCTCCATTCCTCTCTCCTGGAGTGATCACTTTCTCCTATCCTCCCACCTCACCCTCCCTACCCCTCAGGCAAAGCCACCCTCATCATCGCCACCCACCTTCTCGGCCATCCGACCCATGAAGCGCGTGTCAGTTGAGGCTTTCACTGCCATCTTCTCGCCCCCCCCTCCCCCTTCGGCTGACTCCCACCCTGACACAGCCCTCTCCATGCTCCACTCTGCTATATCTGATACTCTTGATATCCTTGCCCCTGTCATGAGAATCCGCCTGAAGCCCAAAGCCAAATGTAACTCCTGGTATGACTCGGATCTCGTCACCCTTAAACGCAAGTGCAGGGTGGCAGAGAGGAAATGGCATGCTTCGTGTTCATCCTCTGACAAACTGGCCTGCCGCCTGCTCCAAAGGCAATACTGTCTCTCCGTTCTCATCAAGAAGAGAGCCCTTATCCAAGCCCGCATCTCTGCGGCATCTAACAACTCGGCTGAACTCTTTAAAATCTGCAAGGAGCTTGCCAACCCTGCTGCAGTCTCTACCTCTCCTGTCCCCTCCCAGGCCCTCTGCACGGCACTGGCCTCTCACTTCATCTCTAAAACTCAGGACATCCTGTCCTCACTCTCCTATCACCTCCCCCCCTCTCTTCCCTGCTCTTCCTCTGGCCCTTCTGCAGCCACCCCTCCTCCCTCCTTCTCTGCCTTTCCCCTTTTTTCTGCTGACGAGGTCTCCAGACAAGTCCGATCTATGAAAGTCTCGTCTAAACAGGTTCACCCCTGTCCCTCCAAAACTATCAAGGACCACATCGACTCCCTGGCTCCCGCCCTGGCTGACTTTTGCAACAACTTCTTCGCCTCTGGAGTCTTCCCATCCCCCCTCAAGCACTCCCTTGTGCACCCTCTTCTTATGAAGCCCTCTTCCGACCCCTCCTGCCCGGCTAACTATCGCCCAATCTCCATCACTCCCTTCCTGGGCAAGCTCCTGGAGAAACTGGCCATCTCCCAGCTTAACCTCCATGCTGAATCTGTTGGTAGCCTTCATGACCATCAGTCTGGCTTCAGAGCTGCCAGAAGCACGGAAACTGCTCTCCTGAACATCCGTGAAGACTTACTCTCCAACCTTTATTCTAACACTCCTTGTGTTCTCATTTTGCTCGATCTCTCTTCTGCCTTTGATACTGTCAACCATGCCATCCTGCTCAACCGTCTCCGTGATAACCTGGGTATCACTGGTCAGGCACTGGCGTGGCGGACTTCTTTCCTTTCCAATCGTCCCTCCCAGGTCCAACTTGGTTCCTTCCTCTCTGACGTCTTCTTCTCCACCTGTGGTGTTCCCCAGGGATCTAATCTCTCTCCCTGGCTTTTCAACCAGTACCTGTCACTCCTTGCCCACTGCATCGCCGCCCTCTGCCCCAACTTTCAGTGCTATGCGGACGATACCCAGCTCATTTTCAGGCTACCCTCGGCCTCCTCCTCCCCTCATCTCTGACTGTCTGTCTGCTATCCAGGTATGGTGTGCCGCCAATGACCTCTGCCTTAATGCCAGTAAGACTGAGATTCTACTCATTGGCACACCCACTCCCTCCTTCCCTGCAGCTCTCTGGCCGGCCTCTCTTGGCCCTCTCCCTGCTCCTACCTGCAAGGCTAAAAACCTCGGGGTCATCTTCGAATCTACACTCTCCTTCTCTCCTCACATATCTGACGTCTCTAGGAAGTCACACTTCCAGCTGCACCTCCTCAGAGGTATTCTTCCCTTCCTCTCCTTCCCCCAGAAGCTCACTGTCTCCCGAGCCCTGGTTCTCTCGAAGCTGGACTACTGTAACAGCCTCTATCTTAATCTGCCTGCCTCCACTCTCCGCCCTCTGCAACTCATCCAGAACAGAACTGCGAGACTTGTCCTTGGCTCCAAGCCCAGGGACCGTATCTCTCCAGGACTGATATCTCTACACTGGCTCCCAGTGGCTGCGAGGATTAAGTTCAAAACCCTCTGCATTATCCACAAGGCCTTCTGGGGCCTGGGGCCAAAATACCTTCAACTCTCTCTCCCTAAATATCTTCCTTCCCGAACCCTTCGCTCATCCGTCTCCAACTCCCTCAGGGTCAGCCGCTTCTCAAAGCAACGAGCTGGGGGTAGATCTCTCTTCGCGGCAGGAGCCTCCCTCTGGAACCGCCTTCCTGCCTCCCTGAAACTTGAGGAGAACCATCTCCGGAAGCACCTCAAAACCTTCCTATTTGCCTCTGCCTTCCCTGTCCCTCTCCCCTGCTAAATTCTACACTGAAATTGCACTGAATCTGCAACTGGGCCACTCTCACCAACCTCGGTCCTGGGCCCAGCCACTCTCCACTTGCACTGCCTCCCTGGCATCGCATCCCCTGCACTGCTGGACTATCTCTGTATCCCTACAGCCCCCCCTTCCAAGCACTTGCCTGCACCTACCTTGCACTTGCCACCAGCTGGCCCTATTTATTTATTTTTATTCTACTTACTTGTACTGCACTTCCCCCTCCCCTTCCCCTTGCACTTTTTCCCTTCCCCTACCCCTGAACTTGCGCGGTCTGAATGATACCTGGCCTAGTAGGATCGTTGTCTGTCTTCCCCTTGTTTCCCCCTCCCGCCTCGTCACGCCTTGAAACACTTGTGTATAGGCGCGTTACAAATGCCATATCATATCATATCAAGGTCGTATCAGATCTTTGATCTGAATGGAGCAAGTTTCATACTGGGCCATCATTTTTAGACGCAAGTATTATGCTCTTCTAACAAACTTTGTCCCTACAATGTTCTAATGCTACCTTCCAAACTTACCTGGAAGAAGACATGAAAGAGACATTAGGCCTCGTTACAAGTTTGGCGGTGCAGGAAAAAAAAGTGGAGGTAATTCTGATGTTTGTTAATCTGCTTAGAATCACATGCTGTGCATAGGTCCGACATCCAGTGGTCACTGCAGAGTATTGCATTTTGTTTTTCGTAGTCGAAAAAGGGGACGTCGACAAGGCCTGTCTGTAACACTATCCCTATAGTGACGTGCGTTGTACCCACAATCCCTCACGCGTCGAGGTCCCTCTGATTGTGTTTTTTCCGCCCAGCTTCTGGTCGCCTTACGCGGAGCTCCTAGAGAGACATTGCAAATACTTACTACGGACCTCGGTCCTTAATTATACTTATTATATTGTTAAAGATCCCTCCCCTCGACGTTAGCTGTGAAGCTGTTTCTCCGCCGAGCAAGTTTTCAACAGAAGGGAAGAGACGGAGGAGATCCTTCGGCGCTGCCGAACACGTGGCCTGGCCTCGCCGGCCAACATACAGTAGGGAGAGTGGGGGTTCGAACTTTTATCTTCCCTTTGAGAATGTCTTTCTTTCTCCCCTATCTTTCCCTTGGGGTTGTTATCACCAGTTATTATTGCCTCAGCTATGGAGAGGACACCTTTTAAGTTTAGCCCACGCTGTCGGGGCAAATACACTTGGAAGGACAAACACAAGCTCTGTAATCGTTGCTTGCCCCTCGATCATAAGGAGGACAGCTGAGCGGGCTGTAAGCTCTTGAAACCAAGAACTCTTAAAGAACAAAAGGTTAAGAGGTGGGCGGACTACGCTATGTCGAAGTCAGTTTCCTCACCCGCCGCCGCTGTTACAGAAAGTGACGAGGAGGGTGATAACTCGACGTCCGTTACGGAAGTCATTAACCCCCAGAAGGAGCGCTGGCGCTCCTCGACGTCCGTCCCCGGCCCCGACGGGCTCGGCTCACGCCCTGCTTATGGGGATGAACACCCCGGCGACAAGGACGCAGATAGACCCCATAGGCCTAAGCACACAACCCACGGCTCTTCTTCGTCGAAGAAGAAGGATCCATCAGCGCCGAAGGGGACGCAGGGCACTCCGGCGTCTACCTCAGACCGTAAGGGTCTCAAGCCCCACCCGCAAACGCAGCCGCGACCAGCGATTGGGCTTTCATCAAACACGGGCGCTACCTCAAAATCATCCGACGTAACGCTCCATAGAGCGGCCGTCGAGGAACAACGCGTAACGCAGGCAACGTCGACACCAGAGCCCTCTACTGACAAACTTGTTGTCGAGAGCCTGGCGAGAATTGTTTCCGAAGACAAACGTAAGCGGACGACGAAACAAACGTCGAATACCGCACAAAAAGCTATAGAAACGCCGAAAAAGCACAAGAGTAGCCAGGAACTGCCCCCTTCATCTAAGGGCACTTCTGAACTACCGGAGGGCTTTTCAGAGGGCGACGGAAACCTTTCTTCGACGTTGTGGGAGCGTTCTAAGCGTTTTGAAGGTGAAAACACTGATTTACCCCCTCTAGACTATTCAGGGGTCCCCCATGAGACCCTTGAAAGACTCTATTCTTGTATGGAGAAAATGGAAAGGTTTTTGGGAAGCCAAAACCCACCCACACCCAAAAGACCAAGAGAATGGCCCCAGGATGACCCTAGGGTCAAGATTCCTAGGCTGTTTCCCCCTTCTACAGACGTATATGATCTCACTGAAGAGGAGCAATACCTCCAGGAAGATGAGGAGTGTTTGGGTGGAGAGGAAGAACATGAGTTTGAAGAAGATCCTTACACTAGTGCAGGAGCTTTTGAAGAAGATACAGCTACCTTGCAGCCCTGGCAATCCCCATCAGTGCAGCCTTGGCAATTCCCGTCAGTGCACTCAGACCCTGATGTCTTTCACCCTTCTCCTCCCAAGGATTCACCTATTGGAAACACCTCTCCCATAGATGACCAACCTTCACTTAATGCACGATTGCGCAAGGCAGCAGCGCATTTTGAAATAGACACAGGGGAAACTCTTCCTGACATAGACTTTGTAGAGAAAGTTATTAAAGAAAAAGTCCCTGTTAGTCAGTCTATTCCGCTCCTGGCTTCTATAAAGAGAAGAATAACTCCTTCCCTTTCCAATCCTGCCTTAGTCAGAGGGGTCAACCCTCGGATAGAAAAGCTCTTCAGCCCTTCGTCCTCTGACCCTTTGTACATCAGAGGACATTCTATTCCGGACTCCTTCGTAGTTACCAATACAAGAAAAAGAGCGGGGGTACCACTATCCACTAGTGAGGCACCACCTGACAAAGAGGGCAAGAAGCTCTATGCACTTGGGAAGAGAATCACGACCTCCGCCGCCTTCTCAACTAGGATTGCAAATAACAATTCCCTACTAGCTAGCTACGCAGATGCACAGTGGAGCAAGCTGCGCAGCGAAGCAGAGGACGCACCAGAACCCCTGCGTTCACGCCTGTTAGCTATAATCTCAGAGGGAACTCTTGTAAACCAGGGCATCGTAAAGAACTCCTTAGATGCCGCAGAGACGGCTGGCCGTTCCCTGGTTCAGGGAATACTTCTCAAACGCCATGTCTGGCTGCGCAATTCGGGATTCTTGACCAAATTTCTAGGCCCCCTAACAGACGCGGCTATGGCAATAGACGCTCCTTTCGTGGCCAATGCCAGCAGCAAAACCAACAGCAATTTTACTCTGCTACCAACTGGCCCTCTAACCAGGGCAACAACACCCAGTTCAGTCAAAGAGGCCAACGCCGTGGCAAAGGAAGAGGTCGCGGCTCCAGCCCCAAAGGTTCCACGCCCAATACCAACAAATGACCCGAAGATTCGGGTCCCCTCCCATGCATCACCGGTCGGGGGCCGGCTAACATCGTTCCTATCAGCATGGGAGGGAATATCGTCAGACCGCTGGGTATTATCCACCATAGCCCACGGATACTGCATCGAATTCAACGGTTCCCCGAAGTACAGATCCCCACGGAACCGACGCATGACACCGGAACACCTCACCATTCTTCTTCAAGAAGTAGAAGAGCTACTGAAAAAAGAAGCTATAGAGGCTGTCCCCCTATCTCAGGTAACAGAAGGTATTTATTCAGTGTACTTCCTTGTACCCAAAAAGGACTTAACCATGCGCCCTGTATTAGATCTGCGCCCAGAAAACAAGTTTGTCAAACCCCAAAAGGTTCGTATGGTGACCTTGCAGGAAGTAATCCCACTGTTATCACAAGGGGATTACATGACAACACTAGACATGAAAGATGCATACTTTCATATTTTAATGTTGCCAGCGCACAGAAAATACCTCAGGTTCAAGATAGTGAACAAACACTACCAGTTCAGAGTACTACCCTTCGGGATAGCATCTGCACCAAGGGTATTCACGAAAGTACTGGCAGTGGCCCACCTGCGCAGGTTATCCATCCCGGTATACCCTTAACTCGACGACTGGCTCATAACAGGGGATTCTTACGAAACATGCTTCTCCAATACCCAAAAGACCGTAGACCTTTTGTCCCAACTGGGCTTCTCCATCAACGAAAAGAAGTCCAGCTTAGACCCCAGCCAAATCAAACAATTCCTAGGGGCTCTAATTCGAGAGAACCAAGGCCTGCGAGACCACCACTAGATCGTCCCATTGTCCGCTGGCCTGACACCACTGGCTGTAGAGCCACTCTTGCATTGGGCGCATGCATGGTAAAATTTAAGCTCTAGAATGCAAGATAATGCCAACCAGAAAAATCTAGTTAACCCCACTGTACTTTCAGTGATTTAAGACATGTATTAAAAGAAGATTTGTAATAAAAAAAGGTAGATATGCAGATTTTTTGTCACAAACTTCCAGCTCATTGTTATTCGTGATGTTGAAAACATTTGATAAGTGACTTAAAACAACTTTGTTTTGCATATCAAGATAGTATTCATCATGGATATAAACAAATCTTTAAATGGATGCTTTGTGTTGCCCGCTTTAACTAGCACAGATTTTCAAGGTGTTTTGTGAGCTCTTTGAATTGGAAATGTTCCATCATGCATATGAAAAGCTCTGCCACTGATAAAAGAAATGGGTTTTCAACCTGAGCAACTTAGCGGACTTCAGAGCCACCGACGGCGCACGCTGTGTGTGTGACTGCCTACCTTTGACGTGGGAATCTGGCAGTGCTTCAATGTCCGGCCTGAGCCGATTCTATATTTGGCTCAGGAGAAAGACAAAGCGTCAAGGACGCGTTTCTTGAGGCTTTGAACTAAAGGTACACTCTGTACAAATTAATGTATGTGTGCCAATGAATTATACTACACTCCCATCTCTGGGTGGATCATATTCTAAATAAGGGAGATAAGGCCCAGCATTGCCAAATGTTTTTCGGAAGTGGTTTGTGATGAGATCTTAGGTTGCACAGATTCTTTTAGCACCTTAGCAAAATAAATCTGATGACACACTCAAGTAAGGGTGAGCCCCAGTCTTCATGTCTGCTTGGGAATCTGTTTTTGGTCCTGCGAGATCTGGAGACAGACGATTGATGTCTGGAGGTAAGAATTGTGGGTAATGAGAAGGCCATTGCTGGGTGTCCGTGAGCAATAAGAGGTAGCAAAAAGTAAGAGGACAAGGCAAAGTAGATGTGAACCTAGAACTAGGAAATGGATTTAAAGTACCAATGCATGCAGTAAAGAGTATGGGAGATGAAAAAAGTAGACACTGAATTCTGCAAGATAAAGTACCAAAGTGTTTACAAGTGACTCTGTGAAAGCGATTTTTCTGATGTTTATTAATCTGCTTAGAATCACATACGGTGTGCAGTTAAAATGTCAAATCAATAATGTCGAATGCATTAATTTAAAAAAAAATGTCAAAAAAAATGTTGAATATATTTTTTTTTTTATTTCATATGTTTTTTTGGGGTTTGGCTAGTAAAAAAAGGGTTATTTTAAAAAAAAACAGAGGGTTGGGGGGAACCCCCCCCATTTACCCATTTAAAAAAAAATTGACTTTATCGACATTACTGATTCGAAATGAATGCTTTCGAAATTATTGAATTCGAAAATATCACTATAAACCATCACATGCTGTGCATAGTCCGACATCCAGTGGTCACTGCGGAGTATTGCATCTTGTTTTTCGAAAGTCGAAAATGGGACGTCGACATAGGCATGTCTCTAACACTATCCCTATACTGACGTGTAGAATACCCAATATCCCTCACGCATCAAGGTCCCTCAGATTGTTTTTTTCCGCCCAGAATACTGGTCGCCTTAAGCGGAGCTCGTAAGAGACATTGCCATTTACTCGACCCTTGGTCGATTTGTCAGTTATTGTTAACTTATCACCTCCAGCCTTCTTTCGACGGCCACTCAACTTCCCCGCCGAGTCAAGAATCTTCGACGGCGCTGGTTTCGACGGAGGTGATCCTTCGGCGCTGCCGAACACGTGGCCCGGCCTCGCCGGCCTACACAGTAGGAAGAGTGGGGGTCGGATTGGACATCTCTGATTCTTCTAGATTGCCTTTCCTTTTCTCCCTCCTTTCCTTCCGGGTTGTCATCACTGGTTACGTCCTCAGCTATGGAGAGGACTCTTTTAGATTTTGCCCACATTGTAAGGGCAAATTTCCATGGAAGGACAAGCATAAGCGGTGTAACCGCTGCTTACCCCTCGACCACAACGAGGCCGGGTGTACGGCCTATAAGCTCCTTCATCCAAAAACTTTGAAGTAACGCAGGGTCAAAAGGTGGGCAGCCTACGGCATGTCGAAGGCTGATTCCTCGCCTGCGGCGGCCGCCGCCAATCATGACGAGGGGTATAGGGATAACGCTACCCCCGTAACGGACGTTGTTGACCTCTCATCAGAGCGCTCCCGCTCCATCGCGTCTGTCCCCGGTCCCGAAAAGTTCAGCTCTGGCCCTACTTCTGGGGAGGTACATGCCGGCGACGCTGACGCACACGGAAAAGTCACTAAACACACAGCCCACGGCCATTGGTCGATTAAATCGAAGAAGGCCACAGCGCCAACGGAGACGCTGAATCAACCGGCTGCCTCCGCCGACCGTAAGGGCCGGCAGCCCTCCCCGCAACCGCATGCACGCCTAGCGACTGGGCCGTCTTCAACTAAGTGCGCTACCACTAAAACATCCATCGAAACGCCTCGAAAGAAGGCGTCCGTCGACGGCAAGGTTCCGGCTTCGCCGAAAACTGTTCACAACCAGCCCTCGACGGAGAAGTTAGTCGTGGAAAGCATAGCTAGAATAGTCTCCAAAGACTCGCAGAAACGGCTGGTGAAGGATTCGCCGAAGCCCGCCCAAAAGGTCAGGGAGACGCCGAAATCTACGGTGGGTACGCCGGAACCTCCCCCCACGTCGAAGGGAAGACCCAGAGATACGTCCCCATCATCGGTCCCACAAGAAGGTTTCTCAGAGTGCGACAGGGGTATATCCTCCACTTTATGGGAGAGATCTTGACACCTAGAGACAGAGGAGCAAGCCTTTCCTCCACTAGACCGTTTTGTGTCATCCCAGTGGACTAGGGAAAGATTTGAATCATGTATGAACAGGCTATATAGGTTTGAGTCCACTTCTGAACACATTTCACCTAAAAGGCCAAGGGAGGTGCTCCCTCAAGACCCTAGAGCCAAATTCCCAAGACTTTTTGACCCACTTGAGGAAGAATTAGATACATATGCCCTCACTGGAGAGGATCCACACTTTAAGGAAGAGGAAGAATTCTTAAATACTGAAGATTTACAAGACCCTGTAGGGGACTTAGAGGAAGACCCCGACAAGACCCTGTAGGGGACTTAGAGGAAGACCCCGACATATGTGAACCACAGCCCTGGCAGTCCCCAGGGGCGTCGACAGACCCGGATGTTTTAGATCTGGCCTCTCCTCGGACCACACCTGTCAGAGACCCTTCGCCTGTGGACGATCAACCCACATTTAATACAATGCTACGCAAGGCGGCAGCACATTTTCAGATTGATACAGGGGACTACCCCGGAAGTCGATTTTGTTGAAAAAAGAATCAAGGAAAAGCCACCTGCTAGCCAAGCCATACCCCTCCTTGCCTCCATCAAGAGATGCCTCGTTCCCTCTATCTACACCTGCATTAGTTAGAGGTGTCAATCCTAGAATCTAGAAGCTTTTTAGCCCCTCACCTTCTGATCCCTTATATATTAGGGGTCATTCCATACCAGATTCCCTGGTAGTAACCACCACGAGAAAAAAGGCTGGGGTTCCACTATCCACTAGCAAAGCACCTCCGGACAAAGAGGGGAAGAAGCTCTATGCCTTAAGGGAAGAGAATTACATCCTCGGCAGCTTTCACCACGCGTATTGCCAACAATACAACTCTGTTGGCTAGTTACGCCGATGCCCAATGCGGACTGTTGCACAAAGGCCTACAAGAAGTCCCTGAGCCCTTGCGAACCCGCTTATTAGCCACTGTGACAGAAGCAAGACCCCCTAATAAGCACCGTTATGGCAACAGGCGCTTTTTCCGTGGCCAACGACAAACTCAACAACAATACGCCTCAGCCAGCAACTGGTCCTCCCCTCAGGGAAACAGTGGACAGTATGCTCAAAGAGGACAACGTTGTGGCAAGGGAAGAGGTAGGCCTCACTCCTAGAGGCTTTCCGGGTACCACCACCAAATGAGCCGAAAATTTGGGTCACCTCCCATGCATCTCTGGTCGAGGGCCGGTTAACATAGTTTCTGCAAGCATGGGAGGGAATTACCACAGACCTTGGGTACTGTCTACAATAGCCCACGGTTACTGTATCAAATTCAGTCTGTCCCCAACATTCAGACCCACAAAGGGAAGACGTCTATCACCAGAAACCTCTCCATCCTTCTTCAGGAAGTCGAATTGCTGCTGGAAAAGGGAGCCATAGAGGTGCCTCTATCACAGTTAAAGGAGGGTATTTATTCAGTGTACTTCCTTGTACCCAAAAAGGATCTAACCATGCGCCCTGTATTAGATCTGCGCCCAGCGAACGAATTTGTAAAACCACAAAAGCTTCGGATGGTGACTCTACAGGAAGTAATCCCCCTGCTCACACAGGAGGATTACATGGAAACACTGGAAATGAAAGATGCATACTTTCATATTTCAATGTTGCCAGCGCACAGGAAATATCTCAGGTTCATGATAGAAGGCAAACACTATCAGTTGAAAGTGCTACCCTTCGGCATAGTCTCAGCGCCAAGGGTATTCACGGAGGTAGTGGCAGCGGCACACCTGCACAGGTTGTCCATTCCAGTCTATCCTTACCTGGATGACTGGCTCATAACAAGGGATTCTTATGAAACATGCTTCACAAACAACCAAAAGACTATAGACCTCCTGTTCCACCTGGGCTTCTCCATCAACGAAAAGAAGTCCAGTCTAGACCTCAGCCAAGTCAAGCAATTCCTAGGGGCTCTAATTCGAACAAAGGACGGCCTCGACTTCCCCTACAACGAGAGGGTCCAAAACATGCTGTTTCAGATCTCCCAATATGTAGCCGGTCAAAAGGTGACGGTATGCAAAGCCATGCGATTGCTAGGAATGATGGCGTTGTGTATTTATTTGGTCCCTCACGCGTGCCTGCGCATGCGCCCAATGCAAGAGTGGCTCAACAGCCAGCGGACAATGGGACAATCTAGTGGTTGTCTTGCAAGCCTTGGTTCTCTCGCTGCGGCGGTGGTCGAAGGAAAACCTTGTGTTGGGGAAATCTTTTGCCAGCCCCGCAGTGGAAGCCACTCTTACCACAGACACATCCCTCACAGGGTGAGGGGCTCACCTATCCCATCAGACTGCACACTTAGTTTGGACTCCAATTGTGGCATCCAAACACATAAACCTGCTGGAATTATTGGCAGTCTTCAAAGCACTGAAGGCTTTCCAGAAACTCCTACAAGGAAAGACAGTGCTGATTCTTACAGACAGCACCAAAGCCATGTATTACCTGAACAAGCAAGGGGGCACTCACTCTCTAGGACTGTCCAAGCTGTCCCAGAACATCTGGAAGTGGGCTTTCAAACACAACATGTACCAGGGGAACTCAATCTTCTGGCAGACGGACTCAGCAGAGACTTCCCTCTACCAGCAGAGTACGAATGGCGATTACAGGAAGACATCGTCTCCAATGTTTTCGCAGAATGGGGCTTCCCAGAGATCGACCTGTACGCAACTCTGGAAAACACACAATGCCAAGATTACGCCTCCAGGTACCCCCAGAACCGCTCCAAGGGGAACGGCCTCTGGATAACATGGTCAGGGAAATTTGTCTATTGCTTTTCCCTCCCCGACTCCCCTTCTCAACAAGATAGTGCACAAAATGCACCAGGAACCAGTTTCCATGATACTGGTGGCCCCCATGTGGGGCCGCCAACCCTGGTTCGCTCATCTGATGGAGATGTCACTGTCTCCTCCAGGGAAACTGCCCTGCCCGTACAACATTTTGTCACAGGACAGGAGCCGAATGCTGCATCCATGCCCACAGACCCTGAACTTGGCAGCCTGGCACCTGAGGTCATAGAATTTGGACATTTACAGCTCCCTCAGAGATGCATGGACATTCTCAGAGAGGCTAGGAAACCGAACACTCATTACTGCTACTCTAGTAAGTGGAAACGGTTCGTCATCTGGTGTAACTCAAAGGGCATCAACCCCGTTGACTGCTCTCCCACTCATATTTTGTTTTATACCTGACTCACTTACTGGACTCAGGATTAGTCTTTAATTCTATTAAAGTTCACCTAGCTGCGCTCTCCGCCTACGCTACGTCTCAACATAAGGTGTCATGGTGGAAGGTTCCAGTCATTAAAGCCTTCATGGAGGGAGTGAAAAGAATTCCCTCTCCTATATCTAACCCAGCTCCCGGATGGGACCTAAACATTGTGTTAACCAGATGGAGGCAAAAAGTCCTGTTTTTCAGAACTGGAAATCTATGGTCACTTTGAAAATTGAATGTTGGCTGGTTTCAGGATCTCACTCTTAAGACTGCTTTCTTGATAGCTATCACCTCCATTAGGAGAGTGAGTGAACTACAAGCGCTCTCCATCTTAGATCCCTATGTAACAGTTCACAAAGATAAGGTGGTTCTACGCACACACCCTAGGTTTGCACCGAAATTCATTTCCAAGTTCATTCTTTGGGGGAAAAGAGCCTACACATACTAGATGTGCGGAGGGCAGTCATGTTTTATATGGAAAGAACTAAGAAAGACTAATCAGTTCTTTGTCTCAGTGGCAGCAGGAAGAAAAGGGGATGCAGTCTCCAAATCCACTATCTCTAGATGGATTGTCCGCTGCATCACTCTCTGTTACACTCTTGCTAAGAGAGAACTACCCTTCAAGCCTAGAGCACATTCTACTCGAGGCACTGGGGCATCCATAGCGTTCATTGCAAATGTTCCCCTAGAGTCCATTTGCAAAGCGGCAACCTGGAGTTCTGTAAACACCTTCACAAAACACTATTGTCTAGATGCTCACTCTAGATCTGATTCTCAGGTGGGACAAGTGGTACTAAGACACCTTTTTTCTACTGTTCCTTCTCACAACCCACCTCCAACTCCGGGTACTGCTCGCTAGTCTATGCACAGCATGTGATTCTAAGCAGATTAATAAACATCAGAAGACATGCATTACTTACCGTAAAAATTTCTGATGGTTGTATCTGCTTAGATTCACATGCGCCCACCCTTCCTCCCCGCTCGGAAGGAAGGAACATAGACGTTTTATTACTTTCTCTCTTTTCTGTACTCGCTTACGTTAGACATAAGGCTCCCTCATGACAGAGAAAATACAAACAGAGGGACTTCGACGCGTGAGGGATTTTGGGTACTCTACACGTCACTAGAGGGATAGTGTTACAGACATGCCTATGTCGACGTCCCCTTTTCGACTTTCGAAAAACAAGATGCAATACTCCGCAGTGACCACTGGATGTCGGACTATGCACAGCATGTAAATCTAAGCATATACAACCGTCAGAAATGCTTTTACGGTAAGTAATGCATGTCATCTGAATGCTTAAACATTGCCTATGGAAAACAAAGTGGATTTCTTTACTATGTGGATAAGTGGCTTTTTTTCATGAGTCGAAATGACATCCTGAAAATACTGGATGATGAAGTATCAAAGTGTTTAACAGCGACTCTGTGAAAGCGATTGATCTGAATACTTAAACATTGCATCTGGAAAAATTCTCAAATAGATAAGCGACTTTCTTTCATTAGTTGAAATGCCATCCTGACAGTACTGGGAGATGAAGTACTAAAGAGTTTGCCACCGACTGTGAAAGCGATTGCTATGAATATTTAAACATTGCATATTGAAAACACAGGTGATTTTTTGATAAGTGACTTTTTTCATGAGTCAAAATGCCATCCAGACAATATTGAGAGATTAACTACCAAAGTTCACAGGCGACTCTGTTAAAGTGATCGATTTGAATGCTTAAACTTTGCATAAGGAACATGAGCCAATTTCCTAAAGATGTAGATAAGGGACTTCATTTCATGAGCCAAAATGCCATCCTGACAATACTGGGAGCGGAATTAGAGAAGTGTTTGCAAGCGGCTATGAGAAAGCGGTTGATCTGAATTCTTAAACTTTGCATGAGGAAAATGAAGCAAATTTGCTAAGGATGTAGATAAGAGACTTTCTTTCATGAGCCAAAATGCCTTTGTGACAATACTAAAGCAATTTCCTGTTTGAAAAAGTTAAATAAAACCTTTGAAAATAGAATTAACTGTTAATGTGAACTTATTTCGCCGGTTCTCCACGATACTATGTCGGGAGTGTATTGTCAGCACCACACAATGTGTATGTACTAGATCAACACCACACATTCATAGGCTTTTCAGCACAAAGTGCCATCGCTACACGGAAGGTGGAGTACATTATTAGCAGCACACACAGAAGAGTGAACTGTTGCATTGACACAACGTTGTATACTGTCTGCACCACACAAAGAAGACTGCACACTTATCAACACCACACATGGTGTTGCGTACACTGGCAGCACCCCACCTAGCAATTTGTATCCATCATTTTCAAGCACTGAGCCCAACTTTCAAGAGTGTTTGGAAACACGCACAACTGCTATATATAACGAACATGTGTCCTCCTTTCTTCAGGACTACAATATCCAACATCAAGGATGAGATGAGGAAGCTTCATGCACAAAGCAGCCTGCCCCGCCCCGCCGCCAGGAAGGAGAGAAGCCGTAAGTGCCAGCAAGGCTCCCTCAATCTGAGGGCAATGTCAGAGCAATGCCGCACCTCACAGACAATGTTCTTACACTTTTTAATTACATTGGCAGCAGCACAGTTTCTAGCATGGGCTCCCTCAGAGGATCTCTTTCAGCATGGCAACTGGCATTGTGGGACACACCCACATGACAATTTGCAGGAAGCCCACTTACCTTGTCAGAATGTATAGTTTTTGTGCCCAGATTATTGTTCCACAATCTGTACAAGGCAGTCCAGGCTGTATGCCCCCTTCAGCTGTTATTTGGTATATTCTCGTTATATTAGTCTCACGCTTGGTGGGCTGCACACTTTCACTGTCGGGTGTCATTTGATTTCTTTTGATTGCCCAAGTGTGATTATGATTGTTATTCCATCACAATTATTATATCACAATTAAGATATGTACAAGATTTAAAGTAGAGCACTAACCCATGCACTTTCAGGGAGCCCCATTAACACCATGCAAGAAGGTTTGAGCACATGATAAATTATCACACTATCTTATTTACAAACACACATCAAACGTGGCTCCATGTTGGTCAACAGATATGAGAATTAGTAGCCATACGAAAAGGTCCAGGGTGCCTTGTAGAACTGCACGTAATATGAGCAAACTTCACTGCACTGTTACATATGCATTTCATGTATGGTTGGAGACAAACAAAATTCAACTAGAGGCACAATGAGTGGAAACTCATGGCATAGAAAAGTACCTTGCACTGTTTGTACATAAAAGACACAAGGCGTCATTACAAGGTTGGTGGTGTGGCAAACACTGCATAAGGGACAGGAGCGCAGATGCATTTGTCCTTACTCCATAGGCCCCAAACCACCACCATCTAGAAGCAATAAAGCTGGGAGGAAATATAAGTACTTTAAATGAGGAAGGGATTTGAAAAATGGCTCTTCTGGGAGCAGAACCTTGGACCGGGCTGTCCAGAAGTTCTTGAGGCCTGCTAAGAGATTTATAGGGAGGGTTATAGTGGTATGAGCTGCTAAATTCCTCTTAGGCTGAACTCTTTGGAGTTCATTGGCACAGGTGGATAGGATAGGATAGGTATATACAAATGACTCGGAGTCAGAGGCTTCCTTATCCTGTCTTCGCCTGACTGCTTTGTAACACCATTTAGACATAAACAATGTATTCAAATTAATTAACCCTATGGTCTGAGTCCCTATGTCTAGCTAAATGTCCCTATATTTGTTAATTGGCCCTCTCTACAGGTAAGGGGCTCTCCCTCGGTGGTTACTAATATTACACCTATCAAGGGTACACAAAAAAGGAGGTGAAGTCTCTCCCTATCCTTGCTCACTACTTTCCTGTCTGCTAAAATGTTGCACACATCATCAAGGTAGATATTTTTACTTTATTGTCATCTCCTTGGATCTGTGTGGCTTACCGTACTCAAAGCCTTGATTTTACTAATCAAGGAATTTATAAAACCAAAAAACAGCTACCAATCTTGTTGGGGCTGCTTATCTTAAAAGGATGCTACTATGTCTGTGCCGTGTCTACTGTCAGAAACTGTTGCTGAAGGATCCTGCAGGAGTGAAGCTGGCCCTCCAGACCCCCTAAGCCTGCCAGCCAACAATACTGATTCTATAAAACTATTGGACAGGCAAACCCAAGGGGAAGGGGGAATGGAGAAAACAATACAGGAACTCCTACTGCAGGCACTTCTGTCTGTCTTCACAGGAATGTCTTTTGTGTTTATACAGTTGAGAACCTAAAATGAGAAGGCAATCTTTTTAAATATATTTTCTAACTCTCTACACATGACTAAAGCTTTCTTAACAACACTGTTCTAGTTACCTGTAGCCTAAGATTGATAGCTTTTAGGCTGTTTCCTTACGTGTCTTTTATATTGACTGCAGACTACTGTAAAATGCTTTTCTTCACAAAGATTTGTAATGTCAATATTCAAAAAGTACTTCTTCTTCAGTTCTTTTTTTCACTTAATACTCTTTCCTTTAGCACACGAATAATTGTCCTTAAATAAATAAATACCCTTAAAAAGATGTACTGCTAATACTAATCTTAGTCTTTGGTAACTTTTAAAATTTAGAATATTGTTTCTTTCTTCATTAAAATACCTGGTGCTGTATTTGAAAAAAGAATAATCCGATTAGGATGTCTGAAATAACAAAAATCGGAAAAAATAACCTCCAACTGGAAAGTCTATTAACTCCAAAGTCTCTTGTAAGAAGCGTTACGGAGATAACGGAAAAATCAACGAAATCCAAAATGGCTGCAAAGCATGCACAACGTTGTATCCAAAATGGCCGCGACGCACGCACGACGTCGTAGGGTCCTTTTCGCTAATCGCACGCATAGAACAACATGCAATGTACGTGTAGACTGATAGCTTGCGTCTTGCGCCCGGTGTAACAAATAACAACAAGTTAGTAACGTTAATAAATGTTTTGGAAGTTAATAACACGGCGAATCAGAACCGCACACCCTATTAATTGTAATTAGCAAAAAATACACGTGAAATTGAATATTACATCAAAAACCCAAATAACAAAATTTACAGTTCCAAATTCAGTTTAAAAACTTGAGTTGTTAAATTACAAATTCTTGAATCCTTTACAAAATAAATTCTAAAGATCCAGATAATCACTTAGCTTATTCTTTTTCTTGTGGACAGGATACTGAGCTGCACTACAATCAGACTCTCTTGGGTTTTTCTTTCTTCTGCTGCAGTCTTCTAACTATGAGTGGGTATTATACTTAGATGAGATTAAAACTAAAAATATTCAGTAGTCTACAACTATTAAATAAAAACTGTTACTTTAATTACTGGAGCTAACTAAAACACGTCTTACTCGGAAAGAAACTTTAATGAAAGGCAGTTTAGAATTATAGAAAAGATTCCAAGTGACAACACAATGTTGACTGCAATTGTCTAAGCCAGTCACTGCTGAAAAGGTGTTCCACCATCTTGGCTTGGGAGAATTACATATTTCTAAATGAAAATCAGTTAAGGGAAGATAAACTATGAAAATTACTACACTCAAACCAGAATCTTCCTAATACTTAAACCAACCTCCCCTTCTAGTTCTCCAGAAAGAATGCCTGAAACGCCCAAATCTCCTAGGCCCTTGCAAGTATGAAGTAAATAATGTGGAAACCTGACATCTACCACTTCCGTTTGTATCGAACACGGAAGCTAGGTCATCACTCCTGGATCTGTTGTCAACCGGTTTCAAGGGTATCTCATTACTTCCCGCTTTCTTCAGGACATATACTAATTTCAGCGTTACTGGTCTCAATTCTTAATAACAGAACAGCAGAGCAGAAAGACAACAACAACAAGAATGGTGACTATTCGTGTCCTGTGAGGCCACATTTATAGATTGTGGATCCTTTTCCCCAATTTTCTGTTGGCCGTGGCATTCTGGTCACGTGCCCTAAAGGGGAAGAGAAAGAGAAAAGGGGGAGGTGTTTGTTTGTTTTAATCTAGTGTGTGTAATACTTATTTATTAATACCACATATGGTTGCATATGAGGGAGGATTTCTCACCTGTCTTTTCTTTTGTACAGATGATCTTATGTGTGCTTTTCCCAAACGTGTGATTCAGGTATCTGTGAAACATTCAAATATTTGTTTTGTATTTATTTTTTATAGGAATATCCTTTTTGTCTCACCACTGCTTACATGGTGTGTACCTGTATCGTCCAGGGTCTGTAATTTCCTATTCTCCGGTTCTTTTCAGCAGAACTATTGTGTATGTGACCGAGAAGAATATTGATTGATTGATTGATTGATATTTTATTATTATCGCGCTCGTACACAACTGTTTCAGAGCACGACAAGGCAAGGGTCAGGAGAGGAACAGGGGAGAACAAAAACAGTGATCTTACTAGGCCCAGTGACATTGAGAACGCGCAAGTGCATGGGAGAGGGGGAAGGGGAAAAGTGCATGGAAGGGGGAGAAGTGGAAAGTGCGAAGCAGAGGAGAAACAGATAAATAACAATAAAATAATAAAGGCAACAAACAGTGGTAATGCAGACAGCAATTTGCAAGTGCTAGGTTTAAGGCAGCAGACAGGGTAGGTCTGATAAGTGCAGGAAGAAAAAGGGGGGCTGTATGGGTACAGATACAGACCCCAGTGCAAGGGGGGCCCGGAGGCAGTGCGGGAGGGTGGCAGGATGAGCAGGTACCTGGGCCTAAAAGACAGAGGGTGGCCAGGTGCACGGTGCCAAGAGAGAACAGATCAGCAGGGGAGAGGGGGAGCGAAGGCAGAAGAAAAGAGGAAGGTCTTGAGATGCTTCCGGAATCGGAGATGGTTCTCCTCAAGTTTTAGAGTGGCAAGGGAGGCTGTTCCAGAAGGAAGCCCCAGCCGAAGACAGAGATCTACCTCCAGCTCGTTTCTTAGAAAAACGACTGACCCTGAGTGAGTTGGAGGTAGAGGAGCGAAGAGCTCGAGAGGAGAGGTATTTGCGGAGGGATAGCTGAAGGTATTTTGGACCCAGGCCCCAGAAAGCCTTGTGGACAATGCAGAGGGTTTTGAATTTAATCCTTGTATCCACTGGGAGCCAGTGGAGAGATTTCAGAGCTGGAGAGATACGATCCCAGGGCTTGAGGCCAAGGACAAGTCTTGCAGTCCTGTTCTGGATTAGTTGCAGAGGGCGGAGAGTACAGGCAGGTAGATTTAGATAGAGGCTGTTACAATAGTCCAAGCTAGAGAGAACCAGGGCTTGAGATACCATGAGCTTCTGAGGGAAGGAGAGGAAAGGCAGAGTACCTCTGAGGAGGTGCAGTCGGAAATTTTACTTTTTAGAGACCTCAGAGATGTGGGCGGAGAAGGAAAGAGTGGAGTCAAAGATGGCCCCGAAGTTCTTAGCCTCGCAGGTGGGGGTAGGAGGGCCAAGGGAGGCCGGCCAGAGAGTGAGGGGAAGGATGGTGAAGGTGTGCCGATGAGGAGGATCTCCGTCTTGCTGGCATTCAGACAAAGATCATTGGCGGCACACCAATCTTGAATGGCAGTTAGGCAATCGGAGATGAGAGAGGGAGAGGAGGTGGCAGAGGGCAGCCTGAAAATGAGTTGAGTGTCGTCAGCGTAGCACTGGAAATTTGAGCAAAAAATGGCAATGCAGTGGACAAGAGTTGTCAGGTATTGGTTGAAAAGCCAGGGCGAGAGGTTAGACCCCTGGGGAACACCACAGGTAGAGAGAAAGATAGATGAAAGGAAGGACCCAAGTTAGACCTGGGAGGGTTGATCTGAGAGGAAAGAGGTCAGCCAGGCCAGAGCCTGATCAGTGATACCCAGGTTTTCATCGAGACGGTTGAGCAGGATGGTATGGTTGACCGTGTCGAAGGCAGAAGAGAGATCGAGGAGGATGAGGACAGAGGGAATGTTAGAGTCAAGGTTGGTGAGCAGATCTTCACGGATGCTTAGGAGAGCAGTTTGCATGCTTCTGGCAGCTCTGAAGCCAGACTGGTGGTCATGGAGACAGCCAACAGAATTGGAATGAAGGTTAAGCTGAGAGATGGCCAACTTTTCCAGGAGTTTGCCAAGAAAGGGAGTAATGGAAATTGGGCGATAGTTAGCTGGACAAGAAGGATCAGCTGTGGGTTGCTTGAGAAGAGGATGCACAAAGGAGTGCTTCAGAGGGGAGGGGAAGGACTCAGAGGCAAAGGAGTGGTTGCAAAAATCAGCAAGGGCCGGAGCGAGGGTGTCAATGTGGTCTTTGATGGTTTTAGAGGAACAGGGATGAACCTGTTTTGAAGAGGCTTTCATAGATCGGACTTGTCTAGCAACCTCGTCAGGGGTGAAAAGAGGAAAGGACGAGAAGGTTGGTGGGAAGGTGGCTAAAGGAGGGTCAGCAAGCACAGATGGAGAGGGAAGAGGAGGAGTGTGGGTGGGGAGGGTGGACTGGATGTCCTGGGTTTTTGAAATGAAGTGAGAGGCAAGGGCATTGCAAAGAGCCTGGGAGGCAACAGGAGGGGTAGAGAATGCAGCAGGGTTGGCCAGCTCCTTGCAGATTTTAAAGAGTTTGGCCGAGTTGTTAGATGCCGCAGAGCCACGAGCTTGAATATGGGCTCTCTTCTTGGTGAGGATAGAGAGTCGGTATTGCCTTTGTAGCAGGCGACAGGCCAGTTTGTCAGAGGATGAACAGGAAGTCCTCCATTTCCTCTCAAAAGCCCTACACTTACATTTAAGTGTAGTTAGGTCAGAGTCATACCAGGAATTGCACTTGGCTTTGGACTTCAAACGGATCCTCATGACAGGGGCAAGAGCATCAAGCGTATCAGAAATTGAAGCGTAGAGCAGAGACAGGGCTGTATCAGGATGAGAGACAGCCAAAGGTGGAGGGGGAGAGAAAGTGGCGGCAAAAGCCTCAACTGACACACGCTTCATGGGATGGATGTCCGAGAAGGTAGGTGGCAGTGTTGGGGTAGGCTTGGCTTGGGGGAAGAGAGGGAGAGATGAGATGAGAGGAGGGAGTGATCGCTCCAGGAGAGAGGCGTGGTCAGAGGGATGCAGAGGGGGAGGTCAGAGGAGATCAAGACATCCAGTGTGTGCCCTGCAGAGTCAGTCGGGCCAGAGGGGAGGATGGACAGGGAGAGGGAGTCGCAGAGGTCACGGAAGAGTACAGAGGGGGAGCAAGGAGATTCTAAATGTATATTTAGGTCACCGAGGAGGAGTTGCCCGGTGGTAGAGGCCAGGAGGGAGGACGAGAGGTCTGCCCACTCAGAGAGAAATGAGGTGATTTGACCAGGAGGCCGGTAGATGGTAACCACAGTAAGAGAATGGGTAGGCGAGAGAGAAAGCCTACAGACAAGGCATTCAAAAGAGAAGTAGGTCTGAGTGGGAATGATAGAGGCAGGAATCCACTCAGGAAAGATCAGGGCTACCCCCCCCACCGGACCGGGAGGATCTGAGTGCTGGGAGGATCTTGTAGCCATCAGGGAGGAGAGTGTCAACGCTCGTAACAGAGCTGGCCGTGAACCATGTCTCAGTAAGACCAAGGACATCAAGGTCTAGTTCTTCAAGGAGGTGGCAGATGTCAGAGGAGTGTTTGACGGCAGAGCAAGAGTTGAGAGTGGCAATATGAAGAAGGTTGCCAGCCTTAAAGACCTTCCGGGGAGGGGTACAGATCAGAGGTACCCCCTGCAGAGGAGAAAGAGCCCTAGGAGGGCAGAGGAGGAGGAGAGAGAGGGCAAGGTAGCCAAGGGGGAGAGGAGGGGACAGCAGGAGATGAGAGGAAATTGATGAGGCGAGGGAAGCGCCTATCAAAGAGGAGGAGATTGGCCTGAGGGCCTTGGACCATGACAGTGCCATTTAGGTAGACATTAATGATGACTTTAGAGGAGTCGAAGGAAGCCATGAGAACTTCCCAGCGAGTGCCACCATTAATGGGAGAGGAGGAGATAGGGCAGAGCACAGAGACCATAAGTCCATAGATCTGGGGAAGGAACGTCAAAGAGGACGTCGGTAAGGGTCTGTCTGGCGGAAGCATTGGAGTAGGTGTCGGCGATAGGAAGACCAGGATTAGAGGCCAAGATATCCTTTTTGAACTATATGATATGATAAACTAACCATGGCAGAGGCAACATATTTAGCCTTTGCAGAAGAGCTAGTAGAGGGAATACTAGCAAATCCCTCAATCTTAGTGGAACGAACTTGAGGCACTACACAAAAATCTCATAAGAACCGAGTTGCATGGTGTAATAATGACAGAGTACTTGAGGTCCCATATAGCCCCCAATGGTCTAATCATCAAAATAGAGCCCAGACTATTCCTTGATCACATACAATTCAGGAAGGATTGGAGTTTCATGGCAAATAAATGTACGGGGGATTGGATCTAGATGCCCGAGCTACCAAAACCATAGTGTGCAATTACCTAAAAAGCATGGCTGCATTCGATGCCACAATGAAGGAGTTCAAAGAGTTTAATTCCAACAAAGAAATTATGAAATTAAAAAAAGACATAGCTTTTTCACATGAAAAGAAATACCCGTACACAACCAACGAATATTATGAAGCAATGGCCCACAGAGAGGGAGGCGATATCAACAGAGAAGTAGACCCAAGCCAAATAACTGGACCTTATCAAGTGGAAGCTCAGATGAGGACTCTGGAAGAACCAACAAGAATCTCTGCTTCGAGGATATAGAACAAAACAGAAGTGGGAACAGTCTGGGTTTTCAGGGACCAAGAGAACGAGACAGACAAAGAGGCTGGTGGCAGGAACAATCCACCAAAGTGACCAGGAACCGATGGAGGGGGTGGTACGAGCGCAATGACACACAACAATAAGGGAACAAAGACAGAAAAAACACAATGAAAAGAAAGGACAGTCACTAGTAGTCAAATTATCGGACATCATATTGACACAAGACCATCTAAGTGTGTAACAAAAAGGCCTGTCTTTTGTCCCCATGGCCAAACACAATCCTTTTCAAACAAGAATCGAATTGACACAACTCATGAGAAAAATCTGCTTAAAACAACACTTTGTGAAGAGTACGTATGAAGGAGCACAGGATGTAACTAACCTACATAACAAGTCATCTTATTTCTCACCGTCCCATGCAGTCACAGCGGAATCGACAACATTCGAGAATCTTTTGCTGAAAAAACTGGCTGAGATAGAGAAAGAAGAAAGAAGAGCCTTCTCTAATATGAACAGAGGTGAATCTACAGCTCTAAAAGAATTACAAAACAAGGAAGCATTAGTTATAAAATCTGCGGATAAAGGTGGAGCGATAGTGCTTATGAACACCAAGGACTACCCGAATATGGTGAACACACTGATACAAGACAGAAATACATACCATAGGTTAGGTTCAGATCCAACAGAAAAATTGAGACACCATATCAATCTGATCATTGAAGAAGCTGAGGGAGAAGGCTACATAAGTCAGAAGGAGGCGGGGGGCGTGGCTTAAGAGCCATGCAGTAGGACACGCTTCCGAAGGGCTCCTGCCGATCCGTTATGATCCTGTGTACTAACTGTGGCTATATTTATTTTTTTATTTTTTACATTTGTAAAGCGCACTGCAGCCCGGAGGCATAGAGGTGCTGAAAGCGGTGTGTAAGAAGGATTGATTAATGGTTACAAAAAAGCCGCCCCGGAAGAGTTCTTAGACTATACATACAGTGTTACAGATACATGGGTCCTAGGTAGCGGGCAAAAAACAGGCACATTATTTGAAGAGACTAGTCTTGATGGCCTTGCGAAAGGCAGTGTGAGAGTCAAGTAGTCTGATGTGCGGTGGAAGGGAGTTCAAGAGGGTGGCTGCCATGGTGGGGAAACTAGTGCCACCAGCACGCACTCTGCAGGTTTTTGGCACAGTTATCAAGTTGGAATAGCCCACTCTGGAGGGTCTAGAGGGATAGGGTTTAGAAAATCTCTGGACGAGATAATTAGGGGCCTGATCATGAAGACATTTGTGCGTGAGGGCAAGGGTTTTGAACAAGATTCTTTCCTTGACCGGTAGTTAGTGGACCGGACGCCTGAGGTCAGAGATGTGGTCCCTGCGTGATAGTCCAGTGGCGGCCCTTAGGGAATTGTTTTGGACTAGTTGAAGTTTAGCAAGGTTTTTTCCTGCAACCCTATTAGAAGGGCGTTGCAATAGTCCAATCGTGAGCCAATGATTTCCCCGCGATAGTTAGGCAAATATGACACGTTTGTGCATTTAAATTGCTGCCTGGATGCATGAAGTGGCCGTGCAGACAGGCAATCGATCTGCAGACTGGAGGGAATCAGATCGCCTGAAATATGTGCAGCAGAAAGTCTGTGACACGATAAGATGTGGGCGAACAAGATGGCGGAGGCTGGACAACAAAGGATTTGGTAGTTGCTGATGGAGGCAGCGCGGCTCTGCAGTGGCGAGTCACCGGTGGACGCTGCGCACCAGAGCGAGTATTGCTGACTAGTCCGGAGCCGCAGGTGACCCGTTAAGATCCAGCATAAGCGGCTTATCGGATTGTGGCGGAGCCCTGGGGGTGCCGGGACTGTGAGTAGCATGGCGTATGTCATCGCTGCTGCGGGTGCGGCATCACACCCACCGAAGAGCCACGGATGTTGTATTAATGAGGGGCAGTGTTCCGCTGTCCCAGCCCACAATGTGACAGGTCTGCCACGGCCCAGTCAGCTGTACCAATTGAATGTAAAGCCGAGATAGACCAGTGGAGTAAACTAAAGAAGCTTGGGAATGAGGCAAGAGCAGACACTGCGCAGCTTCCACTGTGGTCTGCCTGTATTAATTTGCGACTGCGAGGTGCTATGAACTGTGAGCGTTTTCCACTCTGGTCCGCTCACAAGAGCGAACGCTGCTGACTGCATGAGGGAAGCAACACGACGTGGGGTCCCATTACAGTCCTTCACTAAATGAGGAGCGAGGCCTGACTGATGTGCAGGGCGCTTCCATTGTAGTCTGCTCGATGGTGGGAGGTGTTGTCTGCATGTAACATTCAGCTGCAAGTCCGGCCCATGCTGATGCAAAAAATTGTCAAATATGCCCCTCATGAATAAGAGCAGTGCACAGCTGTTATAAAGGCAAGGGGAAGGAGACACCCCCTAGCCTGTGCAGTAGGCAAATAGCGGGGCACAGTGAAGCGTGCCTGACGGAGAGCGCCACAACTACCACGAAGGGGAAGGAGGGAACGGTGACCTGGCGGAGCCTGAGACTGATACATGTTGGGCCAGCACTAGTACCCAAACAGAACTATAAGCACTGGGGGGTGCGCCCATGGAACCAGACCAACAGTGGCTGGGGCACGCAGACTGAGCGGACGGACCCGCCCAAGCACAACTACATGGGAGGACACAGCCCACTCCAGGAGCAGATTTGGTTGCTCAAGGGAACTCTTAACACTGCCTGTTGGGGCCCTGGCACCAGAAGCAGTCAAGTCTAGCCAAGACCAGAGGCCACACGTTGCGGGGCTCGCATACACAGCCCTGACACACCGAGATGGCTAATAAACTGCCTAGAGCGAAGGGCAAGCAACCCACGCTTGATGAATACGCCAGATCACCACCACGGGCAGAAGGAGCCAGGAGCAAAGACAAAACCCTCTCTGGGGGTATGGACACTGTGGGAAAAGACCAGGAGATCCTTGCTGCGATTGCAGACCTAAAAGTGGCTTGGGAGACCAAACTAGGATTGGCCATGAATGAGCTGAAGGCGGCTCTAGAGCTCAAACTCGGGGCAGTACAAGACGAGGTGAACCTCCTCCGGTAAAACATCAGAGCGCTGGCTGAACGCACAGGTGACCTAGAAAAAGAGGTGGCCCCGAACACAGCGGTGTGCGCAGCCCACAAATCTGAACTTCAGGCTCTAGTACAACGCGTGGGCAACCTGGAAAGTAGGGCGGAGGAGGCAGAGGGACGCGCCCGAAGGAATAACATACGCATCATCGGACTGCCGGAAGGAACTGAGGGACCTAACCCTACGGAGTATATCAAATCAATGCTACTGCAGGAAATACCCGGGACTGCTGACCCAGGGGTTTGCCATGGAAAGAGCGCATAGGGCCCTGATGAGGAAGCCGCTACCAGGAAACTCCCCCAGGCGGGCGACAGCTAAGATTCTGAACTATCGTGACCAGGAGAAGATCCTTGAGCACTTCCGGAAGGGTGGAACGATACAAAGGGCGTTGGCAAACATAACTGCATATCCGGATTACACCCTGCAGGTGCAACGCCGACGCATGAACTTTGGGGCCGTGAAAAGAAGGCTGCGTGAAGCAGGTCACAAGTATATGCTGATCTACCCGGCAAAACTGAAAGTGTTCCACAAGAGCAGAACATTGTTTTTTGAAACCCCGGAAGACGCCACGGAATGGCTAGACATGCAGAGCTGCCCTCAAGAATCAGGCATCCAGAAGGAAGACGGCGCAGATAAGTAACGTGTGACTGTGGCACCTACGGTGTCGCAGTCTAAGACATTGGGACTTGAATATAGCAAGGGACATAGCCCGCTGGAGGCGTGAGACCAGGGCTATACCTAGATGCATGATCTTTGTGTAAGTGGGACTTAGCTAATGGTGTAGGAGCCTAAGGCAAGTAAAGTTCTGTCCAGGAACTTTAAAAATATTGAAAGAGCCGACTTACAACTCTGCATCAATAGCATCTTAGCTGACATTAATGAAAAAGAGTCATGTGACACCATAATCAAAAAATATGATCAGCAGATTCTCACGTTAATCAACCAGAAAGCACCCAATCGAGAAAAAACTGTAAGGCCCAACCTTAACCATCAAAAATGGTTTTCGCCTGAACTCATCTCTCTTAAGAAAGAAAAAAAACGTAGTGAAGTTGAATGGCTTAAAAACCAAACAGAGGACCACAAAACAAGCTGGAAGTCACTAGAAAAATCCTACAAAACAAGGATCAACGAGGCGAAAAAGAAATATTTCAACAGCCAAATTGAAGCATCATCCAATTCAGCCAGTAAGCTATTCGACATTCTTAAATCCTTAGAAAAACCTAAGGCGTTGGCCCCGGAATTTATTCCATCACAAACTGAATACGAAAATACTCACGCTGCATTTGCGAATAAAATATCCAAAGCCAGAGAACGAATTACATTATCACAAGCCAATAAACATTAACGTAGCCTACCTGCAGAACAACTAATAATAACGGGCAAGGAGAAGTTTCAATTTCAATCCATCTCTTCAGAAATTATGTTAAAAACGTTAGCAACTATGAAACCATCCTCCTGCGCTGAAAATCTACTCCCGCCTAAAATCATCCTACAATATCCCGAAATTTATGCGCAACTCTTTACTAGAATTGTCAACACCTCATTTCGGGACCAAGTAGTACCCAACAATATAAAAAAGGTTACCGTCACACCCCTGGTTAAAAAACCGACCCTTGACCCTCGCGACCCTAACAACTTAAGACCCATCACAAACTGTAATTTCACACTTAAAGTACTAGACAAAATAGCAACAGCCCAACTCCAAGAATATGTGGAAAGCCACGAGATTCTACACCCTCAACAATCTGGCTTCAGAGCTGTGCACAGCACTGAAACCGCCATGCTGGACTTACAGTCCAAAATGTCGGAAATTATGGACCAGGGAAAGGCTGGCTTACTAATCTTGCTAGATCTAAGTGCCGCCTTTGACCTGCTTGACCACAAGCTCCTGAAACAAGCACTGGAGAAGGTCGCTAATTGTTCCAAGGAATCTATAAGCTGGTTAACATCCTTCCTAGAAAACAGAATATATAGAGTACACTGGGGCGACAAATTCTCCTCTGAATTTAACATCTTTTGCGGAGTTCCACAGGGAGCTAGTCTATCCCCTTTGCTCTTTAATCTGTACATCCGGTACCTATGTGAGCTACTACAACAACTCCAGATATTCTTCACCAACTATGCTGACGATGCTCAGCTGGTCCTGTAACTGAGTGGGGATTACGCTAAAGATAGTACGACTCTAAATACACTTTACGGAAACATCGAAGACTGGATGGACAATAACTGGATGTGCCTGAACGGAAATAAAACCGAATTAATGGTATTCGGTTCCACCCAGGCTCGTGCCAAACTTTCCGCGGAATATCAGGCTTTCCAAATCAAAGAAACCCTTATTCCAGTGACAGATAAGGTTAAAACATTAGGCATGACGCTGGAAGCATCCCTCAATTCTGATGCCCAGGCGACGTATGTTAGTAAAAAGTGTAACTATTACATCCAGTTACTTAAAGCTATCAGACCACTATTGAGTGAGAAAAACTGCGCCACAATAGCAAGAGCGACCGTCATGTCACGCCTAGACTATGGTAATCCTCTCCTGGTAGGAGCTAGTAAACAAAACATTCAAAAATTCCAACTGGTCCAGAACAACGCGATCAGAATGGTCAAAAAGAAAGCAAGAAGTGAACATATAAGTGAAGCTAGACGAGACCTTCATTGGATGAGAATAGAGGAACGTATTCAATACAAGTCTATGTGCCTTACTCACAAGTGCTTATATGGCAAGGCACCAGCCTACTTGAAGTCCAAACGTACGTTTTACCATCCACGTAGGGCATTAAGATCAGAAGCAAATGGACTCATAACACCCCTGAAATTCAAGAAAGAACTCGGCTTGGGCAGAGCTTTCCCTTACTGAGCAGCCTCCAACTGGAACAAATTGCCTAAACACCTTAGATTGGAGTCCAATCTTCTGGTCTTTCGAAAAAAACTCAAAACAGAGCTTTTCAAGTAACCTCCTGCCTAGGCCACTCTGAATCAGTTATCTGGTATATATATGCCTTCCGTCCCGTCGCCTCTTTCTGGCTCCTTGAGCTTTGTTTATGTCTAATTGTAAGCGCAGTCGGCGCTATATAAATATAAAATAAAACTGAACCAGCCCTCATACCCCCATAACGAATAGATTAGTTGGGTCACTGGTAGACCGGTGACACCCTGCCGGGTTCCTGTCCTCGGCATCCGGAGGCAGGACCAAAAGCGGGGGAGCCTGAGATCCAGGGATGGAGATGGGCACTGGGTGGGGTGGGGTGGGGTAGGGCGGGGGGAGGGAAGAGGTGTGGCGTGCAGTGGTTGATAGCTGTGCAAGAGGGAGAGGGGGGCTAGTTGGAGAGTTTTTGTTGGGAATGGGAGGGGAACGAGCCCAATCTTGTGTCAAACCAAACAGGAGGGGGAAACTGGGAGGGGAGGCGGGACAACCCACAGATGGCATCGGGTAACCTTAGAATGGCGACCTGGAACATGAGGGGCCTTAACAGCTATTTGAAGCGGAATAAAGTAATGATGCAACTAAGGAGGCTGAAGATTGACATAGCACTATTACAGGAAAACCATCTCACTAAGGAGAAGCTGGATGTGGTCAAGAGAAAGTGGAGACCACAATAGATCCAGAAGGCAGAATGACAGTGGTGCGGGGGGATGCTGGAAAACAGGGAAGTATTATACATTTATACGTCCCCAACCAAGATACAGCGGCATACTTTAGGACCCTATATGGCAAAATTGGCCCCCTACTGGGTGGTGCGATCTTATGGGGCGGGGACTTTAACTGTACATTAAATCCTAAAATGGATTGGATCCGAAAGGGCGAGTACTGTGCTGTTTTGGTGCAGTGTTTTTGGCATGCCCCTTCTGCAGCTTCTACAACGACAACACCTGGAGGTGCGTGTGCCTTTAAGTCAGCAGGACCAGCTGACTTTAAAAGAGCCGCCTCCTCGCCCTTGCGGCGTAAGCCCTCGGCGAAAGGGCGAGTACTGTGCGGTTTTGCTGTTCTGGTGGTCTGCGGCGAAAGGGTGGTCTAGTTTCAGTTTGATACTGCAGCAGCACGGATGATTGGTGACTCTCCCGTACAGACTGCCTCGTCAACTTTTACAGTCATGCACCCTGTCAAGACTCGTGCACAGTCAAAGAAAGGGATTTCCACGGACTCACAGCAGGCTCCCGCGACTAGGACAGCAGCTCAACGCCACGGCTATAACTCAACGTCAGTAAGTACACCACGTATGCAAGGCGCAGTGACATCTGACGACACATTCACTATTGTTGAAACCAAAGCTAATAATTGTGTAATCATCGCTCAGGCCGTACCTGCTGCAGCTGTGATAGAGTCTGAATTGCTCACGTCGTCTGACAGACGTAATGCAGTAAATAGTAGTAACGTGAAAACGCAGATCTTACATTCAGAACATTTCGCGAACACTGCTGAGCACACTACTTATTACCCCACTGTATATTTAACACCTGACCACAGTAAAGAGGCAGTTGTGTCTAAGTCTGTGACTGAGCATCTAGAAAAAGGCAGTGACACGGAAGGTAGATGTGCGAACCAACACTGCTCTGAGACCACTGTAATTGACAACTTTGAAAATGGTGCAGCCAGAATTATTGAATCAGATGTTTGTAGCTGTAAATCACACGAAACACGTATTAATCGTGAAGCTGCTTCAGGAGGTGATAGCATGGAACGTGCGGTTCCGTCTATAACAACTTCACGCTCTACGCCTTTCCACTGATGTAACCTCAATCAATATAAATCGCTCTTTTTACATCAGCGCGTCGGTTATACCCTGAGAAAAAACACCATACAACTCATGCGATGAGGTTTTTCTGAAAACTTGTTTAATCACTGATGAACCGATTACTTCTTCATCAATCAATCCGAAACTTTGTAATGACTCATGCACCCCTCAGGGCTCTGAGATGCGTAGAAACTCACTTGATATTGCAAACAAGCTAATCTCTGACTTAGCATCAATGAACAAAGCACAACAAAATCGGCATGTTGAAACGGCGACTTCTGTCATCATGCCACACACAAACGAACAGATCAAGCACGGGGCCGCAAACTGTATGCAAAAATCCACAAGTAGAGCCACTGTAGGAGAGAAACCCAGACGGATTAACATAAGCAGTTCACCATCTCTGCAATGTTCTCAAGTAAAAAAAAACTGAAAGTTACCCAGAAACAGGTGTTTCGCAATGCTCAAATAAGTTTCGAGACCTCCTCTCCAGAACATGTGGAGCCTTTCTCAAAAGTCGTTGAACATCAACTTCAACATACTTCTGCTTCAGAAATTTCTTCCTCTGACTCCTCAATTATGGAGCGTCCATACCCTAAAATCAGATCAAGCAAGCGCACTTATCCATTAAAACAAATTCGTTCTAACTGTAGTAAAGATGCTTTTCCTGATCCATCTAATTCTAAAGAACTACAGTCCACTATTATAGCATCCATGGGATTATCCATTGCACCCTTTTTTAAACTTTACGAGCACATGAACGAAAACATCAAGGATCTTTCAACTTTAACTGCACTTCTTAACACAAAAATAATAGAAATGGAAAGGAAAGAAACAAACTGTAAAACCGAGCTGACTTCCGTAAATGGTAAAACCGATCAAATTTTAAACTCTGTTTCTGGCTTCACCTCAAACAACGAGGATAAAAAACTTTTGGCAGAAGTGGCGTGCGAAGCGTTAAAACTTTTTAAGGAAAATCCAGCAAAGTCCAAGCCGATTGCAAGTCCAGAAGTACCTGCTGCAGACAAAGCACATAACAAAAAAGGGTGTTCGCTTGATGAAACATCCTCAAACTCCATGTTGCTGCAGGACAACCGAAATTGGACATCATCTTTACCTGCTATGAAAAAGCAAAACGCAAGAATAGATCAATTTACGACACCTTACCTACCAACGAATATCGACAGGTCCTTGGGTTCTCACTTGCAGCACCTGGCAGTTGATTTAACGTCTAACATATGCGACAAGGACCTTTTTCAGCAAACGGTTTCCTCCTTTGATGAGGTGGTTGAAATCAGTCAACAACCGTGCAACCTTGCACTCGCAGACCCTCAATCAGCTTCTTCTTCAGGAAGCAAACTATTGTCTCAAGTAAAAGGCTCAAATGATGGAAAAAAACTGACGTGCATAGGTGATTCATCTACCCCCAGAATTGTGGAGATATATGACATCTTTAAAAGGCCCAAACGACCGCCAACTCCAGTATCCACACTTGTTGTTGGGAAGCCTGCAATCTGCGGAAAAAATCCTAAAAATCAACCTGCAACCAAATTTAGATGTGGAAACGGCTCTAGGAAATTTTTGCGCAATCTGAAAACAGTAAACTTATCAGTTCACAATACAGGATGCAAAGTTTCTACCGCTCCAAACCCAAACACACCGCACGAAACTGAAGTCGAAGTAAGTCCATCTGAAGCAACTCTGAACGTCGATTCAGATTTGATAAATCTGTCTACATACCAAGACTTGGAAGAAAATTCTACAGCTGAGCAGACTGACTTAATGAACAAGAGTCCAGATATACCACACGCTAGAGTTGTATACACAAATTCGGGCTGTTGTGCAGACAAGTCTCGGCCTGATGATTCATCAGGTGTTCTAAAATCATCGAAGCCATGGCGAACATGCACGATTGTTAGCCCTGATGCTATAACTACAGAATCGAATAATGTACCAGACCTACCATTCATAGTCATGGCGGAAAGATGCCGTAAACTGGTGAGTAAGAGATCAATTGCTCTCAAAAGTGAAATCAATCAACCTAAGGATCTTCATACGCCCACAGACAGCGGAAAAATCTGTATGAAGAATTCACACCTTATGACTTTTCAGTCTCAGTTCCTGCACGGACGGTCCAAAGATGTAACACAACCCATCTCTAAACGTAAGGTGTTGAACTCTAAAACACCGAAAAAGGCATCTTCATTTGAAAAACTAATTCTGGAAAGACTGGATTCTAGTGACAACCTGATACTAAACAGGCAGTATTTAGCTAAGCTATTCTACCTGATACCCAGTCTGCGAACGCTTCGCTCTGACGACTTGAAAATAGTGGAGTTTCATTGTGAGGAAAGAAACGACATGGTGACTCTGCACCTTGCATCTAACATAATTCGTGATATATTACTGGATGCAGTACCGGCATTGCTGTCATTAGGTTCCGATTTATATCCTCAGAACCGAGCTGTCAAAGCTTCTGAGTCTTCTTATAACAACTCGAATTACAAATATCAGAAAAATCAAAGGAAACCAACATCTACGAACATAAACCATAAAGAATTTAAAGATTCAGAGTCCAAGATATATGTTGAAATCGAGACTAAACTCGAAGACAAAGAATTAACTCAGTCCTTTGAAAATGACCAAATTCATATAACAATTGAAGGTCTGAATATAAACGACGGGGACTCGTCTAAAAGGGATACAGAAAATGGAAATTGGGCATGGCTGGCTGCTAACCTGAATAACAAACACTGCGATTAACGATCGGAACGAAGTTCGCTCCAGCTTTTCAACCTTGGATCATGGAACACGCGCGGATTTGTCCATTTATTTAACTCTCCTTGGATGTGTAACTTAGATCTCATATGTCTACAGGAAACATGGTTAACAACTTGTCCTATGTCACCTGCCTTTGAGATAGTAGTAAACCCAGCTGTTAAACCACTAAAACGTAGGCCTATGTTTGGCCTCCTGATAGCGGTAAAAAAGGATCGTGGACTCAGGATAGTAGAGACGGTGAACGTCTCACCATATATACAAACTGCTAAAGTGAGATTTATTAACAGCAAACCTGAGTTCCTATATATAATCAATCTCTATTGGAACCAAATTGCAACAGGCACGCTTACCTTCATTGATCAGGTGACTTCTATCTTAGACAACATAATGGAAACCTCAAGCAGTGCCCAAATTATCCTTTGTGGCGATCTTAACACAGATCGCTTGAACATCAAGCCAAAAACAAAGTCATCGAACAAAAAGGCCAATGAAGAAACGGCCAACTTCTGGATGACTGAAATGAACTCGAGGAACCTAACACTCTTGAATGGGAACACGCCTGGTGACATTCCCGCTCATCCGACATGGAGACGCGAAAACCACTCTTCAACTATAGATTACATTTTCGTGTCAGAACTTCTGGCAGCAAAAGTTCATCGGCTCGAGATCATTATAATGGAACACAGCGACCATGACATGCTCAAGTTGGAGTTTAATGCCTGCAGTGACTCACTTCAACAACTATGGCCTCATGTCATCTCCTATCGTTCTGGAAGGATTCGTCTAAATCTGGAAACAAGGGAGATTAATTCGCTAACATCTGCCTTGGAGGCCATTCCCGACGAGACAGAATACCAACATCTGTTGAGTCAATTTGCAGAACGCAAACAAGGCTTTAAACATAAAATACAGAACAAACATAAGTTCGACTTACAGGTGTTGCAACATAAACGCACACTTCGTAAAGAAATAAGGATGCTACCACGAGGTAACAAAGATTATCATTGTGCCCATTTTCAAAAAGGGCAACAGATTGGATCCGAGAGATTACCGACCAATCGCCCTTCTAGACGTAATGGGCAAAATTTACGCAACCCAATTGCAACAAATGTTAAAATCTTGGGCACTTGAAAATCACATTAATGACCCACGACAAGCGGAATTTGTCAAGGGTGTTGGGTGCGGTCTTAACACCTTATTGCTGAACCTCCTAAAAATGGAGTCAATAAGAACCAACACTGCGATCTATGTTGCTTCCATCGACCTTTCACATGGTTTTGATAGTGTCGATCGACACATTTTGTGGCAGAAACTCAAAACCTGGAAGTGTCCACCTGACCTCTTAGATGCAATCAAAGAGCTACACTCTAACACCACAGTCCAAATTAGATTAGATCAAGGAGGCTCCTTAACACCCTTGATTCCAACTTTTAAAGGAGTGAAACAAGGCTGTCCTTTGGCAGCAATTGTTTTCAATCTTTTTATTTCCGACATGGGTTATGCACTAAAAGAGGTAACAGCATTTTCACCTAAAATCCATGGATCTCAGTTGGGCTATCTTTTATATGCCGACGATTTACTGCTTTTGGACGTTACGCCTGTTGGTCTGCAGCGTAAACTAGACTCTTTAGAAAGATACGTAAATAAAAACAAGCTGTGCATAAATAAGAAAAAATGCAAAGTCTTGATTTTACGTAATCTGGCATCTCATAAAAGAGGATCAACACAATACATTTGGCATCTGGAAAAAACATCTCTTCGGATTTCTCCCCACATAAAATAGCTGAGATCTCTGATAAGTGCCAACATAAATGACAACTCCTGGGTTGATGCTACTAGGAGAAAGTGTCAGCAATTAGCCTGCCAAGCTGCGACCATAAATAGAAAATTTGGAAAATTCTCTATAAAACCCTTGATTAACTTCTATAGACAAAAAGCTATACCAGCTCTGATTTACGGTGCTGAAAACATGTTTGGTTGCCCACACGAGCTGTGGAACATATTAGAAAACAATTTTTGGACCAGAGCGCTGCACATTCCTAAAGGGTGTCCGACTAGTAACATAAGAATTGAACTGGGCTTGACATCCATACAAGCGAGAGTATGTTGGAATGCTTTAACTCTATACAGAAAGTCGCAGCTCTCGAACTCAGCCCCACCATTCAAAATATTATACAAGCCGGACTCGGACCCAGAGTACACAATGCTCACAAAATGGAATCAGTTATGTATGGAAATTTTGGATGCTAACAACATTAAAATCACCACTCTACTTGAAAATCCTAATAAGGCGAAACTTAAACTGTGGGGTGCTGATTGGCACCAAACGTGTGCCGATAGATCTAACAAGCAAGAGATTTGGACAAACTACAACCGTACTTGTTACAATCTCCGGATCAGAATTCAAGACTATTATACTTGTACTTTCGACTTAACCTTTTTCTGACCAGAGATCGTATAAGCACTTGGTCCCCTAAAGAAACTGTTCACCTGACTTGTCGTTTTTGTAAGTATCCAACAGAGACTTCAAAACATTTGACTTTGTATTGCCCAATGTTTCGCTCCTTACGAACAAAATTGTTGGGAATTCTCTTTGAGACTCGCGGTACCTACACGGCTAATGACTGGTGGAAAGTTATGTGTGAAGGCTCTGATTGAAAAATTATGTTTGGCTTAGTAATGTTTTTGAAGGACCTGAAATTCCAGCTGAATGAATCGAACTCCGCACCAATGAAGATACTTGGAGAAAGACTGTAACGACAAACGGTGTGGGTTCGTATGGAGTGAAGTAAATGGAAATGGCTTTCTTAATTTTTGCTTTCTTTTTAAAGGTTTCTTTCTGTAAACCATATAAAACTTAAAAAAATTTAAAAAAATGGACAGATCAGATGGTAAACTAGACAGACCCACTATGGCCGCAAAGGTGTTACAGGCCCTGCTGAGAGACTTTGGACTCTAAGATATTTGGAGACAGCTACACCCAGCAGATAGGCAGTATTCACACTATGCAGCCCCACATAACCTGTACACGAGGCTGGATTACATGTTTGCTGCTTGTGAATCCTGACATGGAAGCTCAGAGCTGAGGCCCTGCAGGACTCAGGATTCCGAGAGGACCTGAGGGAGGCGATCACTGAATATTTCGATACTAACACAGGTAGTGTTCAATCGGTGGGAACCTTATGGGAGGCATTCACAGTAGTAGTACGGGGCGTAGCCATATCAAAATTCAGAAGGCTCCAAGGGGGCATAGAGCGGGAGTTGCAAGAAACAGAGGGAGCTGGAAGGTATAATGCGTAAGGGGGGCACCTCACAGGAGAATGAGGAAAGGATGACGCTGTTACACCAAGTTAGTAGTGAGCACTGGGATAGACTATGCAACCTGAGTTAAAAGAAATACGTCGAAAGGCAACACGCGGGTGGAGACAAGCCGGGTAGGCTGCTGGCCTCGTTATATAAAAAAAATGCAACACTAAGGCCGGCGATCAGGGAAATCAGAGGGGACGAAGGCCAGAGCTGGGACACCCAAGAGGGAGTAAATGAAGGGTTCCTTAGATACTGTCAACGTCTTTACGGGGACGCAGGGGAAGAGACAGATCAAGAGATTCAGGAAACCCTAGAGGCCATAGGCTTGCCCAAATTAAACGATCAGGAGCGGGAGGATCTGGACACCCCAATCACGTTAGAAGAATTGGAGATAGTGGTCTAGCACCTGCCTACGTGCAAAGCCCCGGGGTCGGACGGGCTCCCCAGTGAATTCTATAAAACTTACAAACAAGAGGTGCTCCCCCCGCTGCTGGCTATGCTTAATGAGGCGTTTGAGCATGGCAGGTTGCCAGAGTTCCTACGGGAGGCGGTGGTCATCCCGCTCTTAAAACCAGGTAAGCCAAGCACAAATTACGGGTCATACAGACCCCTACCAATGCTTAATCAGTATAGCAAAATCCTCACAGAAGCACTGGCAAACAGGCTTAAGCGAGTCATTGGTAAATTGATACACCCCGACCAAACGGGCTACGTTCCTGGTAGGACCATAACCGACAATCATAGGAGACTCCACATCATTATTGAACAAACAGAGAAGGACCCCGGCGAATTGGTAATAGTCTCGCTGGAAGCCATTAAGGCCTTCGACTCGGTGAGATGGCCTTGGTTGGTAGCGGCTCTGAGAGAATATGGGATGGGGCCAGGATACCTGAACTGGGTTGAAATGCTATATAGTTCCCCAATTGCCAGGGTCAAAACGGGTGCCACAATCTCAGATAAAAGCCAACTTCGCAGGGGCACGCGACAAAGCTGCCCCTGGTCGCCCATGCTGTATATCCTTGCGTTGGACCCACTGGCAGTCTGTCACAGACAACAGTACGGGGAGATAGGTATGCATACTGCGGGGGGTTCGCATCTTATATCATTTTACGCTGATGTTAGGAAAGATTCTCTTTACTGCACCTTTCCTTCCATCTTTATGATGGAACCCCCAAACCTTTTGCTTTTATTTTTCAATCTGACCTGTACTTTTTGCAGTACAGTGAAGCCTTAAGCTTTAAGCTTCATTGTACTGTCCTTTGCTCACACAATATGGAGAAACTGATATGTCCTTAAGGCGATCAGTACTGGGAAACAGTGTTTCTTGTGACTATGTTGCTACGTGTGGTTTCTTTTGTATCACAGGTGGTAACGTTTTATCATTGCTTACAGCAGCTTACACTGCAGTGCAATGGGGTTCATTTTTGTTTTGCCCTAGACTAACTCGAAGGATTTTTTGGTTATTCTGAGGTGCTTAAAAGATGGGCTGGTGGCAGCAGTGACCTTTCCCCACTTTTTGGGGAATTTCGACTTAGCTTAACTGCGTTTGGCTACTTACTGTGGCTACTGGTCAAACATGGCTGTGCCACGAGGTTTTTCGCCCATTCTTTTTGCATCTTGTTGTTTAGTCTTCTTCCTGGCCTCAGAGGTCAGAAAGATCCTTATAAGGACTTCCAGTGCCCGGGAAAGCAGGAGCTTTTGGCGGGCTACTGGGGGGCTTTGTGCGTTTGCAGGCAGGATGTGGGCTGGGTCAGTCTGACCCCAATACTCATCCTGGTTTCTGTGTGTCTGAGTGGTATGCATGAGTGTTCCCGCCAGTGGACCTGTTTGGACCACTGTGGGGTGTGTGCGTGGGCTAGTTCTGCCATTGGCTAGTGGGAGTTTCGACTCCTGCCTGGCTTTTATGATAAGAAGAGGGCTCCTGCATGCAATTCTCAGAGATCCTGGAAGAACCTGAAGGAACCAAGAATCCGTCCAGCTGAGAAGACCCGCAAAGAAACCTGTAACCTGTCTGAAGGGGGCCTGGCAACCAATTTCTTCTGCAGTCTTGGTGGAGCCCGGTCTGTCTCTTGATCTCCAGTAGGCCTGCGAAGGTGCTACGACCCCTGGATTGGAGGGACCATCCATTCCCGAAGCCTACTCAGTGCCATGCACAAAAACCACCTTCGGAAGTGCCTGGGAAGCGTCCTGTGGCTGACCAGCTTCATTTTTGGGCTACTGAGTTATCTTCGTTGCCGTCCCGAGTTTCCGCCTGAAACTTGGCACACCCTCAGCTGCCACGGCAAAGACACACTCTGCGAAATTTCAGCGTCCTAGCACCAAGGGGACACGAGAAAGACCGGAAAGTCCGACCGCGGCTACTGAGTCCTGCTGCATCGCTATGCGCGGCGTGCACGGTCCGAAACTGAGTCCTGACCCACCTCCAGTCCCGAGAAGGGCGCTGCATCGGTTGTTTCTGCATTTCTTCATCAAGAGTCCTTGCACCAGCAAAAGATCCTAACTGGAGAATCACTCGAACCTGCAACCCGTGGAAATCGAGGGCCGCGGAATTCGGCGGAAAAAGCAAGCCAGGACACCCTTCCTCTGTTCTGTAAAGTCTTGGGAAGATTCGGAGTGAGGGGGGTAAGTTATTGAGCTTTTAACATACCCCTACACTCCCATTGTAATTCAATGGACTTACAATACTCTTTATCTTAAACCTATTGGCTTTGCCAATACTTGCCTTGGCAAGACTTCTAACTGTTGGGGGGAATTTTGGACATTGTCTCTCTTGAACCCTAGGTCTAAGAATCCATCACTGGACCCCAGAGACCCTACCTACATTTTCTCCTGCCTCCTGAGTGCTGTATCTTTGTATCCTGAACAATAGGGCACAAGGCACCAGGCAAATTTGGGTTGGACAATATTAGTTAGGGGTAAATTCTCTGTGGACCTTTTTGTGTTCGATACTCATCTATTCATTCCCTTGCAGGAGTACCTTGAGTTGTATTATGCACTTGAACCTGTGATTGTATATATGTATTTTAGTTTGATAGTATTGTTTGATAAGTCAACATGCTTGTGTTCATTTTTCTTATAGTGTATTTGGCCATAATTAAATAACTGTTTTTATGCATCCTGTCTAAGGGTAATTTGTGACTCCCATTGTGCGACCTCATTGTGGACCCTCTACAATCTCACCCCTCTGAAGATCTTAGCCTAGACCGCCTGTCACTGCTACCTTAAACTGGTTTGGCTACAGCTTCCCAGAGTTGCCCCAGTCACAATATAGGTTGGCCTTCTATACATCTGTCCACCAGGCCAGAGTATAAGAAATCTGTCTTAACAGCTGATGATATACTTTTATATCTTTGCTTCCCAGAGGAAAATCTACAATATGTCCTGGAGGTGATGGAACGTTCTGCCACCTTCTCGGGAATAGCAGTGAACCCCAAGAAGTCGAGTATGTTCCCCCTGGGGAGGTATAGACGCACCCTGCCAAGGAGCCTACCGGTCTTATCAATACCCTGGCAGACTGAGACGTTCCGATACTTAGGAATAAATATATACCACACAGCGGAAGAGGAACACAAACACAATACGGTAAAGGCAGTCAAAGGTATTAAGAATAGCATGGGGTTTTGGTCCAGACTACCCCTGGCCATGATGGGTAGAGCGGCTCTGATCAAGATGGTAGTCCTGCCCAGATTGTTGCATTTTTTCGAAAATATCCCGCATGTGATCCCCAAACGCTTTTTTGTCACACTCCACAGCCTGTGCAGGGGTTTCATATGGCACAACTTTAGGAACAGGGTGGCCCTTTGGAAACTAACTCGTGACGGGTCGGGGGGGTATAAACCTGCCGAACTTTGAGTTATACTACTTGGCAGGACAGCTACAATACGTGGCCAGGTGGTTGTCTGAAGAAGAAACGCCGAAGTTAGGCTGTTGTGTAAGGACCCGGCCCCTTCTACCTTAGAGAGACAGTGTGGATGCCTAAACCAAAGGTGCTGGGAATGGCGAGACTGCTGGCGCTAGGCTGGGAGATTTGGCGCAAAGCATAGCAAATAGTGGGAAACACAACCTCACTCTCCCTGCATGTGCCTCTAGCGGCACTATGCGGGGAGGACCCCCAAATGATAAAAGGGATCCGCAGATACTGGGAACCGATGGGCCTGGCGACCCTTGGAGATATATGGCCGGAGGGGGAGGCACTAGACTTTCAGAGATTAATGGAGGACACCTGGGTGCATATACACATTACTTATACCAGAATTATTAAACGGGTGCGAGAAAGGTGGCCTGAGGCAGTGCTTGCGGAACAACCATCGAGACGATGTATGATATTTCAGAGGGTGGGCATGAAATATCTCGTTTATATGAGCTACTGGGGACTAGGGTGGAAAAAGAGCTGCTCCAACTGAGGCGAGACTGGGAGGAGGAGATGGGAGAACCCATGTCGGATGGGCAATGGGACAGAGCCCAGAGGTATCACAAGAAGGCGTCCCGAATCGCGAGACTCCAGCAGATCCAACTGTATGTCACTCATAGGGCATACATGGCCCCTAATCGCCAGGTTTCGAGGCCTGGTGGCACAGAAATGCCCGCGGTGCGGGGAGGAGGAAGCAGGGATGCTACATATGCTTTGGGGAGGTTTTGGACAGAGCTGAAGATACGCCTCGCGGGTAAAGGGATTACGCTGGAGGTGGAGTCAGCTTGGGCATGCATGCTGGGGCGTTTCACCAGAACACGTAATCTGAAGCATATCAGTAATATGAAAGACCTGGCCTACATCTTGGCCAAATGGAGAATTGCAATGTGCTGGAAGGCAGCTCAACGCCCTAGAATTGAGATGTGGTGGGTGGACCTCAAGAAGTGGGCAGAGGCAGAAACGGCTGCTTGGTATGAAGCAGTCAATGGGGGGGGAGAGGAGGTGGGACCCCTGAGAGCATGAAGACAACTGGTGGCCTCGATGATAGGACTCTCCGAGGCCATATCATCTTCTTCCAGTGAAGATGATCTGGAAGAGATAATTGAAGTAGACACGCCTGGAGATAAGTAGGACAGTGACATGGAAACAGGGGCGGGAGGACCTAAATGGACCCAAATGTTTAATTTGGAATATTATGATGTGAAGCATAAATGTAGATGTCCTCAACATTTTTATTGTTTGGAGTGTTAATAAAATAATTTTTTTTTTTTTTTTTTAAAGTCAGTAGGAGGCGGATTTCCTGTGCCCGAAATACGAGATGCCCGGCATTTTATTCCCTCCCTAAAATACACAAGGGGGTTCTTTCCCCACCGGGACACCCTATCGTGTCAGGGATATGATCGATATTGAAACCACTTTCCCAGTTTGTGGATTTCTTTTTAATGAATTAAGTACCACAAATGAAATCTTACACCAAGGACACCACGGCAGTACTACTACACCTGGACAGTGTTGTCATGGATAGTGAGGACATCCTGATTGTCACCATGGATATCAAATCCCTTTACTCGAAAATACCACAGATAGAAACTCAGAGTTATAGAGAATCTGCTCCTCAATAAACCACAACCGACAACAATGCCAACCGCTTTCATAATGCAACTGGCAGAAATTGCATTAACTAAGAATTTCTTCATGGTAGAAGAGAACTAGCATGAGCAAATAGCAGGGACAGTGCTGGGGGCCACCTTGGCCCCAACATTGGCAAATCTATATGTGTCCGATTTTGAAGAGAAACATATAAACCAACAAACCAACCCTTTCTCAAATAACATCCTAAGTTGGTGTCGATATATCGACGATGTACTCATGCTGTTTAAAGGAACAGAAATTATACTCGCAGAATTTATCTCCTAGTTGAACAAACTTAACCCATTTTTACGATTTACCTATGAAGCAAGTAAGAAGGAAGCAACCTTCCTGGATTTAAGGATCAAGAAATGGACAAAATTTGGAAACCACTGTGTACCAAAAAACCAAAGATAGAAACTCACTACTGGAGTATAACAGTTTCCATCCAAAGTCACTCCAAGAGAATATACTTTTCGGACAATTCCTCCGGTATCGAAGGAACTGTACTACGAGGGGGCAATATGACAAACAAGCAGAGAGGCTCACAGAAAATCTCTGAGAAAGAAATTATCCAGAAAAGACGATCAAACATGCCTGCAAGAGAGCTAGAAATATCCCGACAGAGAACATTGATGCAACATGGAAAAAGGGATCAGGAAGAAAATATAACAGCAGTATTCAGCCATTCACCGATCATTAATAGACTCAAAATAGAGATTAAAAAAAGCTTGGTATATATGAAACACAGGAGAAAACCAGTTGAAGACCACATTGTTTGCAATAAAAAGAAGGAAAAACATCCGGGACGGTTTGGTACACACCTACAAACAAAAGAGAAAAGAAGTAGTACGATCCCTTACTAACGGCAATACCACCAATGTAGTATATCTCATTCATTGTCCATGTGCCAAAAGATATGTCAGAATGACGACCAGACCAGTGAGAACGCGAATTTGTGAAGACAGGTCCAACATAAGAACAAAACGCATCACAGCTCCATTAGTTGAACACTTCATCCAAAATAACCACTCAGAGAATGATCTTGAGTGGACAGTCTTGGAAAAATTACTAGTACCGAAGAGAGGTGGAAATGCACCAGCCTTGTTATTAAAACGTGAGCAAATGTGGGTTTATAGACTAAAAAGCCACATGGAAGGCCTAAACGAAGAAATTTGCTGGCAAGAACTAGCAGTACTATAAGGACTAAAATCGGTGAATCCAAGACGAAGATCACTAGCAGTAGAATAACAAGCACAATAGGTGTATCCCAAGAAATTAGTTTTGAGGAAACTGCTTGGGAAGCAGACACCCAGATAAATAAGAGATAACACACCCCCTCCATGCATTCTGAGCCCCAGCCACTTAGAAACCGGCCCGAAGAATAATGTTACAAGTGTAGCAGAAATAAAGGCTATCACTATACGTCACCCCACAGCACAAGTTCCAAGACTAAAGAACTGTGGAACCAACTAGCATAAGTATGATTATGATATACATCATCTGCCTTAGACAGTGAGTCGGGGGTAGGTCAAAGGCAAATTTGCATGTAAAACCAATAAGCAGGTAGAAAATTAAGCATGGGGGTTTTTTAAGTGTTGGAGTTGCACCAAGTAGCTAAGAGGAAATCCTTGGCACAAATAGACAGAAAACGAAATAGCCATTGTCAAAAAAGTACAGTTCCCATGACACCTAGAGTCAGCAGTAGTTCATAAGTCTAGCTGACCCGAACACCGCAAACAAGGCGAAAAACAGGACAATGTGATGTATCAGTCAAACTTTTAGAAGTAGGAATCAGAGACATTACTTGAGAGAACAAATAACCTAAATTCGTAGCAATACAAAACACGGAATGACCCGTGATCACGTGACCACCGTGTATATAAATAGGAGCTTTTCCAAAATGGCGGCCGCACGAGAGACAGCAGAGCAGCGCCTGTGGAACTTGAAAGCTAGGTAAGAGCTGAATACATTAAATATAGCGGGGTTGGGCACATGCTATAAGAATAGTGGATAAATACAGAAGTGGCGCTATAAGTATATGCAGAACCCGGGCATACACATCATAGAAACAATGTGTTTCTCCCTTGTTTTTAGTCAGTGGGAAGCACGGTGAGAAGGCAGTAGTCTGGTTTATCCATAACCACGCACATGGGGGGAGATGAAAAGAACCGGAGAATAGGAAATTAAAGACCCTGGAAGATACAGGTACACACCATGTAAGCAGTGGGGAGACAAAAAGGATATTCCTATAAAAAATAAATACAAAACAAATATATGAATGTTTTACAGATGCCTGAATCACACGTTTGGGAAAAGCACACACAAGATCATCTGTACAAATGAGAACCTAGTTGAGAAATTCTCCCTGATATGCAACCATATGTACTATTAATGAATAAGTATTACACACACTAGATTAAAACAAACAAACATCCCCCCCTTTTCAATTTCTCTTCCCCTTTAGGGCATGTGACCAGAATGCCACGGCCAACAGAAAATTGGGGGAAAGGATCCACAACCTATAAATGTAGCCACACAGGACAAGAATAGTCACCATTCTTGTTGTTGTTGTTTTTCTGCTCTGCTGTTCTGTTAAGAATTGAGACCAGTAACGCTAAAATCAGTATATGTCCTGAAGAAAGCGGAAAGTAATGAGATACCGCTGAAACCGGTTGACAACAGATCCAGGAGTGATGACCTAGATCCCGTGTTCGATACAAACAGAAGTGGTAGACACGGCACAGACATAGTAGCATCTTTTTAAGATAAGCAGCCCCAACAAGATTGGTAGCTGTTTTTTGATTTTAGAAATTCCTTGATTAGTAAAATCAAGGCTTTGAGTACTGTAAGCCACACAGATCCAAGGCGATGACAAAGTAAAAATATCGACCTCGATGATGTGTGCAACATTTTAGCAGACAGCAAAGTAGTGAGCAAGGATAGCGATAGACTTCACCTCCTTTTTTGTGTACCTTTGACAGGTGTAATATTAGTAACCACTGAGGGAGAGCCCCTTACCTGTAGAGAGGGCCAATTAGCGAACATAGGGACATTTAGCTAGACATAGGGACTATTAAGTAATTTGAATAAATTGTTTCCGTCTAAATAGGATAGGATAAGACCAAAGAGCGGGAGGATAGCTCAGGAGCAACGCTCTCACCTTGGAAGCAAGGCAACGCAGAGTAACACAGGTTCGATCACCGGGTGCGCGCTTAGAAACCTCTCGTTATTAAGCACGTTATAAGTAACCAATTACAATCTAGCCCAAAGCATTATGGATTTGGTTACAGAAGGGTTGTCATTTAACGCATGATGTAAGTGATTTCTCATGATAAATTTCACAATGGCTATAAAGTATTACATATAGCAATTGAGAAATATTCAGAGTCCATCAAAGAAAGGGTTCTGTAAATTATGTCATGGCATGACAAATCCAGGTATGTAAGTGGTAGCTTCCTGTAAAACATATGATTAACAGGTACTGTAAGTGCTTTCTTTTGGTATACAACATAATACAACATTGGCTCTAAGCGAATAGGTACCGGTAGTGACAGCAAACTCATTACTCCATCATATTTAATAGTGCAAGGCATAAGCGTCTAAATCTAACCTCACTGGCCTCAGTTTGACTGGAAAATGATAGTTGAAACCTAGGCAATTTTATTTACTTATTTTATTCTATTGGGCATGTGTAAGGCGATTATACATCAAGACATTGTTTCAAAGCACCCACAAGTCAAGGGAAGGGAACAAGGTAAAGCAAGACAGTGTCATATGTTAAACAGTGATGAGCAAAAAGTGCAGAGAGAAGTGATAGGGGAGGGGTACATGCTAGAGGTTCCACAGAGGGGGAAGTGCCAGAGAGCCAATTGCAAAGTCAACAGGGAAGTGCCAGGGGGTGACAACTTGGTGGAAGGGGGGTCACCAGCCAATACAATAAGTGCACGCCTCTAATACGTCACAAATGCAGGGGCTGGGTGGATGCTGCGGGAGATTGGATTTACGGCCAGGACCCAGAAGGACAAATAAGGACCCATGCCACCAATCACAGGGACTGTGGGGGATTAGCACGGGAAGGAGCGAGGGAAGTAGGGCGAGAAGAGGAAAGTCTTGAGGTGCTTGCGGAACCTGAGGAGATCAAGCTCAAGGCAGAGAGAAAGGGGGAGACTGTTCCAGAGGAGGGAGCCAGCTGAGGAAAGAGAACGGCCACCCGCTCTCTGCTTAGAGAAGTGCTTGGCAGGTAGAGAGTCGGAGCTGGAGGATCAGAGGGATCTAGAAGAAATGTATTTGGTGAGAGCAAGTTGCAGATAGTGTGGTCCCTGGTCCCAGACAGCCTTATGGATGATGAAGAGGAATTTAAATGTGATTTTTGCAGCAACCGGAAGCCGTGGAGAGATTTTAGGGCTGAAGAGATACAGTCCATGGGCTTGAGGCCATATTCTGGATTAGCTGGAGGGGGCCAAGGAGACGAAGAAGATAGATTGAGAAAGAGGCTGTTACAGTAGTCCAGTCTGGAGAGTACCAGAGCTCTGGAGACATTAAGCTTCTGGGGAAAAATGAGGAAAGGGAGGAGGCCTCTGAGGAGGTAGAGTTGAAAATGGGCTTTCTTGGCAAGGTCCAAGATGGGAGGAATGAAAGAGAGAAAGAGAGAGAGAGAGGAGTTGAATATAACTCCCAGGTTTCTGGTTTCAGAGGAAGAAGAGGGGGGAGCCCATAGAGGGTGGCCACAGTGAAGGGAGAAAGGTGGGAGCAGGAGTCCCGATAGGAAGAATCTCAGTCTTGCTGGCATTGAGACAGAGATCTTTGGAGGTGCACCAGGACTGGATGGCAGACAGACAATCAGGAATGACAGAGGAAGTTGGAAGAGATGCAGAGGGTAGTCTGAAGAAGAGTTGGGTGTCATCTACATAACACTGGAAGTGCAGGGAGAAAGCGGAGATAAGGTGAGCAAGATGGGAGAGATTGATGTTAAAGAACCAAGACTAAAGGATAGAGTCCTGGGGAACACCACAGGTAGAGACAGATGAGGGTGGTGAGAAAGAAGCCAAAATAACTTGGGAAGGGTGGTCAGTGAGGAAGGAGGTCAGCCAGTACAGTGCCCGCTCCAAGATACCCAGGGTATCATGGAGCAGCTTTATGAGGAGGCAGTGGTTGACCTGTCAAAAGCAGAGGAGAGATACAGTAGAATGAGAACAGCGGGTAAGTTGCAGTCAAGAGATGCAAGCAATTCTTCATGGGTGTTCAGGAAAGCAGTTTCCGTGCCTTTGGATTCTCGGAATCGAGATTGATGATCGTGTAGGCAACCAACAAGCTCAGTAATTTGGGTGAGTTGTGGGAAGACCAACGTCTCCAGAAGCTTCCGAAGGAAGGGAGTGATGGCGATGGGGTGATAGTTAGCCGGGCACGTGGGGATCGGCAGAATGTTTTTTCAGGAGGGGGCGCACAAGGGAATGCTTGAGGGAGGAGGGGAAAGACACAGTGGCCAGAGAGTGATTGCAGAAATCACAGAGTGCAAGAGTAAGGGAGCCGATGTTGTCCTTAATAGTTCTGGAAGAACAGGGGGAGGAAACCTGTTTGGAAGAGACCTTCATAGAGTTGACAACTCTAGTGACTTCATCCAATGTGACAGGAAAGAAGGAGGATAGAGTGGGAGAAAGGGGGGTGGCAGGGCGGTGGGCTGGGCGGGGGAGAGAACTCAGTGGGTGGCCAGTGCAGTGCAGAGAGCCTGGGAGGGGGAGGCGAGTTAGAGACTGCAGTTGGATTGGCTAGTTCCTTGCAGATTTTTAAGAGTTCGGCCGTGTTGCTACAAGCTCCAGAGATGCAGGCCTGCATGTGAGCCCTCTTCGTGGAGCGAATGGAGAGACGATATTGCTTTTGGAGAAGGCGACATGCCAGTTTATCAGAGGATGAGCCTGATGTCTGCCACTTCTGTTCCGAAGCTCTGCATTTGCGGTTCAGGGCTGCTAGATCAGAGTCATACCAAGTGTTTCAGGGAGATCCTCATGACTTGGGCAAGAGTATCGAGAGTGTTAGTGATAGCGAGATGGAGTTTGTTGAGAGCAGAGTCATTAGTTGTGTCGGTAGTGGGAGGAGGGGGTGAGATGACAGTGAAAGTGAATGCAGCAAACTGACATTCATTTCATCGGCCGGATGACCGGAAACGAGGTTGGCAGAGCTGGGGGAGGTGGCCAAGGAAGGGCTGATTTGCTCAGATCCTGACCCTGGGGGCAAAAGAGTGAGAAGGGATCACCTGGATGGGGGGACTCAGGGTTGTGCTCGGGGAAATGCCACAGGAGAGATGCAGTATTATACCAAAGAGGAAGGTGAGGAGGACAGAGTCCATGTGGCTTTTGTAGGCTGTACCACATGTGCCTCCCTTCCTCACATCGCATCTCTCTTGCCCAAATCCAACAAACCCTCCATATATAACAAATCCCCTAGGATTCTGAACCCCTGTACATTCAGAAACTATCTGAATACTCCCAGTCATTCTCCTTCCCATCCCTCAGATTATTATTTCCCTTGCACGAAAAAAGAATATCATTCCTCATGTCACCACTCCCCCATTTTCCAACACAAAACAAACACTTTCTCCCGACACAAAAGAGAACGGAATAATATTAAAGTCGTTTACTTGATATGTCCCAACCCAAGGGTCAGGCAAAGTCAAGCAATTGGCCATACCCACACACACCTGACAGCCCTTTCCTTTCCCCACAGGGAAAAAAGGTGGCGCACGAGAGCACAATACAAGGAAAGCCCAATATGAGCAAGGCAGACCGCACAACGACATGGCTAACTCAGCACAGCAGTTCAAGAGGAGAAAGACAGCACGAACCGAGAGGGTGACAAGGAGAGAAGCGCCTTGCCCTTTACTACCAAGGCCCGTGAAACCTCCACAGAAGGAATCATAAGACCACAAACAATAGCCAGTGTGTGTTGCAAGCAGATGTCAACGGTACACCATGGCCCTCCTCCGCTGATACCCAAGCCGAGAGGAGACGCTTGCCACTGTGGTACCGGCCTTGACTCCAGACACCAGAAAAGCCAAGCTGTTCATCACAGCCAATGAGTAGAAGGAAGAGCCGATAAGAAACTTGAACAAAAATAGCAAACTGCTAATTGAAGAAAGTACAAATAACTGTTGTACGATACGAGAGGAGAACACCAGTTACAGAGGGGTTAGACACCACATGGGTGTTCACTTGAGAAACTCTTCGCGATTACCCTGTGGTTGAAACTACCGTTATCAGAAGGCCTTGGGAACAGGACAAGAAGAGGGTCAAAGTGGTCATATGGGGGTCTAGTAAAATCCTCCGTACAGTCAAATGTCTTTGACCAGCAAATGAAAGTGGAGCTAAGGGAAGTGAATCCCGCACTATTTGAATTGCAAAAGTTGGCAAGAGTGAACCCGACAGAGGTATCCTGATGAAAAGGGGGCAGAGTCTGAAGTCACAGCAAATAGTGTGTTGACAAGACCGAACCCGGCAGAGGGATGTCCATAGTGAACTGTTTAAAAGACATTAAGGTTTGTGAAAGTTACAGAGGAGATTGAGTGAAAAGGCCTAGTGAACCCGCCGGAGAGAGGCAAACATTTGAGTGTCTGAACCAGGAAGTGGGAGATCCAGGGGGTGAGAAGCCATTACCCCAACGTTACAAGAGAGAAACCTTTTTGAATAAAAGTCATAGTGAACCTGACAAGAGGGAGGCTGATATTCGAGAGGGGTATGAGCCCAGAAGATGGGGACCCAGGGGTGAAGAATCATCACCTCAACTGAAATCCGAAAGTAACTTTTGGTTTGTTATTTTGAGCCCATCAGGCCATCGGAAGCAAGAGAGTTAACCACCGATGGGCCTGATACCGCCGAGAACTGTTTGTGGATCTAAGCCCGGAAGAGGAAGATCTTCAGGTGAAAAGGTATCACCCAATGTAGAGTTTGAAAGGAACTTTTGTTTATTGTTCATCTCATCGAGTCCTATGGAGGTAAGGGACTTTTTATAGACAACAGACTCAACCACTGACGGCCCTGATATCTGAAAGCGGAACTGTTGTCTCGTGCTGGGAAAGCTCAAGCGTGTGCTGTGCCCTGTCTTGTCCCGTGCTCAAAACATGGGTAAGGGAGACCCCCAGATACCACATCCTTACTTATCATTTGTGAACACTTATTTCTTTCTTGTAAATCTTATCTCACACCTTTTTGTATTAGTTGTAAGCATTGGCAATAGGTTTTTCTCAGTACAGACCCTTTTTATTAGAAAAGATGCAACTAGAACTGCCTTATTTTTCATTTGATGGTCGTAGCTTGCTCCCATCTTAGCTTTAGGTTAGGCATTTTTCCAACCTGCATATCTAGTTTAATAAACACCCATGAACTGTGATCACTTGTGTCTGTCTATTCTTGATACCATGTCTTCCTTATGGAGAGGAGGGAGTGGTCAGACCAGGATAGAGGGGTTCGGCAAGGGATAGAGAGCAAAAGATCAGTGTAGATGAAGGCATCAAGAGTGTGTCCAGCCGAGTGGGTAGGACTAGAGGGGAGAATAGAGAGATGCAGAGGGATGCAGAGGTCACAGAAGGAGTAGTTTAGAGGTGGACGTCAGGATCGAGGAGGAGAAATTGGCCCATTCTGAAAGGAAAGAGGAGATAGGGCCCGGTGGCCTGTAGATCGTGGCAATGGTCAGAGAGGAAGTAGGAGAGATGCCAAGCTTGCAGGCCAGCTTGCAGACCAGGCTTTCAAAAGAGGAGTCTGGCTGGGTGGGTATGAGGGAAGAAGGGACCCACTCAGGGAAGATCAATGCTACTCCACCAACAGCCTGTCTTGGACTATTAGGTTTCCCGCCACACTTGGGCTTCCTACCCCTCTTAAGCTATTTGGCTGCTTGCCTACACTTGTGCTTACTGCCCCACTCAGGCTATTTGGTTTCTTAGCCCTTTTTAGGCTCTTCAGTTCTTCACCCCTTCTAGGGTTATAGTTGGGCCTGACCGCCCTCATCCCACTTCCCAGGACGCATTGCTTAACTGATTTTTTGCAGCAGCGCCCTTCAGGTAAAGCGGTCTCTTCGTCAGAGGCTTCTCCTTGGTCTTCTGCATCGCTGAGCTGGCGTCAGCATTTCCTGCCGGTTTGGCGAGTGACTTCATGTCAGTTCCAGTAGGTGCTGGTGGACCACTGAGTGGCTGCCTCTATTCTTTTGGGGGCAGGCCCTAGCTATTCCAGCTCATAGGCTCTTTCCAGGCAACCGCGCAGCAAACTTTCTCACTCCACTTCATACCTCACCATCTGTGAAGGGGGGTGGGGTCTTCTCTACATGGCAGGCTGCGACTCTCTCTCCTAGGTAGTTCAGTATAAATATTCAGAGTTGTCTGGTGCAATCCCCACAACATAATCTATGAAGACATTATCTGCCTGGGACAAGGGAGGATAACATTCCCGGTTAAGAGATGGCCTAGCCTCTGCGGGATGGGGGGAATCCCCCCTATTGGGATCCTGCTTGCTCTGTCCACTGGGGTGTGTTCGGCTTAGCAGGCTCACCTCCCTAGTCCCAAGGGGGGTGACTACCCCTTGGGGAGAGCGGATGAATTCCCTGGATTTGTCACAGAAGCCAGAATGATTGCCTCTGAAATGGAAGTGAAAACCAATAAACAAGTGACATGCAGGATTCAGGCCTGAAGCCCAACATCTAGCCCTCATCATGCATCATGTCCCCAGTGCATCTAGGTGGCCAGGACATGGCCATTGCTATTGGATCCAGTTCCTTGGGGTGGACCAGTGCTGGAGGAACATCTAGATGGGGGGTCCTCGGGGAGGGGAGGTGGGACACCGAAGGTTGAGACGCTGTATCCCAACGGACTAATACCCGAGCCATTTACCTGACATGTCTCAACACAAGAGTCAGGCAGAGTCAGGCAATTACCGACAACTACACAAACCTGAATACCCTTTCCCTTCCCCCATAGGGATAAAAGGCATTGCACAATCCAAGCAAGGTCGAACACACGAGGAAGCAGCCATTCCAGGACGGCAGTTCAAACGGAGAAGAAAGGCGGCGAGACCTGAAAGGACGTCAAGGAGGGAGTTGCCCTTGCCCTTTGCAACCCAGACCCATGAAGCCTCAGATAAAAACAGAGTAAGACTTGGAATCACAGGTGGCAGATGGTATGACAGATGTCAGCAGCACTTGGCACCCTCTCGCACTGATAGCCTTGGCGTGGAGACCTGGTGGCCATCGTGGTACCATCCTTGACTCCAGCAGCAAAGGAACTGCCAACCAGCTCAGCACAGCCAGTGAGTTGGAAGAGCCTGATAGTCTACCGGACTGTGTTAAGCTGAAGGTTGCAGTGGCAACAGAAAAAAGATAAATAGAAGGTCTTTTGTGAACAAACTTGGTACCAGAGATAGAGTGGTCCAGCGCCTCATGGGCGCTCAGTCAAAGGTCTCTGGCTGGTACCCCTCTCCGGAACAAAGACTGTGTTGAACATTGTAAAGAAACTACAAGTACCGAGAGGCCATAGGGAAGGCCGCTAGAAGGTGTTAAGGTAGTCATACATGGGTCGAGCCAAATTCGAACAAAGAAGTTTTGTTATTGTGGAACAGGCGTTTGGGCCCGCCTGAAGGGAACGCTGTGTGAACTGTGATGGTGTAAAGCCAGCGATTGCCAGAAGCTAACAGAGTGAGACGAGATCGCCCTTCGGAAGTCTCTGTAAATTGGCAAGCGCTCTGGTTGGTATGAGCCCAACTGAGGGAGACTGATGACAGAGCAGGAACGGAGCCCAGCTGAGGGGATGCAAAGGGGAAGGATAATCACCCGACATAAAAGGTTAACAGAAGGAACTTTGGTTTTGTTGTTTTGGCGCATCAGGCCCTCTGAAGCAAGATACTTTGCATGAGAAGAGACTTGGGCACGGAGGGCCCTGATACTGAGAAAAAGAGCTGTAAGCTTGTGCCAGAGAAGCCAATGAGTGTGCTGTGCTCGAGAGTCCCGCCTTGTCCCGTGCTAAAAACATGGGGATGGGATAACCCGGTCACAACATCCTGACTTATTATTTTGTGAACACTTCTTTCTTTTCTTGTGAACATTGTCCCACACACTTTTGTAGCATAACAGTAAGGATTGGCAATATATTTTTTAGCATTGGCTCTTTTTATTTGACTAGACTACACTATGGGCCTCATTACAAATCGCCCGGTATGGAAACAACGGTGGCGGTAAACCTGCCGCCACCGTTGTTTCCATGCCGGACGATCACAACTCCTGCAGGCGGGAGGTGATGTTCCCGCCAGGTCTGACCTGGCCGGTTTAACACCGCCCGCCTGCAGGCAGACTAGGAAACACCAGCAGCATTACGAGATGCTGCCTGTGTTTCCATGATCCAATGGGAATGGGGATTAACACCATTCCGCCTCCGTGATTCCCGGGAAACCGGGGTTGTAATGTCCCAGTAATTCCGGGAATCACAGAGGCGGAATGGTAATACGAGTCCGGCGGTAACAAGGCGGTTTTACCGCCTCGGTTACCGCCGGACTCGTAATGAGGCCCTAGGACTTTATCATTATTTGATGGTCATAGCTTGCTCCCTTCTTAGATTTAGGGTTAGATTAGGTGTTTATCTCACCCATTTTACAATTTAATAAACACCCTTGAACTGTGATCACTTGTGTTTATCTTACTTTGATGCCATGCCTTCCTTACTTATGGCGTCAGGAATTGGTTCTGACTCAATTGGAACTAAATGGGAAACCCTACAATTTCAAAAAACTCAGTCATAGAGCTTCTAACCCCTCTATTGCCATGAAAGAATTTATAGGTTTTGATATCTGTATCAGTAGGGAGGCCGTTATTCCCCCCTGGGAAAAAGAGGAATGATTCTTACCGATTTGGTTCCGATACCCCCACCAGGGTGTTACATAAGGTTGGCCCCAAAATCTGGCCTAGCGTGGAGGTTCAGGATGGACGTCTTAGCAAGCGTCATCAATCTGGACTTCCGGGGAGACATATGGTTCTCTTACAGAATCATGGCGAAAACCCATTTGAAGTACGTCGTGGGGATCAAATTGCTCAAAGAATTTTGGAAAAGGCTCTATTTCCTCAGTTTAAAGAAAGTGAACAAGACGAAACAGAAAGAGGTACATTAGGCTTTGGGGAAGCTGATAAACCGGTAAACATCGAAGAAAGTGAACGAGAAGAATGAGATATGGGACACTGGCCAACGAGAAGAATGAGATCAGGGACACTGGCCAGCCCGCCCTGCTGCTCCTTCTAGAATTATCGGCAACTTTTGACTTAGTAGACCATAGTATACTATGCCACCATCTCACATCTGCAGCTACCTTCTCTCCAGAAGCAGCATCCTGGATTACCTCCTTGCTAGAAGGTAGAGTCATGAAAGTATTTTCCGACCAAGCATACTACTTATAGTGGGGCCTCACTCTGTACTAAAAAATAAAAAAACTTGACCATGAGTATACAGCATTCAACATCCACGGTACCAAGATCACTGTCTCTTCTGCTGTGAAAACCTTAGGTGGCTATCTTGACACCACCCTCTCCCTCTCTCGCAGAGTAAATGCCACATCTTCCTCGGCAGCATACTCCACCAAACTCCTTACTGCGGCTAGACCCTTCCCCTCTGTAGAGAGCAGTCTAACTATTGCCCGGCCGGTGGTTGGAGCCAGATTGGACTACTGCAACTCCCTGTTCGCCAGTACATCTTCACACAATATACAAAACCTTCGGACTATTCAAAATAATGCCCTACAAGCTGCCTTAAATCTACCCGGAACTGATCACATATCAGATGCCTGGAAAGCAGTACACTGGCTTCCTATTCGCAAAGAATCCTATTTAGCATCACACACAGGTGTATATCAAAATCTGCCCCTCCGTATCTGACCCAAAAAACTGGTATGTACCCAACAGATAGGCCAACTAGAACTCCCTACACTCACAGATTGGTACAACCAAAATGAAAGCGCGCAAGAGCTGGAGGCTCTAGTTTCCCTGTCCTCGCTGCTAAACAATGGAACGCCCTCCCCCCGACACGAAGAGCAGAAGAATCCTATTTGGCCTTCGTAGAGCCTTCAGTAGAGCACTCAAAATCTGGTTACTTGCACAAATTTCTGTCAGGACGTACTAAACTGCACCTTTTTTGTAACCCATGAAAGAAAATGTGTTTTTATGTTACATGCATGTCTGTACATCTGAATGCATATCTTTGATGAGCAACTCATTTAAGAAGTGGGTGGCCAATGGGCCTCATGTAACTGCTTTTTTTCTCAAGCTCCCTGTTGCCTGAGAGTTTGTGCGCACTATATAAATGTAAACAATAAATACATAAAATAAATAAGAAGAGCCTACGATCTATCCCGACCTAGCCTTCGCACAGCAAAATTATTCAGCTCTCGCTGAAGCCTTTTTAGAGGCTATTCCGGAAGGAGAACGTATAGAGAAAGGAAGCCCCCTTTTCTTCTCAAAACAGGGGCTGATATATAGAAGAGAAACATCTACAGAAGGCTTAGTGAAGATACAGCTAGTAATCCCCAACACAAGGTTGTACTGGAGATTGAGCACTCCCATCTTACCGGGGTCACTCCAAAATCCAAGCACATATCAGTGGGAAGTTTTACTGGCCAGGTATCCACGCTGACATCAAAACCTTTGTTCAGATTCATGAAATCCCCTTTTCAAGATTTGGATGGACATCATTGGACCTTTTAGAAATATCTCGATTAGGCAACAAATATGTCCTGGCGATTGTTGACTACGCAACCAGATACCCAGAAGCCTTCCCTATGAGACAATACCACACAACAAATCCTTAAACACCTCAAGCAGTATTTTCTTGGGGTCGGCTTTCCCAAAGAAATACTAACCGATCAAAGTTCAAAATTTATGAGCAAGCTTATGGCAGAAGTCCAAGAGCTGCTCCATCTTACCACCTTACGAACCTCTGTACACCATCCCCAAACCGATGGCTTGGTGGAAACATTCAATAAAACACAGAAATTAATCCTACAGAAATTGGTAGATAAGGACAGGAAAGACTGGGACCGAATGATCCCTTGGGCATTATTTGCAATAAGGAAAACCCCTCAGGTCTCTGCAGGATTCTCTCCTTTCGAACTACTTTATGGTAGAGAGCCTAGAGATGTCCTGAACATGCTCTGGGAAACCTGGGAAGAACAAGAAGAGGCACCCATTCCCATCTCGCAAACCGCTAACAGTCCACATTATATTTTGGGGCATAGAATCTAGTTTTCTCTTCCCAGTTAACACACCCTCTGTTTCTTGCAGCTAGGTGTACACCCCACAGAATACAAGCTCTAATGCATGCCATCTTGGACCTCACTCCCCATATCTGTTAACTTGCAACCAGTGTGAAATGGCGCCGTCTGTCAGTACAAATACTACGGTAAGATTACCTCTTTCATGCCATCAGTGATGTCACTTCCAGTGCATATTACCGAGATAAAATAAGCCTGCTTTGTCTGTGTGTGGTCTGACTGAACCCTCTTCGTGGCTTAAAACCAAGCTTACCTTTTGCTGTTCATTGTTTCTTAAACCAATGCTGTAAACCCAACTTCTCTCCCGTTCTAGGTCGAGCCAAGACCCACCTGAGCAAGACATCCACAGAGCGCAAGAAATCCACAGGGAGCTCCTCTGAGGACGACGATTCAGCTCCAGAGCTTAGTCTTGGGGACATCAGCTCTGAAGATATCTCTTCTGTGCTGGACTTTGGGATGGGCATTGGAAAGCATGGTAAGTTCTCCCACCAGGGCTTGTACCAAGCTGCTATGGAGTCTGTCTAGCATTTCTTTACATCCGTCTTCTTTTCCACATTGGCATCAGGATTTCATTGGCTTGCATGGCTTACAGGCTCCATGTGTTTTGACACGAGACTCTGTTGCACGGAGCTTTCTATAGAATCTCTGTGAATCTTCTCCATCTATGATCTTTCCATATAAGAATCTAGACTAACATCCCATTGCCCTCCGCTACGATCATGTCATGGAGGAGCGGGGCAACGTCAGGAGCTATGGGAAGAAATCCTGTAAAGTGGTCTTGAGTCGAAAGCATAAGAAGCAATCCAGCGCATTCGTAATACCCATTTGTTTAACCTCTTCCAGAGTAGAAAAGCGCCTCTGAAGACAGAGATCTCCTAATTGGGAAATACTTTACATACTCATAAATTGTACATATCCTCTTTGGTTTGTCAAGGGTATCCGTGTAATGTGTACTACTGGCAACAGGCGAGGGTATAGTACTTCATGACACGACTTGAATTCTATACGTTGCCAAGCTCTGCAAGTACCCCCAACTAAATGTTCTGCCCTGGCGGTACAGCGCAGGGAGTTAAGTATCACCGACCTCGGAAGCGCCAGTGATGCCAAGGCTTTATCAATTTGCATGTGCGGCTTGTCTGAGTTGGAAGCGAACCAGTAAGATAGAAAAGCAGCCTGTGCCGCAATTGTAATAGGTTTCTAGGTTGGGAATCGCCAGCCCACCCCTATTCAGAGCAGCAATTAGTTTGTCCCATCCCACCCCAGCTTGCTTACCCAGCCAAATAAACCTTGATATAGTGGAGTTCACCTCCTTGAAAAAGAATCGCGTTATCAATAAGGGGACGCTTAAAAAGATTAAGAGAAACTGAGGCAAGAGAAACCATTTTAACAACAGAAAACCTGCAACAACAAAAAAAGGGAAAGCGGAAGGTGTTGCCATCCGTCAGTCATGGAATGGGTCTATTCCAGTAATTTGACCACACATTTTGGGAAAAGGGTGGTGGAGGATCTTGACAGCTCTATTCCCAAATACTGAGTACTGTCCGAGTGCCATTGAAACACAAGTCCATCCTGATAAACTTCCATCCGGTCAGTGGAAAAAACACTGATTTAGTGGGATTCATTTTTAACCCAGAAAACTTCCCAAATTCAAGAACATCTAATGGGTGTCAAGTTAATAGCAGGGTCTGAAATATACAATACCATATCAACTGCATATAGCGACATCACAAGCTTATGCGTAAACAATTGGAACCCCGTGAATATGCCGCTCCCTAATCAATTCAGCTAAGGGCTCGATAGCCAAAGCGAATAACAGGAGGGAAAGGGGACAGCCTGTTTCGTGCCCACACCCAAATTAATCGGCTCAGAGAGCTGCCCTTTGAAACGCAAACACACGCCACAGGGGCAGTGTAAAACAGGGACACTAAGGAGATCAATTCTTCCCCCACCCCATAAGTCTCAGTAGGGCAGCTCCACAGAGTCGAATGCCTTTTCAGCGTCTGATAGGGTGGCTACTACAGGTCGTTGTTTATCAGTTGTTGAGAAAAGAATGAACATCCTGCGCAGTCCGGAGGAGGTGGACGTTCCATGTCTGAAACCCGCCTGATCTGCCTTTACACACTTAGTCATCAGAGGGGCTAACCTAGAAGCAAGAATTTGTGCCAGCATTTTATTAGCAATAGTAATAAGTGATATTGGCCTATAGGAGGTGCATTTGTCAGCCGCTTTCCCCCGTTTCAAAAGGAGTGGGACAACTGCCTCCCTCAGTCTCTGGCAACCTGTGATCTAGCAGTGCCTGCTGAAACACCCATGGACGGTTTGGCGTCAAGACATGCAGAGAAGGCCTTCTACAAATCGCCCGAGAAGCCCAGGGGCTTTACCTGAAGGCAGTGCATGGATCGCACTCTGAACCTCTTGTAGCATGATAGGGCTGCCCAACCACTCCTGCTTCCTTCTGATTAAACTAATAAAGTGCTATCTGATCTAGGAACCCCACATGTGGGAGGAATAGAGCACTGTGTGGAATTCCTGTAAAACCTGGGTGATCTCCTTGTCAGTGTGCTTTAGATGCCCTTATTTGCTCTTGATGGCAGTAATATGGGATTTGGGGGCTTCAACCCTCGTCGTGTCGGTCAGTAACCTGCCCGGGCACTGACTCTTAGATTTCACCTCACTTTGGGCCGCATCACGGAAGGCTTCTATTTCTCTGTGCACCTGAGCCTGCTTCTTTCGCTATGCATTCCCCTCAGATAACTAGTGCCATTTATCTTTAATTTACAAAACGGCCTACAGAGTGAAAAAGTAGAGAAAGGAATATCATTGTCATATAATGTCAACTAAAGCAGGCTCGCTCTTTTGAGCATCCCACAATACGCTGGAGCAAAAACTCTGCACACTGCCTCAAACCTTTCAGGCTATCTTCCTAATCCATTTCACAGAGCCTTCTTTTTCACTTCATGCAAACTGTTTGCTTTGCTCCAAGCTTTTCGAAAAGTTGCATGTCGAGATGAGGTGCAATTTAACATTTGTGTCCACAGTTCTTTGTTCATTCTGTCACAGATGACTCAATCACAACAGTGTCTAGAGATGGTTCAGGGGCCTATGGCCTCTTCAGGTATGGAACCTCCACCCTAACCGAGGCACCCTCGCCTGCAGGCTAGTATCTACTCCATGGTCTAGTTCAGCCTTTAGCTGGAGCTGATAACCTAAAGGCTGAATGCGTTATCGATCTAGCCCCAGCTAGGGAGAATTCTCATTTATGGCTAATTTCCCTCACCTAGTGAGTCCACCAGCAACTTTGCTGGACTTCTGGAGGGTTTTTTTCCCACTTGGTAAGAGTGTGAGCTTTTCCCCCACTCTTACCTGTGTTTTGCCATGTGTATTTCTACGTTTTTGTGATGGTGGACTCTGAAATACACCACTTCATTGGCCCCACTCTTTTTGTGTGTCACACAGCACCTTCAGTGCCGTGGCACAGGGATGTCTTTGAGGCTTCCCCCGACTCCATTTCTGAGGCTGACTACAGTCCCCCAGAAAAGGGTAAGGTTACCATTAACTTTACTTAATCTACCACAGAACCAGTACACCCCATCTTCCATGGAGTACTGGAAAGGGTTAATTTGTATCCCTTTTTATCTGTACCTCCTAGAGCATTGTTTCGCTCTTTTAACATTTAGACTTGGCTAGTGGCAGTGGTATCTAACCTAACTTTTCTACCGCGCTTATTTTATATAAACGCGGTATTGTTCTTGGCTATTATATTCTATTAGCCTTGAACATAAACCCGCTCGACCAAATTGTCTTTCTCTTGGCTCCGGCTGGGTTTATTTGCCATTTCTTTTTGTTAAAGTCCTTCTTGTGTTTTACTTTGCGCGGCAAACTAGGTTCGCCTTCTTTGTTCACCGTCTTTTGGCAGGCTTCTGCTCAGAAGCCCTCCACCAGGCGCCTGGGTGTCTAGGTGGGCTGAATGTGAGGGAGGGGTGTAGTCACCCCCTGCACAGGGTATCCTAGGAAACCCAAGTCACACTTTGCCATGATTGGCTGAGGTGGTTGTCCAGGCTGGACAATCCCCCTGCTGGGTGATTGACAGCCAGGCTGTGTGAATGGGGTTTTTTGCGCATAAAAGGCAGGTCTCTTGGGCTAGAAGTCAGAGAGTCGCCACTGGAACTACAAGGAACCGAAGAGAAGCGGAGAGTACGACGGCTGCTGTAACTACCCTGTCCCGGTGAAGCCCTGCTGCAGTCCTGAGCTATCTACCCTTCGATGACTAAGAGAAGATCCAGTCCGGAGTCTTCTTCCCTTGAGCCTGGTGGGGATAACCAGCTCATCATCTTCAGCCAGAGGTCGCCTTTGTGGTCGAAATCGCTGCACGCTGCTGTAATGTTCCGGATAGCCACCTGAAGAGCCTCTCCTGTTTTTAAGGAGCACACCTTTTATTCTTTGTCGCTGCTGCCGGCTTCATCGCTGTGTGGTGCAGACCCCTCTTCAGACGTCCTCCTTCACAACAAAGACCCAGGAATCATGGGTCTGCGGGAAACGACAAGGAACAACTGCCAGGGCACCAGCTGCCCCATTGGAACAAGGTACTGTGTTCTACTTGAGTAAACTGGGTGAACCCCTTTTCTTCATCTTCAAGGCTTTCCCTGGTCTTCCCTCCTTCTTATAACTTTTACTTCCGAACATTGACAATATCGAAGTACTTTTGGCTAAGTTGAATCGTGAATTGTCTGACTGTGATCTTCGGCAACAGGTCCCCGGTGCCACTTGACCCTGGCTCCGGCTCTTTGACTTTTGAACTCCTGTCTCTGAGTGTTTCTTGATTCTGTCTGCCTAACCAAAATATTGCCTGTGATTTTTGCCTCCAACTCCCTCTGGGTATCTCAGGTGCTAAGTGTGTTTTTGCCCCGGTAGCATTTCATGTCACGGATACGCGTTTATTTAGTAGACCGAACTGTCAAAAAGTGATTGCAATCGTGTTCGCGGTAACGTGTTTTGTTCCTAACACCGGTTCATTCAAACACAGGGTACTTGCCTTGAGACATACTGTACAAAGTGAATTGTAGTATATGTGACGTAAAGTTTAATAGAAGTGTTGTGTTTATAACATATGGTTTAAAAATATATGTACTTATATTTTTCTACTTGAAACCTTCAGTCAGTGTTTGCCTGAGTCACAGTAATTGTGGTCCCTTTGTGTAATCTCTGCTACTGCTCATATACTCTTGAGATAAGCCTGGCTGCTCCGCCACTGCTACCACTCTGACATAGTAGTACAGGCTTGTACCAAAGGTAAAACTTGTATTGCCACCTGTAGTCTTAATTGTGTGTAGTGGTCCCTAAGGGCACTGCACAGGATTCTGCCTAACAGCCCCCTCAAGGACTTCCTAACTCTTTCTACACTATCCTATGGTTAATGTTCTATATTTGTACGTTTTGTTGGACATGGGAGACAGCACAGTGGTACACGTAGGCATAAACGGATGTCACAAGCTATAGACCAAAGAACACAGTGAATAAGCAAAACACACACATGGGGTTATTGTACACTGCCTGAACACAACGGCACCCAAGTCCATGTCCGAGCCTGTATATAGCTTGGGTTTATGGGCACTGTGGTAAGCTTCTTGCGTATACTCTATGAACTTGAGCCAGGTAGCCACATAGGAAGAGCATCTCCCTTCCGCCAGAGCCGGGATCCTTTCTGATGACAGCATTTCCTATAGCTTCTCCCACCACATATCAAGCACTGGCGAATCTGCATTCTTCCAGTTCTGGGCTAAGTCGATTTTGGCCTCAAGGAGGACGTGAGTAAGCAACCTGGCTTTGCGACCCGTCAGAGGATAAAGCCCATCCCTGCAATTCCCCATTAAGATAATCAAAGGGGCCAGAGGTAAGTCAATAGCCAACAGAGCGCTGATGTGCACAAGAACCTCCTTTCAGTAGGATTGGGCTTTAGGGCATTGCCACTACAGATGGAAAAACGTTCTGATTTTCTGGCAGTCCCTCTAACAGTTTTCTGGATAGGAGGGAGCTATGTGGTGGAGTCTGTCTGGGGTGTAATACCATTGGTAGCAAAGTTTGAGCTGACACTCCTTATCCGTGGTACACCTAGAAGTCCTGTGGGTCCGTTCCCAGATGTGACGCCACAAGTCCTCTCCAATCTCCCTCCCCAGGTCTTTCTCCCATCCCACCATATAGAGTAAACTTTCTTGTGGGTCAAAGCGATCTTGCAGATTGCAATGTCGTGAGACTCTGCCCTTGATCTACCTGCCAAGTATGTGAGTTCTAAGGCATTCAGGGCTCTAGTACCCCTTCCCGAACCATTGGGTGAGACGCCGAGTGTCGCAGCTGAAGCTACTGAAACTTCTCCCCCTCCTGCACTGCAAACTCCCTTTTGCAGTCCTCGAAAGTGAGCAGGTACCTGCCATTGAAAAGCTGTCTGAGTTCCCTCCGGACTCCCAATGTCCAAGCCACAAATGCTGCAGCGTGTTTACCCGGGCTGAACTCGGGATTGTTGACCACGGGCGATAAGGGGCCTAAAGGCATCGCTTGGTAGCTAAGTTCCAATACCTGAGTGTATGAAGTGTTGATGACAAGAGTGTGGGATTGATTCTCCTTAATGTACGGCAGCTGTTTCAAGGGGACCAGGGTGGCTGTATGTTCCAATTGTGCCCACTTTGGTATTTCCCCAGACTGACCCCATGTGAGGATGTGTGAGAGGTGAGAGGCAAGCTAATAGCGGTAAATGTCGGGGACCCCCAGGCCTCCCAAATGTTCCCTATGCATCAAAACTGTTTTAGCAATCCTTGGTCTGCGATTTTATCAAATATAAGCCAAAATCTTCTCTTCTAGCCTATGTAGCTTTGGGAGTGGGACGGCAGTGGGAAGGGTCAAAAAGTGGTAGAGAAGCCAAGGAACAATAGTCATTTTAACAGCCGGGACACGCCCAAGCCACAACATTGTTTGCTTATGCCACCTCTTCAAATCAGACTCTACCCCAGCGAATAACGAGGGATAATTTGCCGTGTGTACTGATTTGATAGAGCTGGGGATATTAACTCCCAGGTACTCAATGTGGTTTCCCTTCCATTTAATTGGCCAAGTGTCCACCAGCGTGTCCGTGTCCCCAGGTGTTTGTGCAATCGCCAGGCCAAAGTATTTTGTGTAATTGACTGTAAACCCAGAGTTTATAACAGCCTTTAAAATAATTGACAATTGCCTATCAATGGGTGTGCTGGGCAAAACTATGACAGAACATAAAAAAATGGCATGACCTACATGACGCCTCCTCTCTAAATCAAAGAAATGGGAGCTTTAAAACATGGCTGAAAAAGACCTGTAAAGAGCACAATACTGAAACAAACATTGTACAATTGGCTACGTTAAAGAATAGTAGAAAATATGTAAAGTATAGCATGAGACGTGAAAGTATTCCAAGCTATGTAACGAAAATACGACAGTATATGCTCATGAAATTTAATTGTAGATACATGGCGTGTCATTAGGCCCAGACACTGCAGGAGATTGACAGATTGTACTAACGCTGTCGGAAGCGGCCAGATTACGGATGCTCTGTTTGGTGAACGTGAGCTCCGAATCGGGTGCGGCTTGACGCGTAGGAGAGGTCCCGCCTAGGATCTAGGACCTTTCCTCTAATTGCGCGAATTGCGCGAAGGAGAAGGCTCGGCTGTGGAACCTGCCTGACGAGCCGAGCTGAGAACACTGCCTCACGGGAAAGAGGCGAGTGCCGCTGCCTTTGATACGCCGGGGCCCCGTACTGTTTGGGAAGCGTGGGAGACGCAACCTTGTACAGCCGCAGCTGGCCTTTCTCTGCCTTGCCCTGCTTGCCTGCCGCCGCCTTCTACACACAGGATCGAGTGCTGCCGTATCCTGAGACAGTCATCAACTGCTAATCAGGTAATGGGCAGCTGACAACTGCCGGCTGGCAGAGCGAGGGTTCAGCAGGCGGGCTGGTCCATGAAGAGGAGGTAAAATAGAGGACGGCAGCACGAAAAGGGGGTAGGAGGTTTCCTGCCTACCTCTATTTTGTAATTGCCGCATTACCTCCACTGCTCCCATTTGTAGCATTAGGTAGCAGAGTACTGTCTAACTTTGCATGAGTGCTCATCATATGCCGGCATCGGAAGTGCCCCCTGCGTAGTACGACAGCAGTTAGCCGTACGGCAGCCACCTGAGGTGTGGCCTGAGGATAGGACCTCTCTTTCGATTGCCGGACCTGAACGCAGATTGCGGACGCCAATTGAGCAGCGCTCCAGCTCGCTCGGCTACGGGGTACGGGGAGCCCTACGGTCTCTGGGGGCGTACTGCAGTAGTGGAAGCTACACCTACGCCCTCTTTCCACGTGTACAGGGGACGATACTGCGGGATTTGAAGAGGACACCAGCGCTCCTATTTATTAATCATTAAGACATAATTGGTCGCTGAATCCGGTTGATCGGGGACAATATCTGTTGAATTAAGTTATTGCCTCTCTTCTCCCGTAATTTGTCTCAACTATATCAATTGATCTTACATAGTGACTAAACCCTTGAACTGATGGCACCCTCTAAAAAACCTTCCATTTCCAAATACAATCTAAGGGAAAAGAAACAGGAGGCAGCCCTGAGACCTATTATGGAAGAAAATAAAAGTAAGAGAAATAAAGTCAAGAAGGGAATCCCTGTTGATCAGGGAAAGATCATGGGTTTCTTCCCTTTAAATGTGCCAGTGGACATTAATTCCACTGCTCTGGAGACACCTATGGAACCAGTGGTCAACATCTCTAATTTGGGCAGTTCGCTCAACTTTGAAGACATCGACAATAACTCTTTTAGATTTGTGTCTGAATATCCAGAGAGGTATGACTCCCCAGACAATAACCCCTCTGGAAAAAGGGAATCTCGCAAAGCCTGAGAGCCCAGTTAAAGATGATGGCAAACTGCCACCTCATGATGGATCATTGATGAGATTATCAGCCTCACCTAACCTAGATATAGATACATCTTTGGCAACTGGCACAGAGAAAACCAACAGTAATTCCCTATTAGTGCCAGAAATTGCTGAACTACTGGCATCGGTGGCATCTTTACAATTTGCATTAAAAATATTGCTGCGGATGTCTGGGCGAATATTGGCAAATACAGATGTTTTGATCAGTGACCTAGAGCATAGACAGAATCTGGCTGAGGAGGCGGAAAATAACTTAACTGAAGCCATCTCAATAGCAAACGAACTGCATGAGCCACAAACCATAGCTCCAAGCATAGAAACATCCGAACATCCAGAGATATTGCCAGAGTCATTGCCTCCTCACAAGCAGCGTAAACAACGCAAGAGGGCTAAGTTAGCATCCGGTGGAGCTAGAACCAGCAGCCAGGGGGCGTCACCTCCTGAGATGGGGAAGCCCATCCATCGCTCAAAAAAAGCAAAAAAAAGAGCTGCTCGGGCAAAGAAACAGAAAGATTTAGGCAATGGCCGCCTAACGAGCTGGTTGATCGCTGGGGATACAGAAGCCCCGGACGGGGTAGACGAACTTGAAAATACAATGAACAAATCTTTATTTGAGGACGACATCGTCCCAATAAATACTCCTAAAACAGCTAGCAAACATGGAAGTCCACATTGCTCTGTATTCTCAATATCGGATCCCATAAAAGAAAATGATGCCGTCTGGGGCAACCGTACCTGTATTATAAAAAATCTGTATCAATCTGATAAATGTACCTGGCTTTCGCGCTCTGAATTTTTAAAGAGATTGTTTTCTGTCCCCCAATTAAGGGGCCGATTCATGGAACCAACGTGCGCCGAAAATCTAGGCGCAAGCAGAAAAAAACAGGCGCACGCGTGCGATTCATGGAAGTCCCTGCGCGTGTTCACCGCGGGATGTGCGCCAAACCCGTGCATGGCGCACAAGTCACTGCAACATCGCGAAAGGCGTGCGCGACGGTGTGCGACGCGCACATTGAAAGCGCACAACCTCAGCGCACACAGCAGAAAGTGGGCGGGACATGGGGCGTAACGCGCGGAATGGGGAACAACACGCGAAAATAAGGGCGTAACTGGGGATGCACTGCACGGAAGCAGAGGTAACGCCCACACGCACACGAACCACACGTATTCATGGAATGGAATAGGGCAAACCCACGCACAGCCAAAGCCGCGCACAAGCTGAAACATGTCCGCCACACGAAGGCAGGCGGTAGAGTCCCAGCGCATCAAAAAAGTGGCGCCGCGGGAAGTAAAATACGCGATTGAGCGGGGTACGTGTATTCCGGGTGTGCGCGGGAAGTGACACACGCGAATGAGCGGGGTACGTGTATTCCGGGGGTGCGCGGGAAGTGACACACGCGATTGTGCGGGGTACGTGTATTCCGGGTGTGCGCGGGAAGTGACACACGCGATTGAGCGGGGTACGTGTATTCCGGGGGTGCGCGGGAAGTTACACACGCGAATGAGCGGGGTACGTGTATTCCGGGGGTGCGCGGGAAGTGACACACGCGATTGAGCGGGGTACGTGTATTCCGGGTGTGCGCGGGAAGTGACACACGCGATTGAGCGGGGTACGTGTATTCCGGGGGTGCGCGGAAGTTACACACGCGAATGAGCGGGGTACGTGTATTACGGGGGTGCGCGGGAAGTTCCACACGCGATTTGGCCGGGTACGTGGATTCCAGGGGTGCGCGGGAAGTTCCACACGCGATTTGGCCGGGTACGTGGATTCCAGGGGTGCGCGGGAAGTTCCACGCGTGATTTGGCCGTGTACGTGGATTCCAGGGGTGCGCGGGAAGTTCCACACGCGATTTGGCCGGGTACGTGGATTCCAGGGGTGCGCGGGAAGTTCCACACGCGATTTGGCCGGGTACGTGGATTCCAGGGGTGCGCGGGAAGTTCCACACGCGATTTGGCCGGGTACGTGGATTTCAGGGGTGCGCGGGAAGTTCCACACGCGATTGAGCGGGGTACGTGTATTTCGGGGGTGCGCGGGAAGTTCCACACGCGATTTGGCCGGGTACGTGGATTCCAGGGGTGCGCGGGAAGTTCCACACGCGATTTGGCCGGGTAGGTGGATTTCAGGGGTGCGCGGGAAGTTCCACACGCGAGTTGGCCGGGTACGTGGATTTCAGGGGTGCGCGGGAAGTTCCACACGTGATTGAGCGGGGTACGTGTATTTCGGGGGTGCGCGGGAAGTGACACACGCGATTTGGCCAGGCACGTGGATTCCAGGGGTGCGCGGGAAGTTCCACACGCGATTTGGCCGGGTACGTGGATTTCAGGGGTGCGCAGGAAGTTCCACACGCGATTGAGCGGGGTACGTGTATTTCGGGGGTGCGTGGGAAGTTCCACACGCGATTTGGCCGGGCATGTGGATTCCAGGGGTGCGCAGGAAGTTCCACACGCGATTTGGCCGGGTACGTGGATTTCAGGGGTGCGCGGGAAGTTCCACACGCGATTGAGCGGGGTACGTGTATTCCGGGGGTGCACGGGAAGTTCCACACGCGATTTGGCCGGGTACATGGATTTCAGGGGTGCGCGGGAAGTTCCACACGCGATTGAGCGGGGTACGTGGATTTCGGGGGTGCGCGGGAAGTTCCACACGCGATTTGGCCGGGCACGTGGATTCCAGGGGTGCGCGGGAAGTTCCACACGCGATTTGCCCGGGTACGTGGATTTCAGGGGTGCGCGGGAAGTTCCACACGCGATTGAGCGGGGTACGTGTATTCCGGGGGTGCGCGGGAAGTTCCACACGCGATTTGGCCGGGTACATGGAATCCAGGGGTGCGCGGGAAGTTCCACACGCGATTGAGCGGGGTACGTGTATTCCGGGGGTGCGCGGGAAGTTCCACACGCGATTTGGCCGGGTACGTCGATTCCAGGGGTGCGCGGGAAGTTCCACACGCGATTTGGCCGGGTACGTGGATTTCAGGGGTGCGCGGGAAGTTCCACACGCGATTGAGCGGGGTACGTGTATTCCGGGGGTGCGCGGGGAGCAGCACACGTGAATTGCACGTGTGGGTCCTCCCAGGTGTACCCTCTACACCCTCCACGGCCCCTGCAGGTGGCTCACACCACAGGGGCCTACCCAGCACATGTCCTGCAGGCACCCCATCCACCATGGCCATGCCCACCAGCCAACCCACATATCAACTAGCACTACTGCCCACCAACGCATGTCCCCCTGCACCCCCAGCCACCAGGGGCAGCCTCCAGCAGGCCCCCACCCATGTCTCCCCCCACCCCCACCCCCCAGCAGTGCAGGGGCAGCCTCAAACAGGCCCCCACTCATGTCCCCCTGCACCCCCACCCCCTAGCATCCAGGGGCACCCTCCACCAGGCCCCCACTCATGTCTCCCACCACCCCCACCCCCCAGCATCCAGGGGCACCCCCCACCAGGCCCCCACTCATGTCCCCCTGCACCCTCACCCCCCAGCATCCAGGGGCACCCTCCACCAGGCCCCCACTCATGTCTCCCACCACCCCCACCCCCCAGCCACCAGGGGCAGCCTCCACCAGGCCCCCACCCATGTCTCCCACCACCCCCACCCCCCAGCCACCAGAGGCAGCCTCCAGCAGGCCCCCACCCATGTCTCCCCCCACCCCCACCCCCCAGCTGTGCAGGGCAGCCTCCACCAGGCCCCCACCCATGTCCGACTCATGTCTCCCAGCACCCTCACCCCCCCAGCCACCAGGGGCAGCCTCAACCAGGCCCCCACCCATGTCTCCCACCACCCCCACCCCCCAGCCACCAGGGGCAGCCTCAACCAGGCCCCCACCCATGTCCGACTCATGTCTCCCAGCACCCCCACCCCCCCAGCCACCAGGGGCAGCCTCCACCAGGCCCCCACCCAGGTCTCCCAGCACCCCCACCCCCCCAGCCACCAGGGGCAGCCTCCACCAGGCCCCCACCCATGTCCAACTCATGTCTCCCAGCACCCCCACCCCCCCAGCCACCAGGGGCAGCCTCCACCAGGCCCCCACACATGTCTCCTATCACCCCCACCCCCCAGCAGTGCAGGGGCACCCTCAAACAGGCCCCCACTCATGTCCCCCTGCACCCTCACCCCCCAGCATCCAGGGGCACCCTCCACCAGGCCCCCACTCATGTCACCCATCACCCCCACCCCCCAGCTGTGCAGGGGCACCCTCCACCAGGCCCCCACCCAT